>NC_091476.1:10986468-11695468 GCF_036971445.1 Narcine bancroftii | reverse complement strand
AGTTGGTGGTTCCAAATGGATCTGATGACTCAGACCTTCACACCCCACTACCTAGTGACCTGTGTCTGCGGATGAAAGACAGAGAACTAATGAAGGTCCAATAGTAACACAGCAGTTAGTCTACCCCAATGGTACAACACTGACAACCTATGGAAAGGGTGTAGATGTGTTTAAATTGAGGTTTGCTGATCCTGTGGAGAAAGGGAAGAGTTAGAAGGTGTTTTACTTAACTTTCATTCAATGTTTTTAATGTTGGCACTTTAATGTATTATTGAAATCATTTAATGATTTCATATGAATACTTTCTAAATGCATCTGATTCTCATTTAGGTCACAGACATTGAGAATACAGTGGGTGCCTTTCAACTCAAATTTGTGCATTGTAATTAACCGTTCTACTTTAACTCAGTCTAATCGACAACCACAAAAAGATTTTGATTGGACTGAAATATTTGGATAAATACCTGTGTTCAAGGTAGAAACAAAATACAATTCTGTGAGCCAGAGAATTGTAGCTATTTTATTGATCCTTTGTGATTCAGAAGTTAAATAAATCAATGCAAAACATTATAATATAACATACAATCTATCAGACAACAATAATTATCGCCTTTCAGCTACAAATATCCAGGGTAAATGGTTAAGTGCCAGCATGGTAAACCCATTTCTTTTAGTTATTTTTCTTGATCATATTGGATCATCTATCATATTTAAGAGACAATTGGAGGTTATTAAAAATGCATTTGCATTGAATAAAAAAAATCCTGTAAAATTGCTCTTTGGTTTCATCTGTAAAATGTATGTATAAGTGAGAGGAGGAAAGAGCTTATATTTGTTTAACCACGATCTCAGAGTGTTTCACATCTAATTAATTACTTTGAATAAATGTAACCTCTATTGTTACAAGGCAGCTAAATTCCTATTACCTACCCAGGTATACTAAAGTTTACAGAATTACTCACAAATAGTGGTAATAACTTCATGGCAAATTATTTCAAACGATGGACACCGATTACTTTTCTGACCAGTTAAAAGCAAAGTCTTTATTGCTTATCTATCTTGTCCAGGAAGGTCATTGGCTGAAGTTGCTCCAGCTGCTCTCAGCTAAATTGGCTAATATGTATTTTATGTGCTAATCTAAAGGAGGAGGATTGGTTTGGTTCTTGTTACTGTTTGATCTGTAATCTCACAAAATATAAAATTCATAAGAACCTTTCACATCAATTTTTATTGTCATTTTATAAAAATATGTATTTAAATTATTTTTAGTTATTATTATAATGTGGAAATTGGTTGATAAAGGAAGCTAGTACAGTCAGAAATTAATGAAAAGGGGGTTTGCTTTCAACAAAGCCAATATTTTTTTAAAAAGGCAAGATATCAAGAAAACAGATTTAACATAAATAATTCTCAAAATTAAACAGTTCAAAACCACCACTTCAATGTTACATTTCATCAGTAAATCTTGAATCTAATATTTAATATTCGGATATGTTCCAATTCATTCTTTTGTTAAATTCTGATGATAGAAAAAGAGGAATTGTCAGAATATATTTTTCACTAGAAATTCTACTGAAAGGTCTTTTGGATCATTGCATAATAATCGGCAAGGACCTGAATCTATTGCATCAATAATTTTGGAGTAAATCAATGCATATCAATTAACTGCACAAAAAAAAATCTTGGAATGGACCTGTGGAATACAGGTTAAAATCTGATTTAATCAGGGCTTAATTGGGTTTGGTCACAATCCTCCTGAATTGTGAATAGTTTGACAGCTTCATTTTTTGCTGCTACCTTGGAAATAATTCTCCATTAGAGGGAATGTCTTCAGAAGAGGAGCATTTAAATGTTTTGAGACTCACTTTATAGCATAAAGATTTCAAGAGATTGTATTGAGTGTGATTTAAACTAGGCACAACACTTTTTACAGTCCACTATGTGCCCCTCTCACCCTGGTTTAAGTAAATGATGACTTCTGAAAGAGGCAGAGTTCCAGGGAACAATGTCAGCTTTGCCAACAGAAGCAATGGTGCATGAATTTTCAGCACAGCTATGTTATGCACTGATTTATAGGAAGTTTTTTCAGGCTGTCTAACCATCATTTTTAAGCACGCGATAGCTAAGTTGCCTCCTCGAATGTATGCAATCATGGGATACTGAACAATCCCTAAAAATTTGAAATGAAAGAGAATGCTGGAAAAAACCAAGATAGTCAGTCATCATCCATGGAAAGAGGAAAACTAGGCTAATGTTATAGTCTGATCATTTTACATCAGAACTAGCCAATACCGATGCAAGTGTCAGTATATAACTTTTGTTATATTTGAGTATGCCCCTCTCCTCATTTTTTCTTCAGGTGTCTATAGAAATAATACAGAGGGTTGAGCTGACACCAAAAATTGGACAGGGATCAAAAATGTAAAATTGGTGCCTCTACACATACATGTATTGATGTCGATGGCTTCGTACAGGATTTAAACAAGCCGATGGTGTTTTTTTAATAAAACTTGCAACCACGGGAACTGTAGAGGTGCCTGTGCTGGGCAGCGTACCATGAGAGGTTGCAGATTCTGGGAGACCAGCACAGGGCACCAGAAACTGGGAGAGCACTTCCCCCCCCACCCCACCCCGAGAAGGTGAAGCATGGGAAACGACCATAGAGGGAAGGTCTCCAGGGCAGCTGACTAGTGAGTGGCTCAACAGCTGAAGGATCCACAGAGGCTGCAGGCTGCTGGAAATTTGCAGTTGAAGGATCCGCACAGGCTGCAGTTGCTGGAGATTGGCTCATGGGAACCGGATGACGAAGCAGGATTCAAGGTGATGGAGGGCAAGAAGGGCTCCCGAGGAGCCTCGGATGCTGAATGCTTCCTGATTTTATAGGAGGTTTGGACCTGAAGGTCAGGTGGCCAATGTTTTAAACTGGAGTCTATATGGCTGAAGACGCTGAGGGAGCACTGGATGGAAATCCACAGACACTGTGTCTCTGACAGGGACTCCCTTTTGCTTCTAGTTCTATTATTAGGGGTGCTGTCACTGGCCATGGCCCTTTGTCTTACAGCAGACAAAAGTTGAACTATGTCATGCATATTACATTTTTAATGTTTTATTACAACAATAAAAGGAACCTTTGATATATTGTCAGCTTTAGCACCAGATGTTCAAGTTTACTTGTAATCTGATTGGACCAGTACAACCCGACAAGGCAGCGTTCCCTGGACTATGATGCAGAACACTGCAAAAGGGTGTCGCACTCTCAAAACAGCCCACCTCACCCTCCATCAAAGCAAACAAGTTCTATTCAATGAAAAAAAAAGAGCAACTGATTTTGGAAACCAAAGCAAAAGTTAAATTGAATCAGACTCCATCCAAGTAAAATTTATTGCATGCACCCCCAGCAATAGTCCTATACTACCAATCAACCACAGTCAGTACTACAACAATTCCCAGCAATTCTTTTTGAGAAGCAGTTCACTTTAAATGTTAAATGAGTAATGCTGTGGCAGCATTGACAGAAATATTTGGGTAGTGTTGCCTGCCCTCACTCACATTTCAGTTGATAAGCTTGGTATGTAATTACTTTGCACCATTTCACCAAGTACATGACAGCAATGAATGCCAACCCAGCAAACAGCAACAGGGGTATTTAAATGTAACTTTTTACAAAATCATCTTCGGTGTGGTTCATATTTAGTGATAAAGCCCAGTAGGAAAGTTTGGATTCTGCTCTTGGCATATGTTAGGTTTCAGTAAACTGCTGTTGGAATCTCATGCTATAATATCAGGAAGACTTTTAGGATTACCTTCCAAGTAACCCATACATTATCATGCTACAATGAAAAAAATCTTTCACAGTTTATATTTCTAAGCAGGGGAGCTAACACGGGAGGCAGGCAGTGAGATAAAGCCTGAAGGGGTTTAAAGAAGCCTGCAGCAAAGAGTAAAATAGATTCAAACACAGCTCCTGAAAGATGAAAGGCTTTTTAATTTGGAAAAATAAAAGTATGTGAGGTCCATTATGAGGGATGATATTTTACTTTTGTAAGATGTGCAACCATCTGCCTTCTCTAAGGGAGGTAAACGCACCATTTTCACACTTTAATATTCAGAGCAATATTTTTCTTTTGGGCAGCTTCCACTTGGACAGAAAGTTTGGCAGCCAAGAGCTTTAGCTTCAGTAATACTGAGAATTCAGAAGAGGTAAACAGGAAAGGGACAACCATTTGAAATTATTTGATTGCCAGGTAGATTATGTACACTATAGAGTCAATTAAAAACAAAAGGAAATAAAGGTTTGTCAGACACGCTGGTGTGGGCTGATAACGCCTCAAACCGTGCATCTTGGCGCCTCACAGTTTGGCGGGCAGCAACCTCCTTTGAAGAAGACCGCAGAGCCCACCTCACTGACAAAAGGCAAAGGAGGAAAAACCCAACACCCAACCCCAACCAACCAATTTTCCCTTGCAACCGCTGCAATCGTGTCTGCCTGTCCCGCATCGGACTTGTCAGCCACAAACGAGCCTGCAGCTGACGTGGACTTTTTACCCCCTCCATAAATCTTCGTCCGCGAAGCCAAGCCAAAGAAAAAAGAAAAAGACACGCTGGTGTGTAAACCATCCAGTGGAAAGAGTGAAATCATCTGGATATTAGAACATCACATCAGAAGTTGGTGCCTGATACTGTACACTCTGATGGGAAAGTTAAGTGGATCAGTGGCTTCAGTAGAACAAACGTACTGGTAAACTATTCATCACAAATCATGCACTGGGGGTGGCAAGATGTAATGAAATTGATTGAAGTTTCCTCTCTCAAAATGTCCACATTTATGCTTAAATAATAACTCAAATAACCCCTCATTCCCAATGATGTCAGGAATCATACACTTTGGAGGTAAGAACAGGAAAGAGGACTATTATAACCACTTACAGCACAGAACAGGCCAGTTTGGCCTTACTAGTCCATGCCGTAACAAATCCCCACCCTCCTAGTCCCACTGGCCAGCACCCGGTCCATACCCCTCCAGTCCTCTCCTCTCCATGTAACGATCCAGTCTTTCCTTAAATGTAACCAATGATCCCGCCTCGACCACGTCTGCCGGAAGCTCATTCCACATCCCCACCACCCTCTGCGTAAAGAAATTTCCCCTCATGTTCCCCTTATAATTCTCCACCTTCAACCTTAAACCATGCCCTCTAGTTTGAATCTCCCCCACTCTTAATTGAAAAAGCCTATCCACATTTACTCTGTCTGTCCCTTTTAAAATCTTAAACACCTCTATCAAGTCCCCTCTCAATCTTCTACGCTCCAGAGAAAAAAGCCCTAGTCTGCACAACCTTTCCCTGTAACTCAAACCTTGAAATCCTGTCAACATTCTCGTGAACCTTCTCTGCACTCTCTCTATTTTGTTTATATCTTTCCTATAATTTGGTGACCAAAACTGTACACAGTACTCCAAATTTGGCCTCACCAATGCCTTGTACAATTTCATCATAACCTCCCTACTCTTGAATTCAATACTCTGATTTATGAAGGCCAACATTCCAAATGCCTTCTTCACCACACCATCTACCTGAGTATCAGCCTTGAGGGTACGATTTACCATAACTCCTAAATCCCTTTGTTGCTCTGCACATCTCAACAGCCAACCATTTAATGCATATGACCTATTTAGATTTGCCTTTCCAAAATGTAACACCTCACATTTATCTGTATTAAATTCCATCAGCCATTTCTCAGCCCACACCTCCAGCCTTCCTAAATCACCTTTTAATCTACGGTAATCTTCCTCACTGTCCACAACACCACCAATCTTTGTATCATCCGCAAACTTGCTTACCCAACTCTCCACCCCTACTTCCAGATCGTTAATATATCTAAAGGGTATCTGTTTAGAAAAAGGGGATGTGCAAAGAGACTTGGGTGTTGCTGTCCATTAGTCATTGAAAGTCGTCATGCAGGTGCAACAGGTGGTGAGGAAGGCAAATGGTATGTTGGCATTCATAGCAAGAGGATTTGAATACAGGAGTACAGAGATCCTACTGCAGCTGTACAGGGCCTTGGTGAGACCACATCTGGAGTACTGCGTGCAGTTTTGGTCTCCTTATCTGAGGAAGGACATCCTCGCTATGGAGGGGGTGCAGAGAAGATTCACTAGACTGATACCAGGAATGAACCATATGAAAAAAGGTTGGATAAACTAGGCTTGTATTCTCTGGAATTTAGAAGATTGAGGGAGGAACATAGAAACATGTAAAATTCTTAAGGGTTTAAACAGTCTAGACGCAGGTAGATGTTTCCAATGCTGGGAAAAACCAGAACCAGGGGTCAGAGTTTAAGGATAAGGGGGAAATTTTTTAGGACTCAGATGAGTAAAAATTTCTTCTCTCAGAGGATGGTGGATCTGTTGAATTCTTTGCCACAGGAAGTAATTGAGGCTGGTTCCTTGTCAATATTTAAGAGTAGGTTAGATTTGGCCCTTGTTGCTAAGGGGATCAAGGGGCATGGAGAGAAGGCAGGAATTGGGTACTGATCAGCCATGATAACCATAACCATATAACAATTACAGCATGGAAACAGGCCAATTTGGCCCTTCTAGTCCACCCTTGGAGGAATGAGAAGTGAGATTGGACTGTGAAGCAAAGAACCTTTCTGAACTCAGTCACACATTACATAGAGGTGCACTTAGAATTAGAAAAGGGTTAAGTTAGGTTAGTTAAGTTAAAGTGTGATTCTGTTTTCATGTTCAAAGACAATCAAAGGCAACTTTTGTTCAAGTAACCATCCGTCCCGGTGAATACCCACTGTCGCTGGGCTCCGGGGTCCCCTGGGCTCACAACACTATCTTAAATATGGTCTCTAATAGCTTGATAGACACAAGAGACTACATAACTAAAAATATTTTAGTTTATGCATAATTGAGTGTTATGCTTCATTTTGAATGGTGGTGTAGGCTTGAAGGGCCAAATGGCCTACTCCTGCACCTATTTTTCTATGTCTCTATGATCAGTTCTGCCCAGGCAGTCTGGAGCCAGGCCATGTCTTATTTTATTAAACTTTATTCATTTAAAGAATCATTAATAGTAATACAAAATACATTCCATAAACAAAAATTTATATGAATATATATTTTAAAAAATTTTAAAAACCAAAAAAAGAAAAAAAGCAAGAGAAAAAAAATCAAATCCTTTCCCCCCCCCCCCACCCTATCAGCCAGCTCTCTTAAGGAGAGCTAAAAATATATAAACAGAAACTAAAAGTATATAATAAATCAAAATTTATCCAAATGCATATATTCCAAATATGGTAACCACTTATTAACAAAAAAAGAATAATTCTCCTGCAGATTATATGTAATTTTTTTCCATAACAATACAAGCTTTCAATTCATTCTGCCATCACATTATATTAATCACTATATTATCTTTCCAAGTACTTGCTACACATTTTCAAGCTACAGACAATGCTAAATATATAAATGCAATTTGAAATTTATCCAACCCTAATCCCCTTAAAGGAATCATATAACCCATTAAAAAAATAGATGGATCTAATGGTAACTTAAAATTATATAATTTTTCCAAAATTATCTTAATTTCATCCCAGAATGGTTGAACATGCACTCAAGACCAAACAGCATGTAAAAATATTTCCAGTACATACATCACATCTAAAACAAGAATCCGAATTACTAAAACCATATTTTTTCAATCTCTCTGGGGTTAAATAAAACTGATTTAGAAAATTATAATTAACCATTCCATACCACACATTCGTCAATTTAGTAACACTATCATGACACGTATCCCAGTATTCTTCAGGAAAAACAAAAGCTAAATCATTTTCCCATTTAAGCTTCCGACTTATCCATATTGTCTTGTAATACTTGGTACATAACAGAAATATAACCCCTTTTTGGTATAGAGGAAATCAAAGACTCGAATTCTGTCAATACAGGTAAAATCATCTCTCTACCATACATATTTTTCACCAAAGATCAAAGTTGATAATAAACAAATAAAGAATTTTCAGCAATATCAAAACACACTTTCAATTGATTGAAAGAAAGAAACTGTCCTTCTACAAAACAATCCTCTGATGTTTTTATACCCTTAGAATTCCAACTCTTTAAATGACTATTAAACATTGAAAAAGAAATAAGCTGATTATTATATTATGGAGTTAAAATTGACGATTTACCTTTTGATCGTAAAATCCTATTTTTTTAATCCATAAATTTAATAGATGTTTTAATATTGACAAAGGAGGAAAAACCCAACCCCAACCAACCAATTTTCCCCTGCAACCGCTGCAACCGTGTCTGCCTGTCCCGCATCGGACTTGTCAGCCACAAATGAGCCTGCAGCTGACATGGACATTTACCCCCTCCATAAATCTTCGTCCGCGAAGCCAAGCCAAAGATTATATTCCCTCAACAAATTTACATTCCATCTAAATATAAATTGATACACCTCGACTTCAGAAGTACAAGCCATCTCAACTTTAGCCCAACTAGGGGGCTGGTCCAAATCCATCAATCTACTAATAAATTTCAATAATAATTTTGAAAATGAGGTCATTGAAGCCCATCTAACGTATATTTCCAAGTAAGTTTGTATAATGCTACCCGTGGTAGTTTACCTTTCCATAAAAATTCTCTCGTAACTTTATTTAAATCCTGAAAGAAACTCTTTGAAAAAGAACACGGTATTGATTGAAATAAATATTGAATACGAGGAAAAATATTCATCTTAATACAATTAACTCAACCAATTAAAATTAACGAAAGATCTTTCCACTTAATTAAATCTGCTTTAATCTTTTTTAATAATGGAACATAATTTAACTTGTATAAAGATTGATACTCAGTATTTACAATTATTCCTAAGTATTTAATTTTATCAGACCATTTCAGTTTTATAATATTTTTATACTCTGAATAATCTCCTTCTCCGACTGGCAAAATTTCACTCTTATCCCAGTTAACTTTATATCTGGATAATGTTCCATATTGTAATAAACATTCCCGTAAATATGGCAATGATTGTTCTGGGTTTGTTAAATATATCAAAATATCATCTGCAAATAAATTAATCTTATACTCTTCATCCATAACTCTCATCCTGTTCATTCTGCCTTACTGTTTGAGCTAATGGTTCAATATGTTCAAATTAAAGACAAATCATTATTGGAGATTGACTTTGTCGTGCCTTCTGTACCACCAACCGTAATATAATTTCTCTGTCTTGATAGTTCAGGCACCGACCTAAGACCGCTCGTGGTGGTGTCCCGGTAACGGTTTCTTTCATAATGCTCTATGTGCCCTCTTCAATACTAAACCTTCCGGTAAAAACTCTTTGCCGAACACCTCGGGAATCCAACTCTTGAAAATTTTTATTGGATCAGACCCTTCAATGTCTTCTGGAAGACCCACAATTTTTACATGGTTTCTCCATCTTTGATTTTCTAATGAATCAATTTTTTTCAGTAAGTCTTTCTTCTGGATTCCCCAATCCACAAACGAATCTTCCACTTTCTCTATTTTTTCTTTATTACGTACAACTTGAAATTTACATTCAGAAAAAGCTGTTTCAATTTTTTTTTTTAATTCTTGCACTGTATCCACTAATTTAATACATTTACTGACATCCCTCTTAACTGTAGATATATCTTCAGACATATTAGATATTTTAGTTGTCACATCCAAAAATAATCCTTGAGTCATTTGTTTAGACATATTGTCCATATGATAGGCAATCCCTTCCAAGACTGTACAAATAGACTCCATTCCAGGTTCCAGTTCCACATCTTGAGGCCTACCTTCTCTAGACTCCACCTCCAATTGTTCACATGAACTGCTCGTTAAAGGTAAGTCTTCCTCTTCTTCCAACATTGTTGGGCCCTTCCCGGTGCGGCTGTGGGTCTGTACACCTGACACCAGTATCCCGACCACATCGGGACGCTGCCGCTTGGGCCCCCCCACAGCCCACACGCGTTCCAATAATTCACGGACACTTGAAGCACCATGCATGCCCGGCAAGGCAGATTCCGACGCCATTCTGCGCATCCCTGGCTTACCCGATGGCAGCCCAGGCTCATGGGGACTTCTCTCAGCCGGGTCGTCCACAAATCAACTCCGGCCAAGCTCGTCAACATGCCGGCGCCATCTTGTGGAGACAAGGTCAGCGCCGGTGTAATACTCAGCCTGGCAGGAGTTCTCTGTGCCTTGGAGGTTCCAAATGACAATTCCGTGGCTTCAGCTGGACAGGTAGGCCTCAATTCTTCAGCACTTTTAAAAGGTAACTTCCTCTGTAATTAACCTTTTGTTTTTTTTTAACATTAGTCACCATTATGACCCACTAATGTTCCCAAAAATAAAGATACAACTTTTAATCACTTAGATAATCTTTAAAGACGGGTGCTTAAAAAACTGGTTGAGGAGGGGTGGGATCGCACGTCTGCCCTCTACGCCATCTTGCCACGCCTCCAGCCAGGCCATGTCTAACTCAAATTCCTTGGCGTTAACTTCTAAAACCATTTCAAGTACTAGCCTTTGGGACACAGCAATTTTTTTTACAGATGTATAAGATGGACACCAACTGAAGAACACTGGAGGTTCATTAGCATTGCGGAATATTTAGAGATGGGGAATGACGACATTTACACAACCTTTTGTATCTATGGGGTATTCCTGAGCAGGATCATTAATTTCAGCATGGCTCAATAAGAAAATGCAAGTGCATTGGAGTATACCAGTTGTAAAAAACATTGAAATGTTCTCTCTTTTCCCACCATCCGTGAGTCTGTAATTCTCTTATTATGCCTGTGGCAGATATCCAGCACATGACTTATAACTAATGTTGTACCCTGTCATAATCATTTTGGGGAGCATAGGATGGAGCAAGCATCCGAACAATAAAGGAAGACAGAAATGATTTTTCATGGTCAAGAATAAGAGCCGTGTGAGAAATATGTGGGATGCTGCTCCCTTTGGTTGCCCCAGGTACCATTTCCCCACCTGCAGTCTATCATCTTCTCAGTCAAATTGCCTGCAGGATCTGGAGAAAATGAGTTACACATGGGGCACTCCTGAGAGCTTCTGGGAATATGGTCATGAGTTCTGGACTTTGAAAATGACCAGTCTTTCTGAGTTCTCAGTGGTCACCAGTCCACCTAGTAGATTACAATCCATCCTTTTGTGTTTTGGGATACCATTTATAATGGAAACCACACACTGGTTGCGTTATAATTTAACTTTTCTTTAATGGGATGTTCTAAAGCAGTGTTTCTCAACCAGGGTTCCCCGGAACCCTGGGGTTCCGCAAGAGGCTGCTAGGGTTTCCACGAGAAACAGGAATAAATAGGCTAATGCATTTTTGAGTAATTTTTATTTAATTTTATATTTGTAATTTTACTGTACACAGACAGCATATTGTTGGAAAATCCTTGGTTATTATAATAAAGGCTTCAACCTCTTATATTATTTAAAATGAAAACCTCAGTGTGAGGTCTCATAAATGAGCAGTATGATTTTCTTTGCATTGCCAATAAATTTGACAAAAAATTGGGTAATTTTTTCCTTAAACAAGTTATCCAAAAAAAATTATGTTTAGCACGTGAACTACGATAAAAATATAAAAGAGATAGATATTAATAATGGTATATAATCATTTTTATACAGGGGTTCCCTGAGACATGAAAACTATTTCAAAGGTTCCACAGGGGTAAAAAGGTTGAGAAACGCTGCTCTAGAGCATCCCTACAAATGTGAGTTGGAGCTATGGCCTTGCTGTGACTTCAAATGAACCAAGCAGAGTCCAGAGATGCAGATGTAATGCGTCTTTTTCAGCAAACATGCAGAGGAAAGCTGATCAAAAAATCTTCCCAAATTAAAAATATTTCGAGTTTTTCTACATCTTAGGTACAAAAGCAGTACCAGATGATCAATGCAGTAGAGCACTGGACAGAAAGTGAATGCACAGGATTATAAGAGGATCACTGGGATCTTCCTACCTCCCCCCCCCCCCCCCCCATCAACATTATCTACCAGGATCGTTGTCTGAAGAGGGTTCACAAAATCATTGAAGACCCTTGTCATCCAACACAGAACATCTTCCGACTACTCCTGTCGGAGATACACGAGTATCAGAGCTAGAACGACTGCTGAGAAACAGTTTCTTCCCATGGGCAGTGAGACAGCTGAATGACTGATGAGCTGCTCATACAAACCCTCCAAGACTCTACTATTTTTTAAACAATATTTATTTATTTTTACATATGTGTATACATACTGCATGTGTACCATTTGTCTCAATGTTTTATGGCTGTATGTATGTATGCATGTTTTTGCACTGAGCACTGGAGAATGCTGTTTCGTTGAGTTGTACTTTACAATCAGGTGATAATAAACTTGAACTTGAAATAAAATTTAAATATTTACAATCCATAGTTTACATCAATATTTTGGGTGTGAACAATGGTTCAATAGAAAGGAAGATCTGAAGTCACAGAATATTATGAAGGATAGTTCATGTTGATATTCCAAAATCTTCTGAGGACAAAGCCCAGGTACCCGACACAAAGTGTCAATATATTCTGAGAGTTGTCTCTTTGGATACACAAACTCCCTAAGTATTGGCTGATAGAACAAACATGATGGTAACCAGTTAGTCTGCAATCTTCCGGAACTCATTTTGGGAGTTTGGATAAGTAGTGGCCTCATTATCTGACATAATGGTATAAAATACTGAACATACCCATTCCATCATATTTTTTGGACCAAAAAAAGGGGTGGTCAACTTTTTCACAGGTCAAACTTTTGACCTCAAGTACATGCGTCATTAAGGCGTTGGGTGCTCAGATGGCCAGGACCACGTGGTAAATCCACGGTCATGGCATCATGACCTCTGATGGGCAGTAGGTTGGGGGAGGATCTGCAACTGGAAGTTCGGATGGGCAAGCATCCAGGGCATCGGGGTGGTTCAGCTGGGTGGACGGCCGGGTTGAGGATCTCCAGTTGGGAGTTGTATGGTAGGTTGGGGGAGGATCCGCGATCAGGAGTTGGGATGGGCGGACGGCCAAGGCGTCGGGGGTTCAGATGGGTGGGCAGCCGGGTCGAGGACGGGCGGACGGCCAGGAAGTTGGGAACTCCGGTGGGTGAATGGCCAGGGTGTTAGGATTTCTGTGAGGTATGCAGCAGGGGCGAGGGTCCACTGTCGGTGTATGGGAGCTCAGATGGGCAGGCAGTCTGAGCCAAAAATAGGGGGACAACTTTTACACAGGTCTTAAAGCAAAATCAATTAATTCCTTTTACAATGAAAAATAATATTTTTAATGAATGGACAAGAAAAGGAATTAAAAGAATAAAACATTGTTTTTTGGGTAATATTTTAATGACATTTGATCAATTGAAAGATAAATATGAAATATTTAAATGACAATATTTTCTTATTATCAATTAAAAATATATTTAAAAGAGGAGATAGGAACAAGTTTATGGCTACCTGAGTCAATCTGTTTTAAATATATAATTACAGGCACATTGATGGTTAAAAAATTATTAAAATATATATATTATATTACAAAATAGTCCTAGAACGCTTCCACCAGCGTTGTCTCCGCTCCATCCTCAACATCCATTGGAGCGCTTACACCCCTAACGTCGAAGTACTCGAGATGGCAGAGGTCGACAGCATCGAGTCCACGCTTATGAAGATCCAGCTGCGCTGGATGGGTCACGTCTCCAGAATGGAGGACCATCGCCTTCCCAAGATCGTATTATATGGCGAGCTCTCCACTGGCCACCGTGACAGAGGTGCACCAAAGAAAAGGTACAAGGACTGCCTAAAGAAATCTCTTGGTGCCTGCCACATTGACCACCGCCAGTGGGCTGATAACGCCTCAAACCGTGCATCTTGGCGCCTCACAGTTTGGCGGGCAGCAACCTCCTTTGAAGAAGACCGCAGAGCCCACCTCACTGACAAAAGGCAAAGGAGGAAAAACCCAACACCCAACCCCAACCAACCAATTTTCCCTTGCAACCGCTGCAATCGTGTCTGCCTGTCCCGCATCGGACTTGTCAGCCACAAACGAGCCTGCAGCTGACGTGGACTTTTTACCCCCTCCATAAATCTTCGTCCGCGAAGCCAAGCCAAAGAAGAAAAAGAAAAAAATTATAAAGAAATTTATAAATCTAAACATTGGGAAGAGGATTTAAATATACAGATTTAAAAAAACCAAAACTTTGTCTGAACTATATAATGTTATTATGATAAATAGAGTAAATGGTATGAAATGATACAATATAATTTGTTTCATAGATTATATATTGCACCTCAAACATTAAAACAATGGAATCCTACATGATCAGATAAATACTTCCGTTCTAAACAAGAAATTGGTACATTACTACATTCAACTTGGACATGTGAGAAATTATTTTTTTTCTTTGATGAATTGAATCTAATATTAAATCAAATAACAAAAAATAAAATATTCAAAGATCCACAAATTTTTCCATTAAGTGATATAAATGATAAAGACTTCCAGATAAAATTGAAAAAATCTCAAAAACAATTTATTATCATTGCTTTAGCAGCAGCAAAAAAATGCATAGCAACAATTTGGAAATGGAAACATCTTTGAAAATACAGCGCTGGAATATCAAAATAGATCGGTGCATTCCATTTAAAAAATACCTATCATTTAAGAGATAATTTTGGACAATTTTTAAAAAATCTGGGAAGCATATATAAAATTTGTTGGTGATCGCCAGACTCAAACTTCCAACTCTTAAAGGGATAGTATAATGTATGTAACTGAATATAATATTCTATTTAATATTATTATTCATCGAATCAATAAAAATTGGATAATAACCAGATGACACCTCATTTTTATTTGGGTTTAAGTTTGGGAGGAGGAGAGGGAGGAAGGATGGGGAGAGAATGGAAAAAGTCACTATATATATTTATAAATAAAAATTTAAAAAAAAACTTTAACATGAAAAAGCACACGATATTTTGGGCCAAAATAAGGGGAGCTGACTATTATACAACATCGATGATTACTCGAGTATATACGGTATCTTACTATTTTAAACTGTCCAATGTTCAGTTTTAATACCTTTGTCATCAATGAATATTATGCTTCCCTCAGTATAGCCTAAACATATTTCATAAACAATGGATATCATGCTTCCTTCCAGTATAACCATGGCTGAGGTTTTGATGTACTTTAATTAACATAGTCCTATTATCTGTACATTTGGTAGAATGGTCTTTTCAGTTTCTAAAGCACATCACCGTGTCTTTGTGGTTGGCTCCCTTCACAGACGGTAGTGTTTGTTTAAGCTATTAGCCATATTATTTTAAATTGATCACTCCTTGTATGCTACATTTGTGAGTAATTTAAAAACTGCTTTTTGTTTTAAATTTTTTTCGACATGCAGCACAGTAACAGGTCCTTCCATCCCATGAGCCCATGCCACCAAAATTCCCCAATTAACCTACAACTCTTGTATATTTTGAAGGGTGGGAGGAAACTGGAGCACCTGAGGAAAACCCACACAGACAGGGGGAGAACTCCTTACGGACATCGCTGGATCTATATAATATGATAGCGTTGTTTTAACCGAGACACTAATGCTGCTCTATACTTCTATACTCTTTCACGATTGCTGCTCCTTCCTGAACAATAATCATTGTCCATTACGCAAAAGATGGAAAGAGAGAAAATCTAATTGAACTATTCTTTAACGTCCAACTCCATTTCATCTGAATTCTGTATTCATGCTGACATCACAATTAAAACAATAATGTATCAAAGGCTTATAAATAATGAATCTTTGAATAAATACCATAAACATCTTCCATAATACAGCTCTGCTTATTAAAAATGGCTTCACTATATAAAACCTTGCCTTTCCATGATTTGGTTATGTTAGATAAGAGTAGATAGATCAAAGATTATGTTAATCGAGTGAAAGAAAATAAACTACAAAACTCCACATTCTATTTAATGTTTCATTGTTTGATAATTACCATCTTAAGAGACTAGTTGGAGTTATTTTAAAGAATGTCAATCTCCTAAAGTAATTTTAAAGCCTAGGTTCCTTAAACTGTCTTTAACTTCTACAAAACATTTTTAGTATCACGTCAAGGGAATTATATCAACATGAAGCATTTCAAGGATGTCCTTTCATAATGACTGATTGCTAAGAGCTAACTCTCAGTGATTCTGGGGGGATTCTCTTTTGCTTCTCTTTCTGTGACTGTAAGGGGCTCCAGACAATGCTAATGGCGAACATTTGTCTGCCTTATGGCAGTCTAAAAGCAATGTTTTTGTAATATTACATATTTGTTTTATTACATGACAATAAATAGTATCTGATCTGAGGATTCCTCAGAATGGTATGACTGGCTATGTATCTATATTATAGAGCTTCAGAGAAATATCAATCGATTCTGATAATATAAATGCTCGATTTTATGACATTACCATTAATTATGTGTGGTAAAATTTATTATAGTGTCATTTACACACTATAAATTGCATGAATTGGTTGTACAAGGAAAACTAAAGTCTTATTAAAACATTATTTGCTAATGTACTGAAGCTACTAAATATGAAGAGATGCCCAATGCTTGAAACCAGACACATCTCATCATTAACTGTCATGGTAGAAAACTAATTGAGAACAAAATCACTGCCACCAGTATCAATATAAAGAGTTGTTAGCCAAATTGGTTTTGAGAGTGAAGTATTTGCGAAACATCATGTCTCTCTTCATCTGTAGCACATTCAGCTTTCTGCTGTCATCTTCATTGCTAAAAACAACCACAAAACAAAGAGTGATACACAATAATAGATGTCAGATATTCCGAGCATTTGATTAAGAAATAGAGAGACCTGAAAGGAAGATGAGAAATACAAACCATAAGAAACAGAGTCATGTGGATAGTCAGGTCTTGGAGTATTTGTCTCTCTTCGGAAAGAACAACAGGGCGACCCAGGAGTGGTGCAGATATTGGATTATGAAGGAACATGAAGATGCTTTGAAGAAGTTTCTAGCAATCCTGTAACAATCAATATTACTTATGAAAGTAAATTGGCACAAAATATAAAAACAGAAAGCAAAAATTTTATAAATCTATAAAATGGAAGAGGGTGGCCAGAGTTAACATAGGACCCTTGGAGGATGAGAAAGGAAAACTGGTAGCAAAAAATGAGGAAATGGCTGAGGCATTAAACAAATATTTTGTGTCAGTCTTCACGGTGGAAGACACGTCCAGCATGCCCAAGTGCGGAGTTAAGGATGCGAATGTTGGGGAGGGCCTTGATAAAATAGTTGTTACAAAGGAAGTAGTGATGGAGAAACTAAAGCCAGACAAATCACCTGGTCCTGATGATATGCATCCAAGGGTTCTGAAGGAAATGGCAGAAGTTAGAGTTGATGCATTGGTGGTCAAATACCAAAATTCCTTGGATTCTGGGCAGGTCCCGGCAGACTGGAAGACAGCAAATGTCACACCACTTTTTAAGAAGGGATGTAGGCAGAAGACTGGAAATTATCGGCCAATTAGCTTGATGTCTGTAGTTTGAAAAATGCTTGAAGCCGTCATTAAAGATGAAATAGTGAAACTTTTGGAACATAAGGGTTCAATCAGGCAGACGCAGCATGGTTTTAGAAAGGGAAGATCTTGTTTGACAAACTTGTTAGGATTTTTTGAGGATATAATGGGTGCGGTGGACAGAGGCGAACAGGTTGATGTTGTATATTTGGATTTCCAGAAAGCGTTTGATAAGGTGCTGCACAAGAGACTTATCAGTAAGTTACAGGAAAGTGGAGTCCGGGGAAGGAGATTGGCCTGGATTGAAAATTGGTTGTCTGACAGGAGGCAGAGAGTCGGGATAAATGGGAGTTTTTCAGGTTGGCAGAGAGTGGTAAGTGGGGTGCCGCAGGGGTCAGTGTTAGGCCCACAACTGTTCATCATTTACATTGATGACTTGGAGGAGGAGACAAAATGTGGTGTAGCCAAGTTTGCGGATGACACCAAATTGAGTGGAAGAGCAAATTATAATGAGGATGTGGAGAATCTGCAGAGGGATAGAGGTAAGCTGGATGAGTGGGCAAAGGTCTGGCAGATGGAGTACAATGTTAGTAAGTGTGAGGTTATCCACTTTGGCAAGAAAAATAAAAGAGCTGAATATTATTTAAAGGGTGAAAAACTACAGCATGCTGTTGTGCAGAGGGACTTGGGAGTTCATGTGCATGAATCACAAAAAGTTAGGTTGCAGGTGCAGCAGGTTATTAAGAAGGCAAATGGAATGTTGGCCTTCATCGCTAGAGGAATTGAATTCAGGAGTAGGGAGGTAATGTTGCAACTGTATAAGGTACTGGTGAGACCGCACCTGGAGTACTGTGTCCAGTTCTGGTCTCCATATTTGAGGAAGGAAATACTGGCATTGGAGACGGTCCAGAGGCGGTTTACTAGGTTGATCCCTGGGATGAAGGGGTTGACTTATGATGAAAGATTAAATTGTCTAGGATTGTATTCGCTCGAGTTCAGAAGAATGAGAGGAGATCTTATAGA
This sequence comes from Narcine bancroftii, assembly GCF_036971445.1. Classification (NCBI taxonomy): domain Eukaryota; kingdom Metazoa; phylum Chordata; class Chondrichthyes; order Torpediniformes; family Narcinidae; genus Narcine; species Narcine bancroftii. The sequence goes on along the minus strand of NC_091476.1, from coordinate 11,676,878 downwards.
AACATATAGGATTATGAAGGGTATGGATAGGATAGATGTAGGAAGGTTTTTTGAGCTGGCCGGGGAAACTAAAACGAGAGGACACAGTCTCAAGATTCGGGGGAGTAGATTTAGGACAAAGATGAGGAAAAATAGTTTTTCCCAGAGAGTAGTGAATGTCTGGAATTCTCTAACCAGGGAAGTGGTTGAGGCTGCCTCATTAAACATATTTAAAATTTGGTTAGATAAATTTTTACATGATAGAGGAATTAGGGGATATGGGGAGAAGGCAGGTAGGTGGAGTTAGGTCATAAATTAGATCAGCCATGATCGTATTGAATGGCGGAGCAGGCTCGATGGGCCATTTTTGGCCTACTCCTGTTCCTACTTCCTATGTTCCTATGTTCCTAATATAAATCTGCACCATATGAGGCACTGACATGTGTCAAAAATTGGAGAACATGACTACTGTAAATAGTCGTGTATAATGCGACCCTCCCCCCCCCCCCCCCCCCACCCACCTTTGAGCTCGAATTTTGGTACAAAATTTTTCACGTTATACACAAATATTTACGGTAAGTGCAGAATAGCCAAAATATGGCATGAAGTGCATTTTGCCTAAAAATAAAAGGGCCTTGTGAACTCAACATTGCATGTGCAAGGGTTCTTTTCTATTAATTATGGACAGGATAGCTCTTGGAGTTCATGGAGAGCTTTAGATTTCTAAGGGCAGTCTAAAGTATGACATATCTATCATGCTCTGGGAACTTGAGTAATCCATGATCATTAAATATCCTCACGAAGAGGGCAAAACCCTTTCACTGAGAGGACTCTCTATTGTTGCAATGAGTACTCAACTTGAATCTACAGATACTGCAAAAATCAAATGAAATGATCTGGAGGTTAAGACAGTCTGTCCGACATTGACACTGACCTCTAAAGACTGAGCTGTCCAAATTCAGGTATGTAGTTGAAACTCCTCCGAATGAAGATTATACATCTCTGTCACTAATTAGCTCATAATAGTTTTGTATCTGGATACATCAGAGAGTCATGTTTGGGAGTAAGGTTCCTGTATGAAAGAGAAATGAGAAGCTGAGTGAATGTGAATGCGCATGTGTGTGTGTGTATGCGCGTGCACTTGTGTGCGTTTATTTGTAATGTGAGTAAAGTTTAATTTATGAAAAAAAAAGGGATCAGGAATTATATTTAATTCCCTCTAAATCTTGTCTATGAATATTAGGGAAAAAAGAAAAATGTAGAAAGCGCACAACAATCAGGCAGCATCTGAGGAAGAAGAAACTAGATTTATGATGATGAATTTATTGTCAAACACCGACAGTTCTTTCTGTAGGCCACTTATAATCTGTATGAGGTCGACGGCGTCATGACCGGGCAGTAGGACCACTGTGTCTCCACTGCCCACTCTCCCAAGTCTGCACCAATGACAGCACTGATATTACATTAAATCCAGCAGGGCCGTATTTTTCTTGCCACTGTATTTGATTTCTGATGAATAATTGCTGCTATTTAAAAGCAGTCCTTTGAGTGGCTTAACTAAGCATGAACTGTACAGAACTTGTGTCCGAATCTTGAACATCACTACACCACTTCTCTTTGTAATTGAAATTAGTCATTAAAAGTACATGCTATAATATTTGCAATTCAAGTTATGTTCTGTATTTCTTTCCTAATTGTAAATAATCCATTGGCTTGTTTTGTCTTTGCTTCTAGTTCAAAAACACCCAGGGAAACAGCAGCAGCATGATTAGTGTGAAGAGTGAAGTGTGAAGCGTGAAGCGTGAAGTGTGAAGCGTGAAGCGTGAAGTGTGAACTGTGAAGAGTGAAGGGTTGAAGGGTGAAGAGTGAAGCGTGAAGCGTGAAGTGTGAAGCGTGAAGTGTGAACTGTGAAGAGTGAAGAGTGAAGAGTGAAGAGTGAAGAGTGAAGAGTGAAGGGTTGAAGGGTGAAGGGTGAAGGGTGAAGGGTGAAGGGTGAAGGGTGAAGGGTGAAGGGTGAAGGGTGAAGGGTGAAGAGTGAAGCGTGAACTGTGAAGAGTGAAGAGTGAAGGGTGAAGGGTTGAAGGGTGAAGAGTGAAGGGTGAAGAGTCAGCAGTGTTCATATGAAGCTGGCAAACAAAATAATGTCTTTGTACTTTAATGATTGTCTGAAGGGTGAAAGGATTGCAATAAATGTCTCCAATCAATGTGAGATTAGAAAACTGAGAGATCAAGGCTTGTGTTTTCCCTCACAACTCTGCCCCAGTTTGAGTGTGAATTTGGTGGGAGTTGTTCTATCCTTGCTGCTTGGTGTGTGAAGACAGCAGTTTTCTTTGCACACCATCTGTATGCAAATATCAGCAGAGAGGATGGGCCGAACAAGTCACACCACTTCCCTACTTTCTACTTTCAATCCCACCAACCCAGAATTGTGGAAGTATTCCCTATACAGTGAAAAGACTGTCAACTTAATGGGTCTTTTTCTCTTTTCTCAAACACCAAAGGAGGATCTTGGTCCAATTCAAAGTTCAATGAAAAAGGTATTGGATTATTTTGGGTTTCACCTGCTCTCTTGATGTAGTCTCCAGCTGTTTGGATGCTACACTCACAAATTATAGCAGATGCAATATCACTGACTCTCCTCTCAGCTCTGGATCACCTAGACAACAGCAACACACATATCTGGCTACTCTTCATCTTCTCCAGCTCAACCTTCAAAGTCATCATTCTCTCTAAACCCTGGGCCTCTGTAACCACTTCTGCAACTGGATCCTTGATGTCCTCATCGAAGACCACAGTCAGTACAAATCAGAAACAACGTCTTCTCCTCACTGATTATCAACAAAGACGCACTCCAAGGATGCATGCTTAGCCCACTGCCTCACTCACTCTACACCCATTACTGTGAGGCACAATTGAAATGACAATGACGCCACTGAGGAAGCATACAGGAGGGAGATAATGTAGATCAGCTAGTTGAATAATGTCACAACAACAATCTTGCACTCAATTTTAACAAAATCAAGGAGCTTCAGGGGGAAATCAGGAGAACACAAATCAGTCCTCATTGAGAGGTCACCAGTGGAGAGGATCAAATTCCTGGATGTCAACATCTCTGAGGATCTGTCTTGGGCCTTCCGTGCCAATGCCATCATGAAGAAGTCTCACTAGTGGCTCTCCTTTGAGAGGAGTTTATAGAGATTTGGTATGTCACCTAAGTCTCTTGAAAATTTCTACAGATTTACTGTACAGAGTATTCTGTTGGTTGCATTAATGTCTGGTATGGAGGTGCTCATGCACAGGACAGGAACCAGTCTTCACTCCATTGAGGAGATCTAAGAGGTGATGGTTAAGCAAGCATCTTCAAGGACCGCCACCACCCCGGCCATGCTCTCTTCACACTGGTACCATTGTAAATAGGTACAGGAGCCTGAAGACAAACACCCAGCAGCACAAGGACAGCTTCTTTCCCTCTGCTCTCAGATTTCTGATTGGACAATGAACCACAGACACTTTATCAATTTATTTAATTTTGAAATGTAATTTATAGCAATATTTGCCACCATTAAATGACACGAAGAAGTATATAGTAAAACCCCTGTTATCCAGAATGCAAGCAACTGGCAAAAAATATCATGGAAAATAAATACGTTTAAAATTGGCGCACCTCACCATTTGTTCACCAATCTCAGACACCAATCTCAGACAATCTCAAGCAGCTGGAAAGAAATGGTCCTTGAATCTGGAGTTGGTAAAAGTCCAGTAAGAAGAAAGGAAATGTCTGATATATCCTGATGTATCACGTGTATCACCAAAAGTAGCATTATTTATTCATTTATAGATCAAATATAAGAATATAAAAGGCCTGTGTCCTTAATTGGTGGTGGTTGCTGGACACTATGTTTTCATGGTGGCACTAACACCCACATGGAGACTGTAGTTGTGTTAAAGAATGGTGGAATTAAATTGAATGGAACTGGCCTATAATAGGTCCCCAAGTTGCATGAAGTTGCAGACTCCATGGAGAAGTGGACCGGTGGAGGGCACCAGAAACAGGAAGAGCATCCCATCATTGAGGAGAAGCAGAGGAGATGACCCTATAAGAAAGGTGACAGCAGACCAACAAGGGGCTCAGCAGCTAAGGGACCGAAACACACTGCTGGAGACTTGCAGTTGGGGAACCTGCGTAGGTTGCGACCTGCTGGAAACTGGTTTGTAGGAACCAGCCAGATATTAGATCCAGGCTTGAAAGGGTGTTGAGGGTAAGAAAAGCTCCTGAGGGGTCTCAGGAGCTAAAGGCTTCTTGATCATGTCAGAGGTTTGGATCTGAAGCTTGGGTTTCTAATGAATCATCTGTACAGCTGCAGAGGTTATGGGATCTCTGGACACTTAATGACTCTGAAGGGACTCTTTTTTGCTTCTCTTTCTCTCTTACTGTAAGCAGTGGCAGGCAACACTAATGCTGAGACTTTGTCTGCCTTATGGCAGGCAGAAGGCAATTTCATGTAATATTACATGTTCTGTACTATTACATGACATTAAAGAAATCTTAAATCTAAAATAGATTGTTGTCATGCTTCTTTTCTAAATGAAAAATATTAGGGGATTGGAGGTGGAGAGAAGTGGACTCATTTGTATAAATGAGCAACATGAATTCGAGGTTAATATCCCTGCTCTCTGTTGTGATCAATTCATTCAATGTAGAACTAATCTGGAGCTTTACAGTGTGATTTGCTGAAGCAATCATTTGATAAGCACAGTGAATCCTCAATCAGAGAAACAAAATCCACACACTACAAAAAAGTATAATTAAATATGTGTTTTTTCAAGAAATCAAACTTCTATTAATGTAATTTATCTTATTATGCATCCAATAAATAGAAGGCTCCTGGTCAATTCAGAAAGAATGGGATATTAAACAATGTAATGGTCTGTCTCAGACCAATACCTTAACTTTCTTTAAATAATATTTCCATTATCAAAGACAGGGGAAGCAACTTTCACACATGCTATGACTAATGTCAGACTGGCTACTATCTGCAACATTGTTGTTTCGAAAAACAACTTCATTGATTTCTAAATGACATAATGAGCACAAACATATTATCAGGACAGGCACAGGCCTTTACAGCATCAAAAAGAACAAAGCAACATTACTCACTGCTGTGTCTCGATAGACCAGGGAGCAAGTGACCTCTCAGTCTACACACAAACAGTGGAACTATCCACAAGGGTCAAAGCTTGCCGGTAACCAATAGATAAGGTTCAAGCCAGTAATCAATAGACACATTGCAGAATTTTGATTATAATTGTAATAACAGCAGAGCAGAGCATAAATCTTCCACAAATTGACCATTTTCACTTGCTGGTGATTCTAATGTTTCATTAAATATCAACTATTAGTTCTTCATGCATCTTATGAATAGTAGACATTATCAATAATATGAGGCCAATTCAGTAACAATTATTGCAGTAACTTGACGTGGGGAGAGCTGGGGGAAGGGCTGAAAGCACTGTAAATGGATCTTAAAGAGACAAGGGCTGACCTTGAGTCTGCTCTGAAAGGAGAATTGTCTGCAGCATGTCAATGAGCTTTGTTTGATGAAGCAATTTTAGAAATTTTGCTGCAGGTAATCCTTCAGAGCTTTGCCAGGTCAGAGGGTGTGATGAGTGACAAAATTCACTGATGGCAGAAAAGGAGGAGTATGGCATTGGGAGAAATGGAAATGACATTGACATTCATCTTTAATGGCTGGTGTGTAACCCTCATTTACAATCGAGACTGTGCCTTTTGTTCAACTTCTGAAATATACTTCTGCAAAAAGAGAACAACACACAATTGCTAATATATCCCATAGCAAGTTTTCTTGTGGTATTTTACATGGAATAATGTCACATATCTTGAGTTTCACTGATATTTCTGACATTATCCTGCCCTTTTTATTTATAATACTTATTCATGGGGTAGAAGACAGTAAAGATGTTTACAAAGTATCACTGTTAAACAAAGACAATCACATATTGGACGTTTGTTGAAAAATAATGTGTATATATGAGAAGTAGATACCAATTATCTTCACGCAGGACATTTCTAAAGATCACAAGCCAGTCATCTTGACCTTTACACTTGCCTCAATAAACAGACTGCAGAGCCTTCAGAGAATTCACGGACTTTTCTTTTATCTTTTATTAAGTAGGATAAATATGAGCCTCATATGCGATTGCTACCTCCCCGTTTGAATGCTATTAATAGGGTCACTATTAGTTATTGCCATTTGATGATTTATCATAACCAACCTTTATTGAAAAAGATCTTTATTTCCTGCTCTAGACTGTTTGGCAATCAAAATTCCTTCTTCATACTACTCATTCCACCCCCGTCCCTGCTGTAATAAAAGTCTGTGAAATGCATCTGTGTGTACTTTAAACAGCATACATGCAGTGCTTGGGTTATGCAAGGGTTCCATTCTTGAGAGCCATCTCTCCAGGTCAAAAATGCCTGTTTTCTATTGTTACCCAACTTTATCTCTCTACATACACTTGCTATAATTCTGTCATTTCATTGATTAACCATCGTAGCACTCCCCATAATTAAACTGAAGGAATATATACCGCTTCCACTCATTTGTAAATACCATGAAACATTCTGTGAATAGCTTGAAAAATCATTTAAAAAATGCAGAGGAGAATTTGCATGGTCGAATTTTCATAAGACAGGCCGTTTTTGTCCTGGGGGGCCCTTGGTAGTAACCTAAAAATATTCTATCTTGTCATTAATTTGCTTATTGATTCGCCGCTGCATCTTTCTCTTCATGTGGGTGCATTTCCTCTCTAAATTGAATACAAATGTGATAGAGTGCCTCAAAAAACGTGGACACACGGGGCCACAGTGAATGTTCATGTGAATTTTGAAGACACAAGTGTCCAGAAATTCAGCCCTGCGTTGATGAATCTTCACTTCCAGTCATCTTCAAAGAGTTTCCTTTTGTTCCAGCAACTTCTGTGGAGAGAATTGTTTTACTTTCTTGAGACTTGCTCCTGGAAGGGTCAGTTCCAAAGGTTTCTGACACCTAGTGGCCCCAATTAGCCAATGCCGTTAAATGATTCTTGCAGGCAAAGAATTATCCCAATTAACTTGTTACATTGGTAAATAAGGTCCATGAGATCCATGCAACAAATATCACAAATAGTTATGGTTTAAAAATTCCTAATATAGGTGTCTAAATAATCCTTAAAGGTTGTGGCAGTACCTTTTTTCTATCTCTCTCTCAGGAAGTGACCGCACAGTTAGTGTCGCGGTTAGTGCAGTGTCCCTGTTTCGAATCCAACACTGTTTGGACTCTGTCCGTTCTCCTCATGTCTGCGGGGGTCTCCTCCACGAGCTCAGCTTTCCTCCCCCCCTTCAAAACATGGAGGTTTTAGGTTAATTGGGTGGTATAAACTCATGGGCTGGAAGGGCCTGTTACTGTGCTGTATGTCTTAACTTATTTTTAAAAAAATGAAAAGTGCATTCCAGATTCGAACTGCATTTATAGTGAAAGAGTTCTTCCACACATATCTTCCAAATCCCCAACTTCTGAACCTTTATTGCTCAAATTATAGATTCCACTGCTAAGGGAAAACATTTCTCAATACAGTAAAATCCCCATAATCTGGAATTCAAGCAACTGGCAGCTTCAACCAACTGGAAAGAAAATTGCAGAAGATGAATATTTAAACAAATACGTAAGTTTAAAATTGGCGCCTCTTTATGGTCAAGCAACCAGCAAATTCCTTATCCTGAATCTACCAATCCAGATATGGGAGATTTTACTGTATCTACTTCATCTATATATTTTGTAAGTTTTTAGTGATGTCCTTAACTTTTTTTTTGATATAAGAAACACAAGCCTAGCTTCTGTCTCAGACCACTGCCTTAATAGTATGTCGAGAGCAGATCGGCACGGCTGGCGTAGCGGTGGACATAGTGGTTAGCACAATGACTTTACAGTGTCAGCCATTGGGACTGGGATTTGAATCTTGTGCTGTTTGTGAGGAGTTTGTAGGTTCTCCCTGTGTCTGCATGGATTTTTCCCGGGGGCTTCGGTTCCCTCCCACTGCTTGAAATGTACAGGGGGTGTACATTAATTGGGTATAAAATGGGACGGCCTGTTAACGAGCTGTATGTCTAAATTTTTTTAAATGTAATTTAACCCAGTGTTCCAGTCTTGGGAATATAACTTTCTCCCATCCTGAGATTAGGCTCCTTTTTGGTGCCTCTTCGGTTGTGTACAGGTAGCCTAATTCAGTGGATAATGGAGAATGTATGCTCATTATAATTATGAAGTATAAAATAAATGGTCCTCTTGGCAAGACCTGTTAGACTGTTTGGTGATTCTGAGATTGAGGTGAAATTAATAATTGGCAAGATTTTCATGAATTCCTTGGCAGGGAGATGAGTTATCTGCAGATATAAATAGCTTCATAAAACATCTTTGAAGTGAATATCATTTGTGATGCATCAGAATCTTTGGGTTAATCACATACTATATTTAACAGTTTAATAATGGGAACATGCATCCTGCCATTTGGGAATCCAAATGTCCAAACCTATACTAAACTAGTAAAGTGAGCTCAACACAAAGCTCATCTTCACAACGAAAGCTCCGTTTAACAATGGGAGACCATCAAAAGAGGGGAAATAGGTCTCTAAACTCATTTGTTAATCTTCTAATAAGGAAAACCCTTAGTTGCAGTAGTTAACAGGGTAATCACACACACACACACACACACACACACACACACACACACACACACACACACACACACACACACACACACACACATCTATATATATATATATATATATATATACACATACATACTGTATATATAAAAACAAGCCAGTGCAAATAACATTCATACCCAACAGGAGAGGGTTTTACCATATATCTTTAATATTCAACAGTATTATCATTACAAAGTCCCTCTTCTCCAGCTTCTTGGGGTCAATCTTTGATCAGAGATACAGAAGGCAAGAGCTACAAAAGATGCTCAACTCCTGTCTCCTCAAAACCTTACAGCACAAGTCAGCAACAAGATAGTTTAATAGACTCAACTTGTTTGGATGAATGCAGTTCCAGAAACACTCAAAAAATTTAACTGTATCCAAGTCAATTGACTTCTGTCCATCTCGCCTCTTCTTCACACTGTCCACCTTCAGTTTGTGCCATCTTTAAGACATTGCAGTTTAATTGACTGTTTCAACTTTTCTTGAACCTGATACTTTTACCATGAGGGAAACAAGGGTGTAGGTAGTCAGGACCTATGAGATTTCTTCCAACTCACACACGATATTATTTGGGCGATAAAGGGTTGTTGTTTCACTGTCACTGAGTCTATGTCCTGAAACCACTAACCATTCACCAGGTTGACTGGAGCTGTTTAAGAAGGTGTTTGAGCCCCATTTTCTCAAGGGAAATGAGAGATCAAAGATAATTTGCCAGTGATGCTCAAATCCCAAAAATGAATAAAGTAGTTACAATGTACACAAAATGACCTGTTTTGCATGATGGTGAGTTATACGTTATTCTTCTACGTTGCTTTATGGTGATGTAATTTTGTGATGCCCTTTGAAGATGACATTGTCCCATATTTTCAATTTTAAGTTACAGCTTTCTTTGTTATATGCAATTATATGATAAGCCATGACAAAATTGTGGAATTCTGTCAGGGTTTGCAGTGGGGAAGTCTCTAAAAATAAATGTTCAATAGGTTACATGACAAAATCTTGTGATATTTCTGCTTGTACTCAGTGCCAGATAAATTGCATTTGCAGGATTATCCTACTGCCATGTTTCTGAATATCTGTAGTTTTATAGACCTCTACAGCTTTCCTGCCAAATGATGACAGACATGGAAGAGAAAGCTTGCTAGGCCAGTATAATAATGATCAGCCCTAATAGGATGAGTTGTAATTCGGGTGCCTGCCTGCCTACTCTAGGCTCACTGATTTTATGTAAACGTGACCAGAGTCTCAAAATAGTGGCTGAATCCAGTCAACCAATCAGCCGCCTTCAAGTCGATTGTTCCTCATCCTTTAACCATTTTCAGCTCTCAATTCTGTGCACAATTCAGGAGTTGTCAGGTTAATTGGAAGTTGTTGAAGTAGAAACTTATCAAATGCCTTTGAAATACAAAATGGACTGTCACACCCAGAATTTCCAATAGCTACTTTTGTCTCATCGAAAAACCTGACCAACATTAAACAAAGAATAAACTGTATCATGGAATGACAGGTGCTTTGAACCACAGACAGAGAAATGGATTGAGATGTATCCTTTAGTTTGTGTCCTATTTGTTTTCTCTTGTGTCTGTTAACTGCCTTTGGGCACTGATTTATTATGAGAAAGCTTTCAACCTTGACTGGGTCATTCTGTCAAAGCTGAGGATTTTGTATTAGTGAGGAAGCAACTTGGAACTACTTTTATGAATGATCAAAAACTTATAACCACCAAAGCCAACCATAAATCTTAATGTTTTTTCTTATGGATGGGCGTAAAACCCATTTGCCACTGAAACAAACCCAAAGGCAAGCTACTTTCTGGTGCCACATACCAGACCAGCAACAATAGAAATTCACCAAGACAATGGTATCTTCAAAACAATAATTTAGAGTTAAGTAAAAGGTGTTATGTTATTAATAACTTAAATTTAACTCCAACATAACCCCACTATACACAAATGTGTGTTTGTGTGTGTGAGTATGTGGTGGTGGGGGGGACCCAAACCTTTATAGCTTAAGCTTAATTGTGGACTTTTTACCCCCTCCATAAATCTTCGTCCGCGAAGCCAAGCCAAAGAAAGAAAGAAATTCTGAAGATAATTTTAAAGTTCAGTCTCAGAAAGCATTTGTGATGAAACTCAAAGTTTCTACAGCTGTTCAAAAGCAATTATGGAGGAAATGTGAGTCATCAGGACTTCTCAAAACTCACAAATATCTTGCAGTTGTTTTCAAAGAACTGTTGCTTCATACAAATGATTTTCCTCTCTTGCATGGCAATGTCAGAATTTGTTTTTCTTCCACAATACTTTCACAAACCCAAGCAAGGGTTTCATGAAGTGGTCACGATGAATTTGTCCTCTTTTCAAAGAGACAGCTGAAGTGGCTAAACCACTTTTTTGGTATTTCTCCTTTTCATAAAGATAACTCAACCAGCCCTGCTTCTCAAAAGGATTGCTACTGCCTTTCAATCTCATGTGACTTACAGAATGGTCAAGTGCCTTCTACTGGTTTCAAAATGTCTCTGTTTCAGTAATATGTTCTCTTAAAATGGCTTTAATCGTGTGACATGACATCATTGCTGTCTTTGAAGCTTAATCTCTTCCAAAAGTATTTTGGACAACATAGCAGAAGGGCTAGCACAGTGATTCTGAATTATCTACTGAGACCAGCCAGCAGAATGGTTGTGGTATGCACAGATGCTTCTGAGCAAACACTTATTGTTTTGAGTTTTCAATGGAGACTTTTTACAGGTTGAATTAGCAGTCACTCTGCCTCTTTAAGCAAACAAACTTCCAGCAAAACAATGACTAAGCAGACAAACGGTCTCCGAGATCTGCCAGATGCCATTTCAAAGGACTCTCTGAGTGTGATTATATGTCTGTAAAGTGTCAATATATGTATATGTCCCTCCAGCCCACTTATTCCCTTACTAAGAAATAATATAGAATATTATAACTCTAAAGATTAATTTTACCACAAATCCATCACATCTGGAAAGATGTGTTCAAATTTTGGACTTGAGAAAACTCACAAGCAACAATTTTAATTTGTTTGTTTTAATCACCAGCAAATATTTTCAACTGTTTGTGCTGCATCCAAGACATTTGATCAAAACCCCTCTTTAGCCTGTTTGCAGGTCTGAATTCCTACCGCTCTCCCCACCTCAACCCCACTGTCAAAGTTAGTTCCTTGAGGTTCATGGATTTATGGAAATGTTGAACTGTTACATGATCTAAAACCACCAATGTTAATTTGAGGGAGACCTCTATTAATATTTTTCAAAAGAAACTGTTGTTGGTCAAAGGACAAGTAAGGATAAGTCAGAATATAAGAAATTGAGAGTTAGGCTGTGTGGTGCCAGAACAAAAATCTTGCACTCAATGTCAACAACATCGATAGCTTATTATGTATTCTTGGAAGGAGGATGTGATTGGGGGGGTGGGGGGTGGGGGGGGGGGGGGGTCAATCAAACACACTTGTTTGATTGAATGGTGGTGGAGAGTGTCAGTACATTCAAGTTTCTGGGGACAACATAGCAGAAGGGCTTAGCACAATGAGACAACCATAAAGATAACTCTCCAATCTTTCTGCATTCTAAGAAGTATGAGGGAATTTGGCATGTTGTTGAATACTTCTCCAGGTGTACTGAGGAATGTATATTGACCGGTTGCACGAAAGTCTGATTTGGAAACATGAGTGCCCAGGAACATGGAGGGCAGCAGAAAGTGGCAAACCTAAGCAGAGTCTATTATGGGCAATAACTTCCTGTCCATTGAAAACACCTATGTGAGGTTCTGTCTCAAAAAGGTACGCAACGTCATAAAGATCCCTGTCATCCTGTCCACAATCTCTTCCACCTCACACCTTAAAACACTTGTAGGTTGAAGAACATATTTTTACAACCACTATCAGGGACTTGAACATTCCCATACAACCCTAACCATGAACTGCTCTGAGACCATCAAAAAATCTATCCACTCCATTAAAATATCACCTCTTGTACTAAGTGCAATGTGAATATTTATTTATCTAGCATTTTACATTTCTTATCTCTTTTCTGTTTGTCAATATTGTGATAAGTTAATTTTAATTATTGTGGATGGTGTACCTGTGTGACCGGACAAGGAAGAATGAAGAATCTGTGCATTGTGCTTTTATATATGACAATAAACACTCATTAGAATCAAAATATACAGTGATGAACATGTCTCAAAATGTGTGGTTTTGCCCCAGCATTACACTGCAAATATTGCTATAAATTTCAAATAAATAAATTAGTGCAAAAATAATCAAAACTGAAGTTCATTGTCCATTCAGAAATCTGATGGCAAAGGGGAAGAAGCTGTCATTGTTTCACTGGGCCTTCCCAATGGTAGCAGAAGACATGGCCTGGATGGTCAGGGTCCTTGAGGATAGAGGCTGCTTTCTTAAGAGACCGCCTCTCTTAGATATCCTCGATGGAGTGATGACTGATGCCCCTGATAGTGCTGGCCGAGTTCACAACTCTGCAAAGTATTTTCCTGTCCTGTGCATTGGCACCTCATCATCATCAAAACTTTTCCTATGTATCAACAAAGTTCTGCCTGTCACAGGGCATTCAAAAGAGTTCTGTCCTTAACTACCTATTATCTCTCTCCCCTCCCCCACCCCACCCCCAACCAACCTCCACAACAGAGACAAAAGATTCTGGAAGTAAGGTATCACAGCAGCCTCTTAAAATGCCTGCACTTGTGAATTTTCATTAGACTTGATGAGGGATTTGGACCCAAAATGTTGACCATTTTTCTCCTCCCACTGATGTTGTTCAACTGGCTAAGATCCTCCACTGATGCCATTCTTCACAGATTGCAGTCTGCTGGTTAGCCGAAGAATCATTGCAGAGGGGGTGCTGAGATTTTATGTTTCTGCATATACAAATGCTCGCCGCAAGATATTTCAGTGTAATTTTACATAAAAAGAGTGCCACAGAAAATATGAGTGTTGATGTATTTTTATCAGGTGAATGTTGTGGCCAGTACCCTATAAAAGATTAGTTTTTTTAAAAAAATGAATAATTTTGCAAAAGAGCACAGTTTACCGTCGAAAGTCTCTATCCACTGCTGAGTGGCATTGGCAGTAGGCCGTGAGGAGGAGATGCAGCATAAATAAATGTGCTTAACAAAATATTAACATCAACTTTAGCTGAGTCAAATCGGGAGGCTGCAATTTCATCAGATTTTAGACTATGCGAATCACTATTCTTGGCAAAGAAAGCAAGCAATGTATTGAAGGAGTACCAGATTTTCAAATAATGTTACGTAAATAGACACAAATGCTTTCAAAGCGTATTATTAGGACATTCCTGACAAGGGGGACAGGCGTATTATGTGGACTGCTTTTTCATTCCCAAGGACCTGCTGACTTTCTCCAGCATTCTTGTGTTCTGCTTATTATTATTACAACAGTTATGTAGAGATTGTATTTATGTAGAGATTGTATTAATTTGGGGCCTTTTATCCCCTCCCTGTGGATTTGGAAGAACTTGCCGAGGCCACATCATATGGAAGAGTACCTAGGGTTTGGTGATAAAGTTAGATGGCAGATCCTTTTCTTGTGGTAGGTTTGCCCGCACTATTGTCATTACATTTAGGTTGAAGACCTGCCAACAGACTTGATGAGCATTCCTTATTTCATTCCCAACTCTGAATTCTCCCTCCTTCTTCTTCTTTCCTTCAGCTATCCACCCTCCTCTCTCTCCATTCACAGAGCCATCTCCCCTCCCACTGCTTGCTTGAGTGCCCTCCCTCCCTCATCCACCGAATACCTCCTGCTTGTGGGACCGGTCTCCTCCCCCTGCTGCTCCCTCCACCTACCATTTTGTTCAGGCGCCTGCTCACATCCTGTCCATATCTTGATGAAGGGCACAAGCCTGAAACGTTGGTTAGGTATCTTTACTTTTGCTTCATAAAGTACATTGCCTGACCAGATGAGTTGCCCCGGCTTTGTGTTTTTACTTCACCCTCGGTGTCTCCAGACTTCCGTGCTTTACTTCAGGTTTGTTTCACTTCCTATCATGTGAGCCTTTTCTGTCTTTCATCCTGGTCGCTGGTCTACTATCTCTATTCCCTGTTCGACCATACACTGGAGCACATTGAAGAGATTCAGCAAGACTCAAGAACACCAAAAAATGTGACTACTTAACCAAATCATTCCTCCAGATTGACTCTAGAAGCTTTCACAAACTATAATTCACTCCAAAGTGTAGTGAGCCTTGCAAGTGAAAAAGGTTGTAACCTTAGAGCAATTACCAAACATTTACCGTTAATAATACATTGCACACGTGAGAAATTAAGCTATCTTAACATGACCTTCAACAACTGTTTGCTGAAGATATTTGGGAGACTATTTTGAAACATTCATCCTCTCTCTGTGCTAAACATTCCTTATTACAATTTAAAGTAGGACCCACTATTCCAACGTTCAATTAGCTAAATTTTACCCCAATATATCCTCTAAATGTGATAAGTATACAACTCAGGAAAGTCCTTTATATCATATGTTCTGGCTATGCCCCTCCCTTTGTAACTATTGGAAAGAGATATCTAGTACATTATCTTAATTCTTGATAAAAATCTGTCTCTGAGCCCTTTATTGCTCTTTTTGGAATGAGTGGACCAAAGACTTAATTTTGACTCTCAATCTCAATCCCACGTGGTTGCTTTTGCTTCCCTGATTGCTAGATGAGTCATTTTGCTGCGGTGGAATGATGTTGTCCCTCCCATAAATACACAATGCTTATTGGATTTGATGGCATCCCTCTCTCTAGAGAAGATTAGGTGCTCACCTACTAAAACGAGTATTTTTTTTTCACTCTGGGTTTCCTTTTTCAGTTATTTTCAAAATTTATAGATCAATTGTTTTTTTTTGCTTCTTTTTATAAAAAAAATCTCCCTTTTTCTATTTCTTGAACAATTAGTATCGAAATGAGTAGTTGACGCCTGGCTTTGATAGTAATTGCTCAGATAATAGGTTGGGGTTAGAAATTAGATTAGTTATAGATTTTTTTTCCTTTTCCTTTTTTAATCAATAACATGGATCATATGTATCTTGTTTACCGCTAATTACTATTTGTAATTTTAATTTATTTCTATTTGAACTTTATATCATATGTATCTGATAATTCCAATAGAAAGATTGAAAAAGAAAAGAAGCTATTAGCTCTCTGTCCTGAAAATCATTTTGTTGCACTATTTAAACCAGAAGGGATGACTTTTTATGGCATTCTTGTCAACATTTACCTCTCAACTATTGACCAGTGAGGCATCCGTCTGCCAAAATGTTTCCTTTTAAAAAATTTTCTGCCTGTTAAAGAACAACAATACTTCAAAAGCATTGATTGACAGTGCAGGATGTTGTGAATATTGCCGTATAATTATTCTTTTCCTCTATTTCTACCTTTTAAAATCTACTAAATGTTCTTTTTTTTGGTTCAACTGTTTGTTTTTTTCCTGCTCCTCGTAGTTCCAACATTCAGCTCCTCGTAGCTGTAGTTTTCAGCTACAGCCAAATGATCCACACAGCACTTGGGAATGTTCTGAAGCTGAAAGCTTTTTATGAATGCAAATTGCTATTATTGTTGAAGACTCAAGCAAAACTACCTCTTAAGTGAGGCCATTAGTGATATTAAGGTGTATGATAAGTAACATCACAGACAATTTAAAAAAAACACAGTGAAATGATTTTCCTTTAAAACCAATTGATATGGTTTTAAAATGTTGCTTCTCATTTTAAATGGAGGGAGAGAGATCTATACAAAAAACAAGTATTATAAATCAGATCAAATTTTGCAAACTATATTTCCTAAAACAATAGCATTTCCTTCTTTACAAATCTGACTGTCATCTGATAACACTGGTTTAACTGAGTGTCCATTAATTTTTAATTAAAAGTTGGTGATGCAAGACTAAACAATGGCTTTGTAGATATCTGCCAAATGTAATACATCATATCCCTGGAAGATATCTCTGTTCCCATTTGATAAATGATGGTTTCAACGGAAATGGAAAAAAAATTACATTTTATTTTATTTATTCTGATGAATATATCTTTTATTAAAACTCAAGTGAGATTATTGATAAACCAGAGATTTGCATTATGGGATATCAGCATTACACTTTTGCTTTTCTTTCTAAAGGTAGTTTATGGTTAATATTTGGAGATATAAATTTAAAAATAACAAAAAAGGTTGCTTTATTTTTAATCCTCCTTCAGGAACTAAAACCTATTTCTTCGATTTAAGACTCATCTTGCTCATTTGCATACGAGCCGTCAGGGATAACACTCTACATCCGAGCAAAGTGTCAGCCTCAATTAATTTTAATTAAAGAGTGCCAGATATAAAATAATGCAAGAATGGCTTCAAATGAGTTTCAGAAAATATTACAGTCCCTTAACGTTGCTCTTTGCCCAGGGCAAAACCTTTCCTGCTGTTGATTTCATACAGAAAACAAACCAAAGTGGTGGTTGAAATCCCAATGCAGACCCTCTCCAAAGGTAAAACAGTATCCTCCGCATTTCCAACAACCCAAAAAGGTTCTGTGTTACTTCCTTCCGCACTAATACAGCTGGAAACTGCTCTTCTGTAGATTTTTTATACATTTATGTGTGGGGGGGAAAAAAAGTTTTTTCCGTTTGTTACTTCAGTTTGTTGATCCTTTACTTTTCGTTCCAATGTGATACATGGTGTTGCATACGTGATAGCATTTTACAGCACAGACATATAATGAAACTATCAGGACTCCAGTGGGTTTCCTCCCACCCTTCAAAGCGTACTGGGTTGAGGGTCAGTTGGGTGTAATTGGGCAGCATGGGTTCAAGGGCTGAAAGGGCCCGTGACCGAGCTGTATGTGCATATTTAAATTTTTAATTTAAAATACGGACTGATTGAATCACTCAAAAGTCAAATACTATTCTGGGACCATTCAGCTTGGGATCAGCCAAGGACCCAACTTTTCTATGTAACTTACTTATGGTCAGTAAATTTTACAGAATAATAGAGACATTCCATGTGATTCATGTGTCTGGCCAGGCAACTATTCTTCTGGGGTTCTAATTATCTCAACAAAATTCTAGATTCAAGATTCCTTCATTGCCATATGATAGTTCGGGACTTGGAATATTACACAAAATTTCCTTCTCATGGCAAAGAGTTGCCATTAGTGACACCCGGCACAATAGGATTAAAAAAAGAAGCAAAAAAGAGTCCATTCAGAGCCACTGTGGATTTGTCTCCAGTGCTCCCGCAGCCTCTGCAGCTGCAGACTTCTGTTCAATCCATCGGCAACCCAAGCTCCAGATCCAAACTCCAGCATGATCAGGAGGAATTCAGTGCTCAAGAGCCCTTGTTACCCTTAGCAGCCTCTCTAGTCTCAGTTCTGATATCTGGTTCCCATGACCTAGTCTCCAGCAGGCCAGAGCCCGCGTAGGTCCCACCAACCACAAGTCACTTGCGGCCTGTTTAGGTCCCTCAGCCACTGAGCCCCTCACTGGTCTGCCGCTGAGGTCACCGTCCTGTAGGGTCATCTCCTCTGCTTTTTCTTCTGAACAGGGGGTGTTCTCCCCATTTTTGATGCCCAGTGCTGGTCCACAGCTCCCCAGAGTCTGTAGTCGCTGCCGAGCACAAGTGTTGCCATCTTGAGCACAGACCCTGTGGTTGCAGGATTTTAATTTGAAAAGCATCTATGGCTCCTCCAACAAGCCACCCAGGCAGTTGAACCCATTGGAGCAGCGCTGTCTTTCTACTCTCCTGGGTCCACACCAACAGCAGTGCTGCTGTTAATTAGAATGTTCCCATACATGATTATGAACAGTCTAGTTCCAGTTTTAAGGATATGACTCATTATTATGAGTGAATCATTTCTATCTATTGCTTCTTCCATATCAAACCTTTCAATCATATAATAACTTCACTTACTTTCTTCTTTATTCATCTACGCAACAGGAAATACATGTGATCAATTCATTTGGTCCTCCTCAATTAATACTTTCAACCCAGGTGAATTTTAAAAATGAATGGCAGTGCAAAAGGAAACAATAGATTTCCCATTTTTAGTGGAACTGTAGATTGTCCAGGGGTGGCCATATATTTTCCTTTCATCAGACACATGTGTAGCATCTGCCAGGATAGACTTGACTTTAATGTTCATGACAGATTTTTCTTGATTTATAAAAGAATTGCTCTCCTAAGAAGGTTTCATGAAATAAAATGTTGAAAATCAGAATATCTGGGTGAAATGCACTTTTGTTACTTGGGTGCAATGTTCTCCATTTTGTGGGTGACAAATAAAAACAAACAAATTTGTAAATAAAAGGTCTTTAGCCAGAAGAGTCAACAACATTATAGATTAAAATAGTAAATGTAATGTTTTGTATTGAAGAATATTGGTCTTCCATTTCCAGGTACTGTCGCTCTGCCTTTGTCTAAAACCATCTTTCAGACTGTCACATCTCAAAAGGAAAAATGACTGCTTCAATCATACAAGATTGGAGCTAGTTTGAACAGCCATGCTTTTTCTTAAAATGTCAGTTGACCCCACCATAACAAAGGCCATTATGACCTCAAAATCATCTAGAGGACTATTCAAAAGAATACTCAATGTGTATGAATTTAGCCTGGGGTAAGCTGCAGTATAGAAGATAGGAGCAGGAGTAGGTCATTCGACCCTTCGAGCCTGCTCCGCCATTCAACGAGATCATGGCTGATCTTAAAGTTCAGTACCCCGTCCCCGCCTTCTCTCCGTAACCTTTAATACCCTTATACTGAAGAAATAGATCTAATTCCCTCTTCAATAGATTTAATGAACCTGCCTCTACTGCCCTCTGTGGCAATGAATTCCACAGATTCACCACCCTCTGGGTCAAGAAATTCCTCCTCATCTCAGTCCTAAATGGTTTGCCTATTATCCTCAAACCATGGCCCCGGGTTCTGGATTTTCCCATCCTTGGAAACATCCCATCTGCATCCATTCTGTCCAGTCCTGCCAGAATTTTATAGGTCTCTATGAGATCCCCTCTCAATCTTCTAAACTCCAGCAATCCCAATTTGCGCAATCTTTCCTCATAAGTCATTCCTGCCATTCCAGGTATCAGCCTGGTGAATCGCCTCTGCACTCCCTCCACTGCAAGAACTCCTTCCATTGTATGCACCAGCTAAAGTCATGGGAGAGTGCTAAAAGCACGATACGGTGCATTAAGTTGCCTTTGATGAGCAGTGAAAATTAGGCAGTCGCATGAAGGAATTGAGGAAAAGATGTCATTGACATTTACAAAACACAGCTGCGAGAGTACAGTCATGGAATAAACCCTTGTCAATTTTCACCAGAAAACTTTTTAAATCGATGTTGTGCACATCTATTAATGGAATTAACACAACCTCAAGTCATAGAATCCAATCAAACTTGGTTCCAAATATTCCAAAAAACGAATGATGCCTGCAAGCACAAAACGTTTAATGTAATGATGTTAATCCCACACTTGTGTGGTGTGTGTGTGTGTGTGTGTGTGTGTGTGTGTGTGTGTGTGTGTGTGTGTGTGTGTGTGTGTGTGTGCACGCACGCATGTGTATGTGTGAAGGTACCAACGCTTTCTTGCCAAAAATATAATTGAGAACTGTGTTCCTTTCCTCAATCTCATTTTCCCAGTCTCTCCTAGCAACAAGGCTGGTAGGATCCTTTCCACTATGTAACTCTTAGTACCTTTTGAGATTGAGTTGGCCATCATCTCATTTCTCAGCAGTTAAATTGGGAAATGAAGCTACTGTTAAATACGACATCATAACAATTGTGAGGGTACCTTAGACCTCCCCAGGATGTTCGTTCACAGCCGAAAATGCACACCTTCCACATCCTCAGGTGGACATATTCGTGAACAGTGATGCTGTGCAACAGCCAATGAGAGTAAAGCACAAGATGCTGTGACTGGAGTCAAAACACAGACATGATGGAGGAACAGGGAGGTCTCACAGTGTCAAATGTGAACATCCCATTCAAAGATCATGTTATTGATGTAAATTATCCACTGTACATACGGAATGCAGAGAGGCTGATGAGGTTAGATTGGAAGGTCAATTCTTGTGTGAATGCTCATCCCTTTTACCTTTCTAGCCAAGTCCTGCTGTTGGAGTTTGTGCAGATAAGGGTAAAATGTAAACCAACACTCATGTGAGGGATTAAGTAATCGAGGTAAATGAATTTCAGAGAGGTGCAGACTGCTAACAGAACAATGTTCGACACATGATATAAATTGTCAATTTGCTATTGGGATCAATCCTTATATTCCTTCAAATTCCTCTGTTCCATTTGGCTTGCTTCACTTGCACTTCCTTTCTCCACCTTCCAAATCTAATTCCTCTTGTTTGCCTTTCCCACATGATTGTTCATGTCCATAGTACTGCTGCATTTTCAAAAACCCTTCCACTCATCATGAACTTCAGAGCGGGTAGATTTTGTTCTGCTCTGGTATGGGGGCACCAATACCTCTGAGCAGAAAGCTCTTCAAAAAGTAGTGTGCACACTCTCCCCACCATCAAGAAAATTCTCAAGGATGAACACAACGCCTTCTACACCCAACTTGATGACAATAACAGTGAAGAACCACCCCTCGCATCCCAATGACCCCTGACAATCCCACCCTGTCCGTATCTGAGGATGACGTGCGTGTTGCCTTCAGGAGAGTGAATCTGAGGAAAGCATCCGGCCGGATGGAGTTCATAGCCAAGTACTATAGATTTCTGGTGATCAACTTACCAAGGTATTCATGGCTACCTTTAATATCTCACTCCAGCAGGGCATGGTACCCACCTGTTTAAAACAGACATTAATCATATCTGTACCCAAGAAGAGTGTAGTAACCTGCCTTAAGGACCAGTAGCAATTACATCAACAGTGATTAAATATTTTGAAAGGCTGGTGATAAAGCATATCAGCTTCTGTCTGAGCAGTGACATGGATCCATTCCAATTCACCTATTGTGGCAACAGATCTACAGCGGATACCATCTCACTGGCCCTACACAAAGCCGTGGAACATCTGGACAGCAACGATGCAGACATCAAGATGCTCTTTATTGACTACACTTCAGCATTTATCACATCATCCTCTCAGAAATGATCAGCAAGCTCCAAGACTTGGGAGTTAACACCCATGGATCATGGATTTCCTCACCTCCAGGCCACAATCAGTGAATATTGGTAAGAACTTCTCTTCCACAATCTCCTTCAGTACCGGAGCACCTTAGGGCTGTGCTCTTAGTTCCCTGCTGTACTCTCTTTAAACCTTCAACTGTGTGTCACTCACATGTAACTTTGATCAACTCATGGGAGACAAACAGGAGAATGTTAAATGGTACTCGATTACTATTTCACTTAAGTAATGATATAGACATTCACCTCAGACCTAGGTTGGACTCAAACAATAGTGACTTGACACGCTCACACCCTTGAGTACACACACTACCAACAAGGAATATTACACATGCCCGATTCCTTGTATCAACTGGGATGCGGCTCTCTGTAAGTATTGATCTAATGCAGTACTACGGCTCAGCTTCAGTGTAGTGCACACCTTACCTGCGACACTTCCAGTGATGTCCAGAGTAGTGACCTGACATGGAGCGGTGTCTGGGGCTTGGACCACAAGGTAGAGAGAAAGAATGTGCTGTGTGTTGGTGGTGTACAGTGCGAATCTGTGCTTCTAGCCAATAATGACCATAGGTGATTTAAATTAGTCACCGGTAAGGTGTGCACTAAAGGGTGGCTGGAGTCCAACCTTGATTGACAGGTGATGTGACTGAATAAGTTTCAGACAGGGAGGACACGTGAACACCTGCAATACACACATTCCTCCACATACAATACGGTATTTTTTATTAAAATCCTGCGATCTGAGTCCAAGTTGATAGCACCTCAGCAGTGGCCATAAGGAATTGCAGAGTCTGGGTAGTCGGCAGACCAGCGCAGACCCTAACCCCCCCCCAGTTGAGAATGAGAAGCAGAGGAGACACCCTATAGGATGGTGACCTTAGGCAAACAAATAGTGAGGGGCTCAGCAGCTGAAGGGTACTACAGTTTGATGACCTTGGCAACAGGCCAGCTTGAGGCTCAGCTGTTGAAAGACCCACACAAGTTCAGGCGGTCAGCAGCATGGTCAAATGACTCAGTACTGAGATTTATTTTGAGGGTGCCGAGGGCAAGTAAAGCTCTTGAAGGACTCCCAAAGGATCTCAGGCACTGAAGGCTTCCTAATCATGTTGGAGCTTTAGTCGCTGATGGATTGACCAGGAGTCTGTGCAGTGGCAAAGGTGGCGAATCCAAGGACACTCAGTATCTCTGAAGGGACTCTCTTCTGATACTCTTTTCCTCTTCCCATAAGGGGTGCCAAGTAATGGCAACTCTTTATCTATGGGCAGAAGGAAATTTTGTGTAATAGTACATTTTCTGTATTATTACATGACAATAAAGGAATCTTGAATGAAGGTTAAAATACATCCTTGAATCTTTTTCATCATCTCCCGTGACAAACTTCGGAACAGTCTCTTTATTGAAAGTGACATGACCTGTGAAACATTACCAAAATTGATTAATTAGGGCTTCTGTTCCTGGGATTGACTGGGGTGGGGGGGGGGGGGGGGGGAAATGACACTGATATTTGATTTCTTATATTCGCTATGGATTTCGAGGACTTTGTAGAGACAGCATTGGTGATATTTTTCCAGTGCCTTGAGATGTCTGTTGATTTTAAGTCTCAGAAACTTATAGGAGGACAGGGGTTACTGCTACCTGGTAGGCCATGAGCTTTCAAGACACAACCATACAATAAATTCTGATTCTGAGCTTTGTGCCAGGTCTAAGGTCTTAATCTTCAAACACCCTTTTCCTCAAGGGGCCCAAATGAGTATTGGTGCAATGAATGTAATCAATATGCATGACTCAAGGAATAGCTTCCTTTGTTTCAGACTCATGAAAGTTATGAACTGGACACTACAAAGAGACTTACCAGTAATTTCAAAAAGTCACAATTTTCATTTAATACTGTGAAAAAGATGTCAATGAAACTGAATGTTGAAGGTAAAACATGTTACGGTGCTGCTGGAGTATTTGAATCATGGTGAAATGTAATTGACAGCAAATCTGGAAAAGATTTGTGCTGGATGTTCAACAGCATTTTACTGCCATTTTAAATGTTGATCGCAATCCAGCCATTTATTACAATGAGAGGCAAGTCAATGTAATTGGCATAAAACCGTACGTACAATAATGACAAGACTAGAGAAATATTATTAGCTTTAAAAGCATCGTGTTGTATACAAAGACATGAATGGCACTATTAATAGAATATAATCTTTCTTCTTCATTGAACTTGATATTCCCAGAAATGATTTTTAAAAAATCATTTAATTCATTCATTATTCAAAGGAAACATTTTGAAATATATGTTTTGAGTTCTTGCATTAAATTTTCATGTTGTGCATTAATAAGGGGAATATTCAGCAATGCCATATTTTCTGAATTGAAGTTAAATTGCAAAATCCTTTTGCAATTCAGCCTTTGATATTAAGTAATGTTTTTACTTTGCTTACATGATGACTTCACAACTGTGGATATCAAGAGAAAGGAATTGACAGTTCTTTTAAATAAATTTTGCCACATCAATCATGTTTAGTTCATTTTGCCTCTCAATTAGTTAGTAATTAACTTTTCTATTGTGGAATTGTGAAAATACCTAACAGAAGAAAACCATGGTTGCTCATGTCCACCAAAGAAAACCAAACTCATTTCCATTCTTGATTAAATTGGTTTTCTTATATACTACTTTAAAATGTCTATCATAGAAAATTGAACAGATAACATTTCAGCACAGTACAGTCCCTTCAGCCCTCGATGTTGTTCCGACCTATATATTCCTTAAAAAAATTACTAAACCCTCCGTATCTTGTAACCCTCTATTTTTCTTCCATCCATGTGCCTGACTAAGAGTCAATTAAATGCCCCCAACGTTTCAGCCTCCAACACCATCCCTGGCAATGCATTCCAGGCTCTGGGTTAAAGACTGACTCCTGATGTCTCCCCTAAACTTGCCTCCCTTCACTTTGTACAGATCTCCTCTGGTGTTGCTATTGCGTGGGAAAAAGGCACTGGCTGTCCACCCTATCTATGTCTCTCATAATCTTGTAGACTTCTATTAAGTCTCCTCTCATCCTTCTTCATTCCAAAGAGAAAACTCCCAGTTCTGATAACCTTGCCACAGAACACTTATTTTCCAATCCAGGCAACGTCTTGGTAAATCTCCTTTGCACACTTTCCATTGCTTCCACATCCTTCCTATATCTATATTGAGGTGACCAGAACTGAACACAATACTCAAAGTGTGGTCTCAGCAGTGATTTGCACAGCTGCAACATGATCTCTCGACTCTTGAACTCAATCCCCCTATTAATGAAGGCAACATCCCATAGGCCTTCTTAACTATCAACCTGCAGAGTGTCAATGAACCTAAACCTAACTGACCTCTTAATAATAATAACAAAACTACTAAATTTTCATATAAAGCCATTTGGTTCACAAACATCCTTCAGGGGAGGAAATCTGCATTCTTGCTCAGACAACTCCAGATCCACCAGTATGATGTACTCTTAAATAATGTCTAAAGTGGTCCAGGTAGTTTTCCATTTTCACCCTAATGTCTGGACTGACCATAACAAGCAGACAGATCAAGTGGCACTAACCTAGGGATCAGCTTGGGACTCAGGTCATTTGACTTTGTAAAGTCTTGCTAATAAACAGATGGAAACATATATCTAAATAGAAATGTTACCTCACAGATTAGTTAAGAGATAATCTGGCATTCTTATCCTTAGAGAATAATATGTTACTGTGACACCCAAAATAAAGTGATCTAATAACCAATTGATCCGATCAAAATTATACAATCCTGTCAAATCTAGTTGGGAATTTTTGTGGATATTTAGGCCACTGACAGGAGATAGATGGTCAAGAGAGGGGTAAGCTCTCGGAACATTCACTAGCACAACAGTGAAGGCATCCAGTAGATGAGTGACAAAGACTGGAGCATTTGCCATCATATTCAGCCAGAAATGCCAAGCACTAGATTCATCTTGACTTTGCCCCGAGATGCCCAACATCACAGATGCCAAACTTCAGCCAATTCAATTCACTCCATGATATCAAGGTACAGCTGAAAGCCCTCAATGTAGCACAAGCAATGGGATTAGCCTCCATCCTATTTGTGGTATTCAAGATTTGCACTCCAGAACTCAATCCACCTCTAGGCCAAGCTGTTCCAATCCAGTGACAATACTGGGAGTGAAAGGTAGCTTGGTACATTCTGTTCATTAAAAGCATGAAAAATTCAATCTAACTCTCTAAACCATCACTAAAGTGTTGTCAACAGTTAACCGACGCCCATTTTGGGATTCACCTCAATCATTTGTTGCACAAAAAGTGCAAGCGAATAGCCATCTACAAGAAAAGGGTGACTAACCAACCTATGTTGGATATGAATTGGCATTACAGTTGCCAAGTAAATAATAGGGGCAGGAATGCAAGAACCTGATTGGATCAACTAATAATATGACTAATATGATAATATCAAATGAGAGGTACACTTTCCTGAACGAGTATGTCAATAGAATGAAGCAATACACTAAATTGGAACCTTCTTAACCAACCACCATTCATTTCCTCCATCACCAACACATTGCAGTCTGCTCCATCTGTGGAATAATGCAATTACTGCCTCTGCTATTCCAATAGCATGCCCTAACCCCTCAACCTCCAGCCAAGAAAAGCAAGGGCCACCACACATGGGTTCACCGCTACCGTCAGTTCCTCGCCAAGTCTCACTACATCCTTAAATTGGAGGTACATTGCAAATATCTTCACCAGCAGTTAGCTGCAGCTGGTTTGTTCCTGTAATCTTTTAGCCTGCTCTTAACCCCTCCAAGAAGAAAAACTCTTCCTCTCATTATTCCTCCCCCAAGTTCCGTCTCTTCCCCCTTACATCCATGACACTTTGGATATTCTCTGCCCTTTTGATATTTTCTGAACTGTTTCATTTTCACCATGAACTAATACCTCCATCCCAAATGAGGAGATTCCAAGGGCCTCTCCCTTTTTCTTCGAACAGTTCCCCTCCACAAGCCAAACATGTGAAATAACTTGTTAATCAACACTCACTTTCTGCAGATCAAAGGTACAGCAATGAACAATGCCCTTTTGTGGAATTCTTGGATATGTCATGGTTTCAGTGCTACTCAGGTTCATTAACTCAGATTGTTGTTCAGTATATCAGTGTTGCTGTATCCGCCGCTCATGCCGAACTGGAAACGTTCATTTTTGCAGCCAATTTCCACCCCACTCTCACTTTCACATGGCCAATCTCTGATTCTCTTCTTCCCTTCATGGATCTTCTTGTCTCCATCTCAGGAGGCGCATCCACTCCAGGTCTGGGAACTCCCACCGTTTCCTTGATTATATTTCCATCTGCCCTGCCTCTTGTAAGAAATGTCCAGCCTGCTTGGATTTTCGAGAATGTTCTGCTATTACACCCTGATTTTTTATTGCTGCTTCCTGCCAATGAGCGCAATTGTTAGAAACCCTCAACGATGAGTCATTCACTCAGGGGACAAGGACAGTTTTGTGGCAAGGCCTGCTTCTGTAGAAATGTTTGTGAAACCATACCAAGAGAATGTGTTGATTTTAATTACACTCAACATGAGCTGTGCTTAGAATTCCTTTAATATTTGTGTTATATTTCCTGTTTATCAGCAAGCAAAAACTCAAAGCTGAAGTGCAATTCTTGCTTCAGTTCAAAGTTTATGATTTATCAAAGAATGCTCAAAATTCATTTTCAATAATATAATTGTTTTACAAAGATCTTTTTAAAAATACATGCACATTCAAAGTGATGTTTGGATTGTGTTGCCCTCTATGTTGGTGCATAAAACATAGGGTGGATTCAGAAGGAAAATTGCAAATAGCTCACAGTAACACTCCAATTCTTCATGACATTTTATATTTCATTGTCATTGAATTGCATTGCAAGCAGTGATGTGGTGTTTTAGGATCCAATTTCCAGGCACAGTTGCTTTTGATGTTCATTCATTTTAAGCAGCAAATACTGCCAGCTGATCTCAAGAAATATTCATGCCCATCAATCGTTATTCTTGAGAAGATTGTGATGGTGGGTAGTCCGCTGACTTGAACCATCACATTCTTTCTGGTGGAGGGATTTCCAGAGTGTGGTCGGGTTGGGTTCCAGTATTTAGTGCAAGGACTGCCAGTCCATTAAATATTGCAATGATCCAGCAACAAATTTCACACTTTAACAATGAGCTCTTGTACCAGCACTCACTGAGAAATTTAATTAAAGTAGTGCATAACATGCTTCCATCATCTGGGGACAGTTTGCAGATAGGAAGATTAAATATGCTGCAATATTTGATATGATATATTAATATGACTTATTTTATGTACTAGAATACCATTAACAAATGACTGTGACAAAAGAGAATAATAAATTCTGAAACAGGAAACAAGCACAGGGACGTAAAATGAGATCCTCTTATCTGAGAGAGCTGCCATTATCAAGCATCAACTGACCTCCTTTATTATTAACAATATTGCAGGATCAAGAGAAATAGACTGTTGGCTAAATAATTTATCTAAATAATAATTTAGGGTCAATTAAACAATCTCTTATATGGATTGATCGCATGGACACAACAGATTAAATATTTCTTTCTTTTTAAAATATTTTTATTGATTTTTAGTAATAATAAATTTGCAGAATACAATTATGGGATGTGCTCAGAAAAAAAAGACAAAGAAAAGCACTACAAAAATAATCGTGGATATGAATTCTCAAAGCATGGCCATAATAATAAAAATATGGACATAATAAATTTAAATTTTCCAAACCCCTGACCGTAAACAAGGTTGAAAGTTAATGTTGATAAAACAAAACAGTTCACTCTGAAGTGGGACAAGATGGTGCCAAAATTCTGAATTAACATTGAACCCAGAATTGGATGAATATCTCAGAATAAACCACAAGGCACTCAATATTCCTTCGACCAACCTTTATCACCTTTCTACATCAATTTTCAATTGCTTGAGAACCAACTATCTTGATGAATTTTCCTGTGGTTTTCACTGGAACAGTTTTCACTCAGCCATTTGATCACCTTTATGTCTTGGACATAAAGTGTGAAGTTGAAACTGGCACAGGACCCAAGACCCCAGTATTCACTGATTTATTTATTTTTAAATGTAATTTATAGAGATATATTTGCACCTATAACGGTCCCATGAAACAGCACATTTTGTGACATGTTCATGGTAATAAATTCTGATTCTATTCAGTTCTGTTTCATCAAGTTGATGATCTTCCAAAAGCAGTGTACGTCCTGAGGAAGTGTCCCCTGGACCACAGAGTCCTATATTATATAGCTGCTTAGTATGAGCCTTGACAGAAAGCCCTGCGTTCCTCTTTGGATCTTTCTGGCAAACACACAGTCCACTTGAATGCAGAAGTTTGTTTCATCTACACCACAGCTGTCCTGAGGGAATCATGTGTTTTTAGAGTTTGATTGATTCAGGCAGTGGAGTATCATTCATTATTGTCATTTATGGATGGAGCGACGTCTGCAGCAGTATCACATTTAACTAAAAAATGCCTCAAGGACTGAACAAGACTGAAATTAATCTTCAAAATGGCTAAATTGAATAGAATAGAGAAATAGATTTTTTTTTCTATAAATCTTCTTTGGTTGCCTTCAAAGATTTCGTTTCAGACAGATTTGTGGGCACAGCGGAGGCTAATGAGGCCAGCATGAAAAGTGCAGATTCATGCACTCTTGCCCTCTTTTGCTTCTCTTTTTAGTCCCGATTGTGGCACAGTGTGGCACACTTCTTTGTGTGCTTTTAGAAAGCAAGCAAAGGAAAAACAATTTTGGGTATGGAACAATAAACAAAATATTGATCTTGACCTTGATGCACAGATAGGTACTGGTGATGGTGGGATAGGTGGGTGGATAGTTTTTGGATAATTTACGGGACTCTTTCCACCAATTATGCTGGTGTCCTATGTACATCCTGATGAATTGCCTTGAAATTCTCAATATTATTATTCTCCGTTCATGTTGGTTGTGGGCCAGAGATTCTCCAGAGTCAGTGGAGATACCTACTTCTTAAGGAAGTTTTCAGCATATTCTTAACTCTTTCTCTGTCTCTCTGTTCACTTGGTACATGTGCTCCTCAACTTACGAGAGGAATACATTCCGGAAAACCCATTGTAAGTCAAAAATAATACCGCACCTACCCATTTTTATATATACATTTTGAATACCTTTATTCCACACGACCCCAGACCAGGCTGTGATGCAGCTGGTCACCACACTTTCCACTGTGCATCTGTGAAAGTTTGTCATGGGTTTTGATGTCATAGCAAACCTCCACAAAAACCTAAGGAAGTAGTGATGCTGGCGTGCTTGCTTCACGATGTCCTTAGACTGTTGGTTCCAGAAAAGGTACCTAAGATAGTGAGTCCTAGGAATTTAAATTTGCTGACCCTGTCCACCTCTGATCCCCCAATGATCATTGGATCATACATCTCTGGCTTCCCTTCCTAAACTCCTAAAGCTCCTTGCTTCATTGGTCAGACCATTGGGCTGTGGACTATCCAGGCAGAAAATAAGGTGTTGTTACTTAAGTTTGTGTTGGCCATCACTCTGGCAGTGGAGATATCTGAGATGGACAGGTCATTACGAGAATGGGAAAGAGTTTTATGTTGGTATGCAATGGGTGCTCTGGATGGCCCATGTCTCTACCCAATCTGAAAGTTCAGTTATCTTTTGGAAATGCTAATACCATTGTATAAGGGAAATTCTTTAATAGTCTTTTTATAAATGAAGCTATTAGGAATTTGCACATTAACAAACCTTCAGGTGACCCAGCATTGAATAGACAAATCAAATATTCTTTGGATTTACAAACACAGATAGACAAGATGGTGGCTCAGAAACACTGGAGTTTGCAGATGTTGGAATCTGAAGTTTAGCAAACTCTGCCAGAGGAACTCAATGGGTCAATTAGTATCAGTTACAGAAAAGAGATGGTCAATGTTTCAAGGCAAAACACTTTATCAAGAATAAGGAAATGTTGTATAAAGATGTCAGGGTGGGTGGGGGGGGGGGGGGGTTCAGGACAAGGGTCCTGTGTGGGATTCGGAAACCAAGTAATGGTGGAACGTGTTGGGCAGAGGCAGTAGATTAGAAGATGCCAGACAAAGGGGGAGAGAGAAAGAGAGATCCAAGAAAAACAAAGAGGTGAGATGGAGGAAGACACCATGCAGGTTGGAGTGGGTGACTGGGCTGCCAGTGCTAGAATCTGATAGGTAGAGAAGGTGAGAATGATGGTGTGAAGAGAGACCATATGAACCATAGGGATGGGATGAGGGGAAATGGAGTGGAAGAATCCAATGGCATGATGGGGATCAAGGGAGATGGAATCAAGAGGGGATTAGAATGGGTGAAGTGCTGGGTGGTTGGAATAGGAACCAAAAAAAATGTAGGGGAGGGAACATTCATATAGTTTTCCATTAATTACTTGTCGCAGCCTTGGTATTTGTATTTTAAAGGGAAATATTTATTTGCATCTTGAAAATCAACAAATCTGTAGTTAACAGAGATCTTAAATAATGCAGTGAATGCTGAAAACACTCTTCAGGTCAGCCAGTATCTGTGGAAGGAGAAAATGGAGTTAAAGTTGCAAGTTTACAGGATTAACTTTCACCATTAACACAGGGTCAGATCTGAATTTTCAATTCTGCTTTTGTTTTCATATTTCCTCCTTGACCTGATGAAAGTTTCCAATATTTTTTATTTCATTTTTACAATGTGCCAGGAAACTGCATAGAGAAGTGCAAAAGGAAATGGATTCCTCCAGGTGTTGGAGACCCACAGGAGTCTGCAGATATTGAAATCTGGAACAACACATGATCTGTTAGGGGAGCATTGAATATTCCATTTTCAGTTAACATGTCCTCTCTCTGTTCTGCCAAACTACTTCCATTCTTCTCCCTTTCCACTCACCTTACCCTTCATTCCTATCCCCTTCACCAGCCACCCACTATTCTCATCCCTTTTCCTCCCTGGTTCCACCCTTATTTCTCCCTTTTGATTTTTTCTCCTGTCCCCTCTCCCCACCTCACTTTTATCTCATCTTGTATTATACCAGTACTATATCAGATTGGCAGCATTTGGCCCCACCTATCACCCGTTTGCTTCTGTCTGACATCTACCAGTTAACTGTCTCTGTCCATCATCCTTCAGCTCCCCCCTGGTCCATCAATCCCTCAATGCACCAGGCCCGACCTCTTCCACCTGTTCTTGCTATACCAGCTCTCACACCTCCACACTTTCAGTAATGCTCAAGGTTCAGGACTGAAACATTGACATCTTCTTTCTTCCACTTATGCTGGTCAACCCCATGAGCTCCTCCAACAGATTGTGTGCTCCTCATCCAACTGTTGGCTATGGTGATCAGGGTTTGATGCTAAAGCAGTAAGGGTAAGTGAGTAGTGCTTGATATTAAAAGAGAAAATTAAAAATAATTCAAAGAATGATAAGTTGTTCTGAGTTGAGGCTTCATAATTTTTCCTCACTCAAATAGATTCAGCTTGGATTCTGCAATGAAAGTGTGAGGGAAGGTGAAAATTCTATGTGGTCAATGCAGAGGCACTGGTGAGACCTCTGGTACCTTATTGAAATGATAACTACAGGAGTGAGTATCAGTGGCACATAAGAATTTGAATGGCAATGAAGATACCTTCTGTAGGTGTGACTGAATAGTATGCGGAGACTGATTTATTGAGGCAAATCCTTGCGTCACAATGCTTTCTGGCTTTTATTAAGCAATGCCAAACTTTGGAATGAATACTGCAGATATCAAGCTGTTCTTGCACATCCAATTCTCCACTGTTGAAAGGTGCTCCACACCAGCTAGTATTTCCAAGTTAACAGAGACCCAGTGCCATGAGCAACCTCTTTTTTTATTGTTGCTCAAGCTGCTCTGGATACCTATTAGCCGAGTTTAAATAATTGATACAAACACATTTGTTAATTTAATCCACAACCTCAACTCATCAACCCTGCATATGTATTGCCAGGTTTCAGCTCTCTGCCTGCATTTTGATCACACTGCATGACTGATGAGCAGCAATCTGCTTTAATTTAGATAATATAAACACAACAAAGTAGTAAAGTAAGTCCAAAAGTTTTTCACCAGCATTTGGTAATTACATCACAAACAAACTCAGTTCCTTCCCTGATCATTGAAAACGTCCAGAATGTGATTGCCTTTTTTTCCTGCAGGATATGCAAAAATTACCATTTTTTTCTGTTTCTAATGCAAATGAGAACCAGTGGATATCTCAGTACTTACGTCCATGTGCTTCTCTTGCTGTTTCCTGAACACCCGCCTTTCGAAATCCCTAGAGTATCTTAGCTTCATCTTTTTTTTAACACTTTATTTATTCGTTCAAAAAACAAATAATATATGACATATACAGTAATTAAACATGAACATGATTTTTTTTATAGAAAAAAAGAAAAGAACCCCCCCTCCCCTTCAGCCAACTCTCTTAAGGAGAGCCATAAAAAAAGAAAAAAGAAAGAATATTAAAAAAAGAGTTAAATATACATATTAAAATCTAATCAATATAAATTGAAATGTAAATATTCTGAATATAACAGCCATTAATTAATTAAAAAATTATAATGATCATGCAAAATGTATGTAATTTTTTCCATTATTAAACAATATCTCATCTCATTTTGCCATCTATTAATATAAATCATATTTGTATCTTTCCACATACTAGCAATACATTTTTTTACTACGGATAAAGCTAAATATACAAAAGCAAGCTGGAATTTATCTCATCCCAAGCCTTTTAGAGGTTGCAAACTACCCAATAAAAATACTGTAGGATCCAAAACCATTTTAATCTTATACAGATATTCTAAAAACGATTGAATTTTCTACCAAAAAGATTGTATATGTATACATGACCAAACAGCATGAAAAAAAGTTCCAACCGTATCACCACATCTAAAACACAAATCTGATTCATTAAAACCATATTTTTTTAATTTTTCAGGTGTCAAATATAAATGATGTAAAAAGTTGTAATTAATCATTGCATAACGTGCATTTATCAATCTAGTTACACTATCATAACAGATATCTAACCAATCCTCTTCAGAAAAAGTAAAACCAATATCCGCTTCCCATTTAATTTTAGATCTATCCCAACCCTTTTTATCCATACCATCCTGTAATATTTGATACAGAAATGAAATATACCCCTTCTCTGGTACTTTCATAAGAAAAGTCTCAAATTTGGCCATTTTAGGCAAAATCATATCTCTACCAAACATACATTTTATAAAAGATCAAATTTGATAATAAAGAAATAAAGAATTCTTATCAATACCAAAATCTTCCCTCATCTGATTAAAAGATAAAAAACTTACCCTCTTTAAAATAATCTCCCAAATTTTTCACATCTTTAAATCTCCAATGCAATAAACTTTGATTATGTATTGAAAAAGAAATAAGTTGATTATTATACAACGGAGTCAAAACCAATAATTTACCCCTAGAGCCTATCATTTTATTTTTCTTTATCCATAACTTCATTAAATGTTTTAGTATAGGCACATTATATTGTTGTAACAAATTTATATTCCACCTAAACAAAAATTGATGTATTTCAAATTCAGAAATACTTGCCATCTCAATTTTAGCCCAACTAGGAGGCCGTACCAAATCCAACAATGAACTAATAAATTTAAGTTGGGCTGCCTCATAATAATTTTGAAAATGTGGTAAACGTAGTCCCCCTAACTCATAATCTTTAGCTGCCTCGAGTGCACTGTGGGTGTGAATGCAAACATGATCACCGCTGCAGTTCTAATTACACTTGATCTTAAGTTAAACCAAGGGCTGGCAAGCTTGCTGATTATAGAGTGTACAAATTAAATGTACTGACCTTCTTTAAAGTCTAATACCACCACAGGGGTTTAATTAGTCTTAGTTTTAAAGCTTACCATCCTATATCATGCGGTTTCATTGAAATTATAATTTAGTTATCAGGCTCCATACTTCATAGAGATTCATCTTCATGGTCTCACAAGACAAAGATCACAGGAGCCCATTTGGACAATTCACATGTTGAGGAATTTCAATTTGGATTAGAACTCTGCTGTGAAATTGTGCCGAACAATTTTTTTTAATTGTTTGGATTACACATGGCAACAATAACACACTCTACATGAAAGCACTGACTCTCATTAAGTTTTGCTATTAATCTTTAGTGGAGAGTATAATATTATCAGAATCTGTCAGCAGGCTTCATCTTCGCTGATTTTTTTTCTCATTCACTTATCATTTTTTTTCCTCATACTGTTTCAATCATCCGAAAGAGGTAATTTATTTAAAATATCATTTTAAATTTTATACAAATCATTTATTATGTTTGCAAGTTTCATACTGCATTCTGAAATCACCTTGTGGTTGCCCAATATTTGGGAATGTGGAGGATTGGCATAAATTGAGGTAGTGACCTTGAATTTGGTGCCTTTTTCACCCATGGACAACCTCAACCTATCCTATTCTAATGGCTCACCACATCCCAATCCTATCAACCCACTCTAGCTTGTACAAGTTCACAAATGAAGCAGCATAAGTTTTCCATTCTTCACATTATGAATAAGTGCGTGTTTTAATCCAGCAATGATCTCAAAACATGCCCCTGCAAATTAGATTTAAGCCATGAACTGGCTTTCGCATTGGATTAATTAAAGTTGCTGGAAGTGAGATAAGTTACATTCCAGGCATGATTCTAATGGGTGGAGGCAGCAGGAGAGATTACCTTTAAATTAGGTAGCTGCAAAGCATTCAGATTCATAGGTAAAATATTAAATGATGCAAGTTAGATAAATCAGGAAACCATTAAGGTTAAGTAAATGCATTAGACTTTGACAGATCCCATGCAATGCGCAGAAGTCTGAATTGATTAATATTAGAGGAATGATTGATCTGATGAGTGGGCTTTTTTAATTAGAGAATAGCTCAGAACCACAGGAGGTCAGATAGATCTATGGTTCAATGTATAAAAATCACGAAAGCCATCATGTGCCGAAACCAAAGAAATGGAATTTTGGCCTTTATCTTCTGGTGTACAAAGCTTTGGGTAGACCCCATCCTGACTTACTGCATTCAATTCTGGGCAACTTCTTCAAGATTAATATACATATCAACAATGAAGGGATAAAACCACAATGTTACCTGCTCCACTTAAATTATGAGGGCAGGCTCAGGATCGATGGGATTGATATTCCCATGAGTTTAAAACAGTTTTAAAAATCTAATTACATGCCTGTAGTGGTTAAGGAAAATGTTAGAGTAGATGAAAACAAAAAATTCTTATTTGATCGGAATGTCCAAACAGTCTGAGCTAAGCCATTCATGAGTAATCTTCCCAGATAATGTACCTTCATACAATAGGTTTTGGGAATCTGAAGCTTTCTCCCTAGTTAAAGCTAGGCCAATTACATTTTCAAATATGAGACAGGCCTTCATTAGACAAAGCTACTAACAATTATAAAACCAAAGGATTTGAACGCACAATCTAATTAGATGGTTGGATTACACGAGACGCTGCTTGACCTACTCATTTTTATGCCACTTTGTTCCTCTGACAGTATGGATCCTGGCATTAAAGGCAAAAGCATATGAAATGGAAGCCAGTGAAAATATATTACAATAAATACCTAGAATCATCCTTCGGCAGATTGTACTTAACTTTAGAACCCTGCAACTGCTGTTCCCTGTGTGTTTCTCAAATAATTCTGGTGCTTGTTCATATTTTTGAATATTCAACTGTCCAAGTTAATGGAGGATACAGGCTGGCGGCGGGAAACTAAAAAGCTACCTCTTGATGGATGTTCTAATAGACAATGGACCCCTTAATTTTATCTATTCCATGTAGCTAAAATTAGTTTTTCTTTTCATTGATCGTAGGTATCGGATTTTGGTACAAACTCCTGAGAAATATATGTTTGGCTTACTTGAGCCTTTATGTCATTGGGAGTCTGAGAGAACAGCTCTTAATTTTTACAGACACTGGTTAAATCTGTTTGAAATAAATTGAACCAATGTTTTTTTTTTAATATGCAGTAGATGCATACGTTGAATGGTCAGAAGACAAGTTGATGTGTTCAATGGATACAGGTTGTACCTCTTTAATTCAGCGCTCTGTGGACCGGCAACTTCTGTGGTCCAGACGTTTAGAATCTGCCGCTATTAGCAGCACTACTTCCACCGAGATCTGTGTACAAAGCAGCCGAGTATTTTGGTGATACAGGCCTGTTAAATTTTTATATTCACCTGTATTTTAGCCCTTCAGGATGTCATCCAAGAGACCAAGAGGTGCAGAAGATGGTGCGTGTGCTAATAAGCAAACCTTAGGGATCAGTTTCTGTTTTCCAGCATTTTCTGTGGGCCAGGTCCCACCCAACGTCGCTAAATTAAAGAGGTACAAGATTTGTAGTTCGTCAAAGATGCTCAGATATCTTGCTGACAATTAATACTGCATTCACAAGTAGCAAATGAACCAATGAATGGTTTGGCTTGTCTCTCTCTTCTCAGTAACCATTTCAGGCACTTTCTCAGTATTGCTTTCATTCCAGTTCCATGGCTTTTAAGGTGGCTGATAGAAAATGTGGAGCCTACAGATTCTCCCACAGCCTAGGCAGGTGGTATTTGGTGGGTAAGGTATCCTTGCAGACAAGTGGAGCGTACTGGTTTGGACATTTTCACTTGATTTCTCTCTGCTTTGAGGTGTATAATTCCAGCTCAAATTTTCTTCTCATTTTGATTATTAGTGAAGATATTAAATGTTCACACAAATGCTTCAAAAAAAATTCTTGAAATATTCACTCTCTCTCCCTTCATGTGACAAAACTCAGAGTAGAATTTATGCTTCAGACTAATGGAATCAAATCCACTGCGAGTCAACTCTTTAGAAGTGAGAAATGACGGGGGTAGGGTTTCAACAGGTTAAGTTGCACGTTAGCAGATGATTTACAATAGATTGCTGCTCTGCTCTATACTTTATAACCCAGTAAAGTGACTGAGATGAGAGTGTAAAAACATAATGCTGGAGAAACTCAGTGCCCTTTATAGAGCAAAGATAAGGATACATAATGAACGTTTCAGGCTTGAGCCTTTCATCAAGGTCTTGAAAAATGTTGGAAGGCATCCAAACAAAAAGATGGGGAGGCATGGTCCCAAAGGCAGGTTATGTGGAGAAGGGAGGGAGGGGAAAGCAGCAAGCAGGGGGAGGAGGGATGGCTCTATGAATAGAGAGGGAAGGGGGTGGAGAGCTGAGGGAAAGAAGACAGGTGAAAGGGAAGGGAGGGAGAAAGGAGGGTAGGTTAGCAGAAACCGGAGAAGCTGGTGTCAATGCCATCCAGCTGGAGAGGGCCTAAAGGGAAAATCAGGTGGTGTTGTCATGTACATTAGTTTGCTGCAGAAACACAGCCACATAAGGTAAACCAACAACAATAGTATAAAGTAAATTACTACAAAATGCCAAGATAGATAAAGTGATGATGAATATAAAAGGATAAATTAATATTCATAGATGCAGTTAGTGTAAAAAAAACCCTTATGTGCAGACAAATCTTTTGGTGGGCCCATATGGTTAAGGTGAGGCAAGAATGGGGAAGTTCAAATATCTGATAGCAGTTGGAAAAGAATCTGTTCTTGAATCTAGAGGTGCAGACTTCAGACTTCTGTACCTTTTGCCTGAAGGTGGCAGGGAGAAGAGGTTGTGCCCAGGGTGATGGGGGTTCTTTATGGTGCTGGCTGCCCTCTTGCAGCATTTTGCATAAATGTTTTCAATGGATGGGAGTTCAGTGTGCTCGATGGACTTGGCTATTTCTGCAGCCCTATTCATTCCTGGGCATTTGTTGTAGAAACGATCTTGTTTCTATATGAAAATAAACGTAAATGAGCATTTTTGCAGCCTTTTGTGGTCGAGAGTGATGTTCCACCATTCTTATGGAATTCAACTTTTCTTCTTGCATTTGTCTGAGCATGTAGCTCAAACTGCCCTCATTTTTTTAAATTTTTTTTATTTTTCACACTATGAACCATACTAACCAAAATACACACAAACATTTCCCTCTTGAATATGCACAGTATCATTTTCTCCCTTCCCTCCCTCCTTCACCTCCCCCCATATACGATACATTAAATCCATTAAAAAATGTCATCACACAATGAAAATAAACAAGAAATTTGTGTCTTCTACTTTTACATACTGGGTCAGTTCATTTCGACTTCTTCTCCTTCTCTCATTTTAGGGGGTGGAGGTCCGCGGTAGGACTTCTCTGTTGTGTTCCATGTACGGTTCCCAAATTTGTTCGAATACTGTGATGTTATTTCTTAAATTATATGTTATTTTTTTCCAATGGAATACATTTATTCATTTCTATGTACCACTGCTGTATTCTCAGGTTATTTTCTAATTTCCAGGTTGACATAATACATTATTTTGCTACAGGTAAGGCTATCATAATAAATCTTTTTTGTGCTCCATCCAAATTGAATCCAAGTTCTTTACTTCTTATATTACTTAGAAGAAAGATCTCTGGATTTTTTGGTATGTTGCTTTATGTGATTTTATTTAATACCTGATCTAGATCTTCCCAAAACTTTTCCACTTTATCACATGCCCAAATTGCATGTACTGTTGTTCCCGTTTCCTCCTTACAGCGAAAACATCTGTCTGATACTGTTGGGTCCCATTTATTTAACTTTTGGGGTGTGGTGTATAGCCTGTGTAACCAATTATATTGTATCATGCGTAACCTCGTGTTTATTGTATTTCTCATAGTTCCGGAGCAGAGCTTTTCCCATGTTTCATTCTTTATCTTTATGTTTAGATCTTGTTCCCATTTTTGTTTGGGTTTACAGCTTGTTTCCTCGTTCTCTTTCTCTTGATGTACATGTTTGTTATAAATCTTTTAATTATCATTGTGTCTGTAAATCACAGACCATTGGCGAAGGTGACAGTAAATGGATATATATCAAGCCAATTTAAATTAAGCAGATCAACTCGGCAGGGATGTCCACTATCTCCCTCACCGTTCGCGTTAGCTATAGAACCACTGGCTGAACTGATAAGAACAGAAAATAAAATAAGAGGGATAAAAATAAAAGAAAAGGAATATAAAATCAATCTATTTGCAGATGACGTTATAATATACTTAACAGAACCAGAAATATCAATAAAAGAATTACATAAGAAATTGAAGGAATATGGAGAAGATCAACGCAAACAAAAGTGAAGCAATGCCAATTAATAATGTGGATTTCACAAAATTTAAGAAAGAATCACCATTTAGATGGCAAACACAAGCAATTCGATACCTAGGTATACAACTAGATAATAATCCAGGCCATCTATACAAACTAAATTATCAGCCATTAATGAAGAAATTACAAGACGACTTAGAACATTGGAAAGACTTATCACTAACACTGATAGGAAGGGTAAATTGCATTAAAATGGCTATCTTCCCAAGGATACAATACCTATTTCAATAGTTACCAATTCACCTATCAGAGAAATTCTTCAAGGAACTAAAGAAAATAATAAGAAAACTCTTATGGAAAGGGGGGAAACCAAGGATAACGCAAGATAAATTAACAGAATGGTACAAACAAGGGGGCTTATAGCTACCAAACTTTAAGAATTATTATAGAGCAGCACAATTAAGATACCTATCAGATTTTTATCAAACAAGGGAAAAACCAGATTGGACCAGATTAGAGCTAAATAAAATAGGGGAGAAGGTACCTGAACATATACTATATAAGTGGGTTGAAAAGCTGGTGCAACATAGGAATTCACCAGTACTGTACCATCTGCTCAAAATTTGGAAGAGGATTCACGTAGAAAGGAATAAAACAAATGATCAACTACCAAAATTAATATTGACGCAAAATCAACTAATCCCTTTCACAATAGATAACCTTTCCTTTAGAGAATGGGAGAGAAAAGGGATCAAAAGAATAGAAAATCGTTTTTTGGGAAATAAATTATTATCTTTTGAACTCACGGTACAATGTTTGCATACCACCAACTGAAAACCTACTTGAAGGACAAATTGGGAAGCAGACTGAGGTTACCAGAAGGAAGCAATTTTGAAACTGCCCTCATTTGATGCAGTTTCATTTAAGCAAAAGATTTACTATTCTGCATTGTTGCTGTGGCTGGATTTTGCCCTCAGAGTGAACTGAAACTTCCAGAGGAATTCAAATCTCATTCTCTGACATAATTATGGTCCAACTTGTGATTGACTTCAATCTCTTTCTGCTTCATTTGAATATATTTACATTTACATATTATGAAAAGAATTTCACCAAAGTTGGGAGATAGTACTGATCACTTGCTTAATTTAGTCAGGAGCCTCTGGAGTGCCTTAACATACATTTCAACTATTCTCATTATTGCACAGCAGACACCTCCACAGTCAAAATAAACTTTGGTCTGTGAACAACTTTATATCACAGCATTTTTATCAAAATATATGATATGGGTAGAGCTACCATCTGTGACAGGAATGTACTGGTATTACAGGGCCAAACAATCCATAAACAGTTATGTTTAAGTTATATGCTAACTGATATTTCTTGCTGCATTTAAAATAAAATGCTGGATAGATAAGTCTATGCACTAAAGTTAAAATTCACAACTAGCCAATGTAGTGAATTATTCCAGTGGTCTACCTTGTGAGTCATGGAACTTCATTTTGTAACCATTCAAGGCAGTAAATGAAAGAACTGCCTTTCACTAGAAGGCAAATCAAATAGCACTCTTCCTGATGAAAACGTACACAGAATCTACAGCATTATCAACCATTCAAGTCAACAGGTTGGCTTGAATACATAAAATCTCAATTCTGGTTGTTAACAGGAGACGTGATGTATAGTTGCAAATACAAAGGCATTGCAGCTGAATTTTAGAAGCAGCCTATAAAATGTTGACACCATCTAACAAGGCTGAATTTTTAGCTTTTTATTCTTCCAATGCCTTTTCACATTGTAATTACCTCCTCATCTTCACAGGGACATCCTAATATTTCTTCCTTCATTCTACCCACACGACACTGAGGGCATTGCAGAGGGAATGTGTGACCAAGTGATCATAGAACTGTGGTGTATTGCAGGGAGAGATCAGAAGTACTTAGGTGAATTGCAAGGAGCAGAAGATCTCAGGTGACTGTCAGGATAGTGAATGGAGGGATTGTGCTTGAAGAGAATGTCTTGGGAACTCTATTGGAGTTTGGAAGGAATAATCTCTCCCTCGTGGCTCCATATATTGGCAAATTACCTGGTTGAGGGTTGCAGCTAATCCTTGGGGTTGGTTACATCAAGAAAGTATGTCACATAAAAGAATGGATTCCTCAACTTCAAATCGTGCCCATATAATCTGTGGCTTTCTCTATTGAGAAACAATTGTATTAGCAGTTCCCTTGTTTCCTTTTCCCCTCTTTGCCATAGCATTGGGGCTAACTTAAAAACTGTTATGAAACTTTTAACTCATTGTCTGTAATATTGCAAATAAACTCAATTTCTCTCTGCTGGAAGTCAAGTTTTTTTTAAAATTATTATTGCTCCTGCATGTTAACCATAGGTTTCTAAAATAGATCATTGAAACTATAGCTTTTGGGAAGATCTAAGAAATGATGCATTCCCTGGGCAACCAAATTTTAAGGTTATTCGCAAACTCAGAGGAAACCATCCTATTGCAGAAGTGAAAATTCTAAAATGTCTGTGATAGCTTTATTATTTTAATATCAGCTTTCAGGTAAAATAAAAACACAAGAGATTAAATTGATAGCATGTTTTGGAAGATCCTTATCCTTTGTCTCTATTTGTAGAGTTCTTTTATTTCCCTTTTACTTGTTGTTTAAAGGTAACAAACATGTTTCATTTATCAGAAAGTTAGAAGTTCAAGTTTAAGTGAAACCCCAGAGACTTGAATAGAAAATGTAAGTTGGCAAAATCCAGTGCAATGTTATAGTTCTTACAATTTGAATTTCCAGTAAATCAAACCCACACCCAATTCACAGGTGTGTTTCTTCTGGAATTCATTTCTACCCCTCAATCAATATCTCGAAATAAAATATTATTTATTTATTGTTGAACTTGTAGCGGCAGCTACACTGCTA
This sequence comes from Narcine bancroftii, assembly GCF_036971445.1. Taxonomy (NCBI): domain Eukaryota; kingdom Metazoa; phylum Chordata; class Chondrichthyes; order Torpediniformes; family Narcinidae; genus Narcine; species Narcine bancroftii. Next base: position 11,633,773 of record NC_091476.1, on the reverse strand, counting down.
CTGAAAGAACACACAACCAAACGGGTTGAGCTCAGTGAGCAGAAACTGGTTTATTGCTGGCTGCCAGGCTGGACTTATACTCCCAGCCCGGACCTGGCTGAGAACCGCGCTGGGGGGCGCCGACATCACTCGGACGTCACGTGGTCCCCCAGTGCGGGCTTCTGAGTCCGGTACTGAGAAGAAGGGGAAACCCCCCCCGACGGCGCCATTTTGGCCGGCTGTCCTGCCGCGTGGATTACAAGCGGGGCCGGTTTGCCTGCCTGGTGGCATGCCGCTGCAAATTGCTATTTGTGGTAGTGTGCACAGATTGGCCTCTGTATACCCTATATTCCAAAATTGACAACATAATTAGAGTACTTAATTTCCAGCAAAACTTTCGAGACGACCTAAGGCTGTGAAACTCCAAGATATTTCTGTCTTAAGGGTAAGCTCAATCTAACTTCCGTGTTTCTTCTTTCATTCACTTCTCAGTCATGTTTAGTTCCTTTCAGAAACATCATTGACCTGAGAGACTGATTCTACTTCTCCTTCCACAGACACTTCCTCTCTTCCTGAGTGCTTAAACAAATTCAGTTTCATTTTAGCATCAGCTTTTGATTTTTTTTAAAAATGCTTTGTTTTACATATTAGTAATTCTACTGCAGTAAGGGTTTTACCGTTTTCCAGCTATAAGGTATACTTTCCTTCAATATAGAAATCAGTAAATGCAGCAAAGGTAAGGACTCTGACATGGAATGGACCAGTTGTATGCAGCTGAGATCTTTTAATATAGTTCATTTCAATCATGAACTGAACTGAAATTATGTCTACAGAAACTTCAAAAAAATTAAAAGATAGCAAATATTCAATGAATTATATTGTTTTATTCAACAACTTACATTGTTCAATGATAGAGGTTGGGGTTTTATCTAAATTTAATATTCCCTGAAACTATCAACGTTCTTATTGACTTTCATCTATAATTCAGCTGCTTGCATGGCTGAGCGTTTAAATTATGAATGTAAAATTTCAAATGCATGCAGCTTCTGTAACCCTTTTTTTTTTGCATTCATAATTCAAACTGATGGCTCAAATTCTAAATTATAAATGGAAACAAATAAAGAATTCAGTTCTTAAGGTCCCTTTAAACCTGTAAAGTTGAAACGGGTACAAGTCGGCTCTTGTTTAATTCCACATATGTTAAAATATCAATGATGGCTTTGAAAAATTTAGGGAGGCAGTGAATTAATTTTTTTAAAAATAAGCTAAAGAGGCAAACTCAAATGGATTGACCACAATATCCAATATTGACTGCTACTTGTGTCTATCAACAATATTAGCTGTGATCATAAAGTGCCATTCTTAAGATATGATTGACTCATGAGATTGACTCTTAACTGCATCTTCATTTCAGAGACAATGAGCGATAGAGAGTAAATGCTGGAATTGCAAATGACACACATATTCTGTGGAGTTTTTATTGGGTAGGATAGTGCAACATTATCTAGAATGACCCTGGTTCAAATTTGACGCTGTCTGTAGAGATTTTGCATCTTCTCCCCGTGTCTGCCTAGGTTTCCTCTGGTTGCTGTACATTTCACCCACCCTCCAAAACTTTATACAGTTTGTTAGATAAGTGTAAGTATTTTACATTTATTAAATAAATTAATTAAAAATTATCCTCAAATCTAAATTTTGTCAGTATTGGCGATAATCATCCTCATTCTCTTTTGTATCTTCTCCGATGCAAATATGTCTTTGTGGATTCATTTGGATTATTTTTCTTGACTGACAAGAGACAATGAGTTGGCCCTTTCATGCAATGAACAAGCCCGACAGTAAAGGTGGAGATCCTCGGCCCTTAAGTCAAGAGACTTACCTTCTTGAATGCGCCATGGCTGGCTCTAAGGTGCCGACTGTGATCCCTCTCTGAGAAGAGTAATCGCTCTGCCGTCTCGCATGAATGTTATGCCGCTGTTGTGACTGGTTTGAGGCGGGCTGATGATGTCGCAGTGACATCACCAGCCTGAGACGCAGGAGTGGGGCATTAATGGCTTTACTGAGCATGTGCTGGATCTCTGCCTGGATACTAAGATGGGCTGAAAATATCACAAGCATCTCTTGCTTGCTCCGGGGCTGCCATGATCCACCATAGGGCTCTTTCTGCTTCAGTGCATATGAATAACATCAACTCGGTGGGCGGCGCTACGATACCATTCGCCCCACCTCCATTGGCTCTGGCGGGAGCTACGAGGCACTGCTCGACATGAATGCATCACAGGAGCAGCCTTTTAGGGCTGCTTCATGAAAGGTGAGTTCATGTTTTCCCTCCACAATTATAGCCAGCCTCCAGCTGGAGGCCTGGCATGAAAGGGCCTAGTGTAGAAATTTGGAGGGGGGTAGGGAGGTGGGAATGTAGGGTGCTACTTGGGATGGGCTGGAAATATTTGTCTTAGATTATAACGTAACCACATAAATATCAAATTCCTGTGAATTCCTCTCAAATACTCAGAAAGGGAGAATGTGATGATGTTATCTGAATGTCAGGATGTTCTTTACTTATTTGTGTTTAAAAAACAGAAATTATTTGAGTCTTACTTCCATAGAATAAGAATTTGAAATATGTTTGCTTCAGAGAGCAGGATATTTTAGAAAACTAAATACCATTGTGGCTTAAATGATATCTGGATTTTAATTGATCAATCAATAAATAATTACAGACAGAATATTTGTTTCAGAAACTCAGTCAAATTAGAAAGTCCCTGCTAAGGTATAAGCACCAAAAAAATCAACTGCAAATTATTATTTTCTTCAATGTAATGCAATTGCAAAATTGATTTTTTTTGTGGGGGGGCCATGATAAAAAACACAAGATCATGCGTAATCAGTCAGAAATTTTCCACTGCTAGTCATTCTTGCAACATAGGCATAATTTCCCTTTTAGAGAAATATAGGGTGACATCTCTCCCAGTGAAACACTATTCCTAGTGTACAGCAGGGGAATTTGGATCACTTTGTTCAGGGATTCCTCCTATTGAGCAGCCTAGCGACAGCTGGGAGACCTGCACAATTGTCTTAACTATATATTTGGAATCTTCTTATCTGAAATTATACACTATGTAGCACTGTGCATATCTTTTAAAAAGATTCATCCCTGTGTTCTTACTTACAAATAAATTATTTATTGCCCAACCCTAAATACTCCAGAAATTTAGGGTGAACCAGCTATTTAAACTAATCAAATCAGTCTGGTGAAGTTTCCCCTCAATGGTGTTGGGTAGAGCGTAATAGAGAGTAACCCAGTGATAATGAAGGATGCTGTGGAGGGGAACTTTCAGTTGGCAGTGTGTCCGTGTGCCTGCTTCCCTTACACCTTTAATAGTTCAACCTATAGGTTAGGAAGGATAGTTGAAGTAGGCAAAGTGAATTACATTAATGGATCTGAAAATTATTCATTTTGTGGACTCGTCATGAGAGAATGAAGTTGAAGATGCTGAGTGAGGTGCCAATAAAGCACATCAGTTTACCATGAACTTTGATGAGCTTCTTTAATGTTGGTGTTGCATATATCTAGGCCTCCTGTTCCTTTCTTGCCTTGTACCTGACCAATAATGGAAGGGATTGGCAACTCAAGCATTAAATTACCTGCTTAATATCATTCCTTCTCTTGAAACCCCAGAAATTATATGACTGTGATCAATTGTATTTCTGGTTAATAGTACTCCCTCAAACATTGATTTTGGGTAATGACCATGGCCATTAAAGTTCAAGAACATGTGATTCATTCTTTTCTTCTCTTGGTGGAAATAAACATTACTTGCCATTTATCTGCCCATGTAGGAATGTTGTATGTCTTCTATTTTAGATGATAAGTCCAAAATTAGGTACTTGTCTCATCAAGTCTGCTGCACCATGGCTGATGTATTTTCCATCTCAACCACATTTTCCTGCATTCTCCCATAACCTTTGTCATCTTTACCAATCAAGAACCTGTCAACTTTAAGTTTAAATATAACCAATAACCTCGCCTCCACAGCTTAATGTGGCAACAAACTCCATAGATTCATCACATTCTGGCTGAAAACATTTCTCCTCATTTCTGTTTTAATCACCCTTAGATTCTGAGGCTGTGCCATCTGGTCCTGGACTTTCCCCCTACTGGAAACATCTTTGCCACTTCCACTCTCTCTTGCCCTTTTAGTGAAGTTCTTGAAGCTTTCCATTGAATCATGAAGACAGAATACTGAATCTGGTAGAAATTGCAGACTGTACCAAAAATCTATGCAATATGATGTATTCTTCTTTTATAGTCTCCCAGTAAAGTGGCAAAGCAGCAGGTATGGATGGGTGGATGGGTCACGTCTCCAGAATGGAGGACCATCGCCTTCCCAAGATCGTGTTATATGGCGAGCTCTCCACTGGCCACCGTGACAGAGGTGCACCAAAGAAAAGGTACAAGGACTGCCTAAAGAAATCTCTTGGTGCCTGCCACATTGACCACCGCCAGTGGGCTGATAACGCCTCAAACCGTGCATCTTGGCGCCTCACAGTTTGGCGGGCAGCAACCTCCTTTGAAGAAGACCGCAGAGCCCACCTCACTGACAAAAGGCAAAGGAGGAAAAACCCAACACCCAACCCCAACCCACCAATTTTCCCTTGCAACCGCTGCAATCGTGTCTGCCTGTCCCGCATCGGACTTGTCAGCCACAAACGAGCCTGCAGCTGACGTGGACTTTTTACCCCCTCCATAAATCTTCGTCCGCGAAGCCAAGCCAAAGAAGAAGTCTCCCAGTACTCTTGCTCTTCAATATGTGTGTTATAGAATTATGTTATATTTAATCTTTATGATTTTATATATATATATATTTCTTAGTAAAGTTACTGGGTGGGTTTGGACATGGAAGACACATCACACATTTGTGCTATCAGATAACAAAGGTCTTCCAGAGACAAACCATTTGCTAATTCAAAGTCAAGCAGAAGCCATCAAAGCCATCAGTTAAAAGCCATAAAACTAGAGGGATTGGTCCATAGAAATACGGAAGACAATGAATGTTTGTTGGAGTGTGAACAGAAAGTTATTTGCTTCAAGGCCTGTGGAGACAACTTGAAGACCACTGTGTTTTTTAAACTAAAGAGGCAGTTGTGATGTCATATCATGGATTGGGACACTTCAAGAAAGCATCTTTAATCTTGAACCATGCTTCATCTGAAGTCAGATGAAGCATGGTTCAACATTAAAGATGTACTCTTGTGCATTCTCCCTTTGATAGGGAAGGAACCAGAATCAGTGACTTTGAAGAAAAGGACCACTTCGACTGTCAAGAGAGGGGAGTTCTACATGTCCATTTGTAATGGCCTCTTCACTTAACCCTTGCCTGGGTTGGTGAAATCATCATGAGAAATACAAGTTCTGTAACCACCAGGCAAGAGGGGGCAACTGGAAAGAAAGTCAGTCGCATGAAGAAATATTTCTCTGAAAGCAAATCTATAAGAATTCATGAGTTTGAGAACTTTTGAACAGCAGTGTAAAGACACTGAGTTTTAACACAAAAGATCTCCAAGACTGAACTTTAAATTTGAATCATCTCTTCAGAATTGTGCCTGAACTGTAATACAAACACAGACAAATATACATTGGCACATAGCAGGGTTAAACTTAGAGTTATATTATTAATAGTTATTTAATAAAAAATATTGTTTTGATCTATGTCATAAAAATGTGACTCAGACTGAGTTCATTGCCCCAGGATCAAGACTTTTGTTTTAATTGAATAAGATGTCCTAAATAAAGAATAAGTAAAATAAAAGGCTTTTTCTGGGATGGATTATCATCTACACAGATGCTGCTAACAATTAAAAACGGTTTTTAAATTTCTCTTTTTACATAAGTTCAAAATGTAAATGGTCAGGACACCAACACTGAGCAACAAAGCTTTGAAACTAAGCATTATCCACCTTTTTTTTACATGTGTTATCTTCCTATCTCTTGTTACTTAGTACATTTATGAAGAGCAACATGTCGGTGGCTCCAAACGCACACATTGACTTACACTTCTTTAGAAGAAGGCTTTAGATCAGCAAAATAGAGGTTATTCTTGGATAAATTGTGTCTATGAATGCATCCACATAGAACAAAAATATTCCAAAACATTTTATCTCTGACCCCAAGTTTATCAGAAACCAGCAAATGTTCTGCGAGATGAACTGAAAAATCAGCTTAGATTTCACAAGTATTTTTGAGTTTAATGTTTTGTTTGAATGTCTATGCTTTGCTTTGCAGTTTAAAATTGTTTATTCCATTCATATCAGAGTGCAAAAGATGGTGTTTTGAATATTGATTGAAATGTCTTCTATAATAACAAAAAAGGTCAAAATTTCACACATGCTCATGTTCGAGACAGGGTAATTGCTGTTGAGAGATACTGAATTGTCATTTCTTGACCGCCCTCCTTCAAAGGTCAAATTGAGAAATCCTTTTAAAGGTCTGTGGTCCAAAATGACAGCTTCCCTTGAATGAACATTAGTAATGATCTCAGTCAGATATGTGTATAATTATATGCTGCATATTGGAAAGTAACGTGAAGATTTTTTACAATGATAAATGTTCATTTCCAGAAACAACATGGCACTTGTTTTAAGTTTGATCCAAAATTGTCTGCACAATGAAGTCAAGGACCACAGAACAATCTGGGAAGCTAAGAAAATAGAATGTATTCCAAGGGTTAACTTTTAAAGCATATACTTCAACCAAAAGTTAATTGCTCTTTTTGGTTCACCTCAAGATGTTGCTGCGCTACTGACTTCAATTCAAAGCCGAATTTTGATTAATAGCCATTTTGATTAAATGAAAAGATAACACTCTACCTACACATACACAATGGCAGGTCATGTTTAACTCTAGATATGCTATCGAGGATTCAAATATTAACTTCCAAAACTCATGGGACCCATTTATAGACTATTATCACAATCTCAAGCATTAGTGAGTTTCTGGAATTTTGGCACCGTGCTGACTCTCTCCAAGTTGTTGTTACTTGATTCATTCATGTCAACTTTCAACCTTACTTAGAGGAAGGGGTTTTAACTCTTTTTCGCTCCTTTTTGTTTTCTTTTGGGTTTTTTGTTGTTGTTAAATTTTACTTCAGTCATGATTTTTGCTCTGGATTTCCTCATTACGAGAATATTTGGTTTTTTTTTTCAAATCTTGTAGCTCATTGTGTAATTGTACAGTTTAATTGTTTATACTGAAAAATATCAATGAAAATATTTTCTAAAGAAAAGTTAAGGTACAATCACCTCCTTCGATTTTGACTCTGAACATTCTTTCCTCTCACCACCAATGGCTGTTGTGCCTACCACCTACAAAATACACCCTACTGTATGGCTTAGAGAACTCCAGTAGCACCTCACAACCCACCAAGAAGGACAAGGGCAAAGCAATCAAATGTATGCTCCTCTTCGTGTCATATACTATCCTTAATTATAAAGAGATTATTGTGCCTTCTTTTATTGTTGGGGCTACATTCTAAAGATCTCAGCTGAAATGTACTGTGGGTATACCTTCACTGCAAAGGATATCACCACCACCTTCACAAGAATAATTCTGGCATGGCTAACACACCCACATACCTAAAAATGACCGGAGAAGGAACACAACTCAGTTTTTGGTTGATATTTTATTTTAGTTATCTTGATTTCTCCTCTCCCATGAGAAATAAAATGGGTCAGGCAAAGGTTTAATCATTATAATTAAAATCTATTCAACAGACCATCTCATCACCATCTGGCAATGCATTACAAAGGTGGTTCTGGACATTGATTTATAATGACAGGATTCAAACTTCAATATTTGTTTCCATAGATTACGATTCTGCAAATCTCTCTTTTTACAGTCTGATTCCCTACCATTTATAATTATAAATTTTTGTCCTTTAAATATTGCCTCACCTCAGGCCTTTAACCCTTTGGACTCTGGCCATTTTTAACCTTTCATAATATATACTCTGGACTGGGTCCATGGGTAAACCTTGCCAGTATTAAATCCAGAACACAGAGTATATGCCTGAGGGTTGTTAATAATGCAGCAAAAATGGGGACATAGAATATAGGCACTTGTTGGTAGTCCCTGAAAACAGGGAGCAGAGTTCAAAGGGTTAACTTTCAAGGTAACTGTGTATGGCCCACCTGCATACATTTTGGAAAGGAGTTGAAAAGTACCTCAGTATTGATCTCTTATTTAAATTGCAACATCAGCTAATGCTGTATATTATACTTCTGGCGATAGTTCAAGCGTGTTGAGAAAGAAGCTGCAGTCCATGTTAAAGTCTCTCGGATTATCATTCAGAAGTCAGTAGGTTGGGATGAACTGAACCCTCCTTTCAACACTACAACCATCACAGGGATTAAAGGCCAGGAGTACAGGAAAGCGATATATTGCATCAATAATTGATGTTATTTCACCAAAAAAAATGAATCACTTGTATCATTACCGATTCAAAGCAGAGAGGTTTCAGACATGAACATCCTGAATTAGAGAGAATATCAAAATATGACTGTTGAATAAAAGAGTTGAAATATTTGAAAACAGGAGATTTAATCTAAATATGCATTAACATTTTTAATTAATGTAAGATGTGACCATATTGGTGAATGGAAACTAACAGCAAATTAAATATAATGAATTGTTATGGTTAAAAGTTCTTTATTTATTATGGAAATGAATGAAATGTTTGCCCTATCAGGCACATGTATGTTCCCAGGGGTGTGTTCCTATCCATCCCTTTCCACCCTCCATTCTGTTCTACCACCACCCCCCTCACCTCCTCCTCCTCCTCCTCCTCCGCTGACACCTTTTTGTCCTGTCAATTCTCTTTCACTTGCCTGGTGACGGCGTTAACGCAGACGTTTCGTTTCTGTTACCCCGCCTCTTCCCTTATCCCTTTTTATCCTTTAGCTCCATCTCCCTCCCTTTCCATCGGTCCCCTTTCCTCCAGCTCTGCACTCACAGAGCCATCCCCTCCTCCAATCAATTCTCACCTTGCCTCTCCTATCGTTCTATCCCTGTCCTATTATTGCCTTTTGTCTGTGGGTCAGTGCTCCTCACCTGGCCCTTTCTTCCCTTCTCCCCCAGCTTTTTAATTCAGGAATCTGCCTGATTTTTGCTCTTTATTTGAAGAAGGGCTCAGGCCCGAATCATTGGTTAGACTTGGTTACCTCCTATAGACTGAGCAAGATCTGCTGAGTTCCTCTAGCATTCTTGGGTTTGACTTGTCCATCAGGTTCTCTTTTATTCTTTGGGCACACACATTAAAAAAAAATAGGGAATTGAAAGCTGACAATTAATTTGTCAGCACATATTTGGGATATAGTCTGTAAATTCCACTCATATGCCTCTTGATTGAAGAACGATATCGCACAAATAGATGGAGACACAGATTGAACAAGGCAGTGGAACGTGATCTGTGGAATGCATAAAATTATGGAAATCTGAAGTTGTTCCATTTTGTTTCATGTTTCTGTGCAGACCAACTATGATACCCTTGGCAGGACAGAACATACATCAATTCCTTCTTGTTTTGACTGAGTCAGCCAGTTCAAGATTCGAGTAAGTCTGCTTGCTGTGTTCTCTCTCCCATTTGATCTGCAAAGCCAACATTTCAAGACGCAATTAATCGGTCACTTTGACAGATTGCAGAGCGTTCCTTCATGTGGCTACATGCAGCAACACACATGGCCAGATTTGGACATTGGCCGTAATCAGTGCAATCCTAAATAGCACGCACCAGTATGTGAATGTGAATGCTTCAAAGCGATAAATGAGGCAACTTTTCATACAAAGATATGTGCCACCAGAGGAGGTGGTGGAAGTCGATACGATAGCACCATTTAAGAAGCATTAAGACAAGAGCATGAACAGGCAGGTGATGGAATATTGCCAACCATGTGCAGGTGGATGGGGTTATCTTAATTTGGCTTCATGTTGGGCACAGACATCATGGGCCAAAGGGTCTGTGTGTGCAAACCTACCAAAGATAAAGAAGCCCCCCTCCCACACAGCCAACCATTCACCCCAACGAAACAGGCTCACTTTTGAAAACTAAAAAGCCTCATTTTTTAAAAGCATATGCCATAAATTCAATTGGATATAAGTGAAATGGCTTGGCTTATGTTTATGTGAATATTTATCTATCTATTAAAAATGGTAAGCATTACTCTCCTTGTCTCTCCAGCAATTTCTACCTTCCCTATTGCAATTAATCATGTCTGCAGTGGAATCAAGGATATTTCATCTTTAATATTTAGTATAGGGGTGGTCAAACTTACTTAATGTAAGAGCAACATGTTTGAGAGCCACGAGACATGAATATTACATACATAGTTTTACCCTTGCATGCAATTTTGTTACAAAATTTTTATATAAATATTAAGAAATACACATATATAACAAGATTTATTTGCTTTTAAACTACTAATTTGTACTAGTTTCAATAATCAAAAAGAACTCATGTACATATTGAACTAAATATTTTTGAAATCCTGATTGATTTTCTGTGGAAATCTCTGCCCAAGGAAGCAGTAGAGGCTGCCTCATTAAATATATTTAAGATACAGTAAGATAGATCTTTGCACCTTAGGGGAATTGAGGGTTATGGGGGGGGGAAAGGCAGAACTGGGTCCTCAGCCAGATCAGCTGTGATCTCACTGAATGTGGGAGCAGACTCGATGGGCCAGATGGCCAACTCTTGCTCCTGTTTCTGATGTGTTCTCTTTAGGAGCGCTGCTCTCACTGGTCTCTGCATATTCTAGCACCACAGCCAAGAGCACAATGCAGGAAGTGACCTGATGCAAAGCTGCCTCCTGCGGCAGGGTGAAGCCAAAGAGCCCACAGTTCTGCTTCTCCCCATCCCACCATCCGCTTCCCTCATCTGACTTGGGGAAGCAGCTGCTGGGAGCGGAGGCTGGGGGTATGGAGCGATCTACACTCCCTGGTGCTGGCTCTCCATTTGGTGGGGACAGGGCTTGCCAGTGGCCACTGATAGGACATTCACGTGCTGCCAGCACCAGCTCTGTCCTGGCTTGATGCCTGGATCAGGTCCTCATCAGGGATCCCTTCCAGCCTCTCCTCCCCTTGTCTGTCATCTTTTCTTCACCCCTGCCAGAGCACCCGGAGGCAGGCCATGCCTCATCGACCTCTCCTGGGCCAGCCCCAGTTTCCCAACCTCTGTCGCCACTCCCTGCAGAGGACCCTCAGCTTTGCTCAACCCTCCTACTTCACACACACACACACACACACACACACACACACACACCCCCCCCCCCACCCCACCCCTTGGCGATGTTCTGCTGTGGTATGGCCTGGCTGAAGTGAACACAACCCATCTCTGGCATTTACTGCTCTTTCTGCTCCTCTACAGGGACTATTCCTCCAGTGCTCACTCCCTCTTCCTTCTCTTCATAATGTATCCCTGGGAAGTGACCGTCCTGATCTGGCTGCTGGGATTTGGAGTGCCCCAGGATGGCTTCTGGTCCACTGGTACCTTCTCAGGTCTCCCTGCATGGGTCACCAGTTCAGCCTCTCCTCTCCGGGAGGTCGTCTGCGGGCACGACTGCCCGTCTTCAGAGAGCCTTGGTACCTTCTGCACACTGAACCTTTGTCCCGCAGGCACCAACCAGCCAAGACTTGAATGACTCCTCCTGGGCCAACCCTTAACAATCCTTCCTGAGGTACCTAAAGGACAACCATCCTCCACCCGTCATAAGTCACACCCAAACTACTATTATGAACACCGGGTCGTACGATTCCTATCCCAGCCAACATATTTCCACGAGCCACACATTATATGTGAAAGAACCACAGGTGGCTTGCGAGACACTCCAGACCTATCAATGACAATATTCTGACTGTGTTTGCCTGCAATCACAAATTAAGTGGAACTACATTGAACTGCATCTATGATTTTGGAAGACTTGGAGCCAACGCAACTGATTGGCTTCAACTCATTCGCCAGATGATCTTCACATCATCAGATTCAAGAGGGAAAAACATAAAATTGCAATCTGTCAGATTCCTGTCAAAGAACTGCAGTTGTGATTCAAGGTTCCTTTATTGTTGTGTAATAGCACAGAACATGTAATATTACATGTGATTGCCCTCTGTCTACGATAAAGCAGACAAAGAGTTGCCATTAGTGTCTCCTGGCGCCCTTTAGAGTAAGAGAAAAAGAAAATAAAGAAAGTCCCTCAGAGGCTCTGTGTCTGATTCAGCTCCAGCAGCCTTTGCAGCCGCGGTCTCCTGCTCAATTCATCGGTAACCTGAGCTCTAAAACCAAACCTCCAACACGATCAGGAAGCTTTCAGCACCTGGGGCCCTTCAGGAGGCCTTCTTGCTCTCAGCACTCTCTCAAAACTTGGCTCCAATCCTTGGTTCCCATGAGCCAGTCTCCAGCAGCCGGCAGCCTGGCCTGAGTCATTTAACTGCAAGTCAGCCGCAGCCCGCAGCCTGTCTTGTTCCCTCTTGCTCACTGGTTCGCTGCCGTGGTCACCTCCCTTGTAGGGTTATCACCTCTGCTTCTCCTTCTGAATGGGGAGTGGGGGTGGTGCCCTGCATCAATCCGCTGCTCCGCAGAATCTGCAACCCCCCCCCCCCCCCCCCACCGTGGCAACTTCCAAGCACAGGTGTTGCTCTCTTGGGCAAAGACTTTCACGGTTGCAGGATCTTACTTACAAACACTATCGATTCCTTTAAACCCTGCACAGAGCCACCAGTATTAGGATTAAAGGGGGTGCCAGCGCTTTGTCTCCACTCTCCATTCCCAGTTCTGCACCAGCAGAGGGGCTGCCATTAATACTTCTTGACTTCCAGAGGAACTGTGTGCTGAAAGAATTTTGGATGTTTTTCAAATAGAGATAATTGACCAAGCAGTATCACAGATAAAGCTTATTGTTTAATTGCCTTTTTCATTAAATAAGCATGCTCCATTGTTCCATAAAATCTGAGCAATAAAGCTTATTTGCATAATTCAATGTGACAATTCGCTGAATCCATAACATTTGCATAATAATGGATAACCACAGGACAACAGACCTCTACCTTTGACAGGCAGAGAATTCCTTTCTGCAGTCCCCGATACTGATTGTGTGTCAAACTTAATAACAAGCAGCACATTCCAATATGTCACCTTGGGCTGTGCATTACTGGTAAATGCTCGTGGTTCCTTGCTGACAGAACTCCTGAACCTGCTGGTCAGGATTTTGCAGATTTGCTCTAAAGTCGGTTTCTTGTGGAGTCTGGTAGCAGAGTACAAACTTGTAGCAATTCCCCAGCATTTAATGTGAGGAAATCTACCTGCTGGATCTGCGTCAGACCATTTTAATGAAGTGGACCAATTCAAAATGACAAAAGGAAAGGTTAATCCATTTACATTTTTAAAATGTATTGTGTTTACATAAATATTTTATATTTTGATTTAATGTTTAAAATCTTGTTTAATAGTTGTTAACATTTTCTTTTTTTTTAATCATATTAGAGGAGAATAGGAGTACATAATCAAGAAAGAAAAATAAATATCACTATATGACAATCAAGTTTTCATTATTTCATTTGAATTTATTCATTTGTTTTATGTTTTGAAATATTCAGGTAAAGGAGAACCATTCAAGGACTTTGGCAGGTCTGACAGCTGTATAAGCCGAGGGTTGCCTTGGCTGTTCGATGGGAGGTTTTTGCACTGTTCTACCACTAGAATCCAATCAGGATGCAGAAGGCGATGCCACTCTGGAGTGCCTCATATTTCAAGAATGTGCTGGAAATTAATACTTGCGAGAGGTGTGTAAAGGTAAGCCCCTAATCACCACTTCCTTCCTCAAACCAAAACAGGTGATACCAAAAGTAAAATGATCAGTTATTAAATAAAGGAATAAGGGAATACATAAAGGGTAAAGTCAAAGGAACATAATTTATTTGGAAAATTGGAGCACTGAAGAAGTCAGAGCCAGAGAAATCTAATGCCAAAGCCAGAAAGGGATTTGAATATGACTATGTGAATTGGGGTATGAAAACATGAGCAGTTGTTACGTGTTTCTTGGCGGGCAACTTAATCTTTGAAAAGTAACATTATATCAAGCTCTTGTGTACTATGCATGAATGAGGTTTGAAAAAAATAATAGCATTCAGAAACTGCACATGAAATTGGCACAGCTTCTTAAATTCACAAACAATTTTTTTTGGTTCTATTGAAAAGCACTATGTACTGCATCTTTTTTTCCCCAGACGGAATTCATTTGTCACGCTCCTTCTCCCTTTTGGACAGCTCCCTGGGATTGTGGATGACTTGTTCCCACCAGATCTGAGAACTCCGAGATGGTTGGTGAAGAATGTGGAGCAGAATGTACCGGAGGTGGGTCAGGTAGGACAGAATGCATTGCTTCAACAATCTGGGCTAAAGTAATTTTCAATTTGAAATAGTCAGGGGTGGGTTCCAAAGAAATAACTTGGAGAGTTAGTATCATTTTAATAATTTCCATCTTAAAAACTGATTTTTTTTTCAAAATATAGGATAACTTTTACTTTTTGTGAAGTTCCAAAAATTCAATGAAGCAAAAGGACATCTAATGCAGTTAGTTGCACCTAGATTATCTGAAGACCAAAGAGCCATTCAAGGACCATGATGAGGGAAGCAGGTTGTAGAATCTTGATACTACATCCGTAGCTCACTATTTTATGTAACAGAGGTTGCAAGGCCCAGTGTTGGTGGATCTCAGGTTTACCCATTCCATCTTGTGATTAACTGATACCATCAATTCACATTGGATTAATGGCTTAATATCCCATTGTCCTTTATCAGTTATCTATCTGAGAACATCTATTGGGTATCTGGAATGTAACTATTTAGTATTAATAATGTCTGGTAGAAGAGATGAGGGCGCCATAGTTAGCGTAGTGGTTAGCGCAATGCTGCTGCAGCACCTGTGACCGAGTCCGGGGTTCGAATCCGGCATTGTCTGTAAGAAGTTTGTGCATTCTCCGCATATCTGCTCCAGTTTCAACAACATACAGGAGTTGAAGGTCAATGGGGTGTAATTGGGCAAGACAGGATCATGGGCCAAAAGGGCCTGTTATGGTGCTGCATGTCTAAATTTAAAATTTAAATTTATAAATGTAAAATATAAAATGTTAAAAAAAAAACTCAGAAAGACCAAGCAAGGCAGGCAGCCTCTGTGGAAAAAGAAACAGAACTTTTGGTCAAGGACCTTACATCAGAATTGGACAAGTGAGAAAATAAGACAATAAGGTTTAAGTTGCAAAAAGGCTGGCAGAGGGGTTACTAGGTCAAAGGGAAAATTCCAATAGCCCTGAGGTTGGGTTGTCAAGGAGATTCTGATACCTTTGATTTGTTGGTTAATATAATAATGGATGAGGTAGGCAGAGCCTACCTCACTGACAAAAGGCAAAGGAGGAAAAACCCAACACCCATCCCCAACCAACCAATTTTCCCCTGCAACCGCTGCAATCGTGTCTGCCTGTCCCGCATCGGACTTGTCAGCCACAAACGAGCCTGCAGCTGACGTGGACTTTTTACCCCCTCCATAAATCTTCGTCCGCGAAGCCAAGCCAAAGAAGGATGAAGATAGAAGGAAAAAGAAGTGAAGGGGCACGTAAAACTGTGAGGTGCAGGTTAGAGCTGTTGCTAAAACCTGAAACAAACAGAGACTATTGGAAACGTGTAGAACATCAAGCAGTTTCTATGGAAAGAGAGAAAAACCATTGTTCTCTAACTCTATTTTGAATTCCACTCCTGCAATCTTTCTCACCAGTTTCTTGGTAATTTCACTGATAGTAGATATAGACTTCAACATACATCATGGTAACAGGCCCTTCCAGCCCACAAGCCTGTGCCATCCAAGTACCCCAATTAACCCAGGTATCTTTTGAAAGGTGTGAGGAAAACAGCGCTTGGTGGAAATCCAGGCAGATATGGGGAGAATGTATCTTTACAGACTGGGTCACTGGCACTGTAGTAGTGTTGCGCTAACTGACACATTAACTGTGCTAAAAGTAAAAGAATCGAAACATAGTGCATCCTGATACCTAGCAAAAGCAAAATCATTTTCCAGCTGAGCTTCATTTGCCGTATCTTATTGGTAACTAGTTGGATATCTTGCATTTAGCAAATATTGCCTGGCCTCGACATTACCTTTTCTCCACTGAAGGTCAAAGGCAGCACCTTTATTTCCATCCTCCATTAGCCTAGTAGCATTTCAAACATTATTGAATGAGGATGCAGTCCTGGTAGATCACATCCCACCCAAGCTTGATTCATAAGAAGATGGAAGACTGAGCTCATACATCAACTCCATCCTGTCTACCCTTGTCCTTACATTAATTTCCATCACTGGCATCCCTTGTGCTCCCACTTTCCACTCTCCAGCAGCTTTCCCCAACTTCACCCCCCAATCTCCCCATCTGGCTCGATCTGCCTCCATTATTTTTCATTTTGTTGGCCTACACCCATTACTCACCTGCCTCTGCCTCCAAACTCCACCTGCCCATCATCCTACACCCCTCCTCAATCACCTTTAGGAATGAACATGAATTTTGCCAATTTTAAACAATCGCCAACTCACTCTGGTTTCACTATTTTGTCTCTCCTTTACGTGGTTTAATTCTTAATTTTCTCCCCCTCTACTTGTCTCTCCACCTCTCCCGCCTTCAGTCCAATACCCTATCACCTCTTAGTCCATCCCTTCCCCTGGATATACTCAATATCATCACTCCCTAATTTTGTCTCGAGTCCCAGTTGAAACATTGACTAACTATTTCTATCCATGGATACTGCCTGTTGCTCCAAGCCCCTCCAGCTTCTCAGCGTGGGTATTACTTACTGGCTCCTTTCTTAACCCTCCCCTTTAGACCAGGTACCTTCCATTTCCTGAAACATCGACATTTCTTTTCCCAGAGATGCTGCTCAGCCCATTCATTTCCTGCAGTCATTAGTGTCTTGTGGAAGGCTGAGCTGCCAGCTTCAATAGGAGGAAAATCTGAATGCCATTTGCAGTCATTGAGGCGGATTAGAGGTGTCGTCTGTCTCAGCTGAGGATCTGATCATTTCTGTGAGTCTGGAGAGGGGTGAGATAAGTCTGAATAATTGTCAGTGGCAATTCACGGCTTCAATGTGGACTTGGCATTAGGCATTAAAACGGAAGGAGCTGGGCATGTACATTATCAAACCTATATAAATATCTAAAATCTGAAAACATAACACAACTTCCATTGATGGACATAGAATTTGCTCAAAGCTAAATCATCAAACCGTGTCACTTCTCTCTCCCAAATCAAATTGATAAGCTTCTATTTTCTTGGAATTCTGTACTTGACATCTCCTTTTATTCCCTATCACTAGCTCCTGACACTGAATTGTCCTGCACTGTCTCCATGTCCTCCACTCTAATGCAACATCAGAAACCTTAGAATTCACACTTTCAATTGTTCGGCCATTCCTCAAAGTAGCACAGCACAGAATTACTTCTGGCAAAGATTCAGAATACTTTTTTTTTGAGCCACGGTTCTTCATCCCTTTGAAACCAGGGTCCCCAAACATTTTAGACCATTGACCCCTTTCATGGAATCCTAGATCCCTCATAGACCCCCAGGCATGTAAAATAAATAAATAAATGGATAGATCAATAAAATAAATTGATAGATAGATATGTAGATGTGCAGTTTCTATATATATTAGCGAGGGAACCTGCAGACCATATGCTTGGTGTCCGGGCCTCCCAGCAACAACCCAAACTTTGTTACAACACCCCAATCGCCAAGTAACAAATCTGTAAATGAAGCAAGCAGCTGATTACAATTACAGTAAAAACCAACCTTTGCTTCTGGCCGGGAAGTTGCCAAACAATGCTGCGCCCAAGTCTTCAGCCTTGGCGAAGGCGACTCCATTCTCAGCATTGGGTGTGGTGCTGTCCACATCGAAGAAGTCGCCTCGGGCTCCCCTGCAGGAGTGGGGACGTCAGGCTCAGGGCAGGTGCAGGGGACCTTGGGCTCCCAGGCAGGAGAATTATATTCTTTTGACCGCCAAAAGCTCAATCGACCCCCTTTTATTGATTTCCCCTTTTGTCCCCCTGGCATTTTTCAACCCCTTGGGACCCCCAGGGATTAATATCAACCATGTTGGAGACCCCTACTTTAAAAGCTGCAGTAAGCTAACTTGTGAAATTTGGACCCCCTGCTGACATTCCATGCTGAACAAGGTTGGGTGCATCCAATTAATAGGATTAGGTAAGTAGTCCCAATTTAATGTGCTGCCTGCTTCACTGTAGTTAATCATGTACTACAATCTCCATACCCATTTACAATGGCTATCTAATTTAATTTTGAGGAATATTGATTGTATTCAAATTAAATGCAAAACCTTATGCAAAATAGGAATGAAACAAAGTTGCACTTTGCATTGCCTATCAAAACTTCAAGGTATTTCCCAGCTAATGAATTATATGCAATATAGTTACTGTTTTGTTGGTTAAAGTGAAAGCCAATTTACAATCCACAAAGAGCAATGAAAGGTAACTGCTTCTGTGAGTGTTGAGTTGAAAAATAAATGCTGGCTGGTGACTGGAAAATTTCCCCAGCTCTTCCGTAAAAATTGTAAAGGATGTTCTTCCGCAGTCATCTAAGTAGTATGGTTTGTGTCTCTTGAAAGGAAGAACTTTCATCCAAGTAACTCTCCAGAAACTGTAAATGCCAAAATACCGCGTAAAATTTGAGCTACTGGAGGAACCATGCTTAGAAATGGTCAGTCGTCGTAAGAAGTAAGGAGTGTGGATAAAGGACTTTGACTCGAAACATCAGCTGTTCTTTTTCTCCCGCTGACTTGCTGAGTTCTTCAACAAAGTCTATTTAGCTTCGGATTTCAGCACAGTCTCCTGTGTGTTTCCAATGAGGATTTATTGTCATGTCCAAAGTTCAAATTTATTCTCAGAGTACATACTGCAGATGATACCACATACTATCCTGAGATTCTTTATCCTGAAGGCCACACAGAATTTCTACTCAGTACTCGAGAAAAGATACATATACGAAATAGAGAAAAGTAAACAAGAAGGAAGTGCAAGCTGCGTAGAACAGAAAATAAATATTTAATAATAAATAAAGTGCAAAGTAAGAGACCTTAAATGAGTTTCTTGTTGTTGAGGAGTCTGATGGTGGAGGGGTAGCAACTGTTCCTGAACCTGGTGGTGCGAGTCTTGTGGCACCTAAACCTCTTTCCCGATGGCAGCAGCGAGAACAGAACATGTCCTGCGAGGTGTGGATCCTTGACGATAGCTGCTGCCCTCTGACGGCAGCATTCCTTGTCAATTTCCTCAATGGTGGAGAGAATTTTGTCTGTGATATACTAGACTATGACCTTTTGCAGGACTGTGCACTCAAGGGTGTTGGTGCCCCCAAGGATGATGGTGATATTATTTATAAGAAAGGGGAAAGAAACTGGGGAGGGGTCAGGGGGTGATAGCATGTTGGACAGAAGGTGGGGTTGATACACAGACAGGTAAAGGGAGAGATTACTGGTGGGGGGGGGGGTTAGGGAGAAAAGAAGAGGTGGAAACAGTGAAGGCAGCAGTTATCTAAAATTAGAAAAATCAATGTTCATGCCTGATGTACCATCAATAATTCACAAAAGGCTGAGTAGTGAAACAAACAATAGCTAAAGACCAGAACCATCCACCTCCTTGACTGATCAGAGGCTTGCAAGGGACTATGGGTAGGTTCAGTCTCAGGAGGCGTGTCCAGTCGGTAGCAGTCAATCAAGGTATAACAGTGGTTTAACACAATGCCATTAGGTTTAAGGCTGTCTACAAGGAATATGACTCATATCTACTGCTGTAAAGTGTCATCTGGATGACACCATCTCTCTAAACAATAGGAGGGGCACCACTGAGCTAATGCCAATGTGTGAAAGGCAAAAACACAAGAGATAACTGTTCTAAAAATGTTTTCTTTGACAAGCTCTGAACATTTGAAAGCAGGACTGTGGGTTAAGGTCATCTTTGAATCATCAGAAAGGTGATAAAATGTAACTCTAGGCTGATTGACAGCTTTGCTGACAAGGCAGATGATTGATTTCCTTAAGACAGAAAGCTGTAGAATTAGGTTCATCTTGACCTGCCTTCACTTTTAAGAAAGAGGAATAAATTCTAGACTTGGCTGATGTAATGTCTGTTCTTTTTATATTCTTCCAATATGCAACAGCATTATTGACAGTCAATCGAATACACAAGACAGATATCGTTTACGCTTAACTGCAATCTGTCAAGTTTTCCCAAGAAGCAAAGAGTCTGAATAATCTGCTACATTATTTGGCCAGGAGCCTGTGTTTTATGAAACTTAACATTCATGAAAGTGGGATAAGAAGTGAACATAGCCAAAACACAGAATTGCCTGAGGATGTCTGCCAGTATCAGAGTGCCCAAAAGAGTTGAATATATATTACCAATGTTTCAGGCCCAAGCCCTTCCTCACGGTACCCCAAAAAAGTTCTCTATCTTAACCTCCTATAGATGCTACGAGATTGGCTGAGTTCCTCCAGCGATTCTGTGTTTTGACTACAATCACAGTGTCTGCAGATTTCCATGTTTCGATCTAGGCAGTGAACATGTTTTGGCTTTGACCGAAATATCCAAAATAGCAAAAACTTCATTTGCACATACTTCTGATGAAAGATGGGCTGGACACTATTTGTAGTACACTTGCACCTAATGACTTCTGAAAGTACACATGCAAATCAAAATCAGGTCTGATTTGCTGTTAGTTTTACAAATTTGGAGCTCCACAGTCCAGCCACCAACCCCTCTTGAGAGTGCACAATTGAGCACATGTATAAATTAATTAGATAGCTCCATGATTCAATATGTGTATTCACATTTAGCTTTAACTTCATTAAACAGAGGGCAAAATGTTGGCTTGGTGCCTGTATCACATCCAAGGAGAGTGGATTAATTGCCCATCACTCTATCCATTCTTATTTTGGGAGTTTGTTTACCTTCATGAGCGTGTGCAACCAATACAATTCATTAAAATGTGTCATTTTCTAAAATTAGAAAAAATTAGAAAAATATGCCATTTGTTTCTGATGAATAATAATGATTTGTGATATGAACCATTGGTTGTTTTGACGACTTCAGTTTTTGATTTAGTTCTTCGATTGAGGATTTAAATAATGAAGCCATCACTAAGAGTTCTAGCATTTATTGTAAGCAAGCCTTGTTGGAGCACCAAACTGGTTATGGGTTCAATTAGAAAGAGTATTTACTCCTTCAAATTGCATAGTTGATTATAGATGTCTACAATTGCTCTATAATGCAAATGAAACAATTATTGATTTATAGAGTATTTAATATGGCAATTTCACATCAAAAATTGTTTTAGCATTTGAAACAATTTTCAGGGAAAGATAATCTTTGCTTTAAACTCTTCCTTAAAATAACAAGTAGTTGTCCACATTCTTGCAACGATTTCACTCAACACTCTTTCAATGGGTTAGAACACATGCAAGCTGCCCATTGCAGGAAAATAATAACCAGGATACTACTGTTGGAGCTGGCTGGATGGGAATAGGGAAGAGAGGGGGAGGGGGAAGATGGGATTTTGGTGCCAAGGTTTAGACCCGTAGTATAAGACCTGATTTCGAGGCAGCATTTTGAAGTTTTGGGATCACCCTATATGCCAGCATTTTGGTGCCTATGTACATTGTTCAATATATATGACAATAAAGTCATTATTATTTAACTAACTGTTATGACGCTCTAAACTCTGCTACTTTAGCTCTATATCCCTTGCATTCACACAAACCAGTTTTGAAGTGTTTCATGATCCTGAAGTCATGGCTGAGGCAATAAAATTACATTTTTTTTCCTTGTTAAAAGCACTGCATAAATGGATGGTGTTCTTCCTGCTAATTTAGTTTAACCACAAGCAGAATTGAAGAAACAATAAAATATAATAGCCAATAAAAAATATCAAGCTAGACAACAGTTTGTGGTTTTTTATTTGTATCTCATTTTGTGCTTTCATTGTAAAGCAATATATAAACAGCACAGCATTATGCTAACTTCAGTGCTGAGGTGAAGAGCTAGCAATTATTAACACACAGTGGAACTGTGGAGCACTCTAGACCAGTGGTTCTCTACCTCTTTCTTTCCATTCACATGCCACTTTAAGTATTCCCAATGCCATAGGTGCTCTGTGATTAGTAAGGGATTGCTTAAGGTGGTATGTGGGTGGAAAGAAAAAGTTTGAAAACCACTATTTTAATCGTACCTAATTGACTCGTTATGTGCATGGTTTCCTAACTCCAAAGGAAATGGGCCAATGACAATTTTTCTCAAGCAAACTATTTCAGTAACAATTGGATCTAGAGCAACCTTCCCATTCACATCCCACCTTAAGCAATCCCTTACTAATCACCGATGGCATAGGGGTTATTTAAGGTGGTATGTGAGTGGATAGAAAAAGGTTGAGAACCACTGCTCTAGACTCTTCTGAGCCAGCATTGGTTCATCATCGTGCATGTCAGCAACACTCAGTTGCTCAACAAGACTGGCTTCTATTCCCGATATGTTGCTCTTCCTCCTGGAAGCGAGAACTGTGAATAGAGAAAGCCAGCTTCTGTCAGAACTAGAGTGAATTTCCGTGCTCATGAATGTTTTTATCGGAACTTTTTATGATTTTTTTTTAGCAGTGCTGCAAGACAGTCTTTTAATTATGAGAGCAAAAAATTTGAATTGGTTGTAGGCAATGAACCAGCTCAGACCTGAAAGGGCAGCAATAATGAAGCTAATGATGAGGTGGGAGTATGGTGAAATAGTTTTTACTTTTTTGGATGATTATGTTTTCAGTTGAACTGGGTAGCATACCACAAGGGGTGCAGACTCTGGGGGAACAGCGGACCAGAGCAAGGCACCAGAAACGGGGCCCATTGAGAAGGAGAAGCACAAGAGACTACCCTAAGGATGATGTCCACTGCAGCAGCCTAGTGATGGGCTCAGTGACTGAAGGACGCATACAGGCTCCAGGCAGTTGGTGACTGGCTGTCAAAGGACTCCCCGTGGCTGTGGGGTGCTGGTGACTTCCGGCCGAAGGCCCCACACAGGCTATGGGCTGTTGAAAATTGGCTCATGGGAACAAGGTATCGGAACCAGGATTTGAGTGGGTGCTGAGGGCAAGAAAGGTTCCTGAAGGGCCTCAGGTGTTAAAGGCTTCCTGATCGTATTGGTGGTTTAGATCTGGAGCTCGTGTTGCTGATGTTTCGAATTGGAATCCATGTAGCCGCAGAGGCTGCAAAAGTGACGGAGGCGAATCCATGGACACTCAATGCCTTTGTAGGGACTCTCTTCTGCTTCTCTTTTTCCTTTTGTTAGAGGTGCCAGGCAATGTTCATGGTGAGTCTTTGCTTTATGGCAGACAAAAGCTGGTATATCAGGTATACTAAATTTTTAATGTACTATTTTGTGACAGTAAAAGGAAGAACTTTCCAGGACATTTCATTCCTGCCTTCATTCTACAACAAAACTCACAAGAACTGGAGAAAGATCAATTTGCCAGTCGAGTAGTATCAGTGGGAGAAAAAGAATGGTCAAGGTTTTGAGCTGGAATCCTTTATAAATACACTTGCCGTGACTTCTTTGCCGATAATTCATAAGACCACAATCTTTACAGTTTGAAGGAGAAAACAGTCATTATCTATTCCAAATCACAAGCCATCTTGGCTTGGAAATGAATTGCTGTATCTTCCTCAACATTGAGACAGAATGTTGTAACCTTCTGTCAAGCAGAACTGTGAAAGAATTTGTATCACAATTACAGCACAATTCAAAAGATTTCAAATTTAAGGTTTACTTGAGAAATTATTCTTGATAAAGAAAGGTTTTTTTGAAAGCAGACTATCAGGTCAATTCTAACATTTATACAGCAATCCAAAGTGGAAGAGGAAAAACACAATTACAGGGTCTGGAGTTACAATGAGAAAGATAATTTAGTACAGAACAAAGAGAGTGTGAAAACATTATTGAAGGTTCATTCAGAGCCTGATGACTGGAGGGAAAACAACTGTTTTAAGCCTGTAGTTGTGTGATTACACACTCATAAATATTCCCAATGGGAGGATAGGAAAGAGAGAGTGTTCTTCCATATGTTCACTACCTTTCCTGGGCAGCAGGAGATGCAGATGAAGTCGATGGAGGAGAGGAAACTGCATGGTGTTCTGAACTGCTTTTTCTATCTTCTGGAAATCAATTAGGGATGCCCAAGAAATGTTGATCTTGTCAACAAGAGGTGAATCCCAAATAGGGGAAAAAAAATTCTCCTGAATCCCTATTTTAGGAAAAATTATATTCCTGTGTCCACCTGCCAAATGTGCTCAGTATTCCTGAGGTTGGATGTAGAAACTTGGAGAGAAAATTTAGAATTGATTTCACTTCCTTCCATTTACTACTTTCCAATCCACTGGGAAATGTACAGCATTGGTACCTTTTCAACCAGTCTTCAGATTCTGCTGTAGAAATGCAATTTAAAAGTTAATTGTATTTCATTTTGGAACGCTGGGACACTTATTTCTTTTGTTTGACATTCTCTCCCACAGCCCCTTTGACACAACATTTGAAAGCTGGGTTTTGTCTGCCTTTTGAGCGCTGTGTGAAAGCATGGAAGATGGATTGGGAGGGGGTCCTAGACTTACCCGGCTTTGAACTGCCAAGGTAGGTAGTATCAGTGGTGGAGGGTATTGGACTCACAGAGTCGGCTTTTTTTGGTTCTGCGTAAACAAGCATGACAGTTTACAGGGACAGGCCATGTATACAGCAATAATGCAGATTTTCCATGTCAAAATGGCTGATAGGGGTGAGTTGGGGAGGGATGGGTGATGGGTTACAATGTTTCTGGAGTGTTAATATCAGGATTGTAAACTCGGCTGATGAAATGTACAATTTACATGCAAAATATGAGCCTAAGTTTTTCAAAACAAATTGTGTAATCGACAATGGCTGCATTTATTACCAAATAAAGTTCTGGAATGGGCCGTAACCAAATTAGTCAAAATACAGAGGGAAATGGTGTGTGTGAAAATAGTGGCATCTACATATGATAAATGGTGCATTATTCTTTCATTGGGTAACTAATGAAGTGAGGTGACATTCTGTGAAATGGTCTACAACAGAATATTGATCAGAAAACCAGTTCAGAAGATTTCTGGCAACTTTAGCACAGAACCATATGGAAATTGATGCAAAAGCTATTTATGATACATAGTTTATTGACATTCAGTAAAAAAAAAACTTTCTCAGTACTTCATATGAATGGGTTCATCTTCCAAATTCCGATGATAAATGAATATCTGGTTTTCAACTTCATTGAACTTGCCACAGTTTGTAAAGGTGGCACATATCATCTGTCTATTAATTTTGGTCCTGATTATGTTTTGTGTCTGTCACTGTGGTGCAGGGTCCTTCCCCATCCTCTTCAGCTCCCTTTCCTAAATCAGTTATCCAGAGGTGAATAGACCAATATTTATGGCTGTATATGGTGACAGACTTTCTGCTAGAACCAATGCAGTCACTTAGTGGAGCTACTCCCAGGATATTTTTGTTGGGGATGAGCGTTACAGCGACATTAAAGAAATGAAAATGTGTGCCAGAGTTAGGAAGGTGTGTGATTTGGGAAAGATTTTGAGGTCCTGGGTCCATGCAATCAAATGGGGACAAGTTTCTCGATGTTGTTTTTGGATTTGCTGGTATCTTATTTTCAGTTTTTGACTTGGAGCACATTTCATTCCAACAACTCTTTCCCACTATAGAGTTTAGAGAGATTCCTCACATATAGTTCTCTCGACAATCCTCATCAGAGCATCAAGACTAATTTCAGCTCTTCGGTTTTCACATCATTCATTGCAGAGCATCTCAGGGATTCTGCCCTAATTCTACTTGCTTCATCATAAATGCTACCCTATCAGCCACTCTCCAGCTGGATAGCATTAACCCCCGACTTCTCCAGTTTCTTCTAGCCTACTCCCTGTTCTTCCTTGCTCTTCTCTATCCCTCTGTCTTCTTTCCTCCAGCTCGCCATCCTCCTCCTTCTCCATTCACAGAACCCTCTCCCTGTTTGCTGTCCATCCCCCTGCCCCCTCCCTCCTCTCACCATCATTTTGTTCAGGCACCTGCCCATAACGTTGGTGAAGGGCTCAAACCTGAAATGTTGGTTATGTATCTTTATCATTGCTCTATAAACTGCCAAAATGTTTGGCCTGGAAGTCAGCCTGAAGAAAACTGAGGTCCTCCATCAGCCAGCACCCCACCATGACTACCAGCCCCCCCACATCTCCATCGGGCACACAAAACTCAAAACGGTCAACCAGTTTACCTATCTCGGCTGCACCATTTCATCAGATGCAAGGATCGACAATGAGATAGACAACAGACTCGCCAAGGCAAATAGCACCTTTGGAAGACTACACAAAAGAGTCTGGAAAAACAACCAACTGAAAAACCTCACAAAGATAAGCGTATACAGAGCCGTTGTCATACCCACACTCCTGTTCGGCTCCGAATCATGGGTCCTCTACCAGCACCACCTACGGCTCCTAGAACGCTTCCACCAGCGTTGTCTCCGCTCCATCCTCAACATTCATTGGAGCGCTTTCATCCCTAACGTCGAAGTACTCGAGATGGCAGAGGTCGACAGCATCGAGTCCACGCTGCTGAAGATCCAGCTGCGCTGGATGGGTCACGTCTCCAGAATGGAGGACCATCGCCTTCCCAAGATCGTGTTAATTGGCGAGCTCTCCACTGGCCACCGTGACAGAGGTGCACCAAAGAAAAGGTACAAGGACTGCCTAAAGAAATCTCTTGGTGCCTGCCACATTGACCACCGCCAGTGGGCTGATAACGCCTCAAACCGTGCATCTTGGCGCCTCACAGTTTGGCGGGCAGCAACCTCCTTTGAAGAAGACCGCAGAGCCCACCTCACTGACAAAAGGCAAAGGAGGAAAAACCCAACACCCAACCCCAACCAACCAATTTTCCCCTGCAACCGCTGCAACCGTGTCTGCCTGTCCCGCATCGGACTTGTCAGCCACAAACGAGCCTGCAGCTGACGTGGACTTTTTACCCCCTCCATAAATCTTCGTCCGCGAAGCCAAGCCAAAGAAAGTACACTCTTTCTCCAGGATTGTGTTTTCACTTCAACCACGGTGTCTGCAGACATTTGTGTTTTACTTACGATGCCTTTTGACAATATTGACCATAGACACAGTGTAAACTCAACTTCCTTTAGCTGGTCAGGATATCAAAGGAAAGAATAAGCAAAAAAGATATTGAATCTTTAAAAGCTTACCGAGCAATTACCCCAACAAGCATCCTATTTCATTGATAAAGATATCCCCAGTGAGTTAGAGTCTCAGACTTAGTTTAGATTTAGCTTGTGCACTACAGAATGCCAGGGAAAAGGTTTGTTGCTGCCTGGTAGATTAAAGCTTGGACACCAGACCAGAGAAATCACCAGCGAAGTCAATTGTGGAGCAGACCAGAACACTTTGGAAATCCTTAATATCATGACTGACATTTAGACTTCTTCTCTCTATGGCTCCACCAACTTTTGTCTGTTGGTCTGTACTCCTCTCCCGACCATTTCTTTTATTCAGAAGCTGCTTGAAGAAGGAATCAGGCCTGAAACATTAGCAATACACCTTTACCTCCTATGGTCGCTGCGAAACCTGCTGGGTTCCTCCAGCATTTCTGTGTTTTCACTTCAATCAAAGTGACTGCAGACTTTCATGATTCACTCTTCTAGAGTGAACTAAGGTGGGCAAGGCTACCAGCCACCATCCTGTCGACTTTCTACAGGAGCTCTATATCCTGGCTGGCTGCATCACAGTGTGGTGCAGTTGCTGTAGAGCATTGGATTGGAGGTCAATCCACAGGACCATAAAAGCAACAGAGAGGATTCCCTCCCATTGGCATGATCTACTGAGATCGTCGACTGAAGAGAGCTCGAAAAATCGTTAAGGACTCCTACTACCCCACACATAGCAACTTCCAGCTACTCCCATCGGGAAAGAGATACAGAAGCATCGGAGCCACAACCACCAGGGTGACAAGCAGCTTCTTCCCACAGGCAATGAGTCTGCTGAATGACTGATGAAATACTCATACAATCCCTCTGAGAATCTACAATTATTTAACAATATTTATTTTTATATATGTACTGCACATAATTCACGTTTTTTTTGCTGTGTTTGCATGTTTTTACACTGAGGATGAAGGAACAGCGTTTCATCTAGCTGTACTTTACAATTGCAAGACAATAATAAACGTGAACTTTTCTGCCACCATCCATGAAACTGATTGGAACCTGCTCTGTATATTTCCAGTTGGCATAAAAAAAAATAATCATTCGCTTGAATCTGAAAGGAAATCAATATATCTGGTGGTTAGGCACATTTTAAAATGAATTCTGACCTTTTGCAGGTGTTAAGGTGGTGCATGTTAACCATAACCACTGGAGTCTTGTGAATAGTAGAGCGTGGCCACTCAAAATCCACTGTGTCTTAGGACAGGAGGAAAGAAAAGTAAATTGAAAGCAAACTGGAGGGACTGAGTGACATGTGTGCAAAATTGACCTGAGGGAGCCGGCTGCAGATTCGATCAACATTATTCACTGCTGTGTAAATGGTCAGCTCCTGTGAAGTAACAAATTCAATTAAAATATAAATGATTCAAAATTCAATTCACCACTGGATAAACAACATTTAGAAACCTCAGCTGTCAACACAAATAGACAAGAGGCATGACCAAAGAAGCAGTTGCCATTAATAAAGCAATAATAATTGGATGTAGGTTACTTTGATGAGAAGAAAAGAAATTTAGACTGAAAACTGTGAAAGAAAGAGTACAAGAGAGCAAGCTTTTACTCAGAGATAAAACTACAGAGAATTTATAAACTACAACAGTTCATTTTGATTTAAATATCTTACATCTGCATAGTTTATTCAATTGCTGTTAGACAGTGAAACAATCTCAACTTTTTTAGGCTCCAGTGTTTACACCAGAGGGAATGACATTCTTCAGTTAATTAAGAGAGAAAATGTTTATGTTTTTCTGTCTAATTAATTTTCATCTCAGAAAAAGTTTTTTATTGGTTGTTTCAATCACCAACAGCTCATTAATGAGGAAGTGAAATTCCAATTTTAGTGTGCAATAATCTCATTAATTTGTAGTGGTATGTTAGGGTTATTTTGCCCACAAATGTGTCAATTTGTGCTGTTGAGTGGGAAAGAGATGGCATATAATACTTGCTCAGTCATTCAGTTATAAACATGCTCGGAGGGTGTCTGTGTGCAGTTGCAATGATTTTAGAATGTCAGCTTTAGTGAGGACCTCTCGGAAACATGCAGGGCCCTGCAGTGGGACTAGAACATCTTCATTTGTGGTGGTGATTTATCTTTGCTGCTATTAGCAGCCACAGACTTTCCCTCATCCAAGAAGGGGTTTAACAGCTTCAGATTCAATTGCTGCAAAAGTGCTTGCTCTGTAGGGATGTGGCCACCGTTGTTCTTGTCATCAGATAGAATGAATGATGCGATTCCAAATGGGCCTGAGTCATCTGCTGGAAGATCCAATACATTTATCATCTCAGATCCTTCCAGAATTTTTCCTTATTGATTTTCTTCATCTTAGGGGCACTTACTGACAAATTTAGATTAAAACTCTGGTACTCAGCTATATAAAAAAAAAGAGACACTCTTGAGATTCCAAACTCATTTACTGCTTAAATTTGCAATATTGTCAACATACAGCATTGGTGTGCACTAAGGGTGCACATTTATAAGCCGTGTCAGCTGAGAACACGCAGAACAACAAATTACACCATTATTAATCACTGAGAAAGAGCTTAAGAAATTTGAACAGGAGTAGGCCATTCTGTTCCTCTTGCCTCCTCTGCCATTCAATGAAATCATAGCTGATACTTGATTTCATCAGCACTTTTCTGTGCTCCCTCTATCACAAGTATACTCTTCTTTAGGTATGGAGACCAGAAGTGTATACAATTTTTCATGTACTGTCTCAGCAGGGAGCAGATAGTTAGAATGCAAGGATCCTATGCCGATTGGCTGCCAGATACTAGTGGCGTTCCACAGGAGTCAGTGTTGGGGGCCACTTCTTTTTATGTTGTATATTAATGATTTGGATTATGGAATGAACAGCTTTGTGGCCAAGTTTTGAAATGATATGAAGATTGGTGGAGGAGCAGGTGGTGTTGAGGAAGCACGGAGGCTGCAGAAGGGCTTAGACAGATTAGGAGGATGAGCAGAGAAGTGGCAAATGAAAGTGTACAGTCATGCACTTTCGTAGAAAAAAATAAATGGGCAGACTATTTTTTAAATGGGGAGAAATTTGAAAATACCCTGATTCAAAGGGACCTTGGAGTCCTCATGCAAGAAAGCCTGAAGATAAACTTGCAGGTTGAGACGGTGGGGAAGAAGGCAAATGCAATGCTGGCCTTCATTTCAGGAGGAATAGAATATAAGATCAGGGATGTGATGTGGAGGCTTTATAAGACAGTGACCTCATATTTTCCATTTGATATGTCCTTGTCCATTCATTCAGTATTATCTCCTCCTCACACCCTATTCTGGAACCCATCCTTGGATTTATTACACTCTATCCCTCAATCCAAATCATTGATATTGTGAACAGCTTGGAACCTAACAGTGATTCCTGCAAGAACCCACTGGTTATTGTCTCCCAATCTGTGAATGGCCCATATATTACAGCCATCCGTTTCCTGTCTGCACGCTGATCTGCTGTTCGCTGTGCTGTTTCCACCACGCTGCCGCAAAACACCAAATTTTGTGACTTGTTCATGACAATAAATCCTGATTCTGATTTGCTGTTCGAACCAGTGTATTACTTACAATCCCAAATGCTCTAGGTTTGTCTTTAAATTCTTGTGTGACACTATGGGGTGGGACTAGAAAGGGGTGTTTGGTTTGGTGCAGACTAGAAGGGCCTAATGGCCTGTTTCCGTGCTGTAATTGTTATGTTATGTTATATATGTTGGAGGTCATTGGAAAGACCAAGAACACTCCATTTACCAGTTTGATCATTTCTATTTTAATCCCAAAACAACTCCAATGAATTCCTCAAATGTGATTTATATGTCATAAATCCATGTTAACTCTTCCCAATCCTAATTATGATCCTGTTATCACATTCTTAGTGTTAGCTTCTAGTGTCATGCTAGCTGGTCAGTTGATCCTTCTGGTTTTTCTTTGCAGCGCCACACTGCAGTGAGAATGATTCCAAAAATAATTGGGACAATGTTTAATATCATTAGCTTGCATTTTATTATGTTGCAGATGTAATGATAATGAGTTAATTGTTATATTCATTGTACAATATGCACCAAAATTCTTCCTTGCTGCAGCCGAACTAGTACTTGTTAAAAAAGAACTCTAATAGTATGGATATTGTATATACTTATCCATTTATTTTGCCCAATTTTTCAAGTCAAATTGGAGGGAATCGACTTTTACACAGGTCATACCCTTGTACCTGTAAGTACCTGCGTCATTCAAGGTGTCGGGAGCTTGGATAGCCAGGACTGAGTGGTGAGTCTTTGTCAGGTAGGCAGGTGGCTGGGGTGTCAGAAGCTCAGATGGCTGCCCGGGGCTTATGAGCAAGTCTGTGGCCGGGGTGTCGGGAGCTAGAATGGGTGGGCGGACAAGGTGAGGGTCCGCAGTGAGGGTGTTGGGAGCTCAGATAGACAGGTGGTCAGGGCGTCGGGAGCTCTGGTGGGCGGACGGCCGGGTCAAGGATATGCAGTCAGAGCATCAGGTGGTCCGGTGGGACGGTGGCTGGGGATGAGGATCCGCAGTCAAGGTGTCAGGAGCTCGGGTGGTTGGGGCATTAGGAGCTCAGATGGGCAGGCAGTCAGAGCCAAAAAAGTGGGGGGGGGGGGTGATTTTTACATGGGACATACAAAAACACATGATTTTTGGGCCATAAAAGGACAGGGGTGTCAACTATTATATGGTATCGACAATTACATGAGTATTTACTGTAAATGAATTAAGAAGAAACAATAAATGCAAAAGATAATAAGATACAGTTATCCTAGTGCAAAAAACACTTTATAATAGTATAGACTTTTATAATGTCAGAGCAGTCCCTGATTAGATAAGATTAGATAACAAGGAGAAGTTCAAGAGCCTGATAGCTGTTGGAAAGAAATTGTTCTTGAACCTAGAGGTGCTGGTCTCCAGCTTTCTGTACCTTCGATCTGAAGTAAGCAGTGGTAACAGGTTGAGACTGGGGTGATGGAGTCCTCTATGATGTTGTCTGCCTTTTTGAGACAGTGTTTCTCATAGATATATTCAATTGATGGGAGGTCAGAGCCTGTGATGGTCCTGAATTTGAGAAGGATGCTCCACAACTCCTTTCAATAGTTGGAGTCAAACTCCTTGTGGTCAAAAAACATGTTTCATTGTTAATATTATTGCCAATACTTTTGATTCAGAGTTAATTCATGGTGAAGATGTGGAGGATAAAATGTGAAGGCTTTGGAAAGGATACAGGTGAGATTTACTTGGAAGCCGCCTGGATTTGAGGCTCTGAGCTATAAGTAACTTGGTGTTACTTTCTCTGGAGTATCAGGAGGCTGCCCTGTAAGTAGTTAATAATTTAAGGGAGGCATTGATAATTGATAGGGTAGATGGTCTGAATCTTTTTTTCCAGAATAAAAATGTCATATTTTAGAGAACATGCCAGGGAAATGGTGGAAGGAGTTGCAGTGGTGACATTTTTAAACTTCCTACCCCTCACCTTATTGATGCCTCCAGCATATGACACTTTTACCCAAGGGAAAAGATTCTAACTGTCCAGTCTAATGGTGGCTCTCATGATTTTATCAACCATAGGTCTCCCGTCAACTTCTTGTGTTCCATAGAAAGCAACACAATCTCTTATTATAGTTCATACCCTCTATCCTCCATATCCTTCCTTTAATGAGGCAACCAGAATTGCACACAGTATTCCAAGTATGACCTAACCAAAGTTTGATTGTCTACACATAACTTCCTTACCTAATACTCAATGCCCTGCAAAATGGGGTGGTTGTGGAGGCTGGAGCATTAGGATTGTTTAAGAAACTATTAGACAGGCACGTGGATGAAAGAAAAATAGAGGGTTACGAGGTAGGAAGAGTTTTTTTTAAATTTGGGTAGGAATCGATAGGTTGGCACAATATCAAGGGCCGAAGGGCCTGTTCCGTGCTCTATGTTCTATGGGTGTGGAATCATGATGTGCTTATTCCCGATTTCCTGATGTGGCTGCATTCCAAATGTTGTGAAGAGCTTTGGGATATTCTGAGTTCACTATCTGAGTGAAACTCTTTCTCTCTTCACCTGCTCATTGAAAGCAGAGAATAAACAGATAAAACAGGACCACGCCACATAAGAAATAAGAATGAAATTCTCTTCCTCTGTAATTCTCGACAAGTGATTACTGAACTGGAAAAATCCCCCTCCCAAACATGCTCTAAAATTGAAGCAAAACATTTTTTCAGAGTTTGATATAGATGGTGCCTCAGGCTTATAATTATCATGTACTATGCATTACTTGTTCCACTCACTCCTCATATGTGTGACAGCTTGTTAGAATGGAACTATTTCTTGTGATAAAAGGTACTTGTCTAAGATTGCAGAAGAAAAAAGCTATCACTTCATGAAGCCAAACATATAATTAGCAAACAAACCCAGCACTGCAGTACAGAGATGTGCGTGGCAACCACCACTTTAAATGGTATTTGTGGTGCTTATATTCTAGCGGGTGTGGTACAACGAATATGATTGAACGAATGGACCTGGATTAAACTGTATGTCCACCTTGTGAATATATATTGCATCAATGAACAGCATTAGAAATTCACACTGCATCAGATTCAGAGCTAATGCTAGTTAAAAGCTGAATCCATGCTTCATTATGAAGTCCACTTCAAATGAATACTTGAAGCCACTTCCCCTTCTCAATCTTCAGTAACAGGCTTTTGGCAACTCGCCAGTTGGTTTGTCAGCAAAATTACCTTCCGCTACATACCTACCCTGCCAGCTGTATTTGAAGTGTGACCCACAGTTCGACGCCAGGAATTGTAGGAATGCATGACCTTCAGATCAACTCAGCCTCCACATTCTATTTTGGAACATTGTTTATAGAAGGTGAAAGGAATGAGTAATGTTTTAATCTTCATGCCTGACCAGGATAAAGGGAAAAAATGTAATGCATCTAGATGGTCCGAGGCCACAGCTACCTATGGTTTTCACAGTAACAACTGAATGCTGTGACTAAACTAATAGATTAGGTTTTGCTGAAATATGTAGATCCATAAACCTTGATAAAATCATCCAGTAGGAGGAAACAGGACTATACAGGAAGCTCAGAATTGAATTCATCTTCTGCCATTCAGATATGAATAATACAATGTACTAAGCTTAATGACCTTTCGAGTGTACCTTTCTCAGAATGGAGGGCTTGGTGAAGTTAGAGCAATGGTGAGCAGGGTTATTTGGAGCAATCCAACAATGACAATGGTTGGAGAGTGTGATGCCACTATTTAAAAATGGCATTGGCAGAGAGCTGATAGGCGATTCACTGATACCATCTGATTGTTTTCTACTTTTTAAATTGTTTGAAAAGGTGAGGTATGAAGGACAGCTCAGTCAAGAGGATGCTTCCTGACAACTAAATGTGCTTGAAATGTCTGTGCTATGATTGGCTGCTGCCAGCTGGACACACCTCCCGGGGCCGAGCCTAGCCTACCCATAGCCCTTTGCATGCTCCCCATTTCACTCTGCCTTGATCAGTCAATTAGGTTCATAGCCGTTCCAAGCTATAGTTAATAAAAGCCTATCAGTTTCACAACTTCAATCTTTTGTGATTATTGATGGTGCATCAATGTCCCCTGTTGCAGCATTTTGTATTCAGGGAACTCATGTAATTGTGGCACATCTATGAGGACCTTGCGGAAGTGCTAGCAATTCAGCTTAAGAATGGGTGAATATGCAGTAATTCATGGAGTCGCTGAATCTACCGAGCTGATTCGCAGATTTCCCCTTCAGGATTCTGGAGTTGTGGAGCAAAAGAATCAGAAACACAAATCGGTTCTCAGCTCAAACAGAACAGTATTGATTTGTTCAGGTTCTCATTTGCAGGGGGGAGATAGAGATCCCATTCGATGTTGGCGCAGTCTAGAATTGTTGATGCAATTTTGAGGCTGTGGAGTATCGTAATACTTTCCGAGATAAAGGACATCTTTACTAATGTATGTACGGTCAGTTTTCACTTCCTGAACACCCAGGACAAGAAGGCATGTAACCAATTGTTTCTCACATCAGGTTCCCTGCATGATCATCATGTGCCTTCTTGGTTCGCTTCCAGTGATTGAGCCCAAGGATCCCTCTGTTCAACTGAGGCACGGTGAGGTCCAAGACAGCTGGGGGAAATTCTGTTGTAGTGAATGGCCAGACCAAGCTTCGATGCAAGGGATGTCCTTTCCGCACTTCACGGGCACATGTTTGCTAGATGGCCGATGACCCTACAAGGGGTCTGCCCTTTGACAGGTCTTGTTTTTCATCCTGCAGAGTGTCTAGCCACCCTCCGCACCAGACAAGCTGGTGGGAGAGCCGGTTTAGTCGCCGACCACTCAATCATGTGACAGGTAGTACTGGGTTACATGGTATCAGTAGCACTCAGACAAGTGGCCTGACATTGAATAATAAAGATATAGGGCACCGTATAAATAAAGAAATTAGAGATGCAGGTATTGGGAACAATATAGTGAACATGAGGAACTTTATGTATGTAGATTGGATAAATATAATTAAAAGTAGCAATGTAAAAAGTGAATTCCAGGAATGTATGTGACAGATATTTAGATCAGTATGTTTAAGTTTATTGATGAAACAAGACCAAAGACGTTTAAGGTCTCTGTCAATCAATCAAGAAAGTGTTAATTGATTAATTTGCTCTAATGGGACCTGAGGAAAAATTATATAATGTTATGTTAAGCTCAAAATTGATGCTGTTGAATCTAAAACCAAGGATCACCATCATCTAAATAAAGGAAACTACAAAGGTGAGCAAAGCTTCCTCAGATTAGCAGGTGAAAACAAGTAGAGTTGAAGTGTAACCTTTCTCATCT
The DNA here is from genome assembly GCF_036971445.1 of Narcine bancroftii. Lineage (NCBI taxonomy): Eukaryota > Metazoa > Chordata > Chondrichthyes > Torpediniformes > Narcinidae > Narcine > Narcine bancroftii. The sequence goes on along the minus strand of NC_091476.1, from coordinate 11,597,547 downwards.
ATATTGAAGAAACGATAAATGTAATATTTCCAAGTTTGTTATTGGGTGTCTTTATGCATAAGTCACTAAAAGCTAATATCCAGGATTACAAGCAGTTAGGAAGAAAATGGTAAAAATTACCTTGAGGATTTAAGTACAAAAGAATGATTATTTAGGACCTTGACGTAGTAATAAGCCCCATTACCTTACTTAAAGGAGGATATACTTGCTATGGAAGGAAATAGGCAAGGAAGGGAATGATCTCTAAACTGGTCTTGCTTCAAGGATATATAATTTGGATTCTGCTGTAAAGATGTCAAGGTGGGTAGCAATCTATGGAAAGCAAGATGACCCTTTCAATTAATTCCAGAAAACAGATCTGAATGAAAGCTAAATGGCTAAAAAGCATCTTAAATCCGATCAGAAAGAGGCAGAAAAGCAGGTTCAAAATTGTGACACTTGCTGTCGGCAAACCTTTTTGACTTACAGGACCCATGAGTTTGATGTAATTATGTAAATGAAGGGTATTTTAAAATCTTTTGTTCCCAGTTTTCTCACATATTTCCTGCCACTTGGAGTTCCAAAAAAAATCCAGTGACGAAGAATTACTAGTGACGTAGCATTTATCCCCATTTCCCACTTCACCCTTTGTTCATTCTACCTCTTCCCCTACCTAATAAAACTATCTTTCTGTCTGAAAAAGGTCCTCAACGAAGACCTTATGTTCCTCCATTCATTGATGCTTTCTGATCATTTGGTGTTTCTGCCTTTATTTTGGAATTGGTGGAGTTCAAACATGTCAGAAGGTCACTGGAGTGGATGAAATTATAATAGGATAGGATGAGAGTGTGAAACAAAATAAGCAATTTCAAATTCATTTGAACCCATGATGAATATGACTTTTAAATTTGAGGTGTTGGGAAAGTAAAAACCAACGATGTTCAGTAAAACAGAACACTGGAGTTGGGAAGTGATGTTGAGACTCTTCAAGGCATTGGTGAGGCCTAATTTAGAATACTGTGTGCAGTTCTGGGCACTGAATTATGGGAAGGATATCAACAAGGTAGAGAGAGTGCAGAGAAGATTTACGAAAATGTTACCTGGATTTCAGCATCTAGATTACAAAGAAAGATTGAGCAAATTTGGTCTTTATTCTTTGCAGAAGGTTGAGAGGGGATTTGATAGAGGTATTTAAGATTAAGAGAGGAGTAGATAGAGTTGATGTGGATAGACTTTTTCCATTGAGAGTAGGAGAGATTGAAACAAGAGGTCATAAGCTAAGAATTAAGGGGCAAAAGTTTAGAAGTAACACGAGGGGGATCTTCTTTACTCAGAGAGTGGTGGCTGTGTGGAATGAGCTTCCGGGAGAAGTCGTGACGGCAGGGTCCATTTTGTCATTGAAGGAACTATTGGAGAGGTATATGGATGGGAGGGGAATGGAGGATTATGGGTAGGGTGCAAGGAAGTGGGGCTAGAGGAGGCGACTTCGTTCGGTGCGGACTAGAAGGGCCAAAATGGTCTGATTCCGTGCTGTAATTGTTATATGGTTAGAATGTAAAGTGCAAGTAAGTCTTGATGTTAGCTAAGATAAAGGAATCAGAGCTGATTGATTTATTTTCAATAACAAATTGAAACATTTTCAAAATAATTTCTGAGAAAATAATATTTATTTTAAGGTAACATGTTGGTATTAGTAACATTTCACACAAGGTGACAAAATCATATACAGTACAGTACTTTGCTATATAAAGTACATCTTTGACCTACTTGGTTTCCCCACTGTTGTGTTTTAACCTTAGCACAAGGTGATAAGCCTATCTTGCATTTTGATCATTCATCTAAAAATAATAATGTTTTAGCTAATAGATGCTTTTATAATTATAAAATTGCTGTTTGCAGAATTGGATTGCATTTCCTTCATAATTCAACTCTGGATTTATCAGCGGTAAAGAAATGTCCAAGTTCTACAACTTTATATCAATTTAACTTGTACAGTTTTAGCCCATTTTTTTTTCTTCATATACTTTCCCAGTACAGTTTGGCATTTGCTTGACAGCCTTACTGCAAGATTCTACAGAGGTAGTTTGTGTGGAAGTTGGAAATATTCACATTGAATCAGTTTGGATGTTAAGGTTAAAACACTGGGGAAAAGCAGATATAATATTTTCTTGCAAATACATCAAAAGAACAGAAAAAATATGTTGAATGAATCACACTGGACCACAATTGCTTGTTCTGTAATCTTGTTTGCAAAAGGAAATGGAGAGAGCTCGGGAGCAGATTGTTCACACCTCTTTAGTGCAGAATATTGTTAATATTAGAATAAAACTATGTATCTCTTCATTGCCTATGTTACTAAGGTTAATATTTTGCCACTTCCAGTGATAGATCAAGTCAACTCATTCACTTTGGCCCTTTCGCATCAATGTGACTCTATTCACTGAATTATTTATCCAAAGTTCATTTTAATGTTAATCCAAGAAATCAAATCTACAATCTGAGTGAGCTACCCTTTTCAGAAACCATTTGATGATCACATCCGAGGAAATCAATTATAAAGCTAATTGGGCAATTTTGATAATGAAACTATTGCTTATGCAGTGTGGTGGCAAGCTAAAGATCTAACCCATTGAGTCATCGTATGGAAATCATGCAGTTTTCTTAATATGCTAACCTGTCATTACAGGGCTCCTACTGGTCGCAATGTAACTGATGTAACCATACTAATTCTTTGCAGCAGGTTTGTTATATTTCACATTATGTAGTCCAGATAGAATGTAATTTAGTGTGACAAATACATTCCATTTCACTCAAGATTTGTATTACTTTGATGGTAAATAAATCCCATTTCTTTTGCCTGTAATGAATCATAGAATTCTACAGCACAGAAAAAGGCCCATTTATCCACTGCATCTGTCACCCATTTATACCTTTCCCCTTTGATGGCATTAGTGCTATTACCTATTTTACCCTGGCTGTCAAAGAAGCCTGGTCAATATTGTTACTGTTCCTCCCCCACTACCACCTTTGGCAACTCATTCTACATAACAATACATCTCCACTTTTCACCTTAAATGTATGACCTCTATTATTAGACATGGGAAGCAGACATTGGCTGTCTGATCTATCGACCTATCAAAATGTTATTAACCTCATCTTTCTGCTGCCTTTGTTCCAGGGAACAAAGCTTATCCAAACGTTCCTGATAACTAAAGCCCTCCAATCCAGGCAATATCCTTGCGAATCTCTCACTGCTAGATGAAGATCAAAAAAAAGATCAAAAGTTTGAGCTGAACTCTTCATCAGGACTGAGGGAAGTTAGTATGGAAGCTGTGTAAAGAGGACAGATAAAGATGCCAGACTTGTGGAGGGGTTGTCCAAAGCAGCCCTTCTACATTAGGCAAAGATTCTCCTTTCACCTCATCTAGTGGATTCAGTGCTCCCGAGGGAGCCCTCCTCTATATCAAATGCAGACTTCACAGAGGATCAACTTTGTCAGCATTGGCCATCCTGAGATCCCGGTTGCATGCTATTTTAATATCCCTTTCCACTCCCATAATGACCTGTCTGTCCTGGCCCTTCTCCACTGCCAGAATGAGGCTCAATGCAAACTGGAGAACAGCACCTCATAATTGTCCATTCAGAAGGGGGAGGGGGACAGAAGAAGAGAGAGGGACCTATTACCTGATATTGAAATATACAGTGTTCATATCTTGGTTAGCGCAATGTTGTTACAGCACCAGTGACCGGGGTTCAAATCCCATATTGCCTGTAAAGTGTTTGTATGTTCTCCCCTTCTGTGTGGGTTGCCTCCCACCATTCAAAACGTATCAGCCCATTTGCATGAACTTGGGTGGCACGGGATAGTGGGCCAATAGGGCCTGTTACCATTGCTGTATGTCTAAATTAAATGAATTAAATCATTGAACTGTAGACTGCCCAACCCCTTCCCCCCCCCCCCCACCACTAACCATCTTTCAGTTCCATTTGATCCCTCTTTATATTACCATTTCACCTTCTCTATTTATATGCTGAATGGACAGCCAGCACTTTTTTTCCTGGGGCGAGAGTAGTAAACACCAGAAAACGTCTATACAATGTGAGGGGAGGAAAGTTAAGGGAGACATCGGAGGTAAGTTGTTACACAGAGAATAGTGGTGCCTGGAATGCATTGCCAGAGGTGGTCACAAGATGAAGGACAGTGGTTCTCAATCTTTTTCTGTGCTCTGTGATTGGTAAGGGATTTCTTAAGGTGGGATGTGAGTGGGAAGGGAAGGTTGAGAATCACTGCTCTAGACCCAATTTTTACTGAAATATTTTGCTTGATATAAAATTGTCCTTGGCCCATTTCCTTTGGAGTTAGGAAACCATGCACATAACGAGTCAATTAGGTATGATTAAAACAACGGTTTTCAATTTTTTTCTTTCCACCCACATACCACCTTAAGCAATCCCTTACTAATCACAGAGCACCTATGGCATAAGGAATATTTAAAGTGGGATGGGAGTGGAAAGAAAAGGGTTGAGGTCCACTGATGTAGAATATAGGAACAGAAGTAGGTTCATTGGCCCATCAAATCCACTCTGCCAAAGGGCCTATATAGTGTTGTCATGTTCTATGTTCTGTGTTGACTTAATACAAAATTATTGTCTTCACAAGACTAATTTTATACAACTTTTAAATTAGTTTGCTACATGCCTGTGAGTGAGGACTCAAAATCTTATTTTCAGCAAACATAAACTCTATTCCACACATTGATCCATGTATTTAGTTACTTAAACGGATTATTGATTGTAAAATATGTTTTGAATTAATTCTGGAATATGCACTTCAGTTTTTCAGATTGATTGGTTAATAGAAACCAAGAATGAGTTTTTGCTCCAATGAATCCTGTTTCATTTGAAAAGTATCCCTTTGCTAAATGGAAAAAATAACACCACTAAACACGTGGCTGCCTATGGTTTTTTTTTGTATGAGATGCCACCAAGGTGTCCTATGAAAATGAACAATAAATAGTCCATTTAATCATTTTGGATTTTTTTTTCCATTTGGTGCCCATATGCTGCCATTAAAATATATGACTAAGCTGGTTTATATTGTTGAATTGTTTCATGGTCTTATTGATTGTTAAATAAATGCAGCAATTTATTTTCTTCTGACATTTACAGGGAGGTGGGAATTTTGGTGGTTAATTTTCTGTTCTTGAAAGTAGGGAAATTTCTATAACTGAACAGCTTTCTGAGCTGGAGCATAGATCATTCCGATACCCAAGAGGAGTAGCGTGGGCTGCCTCAACGATAACCGCCCAGTAGCATTAACTTCTACTGTGATGAATTGCTTTGAGAGACAGGTCATGGCCAGAATTAACACATACCTAGGCAAAGATCTGGACCCCACTGCAATTCGCCTATCGTCACAATCGCTCCACAGCAGATGCAATATCACTGGCTCTCCACTCAGCTCTGGATCAACTGAGAAACAGCAATTCATACATGCGGCTACTCTTCATCGACTACAGCTCAGCCTTCAACACCATTATTCCTTCAGTGCTGGTCAAGAAGCTATGAACTTTAGTCCTCTGTACCCCCCTCTGCAACTGGATCCTTGACTTTCTCATTGGAAAACCACAGTGGAAACAACATCTCCTCCTCACTGATTATCAACACAGGTGCACCCCAAGGATGTGGGCTTAGCCCACTGCTCTGCTCATTATACAGCTATGTCTGTGTGGCCAGTCACAAGTCCAATGCTATCTACAAGTTTGCCGACGACACCACAGTTGTCGGCAGAATCACAAATGGCAATAAGAAAGCAGGAGGGAGATAGACAGCACATTGAATTGTGTAACAACAACAACATTGTGCTCAACGTCAGCAAAACCAAGGAGATGATTGTGGACTTCAGGAGGAAGCCAGAAGAACATGACCCAGTCCTCATCGAGGGCTTAGTAGTGGAGAGGATCAAGAACTTCAAATTCCTGTGTGTCAACATCTCTGAGGATCGGTCCTGGAGCCTCCACATTGATGCAATCACAAAGAAGGCTCACCAGCGGCTATACTATGTGAGGTGTCTGAGGGGGTTCAGTATGTCACCGAAGACTCTTGTAAATTCCTACAGGTGTACCAAGGAAAGCATTTTGGATGGTTGCATCATTGTCTGGTATGGAGACACCAACTCTCAAGACAAGAATAAACTCCAGAGAGTTGCTAACTCAGCCTGTGACACCAAAGGCACCAGACTGCACTCCATCAAGGACATCTACATGAGGCAATGTCTTAAAAAAAAGCAGCCTCTATCCTTAAGAACCCCCACCACACAGGCCACACCCTCTTCAGTCTGCTACCATCAGGGAAAAGGTACAGGAGCCTAAAGACGAGCACTCAGCGGCACAAGGACCGCTTCTTCCTCCGCTGCCATCAGATTCCTGAATGATCAGTGAACCAAAGACGTTCCCTTACCTTTCATGCTCTCTTATTGTTATTATTTTTTTATAGTAATGCCATAAGATGGTTATAATATGTATGTTTGAACTATAACGCTGCCGCAAAAACACCGAATTTCATGACTTGTTTGTGACACTAAATCTTGATTCTGATTCTGGATAGAGATGAGATTTTTCATCAAAACAATCTCCTGTTTGTTGTGAATTAAATGGTAAGATACAGAATATGTTTGTAAAATGCAGGCAAGAAAATAGCGCCTAAGGGATGATGGGTGTGACATCAGTAGACAGGGCAATGGCAGATGTTAACTGGAAACAAATTGACAAATCCACAGTTTCTGTTGGATTAGTCAAACGGATGTATACTCTTGAGATAAAACACCATTAAATCCAAAACATAACACACCTGATAAAATATCCGCATTAAATCCTGAACAGCGATATGTACTGACTTGAATAGTGGAAACAAAAATTGAGGTTTTAGAATCAGAAACAAGACTTAGCACAAAAGGCCTGGTTTTGAAGAACAGGTTTAATTATTAAATAAATTTCAGACGAATGTTTGAATGTGCATTTCACTTCTTCCGATTGATTTAGTGTGGTGAACCCAATAATCACATTGACATGATGGAGTGATTAAACGGCTTTAATTACCAAAAACCTGAGCATTACTGACACACGACTTGGCCAGCTTCCAGGTACAGGAGCAAGAGGGGACAAGTCCGGGAACGCCAGCCTTTATTGGGAAACCTGGGGAGGAGCCAAGGGAGGGGTTAGGGAAGGTCAGGGAGGTTCGGACTGGCCAGTCCATACATCAATGCAAATGCCTTTCACCGCATTTAGATAATGGAAAATGAGAATGAATTTTGATCTAATCAATCACTGGAAAAGCACACCCTGTTATAAAAAAAATCAACAGATTCATTGATCAATAAAGATGCACTTCATACAATATGGGATGTATGGTTTTGATAAGGTAGAATAAGGTCTACAAATAAACCCTCACATCCACTGGAAGCATCGTAAATGATTCTTGCAACATGTAAAGCCTGAGCTTTTCTCCAGTCTCTCTCTCTTAGATTTCCATCTTGTTAAATAATGCCACTCTAGAGTAAAATTCAAGAGGAAATATTCTGACAAATCTGACATGGACTGGAACTTTCACTGACTCACAAGCCACTCATGAAACAGGTCCCAAAGGGCAATCTTCAGCTGGGAAGCCGATCTCAACTGATGCAGGTGATTTAGAGCACCACATGGTTCTTAGAGTCAAAACTGGAGAGGCTGGAGTTTGGGTTGCCTTGGTGATAAACTGTTGATGAAGCCATTCAGTTGGTTAATGAGGAAATTTAGAGAGATATAAAAAAACAATGGAGCATGCAGAGATTTGAGGGTTGGGTCAGATCTAGGGTGGCCATTTCAATAACCAAAAAGGACATGCAGGGGATCAGCAGGTGGGGTGGGGGGGAGGGTTGGGTGCAGGTGCCCTACTGGCCATGAACCTCAGTGTGCCTCTGTCACACTTCCACCTACCTCCAACACAACGCACAAACGTGCTTGCTTACGTTGCATGCTGATGCTAGGTGATGACAGTGCCACACGCTGTTGGGGGTGGGGGCACAATAGCTCATTTTGGGGGCCAATGCCTGCGAATGCCCCCCTTGGGGCTGGCCCTGCGGACATGTCATAGATTACCATAAATATACAGTGTGTTTCAAAAGAATATTATTGCTCCTTATAAAATTTAAACTTTATTGCAAAAACAACAAAAGGAAACAGATGATCACTGTAGTTATTTTATTAAATAAAAATTCTAACATGAAACTTTTTTTCTGCCTATATAAATCCAGCAAAAACCTGGCTGTCTCAACATAAATCAGCGATTATCTGCTTGAGCCCTTTTTCCTATTCATTGATTTATCATTCTGCATTATTCCACTCGTCCGTTGTTCCCTCCATTGCTCCATAATTATTTTGCATTTTTCCTCAGAAGTTTTCCCTCCTCCCTTTTCCAATTTTGTTTTAACGTATGAAGTCAAGTATGTTTTAAGATTTGACAGACCTTCATATACACGACACATACACTTGAAATGATTTTACTACCATTATCTGCATTATATGCTTCTCAAAGACAGTAGTATCAAGCACGTTGCCTTGGTTACATTTTTAACTCTCCTATTAACATAATTCTCATGATCTGCAAATACTAATAAAATTCTTGTTTTTTTAATAAGTGTTTCTTGTTAAGCATTTCAAATCTTTTGAAATGCTTAAAGAAAAACACATAAGAAAATTAATTTTTAAAACTGAGTTACTCACTCTCCTTCATAGATCACAGCCCACAAACTCATTCCACTCGACATCGTCTGTCATCTTGACTAAAGCAATCATGCGCAGGAGCAGCAAAAGATCTTCACGCCACAACTACGTGTCTGTGCCCTGGCCCCTCCAATAAGCGTCCCACCCGTATCCCTACCCCCCACATCTGCATGTGGCCCCATCGTGAATGCGCCGGCCGGCAACAATACTCAAATCCATCACGCAGATGTGAGTCCCAGCTGGAGCATGTGCAGAAGAAGAAACATGGCCGCGCATGGCCTTCGCACCCCAGGGCACCGCAAATTGACAGGTAAGTACTGTATCCCTTGAATTCCTTCTCTTTTTGCAGATTCTGCCTCTTAATTTTTCCTCCATTTGGGGGTCTCTGGCCTATAAAAAAAGCTGGAGAAACACAGCAGATCACAAAGTGTCCATAGGAAGCAAAGAAATATAACCAACGTTTCAGGCCTGAGCCCTTCATCAATGTGTGAGCAGAAAGCAGGTAGGCACCTGACTAAGTAGGCAGAGGGAGGATGGAAGAAGGGGCAGGGGGAGGAGCAAAGGCTAACAGGCAAGAAGTCATAGGTGGATATGAATGGGATGGCAGATAAGAAAAAACCTGAGGTGATGGGGAGGTAACCCTCTGAATGAAGGAAGGGTAGGGGATCTGGAGGAAAGGAGACAGACAGGAAAAGAGAGAGAGTGAGAGAGGAAAGGGACCTAATGGAAACTGGAGAAATCGATGTTAATGCCATCTTGTTGGAGAGTGCCTGACAGAATATTAGGTGATGTTTCTCCAATTTGTGGGTGGCCTCGGTTTGCCAGCAGAGTGGAAGTGCTTAACTAAATGATCTCCCAGACTGTATCCAGTCTCTGATGTAGGAGCACAGAAGCACTGGATATTGAAGATAACCCTGGCAGATTTGCAAGTGTCCTGAATGGTGGTGTGAGAGGAGGTGTGGGTGCAATGTAGCATTTCTTGCGGTCACAGGGGTAGGTACTGAGGAGGTGATTAGTGGGAATAGATGAGTGGACAAGGGAGTCAAGGAGGGAGAAATCGCTGCAGAAAGCAGCGTCTGGTGGTTGGATCATGTTATTGGTGGCAGAAGTTGTGATGAATAATATGTTGGATGCAGAGGCTGGTGGAGTGGTAGGTCAGGGCAAAAGGGAATCCTGTCCTTGTTGCATTTTGGGGCGGAGGGGGCCAGGGCAGATATGTGAGAAATAGAGGAGATTTGGGTAAGAGCGGAGTTGGTGAGGGTTGAGTACAAGTCATGTTTTCTGAAGTAGGATATCTCAGTTGTTCTGGAAGAGAAGTCATGCTCCTGGGAGCAGATGTGATGGAGACCCTGCCCCTCCCCCCTACCTTTTAATTCAGCCACCTGCCTGCCTTCTGCTCATACCTTTGCATAGTGCTGCACGACATGCTAAGCTTCTACAACACTTATGTGTATTAAACCAAAATCACAGCATCTTCCTGTTCAACCGTGAAAATGTTACCTGAAATTGGTATATTTGATTTTGAGTTCAGAAGGCTGCAATATGCCCTGATGGATGATGAAATGCAGTAACTCAAGCTTATATTGGGCCTTGTTATAAAAGGAGGCTGCGGATAGATAGGTCCAACTTGGAAGAAAATCAAGAAATAAAATTATAGGCTTATGTGAACTGCAAAATGGTCACTTGATTTCTGTTTAATTTCTCCAGTGAAGGGAAGACCACATCTTGAACACTAAATGCAATAGAATAGAATACAATATTTTTGAGGAGTTGTAAGTGAATTGCTCCTTGGTTTCTTAGCTGGTACGAAAATAATAAAACGTGTGGTTGCATGGGAAAGTGGCATTAAAAATGGAGTGATCAGTTGATATGGAAAAGTGGATAAAGGAGTCACTGTCTTCTTGCATTTATAGAATCCAAAAAATGTTTAGCCTTATTAGAGCTTCCTCAGTTTATATTAAATACTATTAAAGGAACACAATGTTCACATCTTTTCCAGATTAAGGAACATCAAATTATTCTTAAATTATCTTTCTTATCCATCCAGTTACTTCAGAATCGGAATCAGAATTTATTGTCAGAAACATGTCAGGAAATTTGTTGTCTTGTGGCAAATTCTCAGTACAAACATTTATATAAACTACAAAATTAGAAAATAAATAAATAGAGTGCAAGAAAAAGAAAAAGACAAAGTGAGGCAGTGTCTGTGGTTCATTGTTCATTCCAAAATCTGATGGCAGAGGGGAAGAAGCTGCCCTTGGTGCCACTGAGTGCTCATCTTCAGGCTCCTGTACATTTTTCCCAATGGCAGCAGAGTGAAGAGGCCATAGCCTTAGTGGTGGGGGGGGGGGGAGGTCCTTGAGACAGAGGCTGCTTTCTTAAGACACCGCCTCTTGTAGATGTCCTCGATGGAGTGATGACTGGTGCCCATGATGTCGCCGACCAAGTTAACAACCCTCTGTTGTTTCTTCCTATCCTGGGTGTTGACACCTCCAAACTAGACAGTGATGCAACCAGCTAGAATGTTCTCCACGGTCCACCTGCAGAAGTTTTTGAGAGTTTTAGGTGAAGTACCAAATCTCCTCAAACTCCTCACAAGTATAGCGGCTGGCGATCCTACTTGACAGCTCATCGAACATTTCTACTCGTGGAGGTGCAGTAAGGAACAATGTTACCTCTGCAACACTGGACAACTTTGCTCTCAAATTCTTTCCCAACTGGTATCACTAATTATGATGCATAGCAGTTAGAGCACACTGCACTTTCCTTCCATTGGCTTCGAAGAATGAATTTCAAAAGCCGAGCATTTACAGTACAGCTCTGATTATCTGAAATGGTTGGGACTGGGTCCTTTTCAGATAATGGTTTTATTTAAAAAAAACAGCCCAGTAGCAACAGCAAATCACTTGTAACAGTGTTTAAACAACAACCAACGACAAGGGAAGGCTTCTTCAACGTTAAAATAATGTTTAATTCTCACCAAATAGAAAGGTGGCCACCGCCGATCACTGACACCACCCCACCGAGGCCCTGCTTGTGCCAGGAACCCAAAGGTCCTGCTCCTGCCTGGGAGCTTGAGGTCACCGCTGCTGCTTCTGCTGGGAGCCCGACGTCCCCGGTCAGTTTGGCTCCGAAAAAAAATTTGGATAATTGAGGATTTCGGAGAATCTGACTTCAGGTAGTTGGTGTATTTTGAACCACAAACCAGGGAGAAATTTTTGAAGCATTTGTCCTTCTCTCATTTCCTGTATCATTTGCATTTCTCCTAATAGCTTAGCAATATCAGCCAGTCCACGTCAATTTCCTCCTCAATAATTTCATGAATTCTCTTCCACACAAATTCCAATTAATCCAAAACATTGCTTTCAATATCGTAGCATACACGACTTACTGAACTCTCATAATTATTGTTCTTGTTAATTTATTCTACTTCTGAAATAATTTAGTTCAGTAAATGCACATTTTTGTCATAGAGTTGTTCTGGTTTTATGTTGCTATCCTTTTTCCTCTGTCATGATTTCACTTCTCTCAACTACTACATTGCACTATTGCCCAATCTCTTAGCCACAGCTCTGGTATCACTTTCACCTGTCTGGATTCTGCCATCTTACACTTCCAGCCTGAACCTTTCTATTTCATGATATTCCACCCTACCCTTGAAATTGTCATTATAAATTATTCTGACCATGCGTTTAGTCATATTCCTCTGCTCAGTTCATTTTCCTTCTATAGGAATTCCTCTGGGGCAAAATATTATATTAAGGCTAAGGAAGTAAATGTCTTCTGTCATGACAGAACTAATAAGCAGAAGACATCAACCCTAATAAAAGAAAACCTTTTACATTTTCAAGTGACATTAGAAAGCTCAACTCATAACACAAAATCTAAAAAAAAACAGCCTGGGGTCTTGAACAGTAATGACAAAAAGCCACACTGATCCATTCAACCTCTACTTATGGCTACAAATCCAATGAAAATTGTGATCTGCACTTATGTTGTGTTTTCTTAAGCAAAAAATATTCCTATTATTCTGCAAGTACATTCAAATATCTGACAAGTTTTCATTAGAAACTCATTAATATAAACTTACCATCCAATGGTAATTGTAACTTGTAAATGAAGACAAATACTGATGGGTTGACATCACATTTGCTCAAGTTAGCAGTCAGAGCTATCAAGAAACATTGGCCAACTCTACCAACTTAATAGTCAAACAATATATATGTTTCTTTAGAAAGGGAAAAGCTCCTGCTACTGACAAAATGAGCCAGTGTGGGAATATCAATGGCCAGAAAAAAAAATTGACAGAACTTCTATCTTCAATGCATTTAAAATTAAATGTGATTTCCTTGCGCATCGAAAGAACCAAAGACTTGTTGATCCAAACCAAGGCTTTTAATAACTAAAAGACTGGAGCGTATCACAAGTAGGTCGACCAGTCCAGAACGACCCGGTCTAGCTAGGAGCAATCCTTTAAGACCTGCCAGTAGGTGTGGCTACACTCTCAGCCCATCACAGTCATCCTACACGACCGTCTGTACATATGTACATTGGTGGTAGAATCTGTACTTTCACACTTCCAAAGTTAACTTCATTACATCAGCCTCGAATATTGTTCCACTTAATTAATTTTGTACTAATATTCTGTCCAAGTGACTGCAATCTGTAGCGGTGATGCGATGCTTAGTCCTACCAGAGCATAAAAGCAACATTCACACAAGTTGAGCTCCTATTTTTGTACTTGCTTGTGGTGATCCCACTAATCACCCACCTTGACCACAGGCTACACACACCCCCCCCCCCACCCCCAATTAACAAGCAGAAAATAGTCTGTGTCTCACGCAGTGCGATCTTAGCAGGAAAAGACTCGTGTCAATTACACAAATTTGGAAAATTGCCCTTTCAAACTCATAAAATTTCCCTTTCTAGAATAATAAAATGACTCAAAATGCATTTTATTACCAGAGGAGGTACAGTCCACTGTCCTGGCGACAATTGGAGAGGTAAAAAAAATATTAATTGGATGTAGAACTGCCTTATCTTGGGCATAGGATATGGATGAATTTCTCATTTCCAAAGGAAAAATTGCGCTGTGCCAGCTGCAGAGTTTAAAGACACTGCAGAGGTTAAAGACAAGTCATTAATTAAATTTAAAAATTTTAAAAACTGGTGTCATTGACAGTGAAATGGACAATGGAAAGTTATAAAACATACAATATATGATGTACTAAAATCGTTCAGAGAATGAAATTTGAAATCGTGTCTTTCTCATGTATGATTCCAGACAACAATCGCATTCCCCTGATCCCCAATGTTGTGATGTAGACTCCTAAGTGCATAACCTCTGAATGGCTAATCAAGAATATGTAATGAATTATTGCTTTTTAAAGCCATGCCCATATTCTTTGAACGAATGAACAAAAAGAAAATCAGTGGCAATAGAGATGTTCTCCCAAGCTAGTAAGGAAAAAAAACTGCAGGATTTTCAAATGTAATAATTATCCAAAAATTCTCTCCGAGAGAGAGAGACAAGAGCAGTGAGGCACACTGAATCCAAGCTTCATTATCCTCAGTTAAAATTCTGTTCATTGTCAATGGGAAAGGTTTTCAATTAAAATAGTCGATTTGGCTATGGTCCTGACAGGTGCCATTTCACCCCAATTCTAGCCTCCCTCCAGTGGCTGCCGAAGGGGAACAGAATCGACTTCAAGCTGCTGCTATTTACATATAAGGCCCTCAGTGACCTTGCCACCCCCCTCCTCTGACTATTAAACTAGCCACCTCCCTCAACTGCTTTAAATCCAGGTTAAAAACGTACCCTTCTGTAATCAGCATTTAACGTCTGACGTTCCAAACCTCTGACAGCATTGCTCTATTCACTGCAATTGTGGTCTATTCATAACGTCTTAATCCAATGTTCTGTAAATAGTTGTACTAGTTTTGATCGATTGCCTTAGTTTGTTCAGCACTTTGGTCAATGCAAATTGAAAGAATGTGCTATATAAATAAAGAACTTGAACTTGAAACTTGATATATTACATATTTGTACAAAACCAGAATTTTCCTGGCTTTAGTTTATTGTGCATTTTCTTCCTTTTTATTTCCCTGATGTGCTAAAATCATTTAGAGAATAAAATTTGAAACACTTATCAGGTCTGCCCCATCTATGATACCAGAAAATGATCTCATTCACACCAATTTCTTTTTCATCTTTTAGAAAAGATGTATTGTTCAATTTATTTAAAAGAAACACATGGTAACACTGTTAAAGTGGAATTTAATATGAAGGCATAAGTATGTATATATAGAAGTTATAACACTGAAACAGGAATTCAGCCCTCCCAATCTGTGTCTCCAGTGTTCTTCAACACAGTGAGATGTACTGATCACAGATAACTACTATAATCCCACATCAAGCTATCCAAATTTAATCTTCATCGTTAACACAATCTCTTACAATTAGTCAAGTGTTAATGGCCCCTCGTTCTTGGAACGTGAACCTTTATGGAACCCATCACTGCCTTTTAACATTTTCATATTGTTTGTTAAATTATGTTATTTTAACAAAAAAAGTCTTTAATATCTATCTTTTCTCTCTATACTTGTAGTTACACTAGACCATATCTTAGAGTGGTAATGTCATCAGCCTGAGGGAAATATAGAAATATGAAAAAAATAGGTAAAATGTTACAATGTAGTGTTCTATATTCTATGTTATAATGACCCATGTTAGTACTGATTCTGTTAGAACATACAACACGAGACATAGAACATTCCAGCACAGTACAGGCCCTTCAGCCCATTAAATTGTGCAGGGCTATCGAACTACTGTATTCAAATTTTCCCTTTTTTTTCCTTAGGCTTGGCTTCGCGGATGAAGATTTATGGAGGGGGTAAATGTCCACGTCAGCTGCAGGCTCGTTTGTGGCTGACAAGTCCGATGCGGGACAGGCAGACACGGTTGCAGCGGTTGCAGGGGAAAATTGGTTGGTTGGGGTTGGGTGTTGGGTTTTTCCTCCTTTGCCTTTTGTCAGTGAGGTGGGCTCTGCGGTCTTCTTCAAAGGAGGTTGCTGCCCGCCAAACTGTGAGGCGCCAAGATGCACGGTTTGAGGCGATATCAGCCCACTGGCGGTGGTCAATGTGGCAGGCACCAAGAGATTTCTTTAGGCAGTCCTTGTACCTCTTCTTTGGTGCACCTCTGTCACGGTGGCCAGTGGAGAGCTCGCCATGTAACACGATCTTGGGAAGGCGATGGTCCTCCATTCTGGAGACGTGACCCACCCAGCGCAGCTGGATCTTCATAAGCGTGGACTCGATGCTGTCGACCTCTGCCATCTCGAGTACTTCGACGTTAGGGATGAAAGCGCTCCAATGAATGTTGAGGATGGAGCGAAGACAACGCTGGTGGAAGCGTTCTAGGAGCCATAGATGATGCCGGTAGAGGACCCATGATTCGGAGCCGAACAGGAGTGTGGGTATGACAACGGCTCTGTATACGCTTATCTTTGTGAGGTTTTTCAGTTGGTTGTTTTTCCAGACTCTTTTGTGTAGTCTTCCAAAGGCGCTCTTTGCCTTGGCGAGTCTGTTGTCTATCTCATTGTCGATCCTTGCATCTGATGAAATGGTGCAGCTGAGATAGGTAAACTGGTTGACCGTTTTGAGTTTTGTGTGCCCGATGGAGATGTGAGGGGGCTGGTAGTCATGGTGGGGAGCTGGCTGATGAAGGACCTCGGTTTTCTTCAGGCTGACTTCCAGGCCAAACATTTTGGCAGTTTCCGCAAAACAGGACGTCAAGCGCTGAAGAGCTGGCTCTGAATGGGCAACTAAAGCGGCATCGTCTGCAAAGAGTAGTTCACGGACAAGTTTCTCTTGTGTCTTGGTGTGAGCTTGCAGGCGCCTCAGATTGAAGAGACTGCCATCCGTGCGGTACCAGATGTAAACAGCGTCTTCATTGTTGAGGTCTTTCATGGCTTGGTTCAGCATCATGCTGAAGAAGATTAAAAAGAGGGTTTCCCTACCTCACACTTTAACCCTCTATTTTTCTTACATCCATGTGCCTATCTAAGAATCTTTTGAATGTTCTGATTGCAATAGTCTCCACCACAACCTCCATACTGACATCCACCACTCTGTAAAAAAAACCTTAATTCTGATATCTCCTTAAACTTTTCTCCATTCACCTTGAACCTCTGGTATTTACTATTGTCAGTCAGTTTAATTTTCTCTCTTTTGCTTTTGTTCCTGGGAATACATCCTGGACATGTAGTTAGTTACTGTATCAACTTCCATATTAAATCCAAATTCACTTTCAACTTTTCCCTGTTTTCCAGAATATTTGAAAGCAACAAGGTTTGAAAGGGTTAAAAAGGGATTTCAAGCTTGCAAGCAGTTCTGTTTTGTGGCTTCCTGGTTGATGTTTAACATATTTTATGCTGTCTCTTAGCAACATCTTTGAGCCAAGGTTGCAGCTGGTTTTTCAGCCATGTTAGAGAAATAAAGATGGTCAGTTTTAGTTCTTCTATTGCGAAAAATGGAGAGATCGGAAAATCTCCAACAATTTCTATTGACCATCTAATAACGTTTTAATGGCTTGTAACAACATAAGGCAACTGATTATAATGTTAACAATGTTAAATATTTAATAAAGTTCTGACAATTTCTATTGGCCATCTGACAACATTTTAATGGTTTGTAACCATGTATAAGCAACTGATAATAATGTTAACAATGTTTAACAAACTTTGGAAAACTCAACTTTAGTATAAATTTGTTTAAACGAGTCAACATTCTGCTATCCTCCAAGCGACTATAAAGGAAAGTAATCACTGCAAGGTTGTTTGTGAACTTTTTACGCGACCAATTCCTCATGGAGTAATCTAAATCAGATTTTCCATAAAACACATGACCATCATGCTAAAATTGGCTGGAAAACAAATGAAGCCCAATTGCAACTTAGAGTGATCAAAGCTTAATGTGGGCAACAACAACGTCAGCACGATTACCCAGTGCATGAATTTGATGTTATATTGAGACCCTGGGATGGTGATATTGCTTTAGCAATTACTTTGAACACTGGAGTTTATTGATCAGCTTTTAAGCTAAAAATTGTGCCTGAACTCGAATGAAATTTATTTATCTTGTGCAATTGTGTAGTCCTCCGACCTCACCCTCCCCGAAACAGAAAAAAAATAGAAATCACAATTCTCAATAGGTACTGTATAAGAGTCTGCATTTAAGAGCACATAATGTGAAGTCTTTGATCAATAGAATAAAAACTGCACACTAATTATGAGAAAATAAAGTAATAGAGAAAAATAACAGCAATTATCTGTTACCTCTATTTTTTTTAATATTCCAACTCCCCTTAAGATAATTTTGTTTCATTTATACTTTTGAGAAACACCATGTTTTTGTAATAAAAGACATGTTTCTATTTTCTGCCTTAGATGCGGAAAGCAATCGTAAATGTAAATTGATAAGCAAATGTTGTTTACACAAAATCACGGATAGAGTCCAGTGAAAGAAAATAGAGTTCTACAACCAATTAGCTCTGCTACCCAAAAACAAGCAGAAGTACATTTTTCCATTGCTTCTCAATAAAAGTCTTCTTCCAAACCTTTTCCATACCATGAGCAGTTTTAGAACTGTCACTGAGGCCTAGAAATTTAATTGTGCATCTCTGTTTTTATGCAAGCTGTGATCAAAAGATAGTTTTACTCAGACTAGAATGAGTTAGCAGTTATTTTCACCTAAAATTGCACAGGCAGTTCTAGCCACATGTGATTTTCTTCCCAGCATCAGAGGCACAAAATATGATGTCATTCACCATGTTCCACCCACACTGGGCATCAGCTGGAGTTCAAAGCTGCTGAACTACTCATTCAATGAATGCCCAATCGTGTCACCACCAACAGTACTCCATCACTGAAGGTTTTGAGAAAGACATGGTTGGACATAAACACCCACAAAGAGTAAATTCCCAGACGTGCTCTTGAGGCAACACTTCTTACCTTGATCTCTCCGATGTTTTGTAGATTCTGGCCCTAAAGACTGTCAGCACAGGGGAATATGAAGTGGCCATGCTCTCATGCCTATAGACCCTCAGACCATTGAATAAAGTTCATGAGCCCCCTTAGTTAAACCTTGTCATCTGTAAATCACAAGGAATTTTATATTATGGCAGCACCCATCCCGGGTAGGCCATACCACTAGATATTTTTGGTGGTCTACACTACCGATTTCCTTTATTTCAATAGTTCTTCACACTGAGGAAGGCTTATCAATACTTCTCTTTCTTAATGTCATATTATATAAGACAACCTCCATTGCTGGTAGATCATTAAATTAATCATTACTTTATTTTTAAATAGTCCCTTATAAGATCTTTGTATTTCCTGATGAATAGCACCTTGCTTAAAAAAAATGTTGACCATTCCTGAAACTACCCATCCATCACAGAATCTCTATTCTACAAATACAATAATCATTACAGAATTTTAATGCCAAGATTCCTTTATTGTCATGTAATAAAAACAGTGCAATATTACACTGAATCCGCTTTCATCTGCTGTAAAGCAAACAGATTCACCATCAGCAGAAATTGCTTGAAGCACCTCTCACAGTCAGAGAAAGAGAAACAAAAGAGAATCCCCTCAGCGTTACTGAGCATCCGTGGATTCACCTCCAGCACTTCCACAGCCCCTGCAACCACACAGAGTTTGGTCCAAGCCATCAGCTGCCCGAGGTCCACATCCAAAACTCCGACATGATCAGGAAACCTTCAGGTTGAAATTTGGCCAAGCCCAGGGATGAGACTTAGGCAGCAGTCACAGACCTCTACTGTTACATAGGAAGAACATAGTGTGGCCCATCCATATGATCGAATTACATCATGCAAGACATAGCCCAAAGGAAAGTATTAAAGATTGTAGATAGTACTGATGGATTTGATGATAAATGCACTGTGACTAGTGTTTGTTGCAGTAACATTACAGAGTCACAAATAAGTGGGTATGGTTAAAACTGAAGTTCATCAAAATTTTCTCAGATAATAGTTAATGTCTGGTATTCTCTGACCCCCCCCCCCCCCTCCTCCCAAGGGTGATGCAAGTCAGATTATTGGAAATATTTCAGGTGGAGATGGATAAATATGTGAAAGATTAAGGAATTGAGGCCTAAGGGGAATGGAAGACAATACAGTTCAGTTTTGATCATGTGGAAAGGTGGGCTAGTCTTGATGGGGCAAGTGGCCTACTGCTGCTCCTATTTTCTGTTTTATCATTTGTCTACAATTTTCTTGATTTTTTCCCATTGGAGTCAATGCACTGTGACTAATTTCAATCCGTTAAAAAATATCCCACTTGTGCAACCCCTCTGTGATCAATGGAGATCTCATATCCGTGCTTGGTTTTCTAAATTAGCTAATCACCAAATGCTAAAGGTAGGTCCGTCCTTAGTTGTTAATCTGAAAATTCTGCAGATGTGGCTACAAGATGAAACAAAATGGAGTAATTGGGCCCCATGACCTTATTCGATAAATAAGGAGGAAAATAGAATCACAGTCTTGGTGACTCATGTATTAATAAGTTGGCAGTCTTCGGCTTGCTGGTTTTTGTTCCACACTAGAAGAAAAATGTAGTAAACAGAGAGAAATAAGTTTGTTTAAAAATAACTGCTGTGAAGGTATATTGCCATGCAAATTTTATAACAGAAAAATCCTGTTCATTGTGGCTCTTAGCTCTGCAGAATTTAAATATGTATGCTGAATTCAAACAAAGTGTGGTTTTATTTATCTGTAATTCTGGATAATTAGTGAAATTAAACAATTTTTTAAAGGGAGAAACATTTTACTTTAGCAAAGTCCAGTATCTGATAATGAATTGACTTCTTAGAAATTGCTTTAATTTCACTCTCAAGCTTGAGAAGATTATCAGTTAATGATGACTATTCAAATCAAAGCCCGTAAGTTTTGTTGGAATCGCACACATAACAAATAAGATCTGATCATGTTGCAGTCTGAGCGAGACTGAAGAGCTTTATGTTGAACAGTTTCACTGGTCTGCTCTCTTGAACCCAGAAGCTCTGATAGCTCAGTGGTTAGAGCACTGGTTGTGTAAACCAGGGGCCTCATTTCTGTGAGGGACACTGGACAAAGTGGAAACTCTCTGTCTCCCTGAAGTTAAAGAATTTCATGTATGTTACATTCTAAATGTAGCATTATGTGACAATAATGGAACCTTTTACCTTTATGCTTTAATTTTTGAACAATATACAGTATTTACTAGATTTGGGGATTTTGTTGTGATCCAATGAAATCTGGCTGAGGGACTGACCATAAAAGTGAACGGTACTTTGAGCTCTGATTAGGGTGTCTGTTTCGTGTTGGGCATATACGTGATATAGCCAGCCTGTCAGAACTGATTGAGCTCATGTGGATCTTAATTGATGAGGGGTGATGATGTCGCCTTAATGTTTTTTTTAATTTAAATTTAATATTTTTTATATTTAAATTTAGACATACAGCATGGTAACAGGCTCATGTCGCCCAATTACACCCAGTTGACCTGGCATGTTTTTAAAAGTGGGAGGAAACCAGAGCGCAAGGAGGAAGCTCACATAGACATGGTGAGGACATACAAATCCCTTATAGACAGCGCTCATTTCGAACCCTAGATGTTGGCACCTTAACAATGTTGCCCTAACTACTGTGTTAACCGTGGCGAGCTATTGGGGATGGATTGCAGCAATGCAGTAGGAAAGACTTAGAGGAGTGTTGGGGTAATGATGCAATCGATTTCTGCAAGTGTAATCCAGCCTTTACCAAATTTGCCAGAACCTTACTCAAAGATTTCTCTCAAGGAAAAGCATTACCTTTCTTCTTCATCAACACAAAAAGAGAAAACACATGAAGAGAAATCTCAATAAAAATCAATGGTTATGCAATAAAGTATATAAGACCATAATGTATGAACCAGTGATTGAAACGCTGTTCCCAACACAGGTTAAAAAGCACAGGAGCAAGCGAATCAGCCCCAATAGTCTAAGCTGGTGTTTATGTTGAACTCAAACTTTCTCCCTTCTTTCCTTTACAAAATCTGCCCATGTAATGTAAGCTCCTATTCCTTTCCCCCTCATACACCTGGCCATCTCCCTTAAATGGAACTGCTTGCACTATTCTCCTGTGGTAGAGAGTTCCAAGGTATCATCGCTCATTTAACAAAAATATTTCTTTGGAGGTTCAACTGGATTTCTAAATAACTATAGGTCTTCTCCACAAGTGGAAACATTTTCCATGTATCTGCATTTTTAAAATCCTTCATAATTATGAATATTTTTGTCACTTCTGAGACTCAAAAGACTATTTTTTCCTGCTATAAATATATATCCTTACATTTCACCTTGTTTCATTCTTCACTGGAGAGACTGGGGAGGCAGAAGAAGAAATGATAAAAGCAGAAGAGATTTGGTGCCATTGAAGTACATCTTGTCCCATCTGATATCTCTTGGTGAGTTGTGTTACAAAAATATTCCTGATTTACTCATAAGCCTGAAATGTGCTTGTCTTCCACCTTTGCAACATGATTTCATGTAAAAATAGTCATTTCTTTACTTGTCATATCACCAGATATGGTGCAGTGTTCCTTATAAGCATGGGCAGAGGGAGTGAGGAAGGAAGAGGGAGAATGAAGCAAGGGCAGAGACAGGGTAGAGGAGAGGGAGAGATAGTGAGAAGGAAAACAGGAAATAGAGGGCTTCTTAATCACATTGAGGGTTTGGAACCAGGGGCCAAGGAGGGTGATTCAGATGCTTTGAGGTCAGGTACACCTCTGGTTGTGCGGCTACAAAAGTTACAGGGTGCAGAGGCTGGCAGCATCAGAGCAGGCGGTGGGATCCACGGAGGTGCAATAACTCTGAAGAGACTACCTTTTGCTTCTCTTTCTTGTCTTGATAGTGGAACTGGTCCAGTGGTGCCCCTACAGAGCAAATAAAGGGAAAAGATTTTTGTGTATGTTGTGTACATAACCAAAAAATGGAATCTTGATATAGATAATGAATTATTCTAATCTATACTGAGGTGAATATTTAGGATACAACCAATGAATAAGCAATAGTGATGTTAAATGGAGCCTGTTTTATCTATCTCAAATTAATAATTTTCTAAAGCCAAAAATCCCCAGTTCATGCTATGAATTACAAAGGATTTCACTGTACGATTTGCTTAAATAACAGCAATGATTTGGCTCAGACCAGTCTTAATGAATATAATTTTAACTATATTGGGGAAGGTAATTGAAATGGCAATTAATCATGTAATGATCTTTTAACAAAGTAGATCGAATTACCCTGAATCAAAAAATAATGTTAAGGCACCAATGTGCTTTGTTCCCTGACATCTCACAAAATAACAGTTCATGGGATTGTACAGCTGAGTTCAAATGGATATTCTGAAAAATCTAGAAAATGTTGGCAAAGTGTTTCTTTAACTAAGAAATGTTTGTCAGCTCAATTGACAGACAGAATTATATTCTACACTTAAATATAAATGTTAGCTAGTGTAAAATATAGGGCTTAAATCAAGCTTTAAAATGTTGGTAGGGAAATCAACAATCACTGTCAGGTAACTAGGCTGAATAATGTACATATAGGGTGAAGTTTGACAAGATTATACTTCAAACCTTCATTTCACAACATAATCTATTTTGTATTGTATTATGAGCTTCCATTTTTATTTTAGTGCGACTGTCACTTTAAGAGTTAATAAATCAAGCTGCAAACCCGCACAGCTTTGGAGAGACTGGGGTGGCAACAGTCAGGTACGGACTGTGGCCTAATGTTGATTCTTTGAAGAGAAGAGAGGAAATGTGCTGCTTTTCCAGGGGACACAGGTGGAGAGAGTCATGTGATCAACACTTAAAGGAATAGCTCACTTTGTAATCAGCTGCTGTCTTATAAATACTGAACTGGAGATACTCTGTGTGGTATTGGACAATTTGGCTTGTCCACCCTTGGAAGGGGAATTATTGAACCACACCATGACCAAAGGAAAGGTCATTTTGACTAACCCTTATTTGGGTGTTTTAAAGCAGGAAAATTGCTACATTTGGATTGTGACCACTGTGATGGTTATTTCATCTGACCTGTGCCAGGGTTTTTAGAGGCTTAATGGAAGTTCCACATTTGGGTTCCCTTACGAAAGGAAAAGGGGAACTGTGACAATCACACATTTGAAAGGACATTAGCTCTGGAAGCAACGTGACAAGGATTCGTGAGTTTGCAACAATTTGGTCTCTCGGTCCCTCCCACATCTTTGTGATTACTTCCCTGCATCAGTTAATCTTTGTGTCAACACTGGATTTCTAAGACTGACCTTGGAATAACTTTCCTGAATTGTGGCTAAGCTGTCATGGTTTTGGGTATCACACACACACACACACACACACACACACACACACACACACACACACACACACACACACACACACACACACACACACACACACGTGCATAGTTGGGGGTTAAGTTTAGATAAGTTATTTAAGGTGTTATAGTTTTAGTAGTTAGTAATAAAAATAGTGTTTTAAACATAACACTTTCTTAGCAAATTTCTATTGCTGTTGATCTGTGATTGGTTTACTTAATAAATTACACGTAATATTTAGACAGAAGAATTGTGAAAAAGCATCCATGCATTTCACCTTTAACATAGCAAAATGCCTCAAGATGCTACTCAGGAGAATTTTAAAATTAATGTCAGACCTTTTGAGATTTTAGGACAGATAACCAAAAGGTCATTTTTAAAATATTTATTCAAATGATAAAAAAGAAAATTATACAGTAACCATCAAAGATTCATATTAGTCAATTGATCACATATTACGTTTGATTATAACCATGCATCCCCCTCCCTCCACCCTCCCAAAAGAAAAAGAAAAGAACAGAAAAAGGGAAAATAGGTTAGAAAAAGAGAAAAGGGAAATAAAACAGTAAGGAGAGAAGAAAAGAAGAATAGAAGAAAATAATAAAAAGTTTTATCAGGATCTCACCACCTACACCACAGGCTTTAATATTTAATTTTCGCAGATCTGAGAGAGAAGTTCAGAGGTGGGGGGTGGGGTGGGTCTAGCTAAAGAGATGCATCTATATGCTGCAAATATAGTTGCCAGATTTTTTAAAATGTGACTTTTTTTTTTCCTCAGATTATTAATGGTTTTGTCAAGGGAAACACAACTATGCATTTTTGCGTTGCATCGTGTCATTTCTAGATGGGAATCAGACTTCCAGGAAACTGCTATACATCTCCTGGCCACTACCAATGCGATCTTTTTGGAATTTGGACAGCCTCATTATAGGTCTTATGTCCACAATATTTCTCAGTAAAAATAATTCTGCATTTTGTGAAAATCGAATACCTGTAATTTGTTCTAAGATATTTCCTAGATCTACCCAGAAGGGTCTCACTTTGGGACATGACCAGGTTGAATGTAGAAAGGTTCCTATCTCGAAGCTGCCCCTAAAACATGGATCGGATATTTCTGATTTAAATTCATTTAACTTTTGCTGCATAAGATATGCAAAAAAATTATATTACACCAGTCTATATCTTACATTTATTGTATTTGTCATGCTGTCTCGACACAAATCAGACCTGCATTGTTCACCAATTATTATATCCAAGTCTGATTCCCATCTCTGTCTGGATTTATGTAGCCCTTGTTTAGGGGTTTCTGCTTGAAGTAAAAAATACTTTGCTGAAATAAATGTCTTTATGTCCCCATTTTGAACCAGAGTCTCCATGTCTCTGCATTTTGGTCAGCCCATTAGTGGACCTAATTTGTCCCTTAAATAAGATCTTAATTGAAGATACCAGAGAAAATAATTATTTAGCAAACCATATTTAATTTTTAACTGGTCAAATAACATAAACTGCTCCTGCTCATGACAATCCTCAATACACCTGATCCCTTTCTGAGACCAGACGTCCAGGATCTTATTATCCATAATTGATGGCATTTACCTATCTTGAGCCAGGGATGTTTTGGGTGATAACCCCTCCTTAAATTCAATCTGTTGATTTATTCTATCCCAAACAGTAATTACATGTTTTAATCTCCTGTTCCAATTCCTCCACCTCCCTCTTATGTTTTTCTTGATGTTTGATGTATAACCAATTATGTCTTCACAAATATGCTTTTAGAGTATACCATATAATGAATTTGTCAGTAGTGGTCTTGCAGAATATTGCAATTTCTCTTCTAATAAAATTACAAAATTCAATTTTTTTCAATAAAAATGAATTAAGGAGCCTTCTATACACCATCTTTCATTTGACTGGCATTGCGATTGTTAATATCAAGGGCGAGTGATGTGACACAAGTCTCGCCATATATTCAGCTTCAAAAATATACTGTGTATAAATTTCATCTGTATTTGGTGCATATACATTCTTCAGGATCCAGGACTCTGAATATATCTAACAGTATACTATTATATACCTACCTGAAGTATCTGCAACTACATCCTGAACTCTAACTGGAGCATTTTTTTTCCGACCAGAATTGCTACTCCTCTTGCTTTTGAATCAAATGAAGAAGCTATGACTTTGCCATCCCTTCATTAATTTCAGATGTTCCTTTTCTGTTAAACAGATTGCTTGAAGGAAGGCCAGGTCAATCCCCAATTTTTTTTTTAATGTGTGCCAGCACCCTTTTATTTCAAGTGAATCCAGTTTTTCCCATTCTTTTGATCTCTCTTTAGTCCAGGTGTCCATTTCATTTTATATTTTGTCCATTCTGTCATTGAAATCTTCTAGCTTTTCTTCCACCACAATAACCTCTATCATTTGCACTCCGGAGCCTGTCCATACAGGCCAAAATATCATCAAGGTGTCTGTTCATTGGTTTACCAATCTTCTCAAGGGCTTTCATGACATCATTAATGGTAAATTCTAAAATATTCTTCCCTTTTCCTTACTTTAATTATTTTTTTAAAGTCTTTGCTTGTTATTATGGCTCCCTCTTGCTCTGTATTCTCCTCGATACTCGTATATTCTTCCTAACTTTCATCCGAGTTTTCACTTTCACTTTCTAAATCTTCAGAATCATCTCCCTCTGTAGCAGCCTGTGGCTCAGTACCGGTGGAGCCTCCCATATTGGTCTGTTCAGCTGAGTCCCGGATATGCCTGCTTTTGAGTGCAAAAGCCCCTCAGCATAATCTCCCCACCTCCTCAATGGAGACTCGCCACCACCTGCCCTGTTAGACGAGCCATTTACGGGGTGGGGGGAGGGGGGGTGTGGTCGAACCTCCTCCCCAGGCTTCTTCTTTGGAGCAGGCCTCTGAGTGGCCACAGTCAGATATCTGTCTATCTACAATAAATGTAAGATATAGACTGGTGCAATATAATTTTTTTGCATCAATCATATCTTATATCTTTGACTCAACTAACTCCCATAGTTGACAGAGTCTGTAACTTCTTTCTTCTTGGCATGTTTATAATAGTTCTAGTTTTATAATAGTTTAGTCTGTTTTTCTCTCTTTTCCTTCTACAATGCTGGGAACCTTCAACTTCTTCACCACATCACGTGATTCTCCCCACTGAAAGGTCATCTTGAAGAAAGAAAAAGTGACAGAAATGTGGAGAGGTTTAAACAAATGATTCAAGAGCCAATTCTTTGACAGTTGTGCCATGGCTGTACATTGTGGAATGGTTAAATTTGAAATGATCAAACAATTAGAATTAGAGGAGACCTAATGGATTGTGGAGCTGGAAAAATGTAGAGTTAGAGACAGTAGTTTGCAGCTACTGTGATTATGGTAGAAACACAGAAATGCTGGAGGAACTTGGCAGATCCTACAGCATCCATTGGAGGTAAAGATATATAACTGATGTTTTGGGCCTGAGGCCCTCTTCAAGGTATGAGTAAAAGGCAGGCAAGTACTTGCATTAAAAGGCTGGAGAGAAGGGAAGAATGGGCAGGGAGAGTAGTAGAGACCAGCAGACAAAAGCTGCTATTTGGATATAGAGGGGACGCAGGAGAGAGAAAAGATGAGAATTGACTGGGGAGAAAGGGTTGTTTGGGGATCTGTGGAAGCAGAGCTATGGGAAAGGAGACGGAGGAAGGGGGAAGAGAGAGAGAGAGACAGAGTTAGAGGAAAGGGATCTAAGGAAAGATGGGGGGGGGCGGTCTAATGGAAACTGGAGGTGTCAATGTTAATGCCTTCCATTTGGAGGCAGCCCAGGTGTTGTTCCTCCAATTTGAGGGTGATCTCAGTCTGGCAGTACAGGTGAGAATGGATAGACATGTTGCAAGGGAATGGGATGGGGAATTGAAATGGGTAGCCATTGGGAAATCCCTGCTTTTGCTGCAGACATAGCTGAGGTGCTCAACAAAGTGATCTTTCAGTCTGCTTCCAGTCTCTCCGATCTAGAGGAGATCACAGCGGGAGCACCAGATGGAATGGATGATCCTGCAGATTCTTAAGTGAAGTGTTGCTACGACTGAATCATTGCAATTTCAGACATGATGTTTTGGTTTTAGAGAGTGTAGAGCAGAGAGACAAGCCCTGTACTGCTGTAGCCAATTCAAAAAGTAACAGAAGAATGAGTAAGAATGTCAACAACAGATGAATTGAAGTAGAAATACACATTATGAAAGATCGAGAAAATGCTGGCAAAGTGTTTCTTTAGATAGAAATGTTTGCCAGCTCAATTGATAGACGTACTTGCTTTCCATTTTTAAACGTATGGTACATAAGCAGCTGGATATTGTTACTGAGGTGGAAATAAGCAGCATTTGTAATGACTGATATTTTGTCTAAAGCTTATCTCAAGGTAAAGTATAGCACCAAGGTTATAAAAACGGATTCAATTTTAGACTAAAATACAGGAATCAGTCATTATGGAATGGAATTTGTGACAGGCCCAAACAATTTAATTTAATTACTAAATATAAACATAAGCAGATGATTATTTATCAGTAATTCATCATGAAAATTGTATGTTTTCTATATGTGATCCTCTAATATGAGCCAATAACAACCTCAAAATCTTCCCCAAGTAATGTTTATTATCATTTTTTTTTTTACCTGCCTTGGGTTTAATAATATAGAATCTATCTGTGGTAAGCCACTGCATGTATGTTTAGATGTGCTCTATGTATGTTTGGGCATGCTTTATATATGTTTGGATGTGTTAGGACATGCCCCTTGCTGACTGTGACTGAGCCCCCTCCCACTGACCCCTGAATAAAGGTGACTGTGACACAGCCCCCTCCTCAGTCCAGCGCAGTCGACCAGCATGGACGGACATCCATTCTGTTGTGAATAAAAGACTATCAGTTTCTCTATAACTTCTAATCCTTGAAGTTATTGATGGTGGATCAATGTCACTGCTGTGAAGGAAGAGCACCAGCAGAGCAAATAAAAATAAAGAAATAAAGGGAGTCAGGAGGAACTGGAAAATGGGGGGGGGGGGGGGGGATGTATCTTAAAAGAAAGTGAAAAGTACAAAGGAGAAAGAAGTATTCTTGTTTGGATGGAAATCTGTAAATTAAACAGAAACATCTATTAACATCTAACTTGCAGTATAAGATGTCTGTACAACAATATTCTATCTCACTGAATTTAATTTTGCCTTTACACATTTGACTTGGATTGTTTATATTAATGTGTATCAAGATACAGTAAGAACAACTTTGTCTGATGAGTGAGGATGGATCATGCTACGTATAGAGATAAATACAGTTGAACATCGTGCAAGGACATAATCTTTTGCCAGTGAGAGATTCATTTAAGATTCGGATAATAAAAAGAGAGCAACTGCTCTTAAATCTGGAGGTTTGCATTTTCAAGTACATGTAACTTCTGCCTGACAGAAGAGCAAGAAGAGAGTATGGAGGGTTTGGATGGGTCTCTTAATATTAAGTTAAGTCAAGTTGATTATCGTCCGATTGCACAAATACAACCCAAAGAAACAATGTTCTCTGGTCCTCAGTGCAAAATACGCAGACACACTGCCAGACATCACAGTCAAACAATACATATGCAGGAGAAGTATACAGATGTACACATAAATAAATAAAGGTTGCTTCAGATGGTAATTGTGAGCAGTTCCTTTGGTTGTTCAGCATTTTCACTGCCTGTGGGAAGAAGCTGATTCTCAGCCTGGTGGTGGTGATGCTGATTCTCCTGTATCTCTTTCCTGATGGAAGCATCTGAAAAATGCTGTGTGCGGGGTGATTATTTCAGACAATGATCCCAGTAAATCATGTTGATTGTGGGGGTTGGGGGCGGGGGGGAGGGGGGAGACCCCAGTGGTCCACTCTGCCAGTCTTATGGTTCTGTGGAATTGACTTCTGATCCGTTCCTCCGCAGCAACCGTACCACACTGTGATGCAGCTGGCCAGGAAGCTAATGATAAAACTCCTGTACAAGGCTGACATGATGGTGGCCGGTAGCCTTGCCTGCTTTAGTCTTCTCGGGAATACGTTTGCAGCTTTCCACAGACAACAGGAGGTATAGATGGAGTTGAAGGAAAGGAAGCTGGTCTGTGTGATGGTTTGAGCTATGTTTACAGCTCTCTGAAATTCATTTCAGTTTTTGGCAGAGCAGTTCCCATACCATTTAACTATTCTTTAGCCTCTTGCCCCATTGATTTCACTTTTCTTGTTTTTTTTTTAAATTCTCACATTCACTTTAGTTGTTCATTTTTGTTTTGTGCTTTGTATTTACAAAACAGGCACTAATTTTCTCTGGCTCAATACTTACAATACTCACAAGTCAAATAATCCACCTTAATACATCTTGGTCAATTAAAAAGACAGACCATTGGTTTTGACCCTGAACATGAAAAGATTCTTCTCGCCATCAAACAATTCCAGGGAAACTACCAAAGTAATTGTGTTTCAATGGTTGCCCAATTAAAATGACTGAACTATAAATGTTCGATGATTGTTAAAAAAATGAATAAAATATATGTTGAAGATTATAATTTTATTAAGTTACATTTGACATCTTAAAAAAATACCCTGAAGGACACTTTCAAAGTTCAAAGAGAGCAAGTAATTGGATGTCATTTTAATTAGTAATGTCCTGCCTTCAATTGCTTAGTTTTAATGTGTGGCTGATAAGATGTCTGGTATAGTACATTCTAATTGATTCATTTTAATGGCGGAAAATACAAAAAAAAATATCTTCTTGAAGTGCCTTACATGTGATTAATCTTTTTACTTGGAGTTATGCTATTAGCAAACTTCACCGATCATACTCATTGAAAAACGCATTAAATGTTTGGGACTCTAAAGATCAGGAGACCATATTGTAGATAGATTCCATTGTCCCACTTCAATCATATTTGATGAATTTTAACTGAAAGTGACATATTGGAAAGAAGTGACTCGTTTTTTTTTTATTGCATATAAAATGCTGCATTTCCCACTCCAGGCACTTGTCACTCTCTATATTAAACCACACCAGTCCTTTAAACTATCCTTCCCATCCACCTTAAAAAAAAATCTCTTTGAGATGGGGAAAAGATTCTGCACACCTCCATCAGGTCTCCTCTCGGCTTCTGAAGCTTCAGAGAGAAAAATTCAAGTCTGACCAACCTCTCCTTCTAGCTCATGCCTTCTAATCTATGAAGCACCCTAGAGAATCTCTTCTGCATCCTTCCCAAAACCTGTATTAATTCTGAAAAAATGATCTCCTTCATCTTGTCCACGTTGAGACTCAGGTTGTTATTCTCACACTATTGCATGAGGTTTTCCATCGCTTCTCTGTAGTATAATTCATTGTAACTGTCGAGGACGACTCCTGTCATGTCACCTGCAACTTGAAAACACTGTTGAAGCTGGATCTGGCGATGCAGTTGTG
Source organism: Narcine bancroftii (assembly GCF_036971445.1). NCBI lineage: Eukaryota > Metazoa > Chordata > Chondrichthyes > Torpediniformes > Narcinidae > Narcine > Narcine bancroftii. The sequence continues at coordinate 11,565,940 of NC_091476.1, read as the reverse complement.
AGGTCAGCAGTGTGAACAAGAGCGGGCTGAGCTCACGGCCCTGAGGTGGGCCAGTACTCAGTATGATGGTGATCGACGTTCTGCTGCCAACCCAGATAGACTATGATCTTTTCAATAGGAAGTCCAGAATCCAGTTACGAAGAGGGATGTTGTTTCCCAATGAGGACTGCTTCTTCACGTGATTTTAAGGTGATTAAACCCCGAGCTGAAGTCAATGGATAGTAGCCTGGAGTATGAAGCGTCATTCTCCAGGTGGGACAAGACAAAATGGAAGGACAAGGCTACAGCATCATCTGTGGAATGGTTCCATCTGTAGAAAAGTTGAAATGGGTCCAATGTCCTCTGGGAGATACACTTTGATGAGCTCCATCACCAGATGCTCGAAGTATCTCAATGGTGTAGGTCTGTGGTATTGGGTGATAGTTATTGAAGCCTGTTACTGTCATCCTCTTTGGTACCAGGATAATGGTGGCTGTCTTGAAACCTGTGGGGATGATGGACTGCTGCATTAACGTGGTGAAGGTGTCCATGAGGACCTCTCTCAGTGGGTCTGCACAGTACCTAACTGGGTAGTTGTCTGGTCCCACTGCCTTTAGTGGGTTTACCTTACACAGGGTTCTCCTCACCTCAGCTGTTGCTACACAAGGGGTCCGTTCATCAGGGGAGGCAGAACGTTCTTTGTGACTCATCACCCCTGCTCTTTTCATCAAACTGTGAAGAGAATGTGTTCATTCTGTCTGGTAAGGAGGCCTCATTGTCTTTAACTCTCAAAGTTATCTTGTGGTCTGTAACTGTTTTGATCCCTTGCCACATGCGTCTCGTGTCACCCATGTCATACTGCTAACTACTGATCTTCTGTGCGTACCCACACTTTGCCTTCCAGATTGCATGGGAGAGTTCACCCCTGACTGATCATATTGCCAATTTGTCTCCTGTCCTGGAGACTGCATCATGACCTCTGAGAGGTGCACGGATCTCTGCAACCAACTGTGGTGTCTGGTTAGCCCCGGCTTTGAAGCATTTGATCTCAGTGACATCCTCGATGCATTTGCTAGTGTAGCTAGTCACTGAGCTCATGTACTCTTCAATGTTTACCTGTCCATGGCCACCTTCCTGAAAATGCTCCAGACTGTAGTCTCAAAGCAGTCCTGTGGCACTGCTGTGCACACCCTTCCTCCCCTCCTCCCTCCTGTTTCTCTGCAAGCAGGCTTTGTTTGGTTGGTTGGTTGGCAGGATGGATATCTGATCAGCAAAACCACGATTGGGGCGAGGGGCAGCCTTGTATACACCAAGTTGGTGTACATCCAATTTAGGGTGTTCTCTGATGGCAAAGTGGACATGCTATTGAAACTATGCTAGAACAGTTTTCAGTTTCGCATGGTTGAAGTCACCAGTTACAATCATGGCCTCATCAGAGTGGGTCGTCTGGGCTTCACAGGTGGCACCATAAAACTTCTTCATTGCTTCACCCTCATTTGCCAAAGGCAGAACACAAACTACAGTTATAAACATGGCCATGAATTCCCTGGGCATGTACAAAGGTGAGGATTTCACCAAGAGGTACTCGATCTCTGCTGAGTAGAACATCTTTACAATAGAGACAGCTGTGCACCAATTCTTGCTCATCCTTACTTGAGTCTTGCCAGAAGCAGCAGGATCTTTGTCTGTCCTGAAGGAGATAAGACCAACTAGCTTGATCGCTGAATCTTGAATGGAGTCCTGGAGCCACGTTTCTATAATTACCAGAGCAAAGCAATCTTACAGTTCTTTCTCATCCTCAATAAAGTGTAAATAATGACATAATTAAATGGGTGAATGACTCCAAATGCTGTTTACACCATGATAAGTACAAAGCAGAGCTCTAAGTACCAGTCGTCTTTCTGATTGACACAGCCTTGGAGACCCAGCAGGGTATCTGCCTACATGCAGCTTCTCCATAAGATTCTTTGCATCAAAGATTGAAAGTAGATATCCATATTGATACTGAGACCTAGAAGGCTCCAATTAGAGATAGAAGAGCTCTATGGCAGGATAACCTACATTGTAATGGATGGCAGGAGCCCACTCATTCATACGTAATTTCAGTTCTTCCCCATGCTCTGCTAGACAGGCCTCAACTGCACAATGTACACAGGTGCACAATCACAGAACTACCAGCTTGATCCAGATCAGCTTCAATGGAAGAAGTAAGCTTCCAGTTGAGGCCTGCCTATTAGAGCATGTGGTGAATATAAATTCAGCATAATTAAATGGCATGAGCCCTAATTGCTGTAACATCTGTTCAGAGCAAAAAATATTTGACTCCAAACTTTACTCAATGCTTTTTATCAAACTACACTTTGGAATGAACAATCAAAGTAAACCAGATTATCACCTTGAAAGGATTATTCAGAGCTCTTTCTGTTGCAACAACTCTATTTTTTTTGTCTTTGGCAGACAGAAGTCATTGCCAAATTAAACTGACATTTCCTATCTGAGTGTAGGCAGGAGTGAAAAGATACGTCAAACTAACTTCTGAAGGAACAAGATACCTCCTGAAACAGATATTGTGCACTTGCATTGGTTCAGAGCATCAAGGTTCAGTTACACAAGCCGAGTTGTACAACTTGTGCAGAAAATGAGATAAATCATATTGGAATACCGTGACAGGCTCATTATTTTCTGGATGTCTGAAAGATGAAGCAGCAATTTAATATTCTTTCTTTGCAATTAGGGTTGTTAGCTCTGGCTGCACTCATTATGCAAATACTGTCATATGACCATGTCTCATGACCCTGCACCCACACTCCTGCCATTAATTAGCCAGCGCTGGCCATTCCACGAGAAGATACATGACTGCCATATCTGCCTCATCTCATAATCAAAGGGTTCGAAGAAAATAGCCTCAGACAACATCATGAAGGATCTACACACTCTCCTCGCTGCTACCGATAGGCAAAGGTATAGAATCTTAAAATCCAACATCTCTGGCTCCAAGAAGAGTTTTTTTTCCCCACAGGTATCAGTTCCTTGGACTTTCCTGTACTACGCTAACCAGAAGACTCTCAAGAACTAAAACACTGTATGCAGTATTGGAGCATCCGATTTTATTTGCACTAAACGCAACTATGAAGATTTACTTACACTCTCACATTGATTACCTGTGGTCATTTTCATTTGTGGGTTTAAATACCTTTGTAGCTGCAGCAAGTAAGAAGAACGTTGGTGCATTTGTACATTATGACATCTGTGGCAATAAACTCTCATATCAAAAATACATCTTTTCTTTTGTTTATCCTGGGATTCCTCACGACTGTCCCAGAGATTGACCTTTCATCCTTGAGAATAGGTCGGGGGTATTGGCAAGTCCCAGTACAACTCATGTGCTGTTGGTTAATTTACCACCTGGAAGTTTAAAGTAGCTCAACAGCTTGAGCGTATCCCAAATTTTTGCAGTTTACCTTTTGAGCAATTGAAAAACTACTTATGCTGATTGACTCAAGCAACGTGAGCGCAAGAGACTGTTATATTTATTATAATTTTGTACAAATACATAACAAGCAGTGTGATTTAATCCCCAGATAAGCATAATTCCCAAACTACTGTGATTGACCCCCCCCTACTGAATTTCAAAGTGCAGTTTTGAAAAACATTTCCTCAACCATATTTGTATTTTGCATTTACAAATGCTTTGTACAGCAGAAAAGAGTCAGAAGAGCAGTGCTTTGTTTCAGGGGCATTTAAATAGAAGTGGAGCAAGAATTTGACAACTGGAGCATTTCAATACAAACAGAGCTTGGTGATTGGTTGGAGTCAATGGGTCAGATAAAGCAGCAAATAAAAAAGAGGGGAAGCTCAAGTGCAGCTGCAGTGTGAGAGTTGCCCAGTGCAGGAGTGGTGAGTTAGAGGTTTTGGTGAGGTGGAGGCACTGCTAAGGTCAGGTAAGATCTTTTTCATGCTCCAATTATAGGATGTGGGAAATCTGGAATAGCTCAACTGTCCCTGATAATGATACTTGCAAGAGGTGCATCCAGCTGTAGTTCCTTTCAGAATGTGCTAGGGAACTGCAGCTGTTTGAATGCCGGATCACTGGGGAGAGAGGCAGAAACTATAAGGAAACAGTCACACCCAAGAGGCAGGTAGCTGGGTGAATAGGCAGTCAGCACAGAATACCCCTGTGGCTATTCCCCCTTGACAATATATGCTGTTTTGGATCTTTTCTTTGGCTTGGCTTTGCGGACGAAGATTTATGGAGGGGGTAAAGGTCCACATCAGCTGCAGGCTCGTTTGTGGCTGACAAGTCCGATGCGGGACAGGCAGATTGATGTTGTGGGAAATGACCTATGAGGCACAAGTCATAGTGATCAGGTCTCTGGCACAGAGGCTGACCCTTTGGCTAAGAAGGGAAGGGGAGAAGAAGAGTGTTATAATGATTGGGTATTCAATAGGGGAGCAGATAGGAAGTTTTGTGCACAAGATCAAGTCTCCTGGATGGTATGTTGACTCCCAAGTACCAGGGTAAGGGACATCTCCTAGCAAATATACAGCATTCTCAGGTGGGTGGGTGAGCAGCTAGATGTTGTGGTCCATGTTGGTACCAATGGGATAACTAGGAAAAGGGATGAGGTCCTAAAGAGTGAATATGAGGAAAGGAAGGAAGGAAGCTAAAGATCAGGACCTCAAGGGTGGTAATCTCTGGATGCTGCTTGTGCCATATGCCAGTAAGGGCAAGAATAGGAAGCTATGACAAATAAATGTGTGGCTGAAGATTTGGTGCAGGGGACAGGGATTCAGATTCATGGATCATTGGGATCACTTCTGGGGAAGGTCTGACCTGAACAAAAGGGATAGGTTGTGCCTGAATCAGAGGGAGACCATATCCTGCTGGGCAGATTTACTTGAGCTGTTAGGGAGGGTTTAAACTAGTTTGGAATCTGAATGCGAGGTTAGAGAACAAAGCAGATGGTAGAAAGTTTGATGCAATGTGCAGTGAATTTGTGAGGAAGGACAGATAGTGGAGGAAGCATAAATGTAGTTAGGTGGAGGATTTGAAATATTAGGAATAAGGGAGATGAACTCATAACATGGATCAGGATGTGGAATTACGGTGTTGTGGCCATTATAGAGACTTGGCTGATACAAGGACATGAGTTGCTGATCCAGGTACCGGGGTTTAAATGTTTTAAAAGTGATGGTATGTAAAAGAAGGGGGAAGGGGGTGTATAAATAATTGCAGAAAAAGTGGAAATCAGAAACAGAAAGGCAGCAATCACTGTGTTGGAGTCTATAAGCCCCGAGATAGCCTTTGGGAAACATAGCAGCAGGTGGCTAGCTTGATTTTGGAATGGAGCAGAAAAGAAGGGTTATTGTTAAAGGAGACATCAACTTCCCAAATAATGACTGGCACCTCCTTACTACAAGAGGGATAGATGGGGCAGAATTTGTCAGGTGTGTCCAAGAAGGATTCCTGACAGTATGTGGACCAGCTGATGAAAGGGGAGGACATACTGGATCTAGTTCTGGGTCGGGTGACAAATCTCTCATAGGAGAGCATTTTGGTGAAAGTGACCACAACTCTGACATTTAGCATAGCTATGGACAAAGATAAGAGCAGACACCATGAAAAAGTGTTTAATTGGGGAAGGGCTGAGTACAATGGAATTGGGAAAAGCTCGGAAGCAATCTGGAGGATGTACAAGGGTTACTTATGCAGGGTTCTGGTTGGTTTTCTGACTGAGATAGGGGGAAAAAATGGTAGGATAAGGGAAGTGTGGATGCCAAAAGAGGTGAGACAACAAATTAAATGGAAGAAGGAAGCATACACTATGTTTAGAAAGCAAAATATGGTAGCTAGGAAGGAACTTAAAGGACTTGGGAGAGCTAGAAGGTTGCACAAGTAGGATTAAGGAAAACCCTAAGATGTTCTATGCATAACGAAGAACAGAAGGATGATAAGAATGAAGGTAGGGCTGCTTGAGGATAAAGGAGAACACCTTCCTTGATACAGAGGAGATGGGTGATGTCCTAAATGAATGCGTTGCTTCAGTGTTCACCAGACAGACGAACTTTGGTCAATGTTCGGACAGTATCAAATAAGCCTATGTGCTGGAGCATGTTGTGGTTAAGAAAGAGGAAGTGCTGGGCCTTCTTAAAAACAGTACAATTGATAAATCCCTGGGAGTGAACAAGATGTACCCCAGGTAACTAAAGGAAGCAAGCAAAGAGATTGCTGGCACATTGGCAATGATATTTGCACCCTCACTGAAGGATTGGAGAATGACAAATATGGTTCCCTTGTTTTAAAAAAAAAAAAAATGTAATAGGGAGGATTTTAGAAATTATAGACCTGTAAGATCAGTGATGGGGAAATTGTTGGAGAGGATTATTAGGGACAGGATTTACAAGCATTTGGGGAAGTATTGTCTTCTCGGATACAGTCAGTATGACTTTGTGAGGGGTAGGTCATGCTTCACAAGCCTAAATGAGCTTTTTGTGGAAGTGACAAAAGAAATTGATGAAGGTTGAGCTGTAGAGCAGAATCAGAATGGGGTTTATTGTCATGAGCATGTGCCAAGAAATTTGTTGTTTTGCAGCAGCAGGATTGCACAGAACAAAAGCAAAAAATTACTATAATTACAATTTCATAAATACAAAATTTAAAAAAACAAGTGCAAAAGAAAGAGAAAAAGAGAGGTAGTGTCCATAGGTTCATTGTCCATTCAGAAATCTGATTGTGAAATAGCAGATGGCCAGAAGGTTGGAGGTTTTGAGTATAATGTAGAAGGTAGTCATAGGTTACAACAGGATATATTCAGGATGCAGAGTTGGGCACCTGGATAGGTGTCAAGTGTATCTTCAGGCTCCTGTACCACCTCCTAAATGGTAGTCGTAAAAAGAGTTTGTGGTGAGTTGGTGAGGGTCCTTAATGATAGGATCTGCTTTCTTGAGGCACCACCCCTTAAATATGTCCTTAATGGAGTGAAGACTAATGCTCATGAAGTTGCAGTCTACGATCCTCTGTAGACTGTTCCTATCTTCTTCATTGGCACCTCCATACCAGACAGTGATGCAACCAGTCAAAATGCTCTCCTTGTATTCCTGTAGAACATTGCAAGCATCTTTAGTGACACACCAAATCTCCTCAAACTCCTAAGGCAAATGAGCTGCTGACAGACCTTCTTCATAATTGCATTGAAATGATGGTCCCAGGATGGGTCTTCAGAGATGTTGACAGCCAGAAATTTGAAGTTTCTTGTCCTTTCCACTGCTGACCCCTCAACGAGGTCTGGTTTGTGTCCTCCTGGCTTCCCCCTCCTGAAATCCGCAATGAATTCCTCACTTTTTCTAACATTGATGGCAAGGTTGTTGTTGTGGCACCATTCAACTAGATGATTGATCTCCCTCCTGTACGCTTCCTCGTTGCCATCTGTGATTCTGCCGACAGCCATGGAGTCATCAGCAAAGCTGTAGATGGTATCTGAATTGTAGCCAAACAGTCGTGGATGTAGAGAGAGTAGAGGAGTGGGAGAAGCACGCATCTTTGGAGTGTGTCTGCTTTGATTGTAAGTGAAGAGGAAATGTTGTTACCGATCCTCACTGATTGTGGTCTTCCGATAAGCAAGTCAAAGATCCAGTTGCAGCAGGAGGTGCAAGGCCCGGGTTTTGAAGCTTGCTATTACTGAGGGATTCGTGAATTTTAGTAAGGCATTTGACAAGGTCACAATGGTAGACTCACTCAGAAAGTCATGAGCCATGGGATCTATGGAAACATGGCTGTGTGGATTCAGAACTAGCTTTTCTGTATAAAGTAGAGGATAATAGTAGATGGAACATATTCTGCCTGGAGGTCAGTGACAAGTGGAAATCCACAGGGATCTGTTCTGGGACCCCCTGCTCATTTTATTTTTATAAATGACCTGATGTAGAAACAGAGGAATGGGTCAGTTAAGTTTGCAGATGGCATTAAGATTTGAGGTTTTGTGGATAGAGCAGAAGATGGTTGTAGGTTACAAAAGTATATAGACAGGATGCAGAGTTGGGCAGAAAGGTGGCAGATGGAGTTCATTCTGCAAAAGTGAGATGGGGAAAAAAAGGTAGCAAGGTGGAGATGAGCCTAGCATGAGATCAGCCATGATCTCATCAAATGGTGGAGCAGGTTCGACGGGCCAGATGACCTATTCCTGCTCATATTTCTTGTGTTCTTATGTCGTCAGTGATGTGACAAGAAGATAGGGTTCACCATTAGAAGAAAAGAGGATAAGGCTACAAAGCTGGAAATCTGCAAAGGATATTTAGTATGGATCAAGGTGGAGGCAAGTGAACTTTTGGATGGATCGGTTGATAGAAAGTGGAGATTTAACCTCTCGATGTGCAATAGTTCCATTGATGGATGGATTGCAGGAGGAAATGAGCTGGTGATGGTACAAGTCCACAATGAGTAGGTATGCATGACTTACAATTGCCATTGGCTACATCATTAGGGCTTGTTTACTGCTAGATCTTTTTGAGGCAGATAAGACAGTTGACTTGTTATTGTATTGATTATGATTCTGTTGGAAGAAAGTGGCTTTGTTTTGATCAGCAATTAAGTAAAGCTGCTTTTAACTGTCTAAAATGGATTTTATCAAACCTCGCTTTTAGGTTGAATTCATATAATTTTTCATCAACTCCTATGGTAAATCAATTCCTTTGTGTTTATCATTTCATAAAAATGCCCCTGTTGTTCAGATGGCTTACAAATGTAGTTTATGATCTTCAAAGAGATCTTTGGTTTAAAATAAAACTGCATTGTGCATCAGGAATTTTGTGCATCCAGGGTTAGGATCATTGAGTCCATAACCTTTGTAAAACCTTCTTTTCAAGTTCAACATAATTGTCATCTAATTGTACACATCCAACCAGGCGAAACCGTGCTTTTCCAGACCATGATGCAAGTGAATAAATTTGCATTTGTTTTAAAGCAGAAAATAATTACATGGATATATAATATAAATATTCCAGAATAATTTACCCAATTTCCCTCGTTTACAGGATCAATCTCACAGCTTGTCGGACAAAATTATTTCCCAGTCTGGCAGTCCTAAATTTGATGCTCCTGTACCTCCTAGCTAATGGTAGTAAATGAAAGATCCTGTGTGATGCATTCCATGAAGACCAGGGATCATCAGTAATTCTTTGAGCTCTATTTGAGCCCTGTTGTACATCATCAGTAGAGGAAAGGGAGAGCTCTGTGATCTTCTCAGTCATTTTAAGGATTTTCCATATTGATGTCCTTGTATCTTGTCCTCGCATGGCCACAGGTTGTGTTTAGTGCATTGGAGGTTATGATGGATTTCAGGCTTTCTTTCTTTTTAAAATATTGTTATTGGTGTTTACATTATAAATAATTAAAAGGTACAATTATATATTGTGCTCTAAGATTCAAGAGAAAAAAAGAATTATTACAAAAAACCTTTTCATGATTAAAAAATATCCAGAGCACAATCGTATTAAAGAAATAGAATTTAACCACATCCAAAAAAAAGAAACAATTTTTTAAAAATTGGAACCCCCTTCCACTAAGCAAGATCAGAAGTTAACATGTAGGAATCAAGTGGCAACAATTTGCAAATGGACAGCAACCCTAATTCTTAAGATTATGACAATAGTCTATGAAGGACTATTGTCTACAACCCTCAATGCTGGCGAAAGGCAATAAACATTGTGAAGGACTCCACATGCCCCTCGCATAAACTGTTCCCTTTCTACCATCTGGTAGGAGGTCATTACGTCCACATTTGGTAATAATTTCCCCCCCCCCTCCCCCCCAAGCCTTCAGGCTCCTGAATTCCAAGAACTTGTGTGTATAGTACCATGGACTTTTACTTTCTATGTTTTAATATTTCAATGAAATATTCTTACATTAATGTAAATGCTCCATGGTCCTGGAGAAATGCTATCTTGTCTTTGCCATGTGAGCATAGTATGAACGATTATTAAAGGTGACTTGATTTGAAATGGGCCCCATGTTGTTTGGAAGTTGATATTTGAATCTTTGACGGCATATCTAATTTTTTTCTGAACTTAAACAAGACATGATATCGGTTAACCATTGTGTATGTGTAAGTGGAGTATGGTCTTTCCATTTCATCAAAATTGCACACCTGGCTATTAATGAAGTAAAAGGTAAAATTTGGTTTTGAGTTGAATTTGGTAATACATCATCATGAAATGATCCGAATAGAGCAATTAAAGGGCAAGGTTCCAATTTGAAATTGGAATGTTTGAAAAACGTCTTTCCAAAATTTTTATAAATTAGCACAAGTCCAGAACATGTGAACCAAAGAGACATCACCAATTTTACATTTGTCACTTAGAGGATTTATTTTGGAATAAAAACAAGACAACTTAACTTTAGACAAGTGTACTCGATGGACCACTTTAAATTGCAACAAACAGTGGAGGTCGTATTAATCAAATTACAAATGGAGTCCCAAACTTCATCCGAGAATGAAAGATTTAAATTCTGCTCCCAGTCATTCTTCATTTTAACTAATGAGGCTATTCTTAAATCAAGCAAATTATTATAAATAAGAGATATTAAGCCTTTATGAGAAAGTTGTAAATCAAAAAGTGTATCAAGCATGTTCACCTCGGGGATTGCCGGAAAGTCAGGGATCTGAGACTGAACAAAATGTCTAATTTGTAAATATCTAAAAAAAAAATGAGTAACAGATAAATTTACCACCAATTATTCAAAAGAAGTGAAATTATTATGAATAACAAAGGAATTTGAAACATTTAATACCCCATTCTGTACCACTCATTAAAGGTGGTATCTTGGTGGGAGGTGGTAAATAAGATGTGGAAAGAAGTTCACATTACCTATGGTTTTAACATGGGCCTTGATTGTAAGGTTGGGGCAGTATGGTATGAATGATTAGGGAACTTCAGATCCGAGTTATTGCCAACTTGAGATATGCCTAGCCCTATGACACATTCTGCATTTCCCGCAATTTATAATTTTATTTCCAATATCTGCATTTTTCTAACCTCTGCACACAGGAATGATTTTGCATTGAGATGTGAGAGTAGGGTTGAGGTGCACCATCAATATACATCATGCAAATCCAGCACTCATATTGGAAAATACTCAAATTCATGTTTCATGACCTAAATTCATTTAAGTTGCTTTTCTTGCCATGTTTGCGTTAAAATAACCAGCTTCAAGCAGTGTTTCCATTATGTGTAAATTTAGATTTGATGAACAATTTTATATTGTCAACTCATTCATGGATAAATGGACATTTTTTTCTTCCTGACGAAAGGAATAATGGTCATCATTGTTAGTTTTTTAGCTGAAATAGTAACCAATCAGACGTAGGAATCACATCATGTGAGGTTGTGTAATTGTAGCTCTGTAGATGCAGGAGCTAGCTATTTACTTCAACGTTAATTGAAAAAAATTGCTGACATGTCAGAAGCTTGTTAGTGATTGAGATTGGGGAAGAGTATGGGGAACAATTTCACAGATATTTATTACTTGTATTCTATTTTCTTAGATAATTTAAACTTAATATTGAAAAGCTGACAGTATAACTGAGACAATGATTATTACCAGCTTCTGAAGGAAAGTGGCATATCTTTCTACTTTTTAATGCTGCTGGAACCAGAGCCCAATTCTCAAGTTTTTCCGACATGAATTTTAGCATTTAATGCACAATTTCAAGAAGTTTTGAAATGGGATGTTATGTAAAAGCTATAGACTGACTTGGCTGATTAACAAGTAATTCAATTGAATTGAACTGAATTGCATGCTGTTACTTATACTGAGATGTAGTGATAAGCTTTGTTTTGCATGCCATTGAGTCTAGTCAAGTCACACACTAGGTAGTGAAATAATAAATAACAGTATATGGAGGAGAATCATAGCGAAGATTTTGCCTGCAATGGAGAGCAGCGTGATTCCCCTGTAGTTTGAGCAGTCTGATTTCTCACCTTTGTTTTTGTACATGGTGATGATGGTGGCATCACGAAGGTCCTGAGGCAGTTTTCCTTGGTCCCAACAAAGCTTGAAAAACTCATGTAGTTTGACATGCAGAGTTTTGCCGCCAGCCTTCCAGACCTCTGGGGGGATTCCATCCATACCTGCTGCTTTGCCACTTTTCAGTTGTTCGATTGCCTTATATGTCTCATCCTGGGTGAGGACCTCATCCAGCTCTAGCCTTAGGGGCTGTTGAGGGAGCTGGAGCAGGGCGGAATCTTGGACTGAGCGGTTGGCACTGAAAAGAGATTGGAAGTGTTCTGACCATCGGTTGAGGATGGAGATCTTGTCGCTGAGGAGGACTTTGCCATCTGAGCTGCGCAGCGGGCTTTGGACTTGGGGTGAGGGGCCGTACACAGCCTTTAGAGACTCGTAGAAACCCCTGAAGTCGCCAATGTCCGTGCTGAGCTGGGGTCGCTTGGCGAGGCTAGTCCACCACTCATTTTGGATCTCCCGGAGTTTGCACTGAAGATGGCTGCGTGCGCGACGGAAGGCTTGTTTCTTCTCTGGACAGGACGGCTTTGTAAGGTGAACCTGGTGGGCAGCTCGCTTTTTTGCCCGCAGCTTCTGGATTTCCTGGCTGTTTTCGTCGAACCAGTCCTTGTTTTTCCTGGAGGAGAAGCTCAGTACCTCTTCAGTGGATTGCAGTATGGTAGTCTTCAACTCATCCCAGAGGGTTTCAGGGGACGGGTCCGTGAGGCGGATTGCATCGTCGAGCTTTGCTTTTAGGTTCCAAATCATGGGTCCTCTACCGGCATCACCTACAGCTCCTAGAACGCTTCCACCAGCTCCATCCTCAACATTCATTGGAGCGCTTTCATTCCTAACGTCGAAGTACTCGAGATAGCAGAGGTCGACAGCATCGAGTCCACGCTGCTGAAGATCCAGCTGCGCTGGGTGGGTCACATCTCCAGAATGGAGGACCATTGCCTTCCCAAGATCGTGTTATATGGCGAGCTCTCCACTGGCCACCGTGACAGAGGTGCACCAAAGAAGAGGTACAAGGACTGCCTAAAGAAATCTCTTGGTGCCTGCCACATTGACCACCGCCAGTGGGCTGATATCGCCTCAAACTGTGCATCTTGGCGCCTCTCAGTTTGGCGGGCAGCAACCTCCTTTGAAGAAGACCGCAGAGCCCACCTCACTGACAAAAGGCAAAGGAGGAAAAACCCAATACCCAACCCCAACCAACCAATTTTCCCCTGCAGCCGCTGCAACCGTGTCTGCCTGTCCCGCATCGGACTTGTCAGCCACAAACGAGCCTGCAGCTGACGTGGACTTTTACCCCCTCCATAAATCTTCGTCCGCGAAGCCAAGCCAAAGTATATGGAGTAGTGTTACAACAAGACAAATAGTGCAGGGTTTTAGAGAAAAGTACAGTTAAAGATAGTGTAAAGGCATCCTCTTTTGCCAGTGAGCAGACTATTTAAGTCTATGATAACAGCTGGAAAGAACCTGTCCTTGAATCTGGAGGTTCATGTTCTCAAACACGGGTATCTTCTGCTGGATGGGAGGAGAGAGAAGAGAGTATGACCAGTGTGGGACAAGTCCTTTAATATGTTAGCAACTTTCCTGAGACAGCGGGAGGAATAGACAAAGTCGATGCAGGGGAAGTTGGTTTGCTTGATGGCCTGAGTCTGCCGTTTCTTGCAGTCTTTGGCATGGGAACAAAGCTGTTAAGCATCCAGACAGAATATTTTATATGGTGCATTGTAAAGGTTGCTCAGAAATCCCGTAAACATGACAATTTTACTCGGGGTTCTGTGAAAGTAGAGTCTCTGGGGAACTTCCTTAGTTACAACTTCAATGTTTCTTTCATACCAGGGTAACAGTGTACTTCTCAAAACAGGTGGAAGTTCAACACATAGCAGGGAGAGGTTAAAGACATCCATCAATACTTCTGCCTCTGGTTTGCTCAGGTTCTCAGGACATGGTCAGAGACTCCATCCGAACAATTGTGAATGGTCAATCTAAAGAAGACTAATCTGACCCCTAAAGTGGTGATCTTGGTGACAGATTCGTGAGGCTGTTGAGGTGGGTGATGTTGATGCAATGACCTTCTGTTCAAAGTGAGCGTAAAGTGCATTGTGCTCTTCAGAGCGGAGCCTGTGGATGCCTGTGATTCTCCCTGACTTCACTCTGACCTCCATGATAGAATGCACACCTGCTATAATAGGGCAGAATGTACAATTGACAGGGCAGCACAGTTAGCACAACATTGTGACAGCCCCAGCAACTTGTGTTCGAATCTGGCACTATCCATAAGGAGTTTGGACATTCTCCCCATGTCTGCATGGGTTTCCTCTGGGTACTCCGGTTTCCTCCCACTGTTCAAAACATGCGAGGGCTATAGGTCAATTGAGTGCAATTGGGTGGCAGAGGTTCATGGGCCAGAAGGGCAAGTTTCCAATCTGTATGTCAAAATAAAATAAAGTTAAAAATAATGAACAGGCACCTGGAATCTTCATCTGGAAACCTAGCTTGGTATTGCACCTTGGCATCCCTACTAGCCTTGCAGAGGTTAGAAGGGGTTAGTCACTGAAAGTCAGAAGAATTCAGGAGACAGCTTAATCTAGTTGCAATAAGGTTTTTATTTTCTCTGTCATTCAACCTTTGTACCTTTGGGTATAGGTTTAGAGTAGAACAGCTTGTTATTAATAAATTTGCAAGAATAATTGGGTTGAAGCATATCCTTGAGATTGGCTAAATAAATCCTATAGTAGGGTTATAACTTGAGTGCTGCTTCTGAAATGTGGTTTTAATCAGAAGTATCGAGAATAAATTTCCACACCATTAACATTCTGTTTGAATTTATTATTTGATAACAAGTACAAAATTTTTGCCTAACAATCATGACGAAAACATTAGAATTTAATACTATTAAGTTGTGAAGCAAATTGTAGTTTCAAGATTCTGCATGTGCATTGTTCTTTAAAATATTTTATTGAGTTTAACATATTAGTTTACATACGAATTTTAAAGGAAAACTTAACAAGTCATCTCATATATACAAGAAGAAAAAAAATGGATGGAATGACATTAGACAGTTCCTCGATCCACATGAGAAACCAGTTATTGAATTAATCTACGATAACCATGTTAAACCCATATTTACCAAGTTGATCTAAATAAAAGTTGATAAAAAGAAAACAAACAAAAAAAGCCTAAAACCCCCTCCCTCTAATCAAGGTTAATTAAAGGGCAAATTGTGGATGGTATAGTGACCTCCAGACATCGGATAGAGAATTTTAATTCTTCCAATCGTGATGGTTATCTATGAATGGGCTCCACATTTTTAAAAATTGAAACTTAAATGGGACATTACATCATAGCCACTGGGTATGGGTAGGTGAAGAGTCATCTTGCCATTTCAATAACAATGCTCGTCTAGCTATCAGCATTGTACAGGCTAAAATTTTCTCCTGAGATGCAGACACAAGTATTTCTAGCTCACATGAAAAAACAAACAAAGCAATTAACAGACATAGTTCCATACTGATCTTAAAAATCGTTGATTAAAATTTGGAAAATCTTCAAAAGACTAAAAGGAATGGAGGATTATCACTGAGGTTTTAAATTCTATTATTGGGTGATTAATATATGTAATTTACTTTTATTAATACATTTGAATAAGCCAGTGAATTGCCCCTCTTGGAACTGAAGTTTTCCAAAAAATCTTTTTCATGGTGGATTAATATCACATATTTATTGGATTTAAGATCATCCTCAATGTCTGGGATTAGGAACGAGATTTGAACATTGCATTTTACCAATGTGCTCTCCTCTCAGCTTGATGAATGACTCTTCATTTTGTGAAAAGCTTTGCTTATTACAGTTTTTTTTTTAAATATTGTTATTGAGCTCAGAGTTTTTAATTCTGCTTATTACATTTTAAGGTGGTACATAGAACACACATCTCCAAATTTAAATCATCTCATTTTTATGCGGATATGGATCCACTATGTGAGAAGTGTAACATTTCCTCCTCTTTCACCTCCCTCATCCTCCATTCACCTATCACCCACCAGTTGTAACACTGATCTATATGTTTTGGGAGTGCCCCAATTTAGGGAGATTTGTTAAATGCTGAAATCCAAAAAAAAATGAAGTTGTTAAATTGTCTTGAATGAGATGCAGAGTTTTTTTTTAAAAGACAGATAATTAAAGTTATAATTGCAGTTCTTAAGCACTGAAAAAAAATGTAATTTTTCATGCAGTGGCTTTCCCACACAACCTATATTCAAAATAACATAGCTTTTCAGATAATTAAAGTTATATTCTTAATATTTGTTTTTGATATTTGAAATTTGGCCTTAGCCTCTCTGGTACATTTCTTTCTTTGTTTGCTGTTCGTTTCTTATTGTTATTGGCTGCATGAGCTGTTGGACATCACTGATGATATCACAACTCCTACCAGGATTAATCAAAAATAATGTTGTCCTCAGCATGGACTGATCTTTGTAGATAGACTGCATTAAGTTCAACAGTTTGAATTGCATATCTGTGCTCATAATCAAGAAGTGCTTTAATATCTGCTTTGTTTTTTGACAAATTGAGAAAATATTTGGAGTTTTGAAAGGAAGGAATTGGGGGGGGGAAAGGTGAAGAGTGGGACCAGATGGATTATTCTTGTATAGAGACCAAACAGACACAATGGGCTAAGTGACCTCCTTGGTGCTTTAACCTTTGGTGATTGACTGACATGTGCACATTGTGTATCTCAATGTGACAATTTTCACAGGAAGGCAAAATATAGAGTATTTACAATAGACCCAATTTCCAAATGAACTGAACAAAAAGACACCTGTATTCCATTAAATTTTATCATCTTAGCTTTAAGGGCTTTTCCAGAACAAGTTCAGGTCTTTTCCTTTAACCTTTTGTTTGTTGAGACTCAATTATGTTCAGGGAATTCAGCAGGCTTGGTTCTTTAGAAACCATCCCTTCAATTTAAACTTGCAAATCCCTGCAAAACATCATCATTCATCCTACAATTACATGTGTGGCAATTTACACTTCCTGTTTTCTGGAAGATAATCAGAAATAACACCTTTGAACTCACAGCCTTCTAATTCAGATATAAAAGTGTTCCCAACTGAGTCAAATGGCTCTATGGAAGGTAGAAACAATTAATGAGGTTGGCAAAACAGATGGCTATGTTGAGTATATTCATTCAAAAATGAGTGCCAACCACGAGCAGTTGTTATAAATTAGATGCAAGTGCAGAATTCAATCAAAAAGAAATCCTTTTATATGAAAAGTCAATGTAAATTCAATTACTATTTATGGTTGACTGATTTACAGTAAAACTAAGCTTTGGATTGTTGGTCTTGTGCCAATAAACTACAACCTCCCTTTTAAAATTGGTTTGTTGTGGTATCTAGAAAGATATGCAAAGTCTTCTTCCAGTATATCAGAAGAGTTAAGATAAAGGAATACCATTGCCCTCAATAAGCCACAAATTCAATTCAATTGTCACATGTACCAAGATACAATGGAAAGTCTCATTTTGCATGCCATCACCTCTGATGCAAAAAAAAAGAGAGAGATTGTTACAAGGACAACATTCAAAAAGTAGACGATAGAACAGTTACAAAGAAACTACTTCAATATGGAGGTTCATGTTTTTAATCATGTGCCATCTTCTCCATGACTGAAGGGGGAGAAGGGTGTGACTGTACTGTGCAAATTAAGGAACTGCACCTTGTATTCCATGTTGGCAGTCTCCAACAAAATGGCATCAGCGTAGACTTCTCCAATTTCTGCTAGCCTCCACCCCCCCCTCCTCCCTTGTTAACTTAACCCCCACTCCCTTTCTTTCCTTAATCTCTTGGCTCCATTCCTCCTTCTCTTTCACCTCCCTCATCCTCTCTACCTGCCTGTCACCCACACTTTCTTTTCCCTAGCTCTGCTCCCCTTCTCTTCGTTCGCTGACCTACTGTCCTCCTATCAGATTGCATCTTTCTCAGCCCTCTGCCTCTTCCTCCTATCACCTCTTGCATTTCACTTTTTACCATTTCTGCCCTTTGTGCCACCCGCCAACCTGTTCTCCTTCCACTACCCCATCCTTTCATTTGGGCTTTTACCCCATTCTTGCCCTTCCTGATGAAGGGATCTGGCCCAAAACATTGACTATCTATTGCCTGCCAAAAATGCTGCATCACTCACTGAGTTCCTCCTGAATTTTGTGCATTGCTCAATAAATAAGTGCTTAGTGCTGATTTGAGATCCTAGAAATTGAAATTGTTTCTGCTCTATTTCCTACTACAAACCTCATTCTGACATTTGAAAACATATCTATCCTCAATCATGAATTAGCAGTAAGTACTTTGTGTACATCTGTTATAATGTTCCTTTGACGCCAACCATGGCAACAAATGAAATCAGCTTGAGAAATCTCACACTCGACAATGAAGAGAATGCAAAATATTAACATTGTATTTCACAGTGAAATCAGGGATACTCATTTCCCAGCACCGTAGTCACAATAAACAATGATGCCCTTCATCAAAAAAAGTCAGATTCTTTTTCCTCTTTTTAAAAAAAAAACAGTTTAGGCTAGAAATAGCTATTCATCATGAAGACATGGAAAAGTGAACAATGAAAAGAAATTAAAATTGAAGCAAGGTTCAACCTCAAACTTGATTTTAAAAGAGTGAAAAGCAAGCTTTAAATATTGTGTAGAAAATATTTTACAGTTTTAACACTGAAAATTCCTCGGAGCCGAATTCCCTTGCATTTGCCAGAATGAGGTAAAAATTTTGGTTATGCGCATCAAGGGGCTCCCCATTGCATATTTCCTGCAATTACTTCAGGGGATGTCTTTCTAAATTCTATCCTTATTTTTTGCTTTATGCAAGAACCATCCTGCCAGTACACGTTACTTTATCCCCAACATTTAGGATGGTTATATTGATTGTACTAAATCAAACCTGCTGCATTAAAGTGCACCTCCTAGAATTTTGCTGTCTTAATCTCCCATCTATTGATCGGAGTGTGGTGAAACTTTCATTGTCTCTGCCACAGTTATCTGTCTTCCCGATTGTTCTTTGGACTTGGCTCAGACCCTTGGTCAACTGAACAGCTTCTCTTATTTGCATTCCACCAGTTTGGGAACTGAAAACTACAGAAGACGTGACTTTAAAAGATTCGGAAGTGGGGTAGGGTTGCTTAACAGGTTGTGAAATCAAAGCATGAATGGTGTACAAATTCTCAAGAGGGGCCCTCATATTCCTGGAATCTAGGCTGTCTGCCTGGCTAGGTCACTACTGAGGCAAAAGGCTGCAACGGAAGGTTAGTAGTTAGATTTGAGGCCCAGTGGGGGGGGGGGGGGTGGGAAATCAGTGGTCAATCAATGGCAGAGAGCAATGGAGGAGCAAGGTTTCAATGCAATCCAGATTCAGATTATATATATCTTTCTCCAAATGCTTTCTGACGTGGTGAGTATTTCCAGCATTCTCTTCAGTTTAGAATGGGAGTTCTGTCAAAATCATGGGAGGAGCCCAGAGTGGGAAGGATCAAGCATTCCTGCTGGGCCCAATGAGTTGTGCATTTCAACTCCTTCTGACCTAACGATGTTCACGTTGGCTTCCTCTGGGCAGTTGAAGTTTCACAAAGGACGGCTGACGGTGCACACCTCCCCTTTCTCTGAAGTTAATATTCTATTTTCGTGCCAATTACATGATGGGACTATGACTTTGAATATTAAACAAGCCACTTTTATCTCTTACCATGGCCTGATTCATAATAGTCCATCTGTTATACAAAGGCAATCACAGAGAATTAATTATACTCTGTGGGTGGGTGCATGCTGATTTGAATAAAGCTTAAGAATTGATCGAGCCATATTTTCTATCAGCATATAATAACAGTTTCAGTCAAACCTTCAGATAAATAATGAGAACATTTAGAATATGCAAAAATCGTGAACATTTTGGGGGGAAAAAAAGATGAATTCCTCCATTGTAGTTGAACCATTATGTTCACACCCGCTAAATGTTCCATTCCAAGCCCATTCTGCAGTAAATGTGTTGTATGGTTCACCTTGGGTTCAAAATCCAGAGATTATCCTACAATTAACTATGGGCTTTAATTTCCTGTCCACAAGTGAGCTGATTAAGTTCTATGTTACATTTGCCGACAGCCACACAGAGAAATGCTAAACGTAGAAAATATTTGAACTGACTGTTGTGCTTTTCATAACCTTAAGCATCCAAAGAAATGCATTTGAACAGTGGTTAATTCTGCAAAATCACATCAGTTAAGTTGCACAAAGAAAAATCCCATAAACAGCACTGTGAGTAATGTCAGAATCATCTGCTCTTGTCAGTGATGTTGCAGAGAGGAAACCAGAATCCAGTATGCATGCATTCAGTTCACGTATGTCATCTAAAAGACTAGGCCTCCAATAGTCCTGCTCTCCCACACCACTGCCCTGAAATAGGCTGAATTTAATGCGCTGCCACAATAAGGCTTTTCTGAGTCGAGATCTGCAAGAACTCCACTGACTCAAGGTTGGACCACACAAAAAAAACTGCAAACTGTAAGGACGCTCCTAATTGTCCCAACAATTGGAGTGTTTGTTAGTGCTGCATTGGATTAAGAGATGGGAATTGATTCTTTCAGATCTTCAAATGAGTGCCCTGTCTGGTGAACATATAAGACTGGCAAAGAAAAAATAGCCCTGAACAATATACCACTTGGAATGATGTGCCTGTGTTACAATTGGAACATTGGAAACTGTTTTGGACTTGGATAATCCACCTATGAAATGCATCTAAATCAATGGGTGCACAGGAGATCATCATGAGGTTGATTCACCAGAGGAATAAATCATGCAGTAAAGGCAAGAAGGTAATGAAGGAGGACAATTCTGGATGCAAAGCATCCAGTACATGACTGCCATTCCACCAAATGTTCTCAGCAATTTTGTAAAGGAAGGACTCCCTGCGCAGATATGATGTTGTTCTCTTGATTCTACATTATCTGAAGTTCCACATCATTCTTCTAAAGGACATATTCATGACCTTGGAACATCAATCTCCAGATTAAAAGCAGTTTCTTTCCAGCTGTTATCAAAGCCTTAAATGGGTAAAATATGATGCCCTTGCACTGTTTTAACTGTACTTTATATCCTCCATTTTGACTTTGTAACACTATTCTCTGTACTCCTGACTTGCTCTTTTGACATTGTACACTTTTTGTTTTATTACTGCACTATGTGCTGTACTTAAGTAGGGGTTGACATGTCTAGAGAGCACATTTAGCAAAGGCTTTTGCCTATAACTTGGTAAATGTGGCAATAAACAATTCAATTCAGTTTGTTTCTTCTGATTTCTCTGAGCTGCATTTTACAAACTTCACATGTAAACACTACTAATTGAGCCATCCTTCACACAACATTCATGAAGCGCTTTAGTAATGGTCAATGTCACCTTCTGCTGACTGTTCCAAATTATTAATGTGCCTTCTCTATGAAGGGTTTTGTTCTCCTTGGCTCTGACACCTTTTTGTCTTTTTCTTTTCGGTGTCTGTAGTTCCTAGTGGTCAGTTCCTGCTTCAGTGTATTGTTGCACAGACTAGAGCAGATCCTCATTCACTGTCCAATAGTCTGAGCATGGTCGGTCACCATTATTATAATAAATAAAAGTGCAGAAGCAATGTTCACTATGTGTCTATTATTTGTGTATTAAGAGCAAAGGATATATAGTTTTCAAGAGTCACATTAGAATTAACAATTTTTCATATTTATGAGCTATAAAATTCCAGAGCCAAAGAAAACTAATGAAAGTATTAGCTGTCCCTTTCCTGTTTTATAATCACGTTAAGATTCCATGTGGATGTGAAATAGGTCTTTTGTGAAGCTGATTTCCATAGGTAATGTGGTCATACGTTCATTCATAATTGCAGACCATTTCCCTTTTGATACAATGCCTCTGAGGTGACAGTTTCACTCTTTTATTCCCTGAAGGGGTTCACAGTGCCCAGCTGTGGCTATATAGCAACAAGATCCTTCCACATTTGTGTGTATTATACTGTAGAGTGCACAGAACTATCCAGTTTCCATTTATCCATTGTCATCAAATTTGTTCTGAATCCTCATTAATGCCTTGGTTTTCAATATAATAATAGCATTTTTGCACAACTTCCTCCTCACCGGAACCACAGCAATTAAAGATGATGACAGCAATGAAGAAAGCAAGAAAAAGGAAAAGTTTGGAAGACAAAGAGAAATGAAAAACAGAGGAGAATTCAAAGTGAGATATGAAAAGGTGATTTTCTGTTATGTATAAAGCTGGGAGTGATTCACTATAAAACGTACTGTGGCCTATCTATTTCTATCATGCATTCCAATTCATCTGGAGCAAGACAGAATGTGTAGGGATAAATGTTTGTACACTTTCTATGTCATAGGTAGAAAAGCAATTCAACCACTTTATTAAAAACTAACTTATTTTTCTAAATTTAGATCAGCATCAGAATTTCCCTTTAATCAACCTAGGAAAATGCTTTAATTGTCCTGAGATCTTGGAAACAACAGCAAACTAACATAAGAAATGTATCCTAATACCATGCCTCTACCTTTACAATATAGTGTATCCTGAGACTTTTCATGAAGAATGGCTCAGGAAATTAAGGCTCTGACAGAAATATGAAATGTAGTATCACACAATAATTCAAGGATTGGACTTCCTTTGAATATATTAATTATTTCTGTTTTATATAAAGCACAACATAATTTTCCTTTAGGGTGGGAAGATCAGTGTAGTAGTTAGCTCAATGCTGTTATAGTGCCAGCATCCCGAGTTTCAATCCAACGCTGTCTGTTTATAAAAAAAAAAAAAAAAAATTTGTATGTTCTCCCCATAACTGTGTGGGTTTCCTATGGGACTCCGGTTTCCTCCCATCCTTCAAAATGTATGGGGGTTGGAGGTTAATTGGTGTAAAAGAACATTAAGTAATTTAAGACTGTAATTAACAAGCCTCTAAGATCCTTAGTTGAGCGGTTGGTACTGAAAAGAGATTGGAAGTGTTCTGACCATCGGTTGAGGATGGAGATCTTGTCGCTGAGGAGGACTTTGCCGTCTGAGCTGCGCAGCGGGCTTTGGACTTGGGGTGAGGGGCCGTACACAGCCTTTAGAGCCTCGTAGAAACCCCTGAAGTCGCCAATGTCCGCGCTGAGCTGTGTTCGTTTGGCGAGGCTAGTCCACCACTCATTTTGGATCTCCCGGAGTTTGCGCTGAAGATGGCTGCATGCGCGACGGAAGGCTTGTTTCTTCTCTGGACAGGACGGCTTTGTAAGGTGAGCCTGGTGGGCAGCTCGCTTCTTTGCCAGCAGCTCCTGGATTTCCTGGCTGTTTTCGTCAAACCAGTCCTTGTTTTTCCTGGAGGAGAAGCCCAGTACCTCTTCAGTGGATTGCAGTATGGTAGCCTTCAACTGATCCCAGAGGGTTTCAGGGGACGGGTCCGTGAGGCGGGTTGCAACGTCGAGCTTTGCTTTGAGGTTTGCCTGGAAGTTTCCTCTCGCTTCGTCTGACTGCAGTTTTCCAACCCCTGCTCCAGCTCCCTCAACAGCCCCTAAGGCTAGAGCTGGATGAGGTTCCCACCCTGGATGAGACATATAAGGCAATCGAACAACTGAAAAGTGGCAAAGCAGCAGGTATGGATGGAATCCCCCCAGAAGTCTGGAAGGCTGGCGGCAAAACTCTGCATGCCAAACTGCATGAGTTTTTCAAGCTTTGTTGGGACCAAGGTAAACTGCCTCAGGATCTTCGTGATGCCACCATCATCACCCTGTACAAAAACAACGGCGAGAAATCAGACTGCTCAAACTACAGGGGAATCACGTTGCTCTCCATTGCAGGCAAAATCTTCGCTAGGATTCTACTAAATAGAATAATACCTAGTGTCGCTGAGAATATTCTCCCAGAATCACAGTGCGGCTTTCGCGCAAACAGAGGAACCACTGACATGGTCTTTGCCCTCAGACAGCTCCAAGAAAAGTGCAGAGAACAAAACAAAGGACTCTACATCACCTTTGTTGACCTCACCAAAGCCTTCGACACCGTGAGCAGGAAAGGGCTTTGGCAAATACTAGAGCGCATCGGATGTCCCCCAAAGTTCCTCAACATGATTATCCAACTGCACGAAAACCAACAAGGTCGGGTCAGATACAGCAATGAGCTCTCTGAACCCTTCTCCATTAACAATGGCGTGAAGCAAGGCTGTGTTCTCGCACCAACCCTCTTTTCAATCTTCTTCAGCATGATGCTGAACCAAGCCATGAAAGACCCCAACAATGAAGACGCTGTTTACATCCGGTACCGCACGGATGGCAGTCTCTTCAATCTGAGGCGCCTGCAAGCTCACACCAAGACACAAGAGAAACTTGTCCGTGAACTACTCTTTGCAGATGATGCCGCTTTAGTTGCCCATTCAGAGCCAGCTCTTCAGCGCTTGACGTCCTGCTTTGCGGAAACTGCCAAAATGTTTGGCCTGGAAGTCAGCCTGAAGAAAACTGAGGTCCTCCATCAGCCAGCTCCCCACCATGACTACCAGCCCCCCCACATCTCCATCGGGCACACAAAACTCAAAACGGTCAACCAGTTTACCTATCTCGGCTGCACCATTTCATCAGATGCAAGGATCGACAATGAGATAGACAACAGACTCGCCAAGGCAAATAGCGCCTTTGGAAGACTACACAAAAGAGTCTGGAAAAACAACCAACTGAAAAACCTCACAAAGATAAGCGTATACAGAGCCGTTGTCATACCCACACTCCTGTTCGGCTCCGAATCATGGGTCCTCTACCGGCACCACCTACGGCTCCTAGAACGCTTCCACCAGCGTTGTCTCCGCTCCATCCTCAACATCCATTGGAGCGCTCACACCCCTAACGTCGAGGTACTCGAGATGGCAGAGGTCGACAGCATCGAGTCCACGCTGCTGAAGATCCAGCTGCGCTGGATGGGTCACGTCTCCAGAATGGAGGACCATCGCCTTCCCAAGATCGTATTATATGGCGAGCTCTCCACTGGCCACCGTGACAGAGGTGCACCAAAGAAAAGGTACAAGGACTGCCTAAAGAAATCTCTTGGTGCCTGCCACATTGACCACCGCCAGTGGGCTGATAACGCCTCAAACCGTGCATCTTGGCGCCTCACAGTTTGGCGGGCAGCAGCCTCCTTTGAAGAAGACCGCAGAGCCCACCTCACTGACAAAAGGCAAAGGAGGAAAAACCCAACACCCAACCCCAACCAACCAATTTTCCCTTGCAACCGCTGCAATCGTGTCTGCCTGTCCCGCATCGGACTGGTCAGCCACAAACGAGCCTGCAGCTGACGTGGACTTTTTACCCCCTCCATAAATCTTCGTCCGCGAAGCCAAGCCAAAGAAGAAGATCCTTAGTTTTACCTTCATCACTCTTTGGAAATGGACAAAAAATTTGGATGGAAAGTGATACTAATATGTATACTAATACAATCTCATTCCTCTTTTGAGTTTTTTTTTGTTAGGCTTTTTCAGGTGCATTCACCACTAAGAATGCGCCTGAAGAAGCAGAAGCGTCCCTTTAAATTGCAGTTCCAGGTGGCAGCATTGAAAGCGGAGCGCTGGCCACCTGAAAGCGCAACTGAGCGCATTCCGGCTCCTGACACTTGGGCTGTCAACTCAGGTTGGCTGGCTGTCAGCAGGGACAGCCAGCGCAGGCTATCAGCTCGGGGACGTCCCGCGCGGGATGACCACACGCTGATCCCGCTGCCCTACTCTCTCCCCCTCACGAATTCAGTCCCCACACTGTCGGGCGGCCGGCACGGATTGTCCCCACACTGATCCCGCTGCCCCACTTGGTCCCCATTCACGGGGCTGGATCGGCCGGCGGGGGAGTACGGGGGCTGGATCGGCCGGTCGGGGAGTACGGGGGCTGGAGCGGCCGGCGGGGAAGAAGGGGGCACTCGAGTCGGGTACCAGCATTGTTTTGGCCAGCCACCTTCCCCCCCGCCGGCCGCTCCAGCCCCCTTTTCCCCCCCGCCGGCCGCTCCAGCCCCCTTTTCCCCCCCTCCCGAAATCGGTCATGACAGTGTGGGGACAGCACACGCCAGCTGCCCGACAGTGTGGGAACTGATTCCCGGAGAGAACAGGGCAGCAGGATCAGTGTGGGGACGTCCCCACGCTGGCGGCCCACGCTGGCGGCCCACGCGGGCGGCCTGACAGTGTGGGGACTGGGAGAGGAGCTGTCAGTCTCTGGCCAGCTGACCGTCATCCGAATGCAGCTGCTTTTAGGCGGCTGCATTCGGCTGGCTGGGGAGGCCACTGTGCTGCAGGGATTATCCCTCTCGGAGGAGGGTTACCAAACACGCCTTGCAGGCGCCTCCTGCACATTCACGTAGCCTTCCCACAGCTACATTTTGCCAAAATATGTGGCTTTACAAGTGGGCCAATTGGCCGCCTGAAAGTGCCTAATGTGTATCACAAGAAACATTTTATATGTGCAATCAATGTCTTGGTCACACGATCACATAAGCAGCCACTCAGAATAGTTGTTGATTAGGAAAGAGTTTTGGTCAGGGCAATTGGAAAACTACTCCTTAAATGGTTTGATGCTCAGAAGAGATTATGAGTTCAAAGACTCCCATGGAAGGGTTGGATCTTTCTTGTTAATTAATAAATTTTCCCATTAATCTCTTGCGTGACAATATTAAAGAAAGACCATCACTCGTAACCCTGTCAAAATTGGTCAAGGTGTCGCTTATACCATGTCTCAAAAGAACTTAATTGGCTCAGATCTATTTAGGATTGTAAATTAATATAATATCTTTGTTTCCATCAACCCCAAGGCAATGGCTGTTGTCAGTCTCTGAGTCAAAACCCACTGAAGTTTTCAAAGCTCGGGAGCACAACTGGTTGCAGAGGGCTGTTTGATGATTATACGATAATTGATGTATTTTTAATTTAATTTAGACATACAGCACAGTAACATGCCCTTTCACCCCATGAGCCCATTTCGCCCAATTACACACAATTCGCCTACACCCCCAGTATGTTTTTGAATGGTAACAGGAAACCAGAGTGCCCAGAGTAAATCCATGCAGAAACTGGGAGAACGTACAATCTCCTGACAGACAGTGCCAATTTGATCCCTAGTGGCTGGCACTGTTACAGAGTTGTTTTAACTGTTATGTTAACCATGCCACCCTTTTTGGTGTCCACCATCCTAGTGCTACTACAATCTCCAGCACCTGGCTGCTACCTTGCCTTTGTGGGAGAAACACTTACCTGTTTCCATTTGGCTTTTTTGTTTTTGAGAATTCAAGCTCTGTTCTAGAAGCCTAAATGATAGTTTCTGACATATCCTTCTCTATTCTAGCCTTAAACCTAACAACTCTGTACTCCAATCCATCTACCAAGTCTCCACTCTACACCTAATCTCATAAATCTGTTCCCTAAGGCCTCTGCACAAATGCACATTGTTGTTATTAGATTGGTAGAGGAAGTTGTAGCATTGGAGGACAAACTCTGACCCTTCCTGCTCATGACTGAGAAACATTTAGTGTAATTGCATTTCCAGCATTCAGCTCTTACCCTGAGGATACATTTGGAGGGCTTGTCTGAATCATTTTTAAAGTTTCTGAGTGTTATTGACTCTGCCACCTGTTTAAAAAAAAAAAAAAAAAAAAGAGCTCCAGTTCCTGAAAGTGAATTCAAGGGACCTTCAGAGATCAAAATTCATTTGTACTTTTCCCTTTAGGGGTTGATTGGTGACAATAATCCAGAATTCACTTGATGTTTACAAACACCGAAAAGGACCACTAGGATACTCACCATCCTCAGAATGAAACAAATTTCCCCAATTGCCCTCTGATGCATTTCTCAATCAAAGGGAAATGTATCCTTTATTCATGGTATCTATACACATCAATGAAATCTCCTTTTAAATCCTTTGTATACAGTAAAGAAATTCTAACTTTCTCAGTCATTCATCATAACTAAACTCTTCAGTTCTTGTGATATCCTCATAAATCTGCCCCATCTCATTGTCTCCTTGTAACCTTGGTGTAATAACATTATATATTGACCAAAAGATTAATATAAATACAAATCCGTCACATTTCTAAACCACTTTATTAAACTATCTCCTGAGATCTAAGCGCATATATTCCTTTCTTCTCCTCTACTTTCCAATGTTCTATCATTTATTATGCATTCCTATTCCTTGTTTGTCCAACCCCAGTTCCCTTCTACCCAATCTTTGTAAGATATAGATTGAAACACACACTCCCAAGGGCAATTAAGCAATATCTGATATGGTTTGATGTGATTTATTGTGATAGAAGTCCCAGCTTTCTGCTACAGTTCAAGAGAGTTACACCCGGAGATAGCAAGAATTGCAAAGCAAATTATATCCTTTTGAAAGGCCATTTAAAGAGCTACAATTAAAGAATGAGTGATTCACTTGTGTATTCTATAATCTAATCCAGACATATTACATATTAACAAAACTTTCAGGGATATCAGTGGGTTATTATTGAGGTCAATTGCATTATCTCATTCACTTTGGCCCCAAACTCATTGATAGGCTGAAATCACTTGCTTAATGAAGAAGGTGTTCTAATTTGGTTGTGATATACAAGATTTATTTCCTGTCCTTTATCATTTCTACTGTGAATGAATAAACATATCTGAAAATATTGGTAAAGATCCAAACTATTCTGGTGAACACCTGCTGTAGACTTTATTCCCAGAGCTTGTGGAAGAGATGAAAGTGGAGTGGGGTGGAGAGTCAGACTAAGTATTATCATTGTTTGATCGCTAAAGAAAAGATTCATTTCATTTTTTAAAAATTTTTTTAAAATTGTATGTCATGTCAAGTTTATTGTCACCTGATTGTAATAGTACAACCTTGGTTGTTCAGCGTTCTCACTGCCTGTGGGAAGAAGCTGTTCCTCAGCCTGGTGGTGCTGGCTCTGATCCTCCTGTATCTCTTCCCTGATGGATGGGAGCAGCTGAAAGATACAATAGGTTGCCCCCTGCAGTAGGCAGTGCAGGAGTGTGGACAGGCGCAGGCAGTCACCGACATTCCAGTTGTATCACCACAGGCAGTACTGAAAATCTGATGCTTGGAATCTAAAAAAAATGGAAAATGCTGGAAAGCATTAGTTACTTCCTTTTCCACAGATGCAGTCTGATCTGCTGACCTTTGTAGCATTGTCTGTTTATGTTAATTAATGAATTAAAATGTATATTTTTTTTAATTTTAGAGATATAGCACAGAAACAGGCCCTTCTGGCCCATGAGCCCACGCCGCCCAAATATACCCATGTGACTAATTAGCTGATGAACCTTGTACGTCTTTGGAATGTGGGAGGAAACAGGAGTACCCAGAAGAAATCCATGCAGACACAGAAAGAATGTACAAACTCCTTAGAGACAGAATTGGCACTGTAATGACATTGTAACCACTACACTAACCATGCCACCCAAGCAAATGTTTCAGAAATATTCCCTGTACTAGAGTTTTTATTTGAATCAATGTGCAAACTCCATTTCATGTTATTGTAATTACCTTGAAATAATATCAACAGATATGGTTCTCTATCACTATCAACATGTTACCTGAGACATCCATGAAATTGAAATAAATATATACAGTACTCATGTAATCATCGATACTATGTAATAGTCAACCCCCCCCCCCTTCCCTTTTTGGCCCATAAATTGTGTTTTCACGTGAAAATTGACCACCTTTTTTTGCACCGACCACCCACCCTCCAAGCTGCTGATGCCCTGATGGCTGATCATCACTCAGGCCGCCTGCCCACCAGAGCTCCTGATGCCCTGACCATGAATCCGTACCTTGGCTGCCCATCCAACAGAGCTCCTGACCATTGACCCTTGCCCAGGACACCCACCCATCCTAGCTCCTGACACCCTGACTATGGATCTACACCTTGGCTGCCCACCTACCGGAGCTCCCAACCATAGACCCTTGCCTGGGGAACCCACCCATCCTAGCTCCTGATGCCCCAGCCCCAGACTCTCTCCTAGGCCCCGGCCACCATCCAAGTTCTGAACGCAGACTCACCACCCAGTCCTGGCCATCTGAGCTCCCGACGCCTTGAACGATGCAGATATTTACCACGGTCAAAAGTATGATGCATATAAAAGTTTCCCTCCCCCCCCCCCACTCAAATTTGACCTGAAAAATTGGTCCAAAACATTCGACGATTACTTGTGTTCTCTGTCTGACCACTCAAATAACCTAAACCACATGCTGGTGATTCAATATTTCATCTCCCAATCTTGCCTATATTAAGTTCAAGTGAATCTATCTGGAATCCCAGAACACTTGTGAGGAAGTAGTAGAATGTATTTCCCTGGTAATTATTACTCATTGATGTTTACCTACAGCTTCCCCCCAATCCCACACACCCCCCACCACCACTCTCCAATGGTAATGTTGAAACAAATATTTCCTGATGTTAATGCTCTTGCCATACGATCTTTTGATAATGACGCAAAATGGACAAAGAGAGATAAGATTCAAAATTGGCTTTGCAGAATGGTTTTCAGAAGTGGAGGAAGTAACAATCTCCACAGATCAATCTGAATCCATTCCTCTTTTGCTCTGATTCTATGACTTAAGAGTTGGGGATGCAAGCTGGATTTCCTATGACAAGAAGCTTGGCAGTAATGTAAACTGTGAAGAGGGTGGTGATAAATTGTGGTAAGATAGAAATGGACTAGTTAAGCAGATAAGCTTAATGCTTGGAAATATTAGATGACGGGAGAAAGAATGAAGAGAGTCAAAATACTATTCTAAAGGGGGTGCAAGAGCAGAGGGATTGGGTGTATGTGTGCACAAACCATTGCTTGAGACCGAATAGGCTGAAAAAGCAAAGATAATTCTGTGGGGCTTTAACAATAGAGATATAGAGTGAAATTCACAAACCTTTAGAAAAGACTGGCCAGCCAATTGTGCTCAGTTCTGATCATTTAGTTATAAAAAGGATGTGGACACATTGGAGAGGATCAGAAAAGATTTACAAGAGTAATTCTTGGGATGAACAAGAACAGAAACAATGATAGATTTGGAGGCTGGGACTGTGAGAGAAGGCTGAGGGGAGATTTGATAGATACAAAATGATAATGTTTCCAGACATAGTGGATAGTGAAGAGGTCAAGGGCTAAAGAAGAAAATTAATAGTGACACGAGGAAAGAGAATAAAGCAGCATATGGTTTGAATCTAGAGTGGATTGACTGAAGGTATGATGGACACAAATTCTACTAAGCTCTTCAAGAAGTAACAGTTGAATACCTGGTTAGGAAAATATAAAATTCATGATTTATAGAAGGTGCTCAGGCTGGAATAAGTAAGTGCACAGACACGAGAGTTGGAATATCCCCTTCTATGTTGTAGCCATTCTTTGATTCAATGGTGATTCTCTGGTCTGTTAGGGCCAACTTAAATGTAATCAATTTTTTCATCTGCATAGAATCACCAGAACTTGCAGTGAGAGCTTTCAAACAGTAGAGAAAGCTCACAGGATAAAATAATATCACAGCTTCTACTGCTATCTGATTAATATTTCAATATATTATGAGAAATTTCACATCAAAAGCTTATCACTCTGTGTTCATAACAGCATGAATGACTGGAGTAACTTCTAAATATAATCTCAAGAAAGATATCAGGATGGAGTTTCTTTTGATGAATATCCTTTCAAAGCCTATGTCCTTGATTGATGACATTCCCCAATCCACTTCTCTGGAAATTTGAATTGAAAATGTAAATGAAAGTAGTTTTCTAGATTATGATGCTTTGATTGTTGGATTGATATGAATGATTCTAAATTTAACTAGTCCAGTCCATGCCAACAATGGTCCAATATATCAGCTATGTTATAAAAGCAAAGATGAATCAAACAAATTTAACCTAATATTTAATTAGGGGTATAGTTCTCACATCTGTTTCTGTTTTCACTTGGTTATTTCTGATTTCTTGAAGAAAAAATCGTGCTGTCCAAATTCCAATGAGCCTGCTCTCTCTCTGGAAGTTCTACCTAACCTCATGCCAAGCTAGAGCCTTTCTGTCATATCCTAGTAATGGCAAGTCAGGCAAATGGCCCTTTTCTGCTGAGGTGCACCAAAAGTGTCCATTCTGGACCAGAGTGGAATGTCCGAGAGGTGACATGCCACATCCATGAGCATATCACCACTGCCCCACCAAAAGACATCTACTAATCTGTGCTTAATGGGGCTGCCAAGCTCAGTTAAATTGTTTTTGATCATGTGTACCGAGATTCAGTGAAAATCTAATTTTGTGTGCTGTCCAGGTAGTCAACATCTACATAATCAAACAGGTAACGCAAGAATAAAAACACAAGTTCAGGAGTAATGTTAAAATAAAGCAAAATGCAGGGTATTGCGTTAAAGAGAAAAATACTATGAATTAGATACTATCTTTTACTAATGAGAGTTCCATTCAAGAGTAGAGTATTATGCTGGAACACCAAAAGGTAATTGGTCCTTTTGTGAGTATATAATTTTAAGATGAGAACTTTTGAGTCCAAGCTATTAATTCATCTTGGATATCAAGCACACACTAGTGCTTCAGAATAGCCGGTCTTGAGTACCAGTCCATTTCCTGGCCCCTCCTAACAGGTTGGCTTATGAAAGACCAGGCAAAGGCTCCAGCCATCGTCAATTTAAGGAATAAATTAATCAATTTCCAACTGGAGTCATTTTGTACAGGCATGCCAAAAGACGGGGCTGAAAATGGTAAGCCGTAAAGAGTCAGATAGGCTTTGTCCTTCCTTTACACACTTTATCACCTTCTGAAATTGAAGCAACCACATTCAACAATCATACATCGACTTAAGAGCACTAGCAGATCAGATATGACAGAGACAGCCTCTTTCCATATACTGTCAATGAATACTGTACTTCAACAGAAACCACACAACAAGCTGCTTTCTGACCTGCAGTTAATCATTCTTTGCTGCATAACCTTTAATAGGGACCATCAAACATTTTAAAGCTGAAAGCACAGTTACCTACACTGAATGTACCTCTTCATTGATCATTTAATTTTTGGAAGGGTATGAGGTAATTAGTCCATAATTATGATGGATTAATATTTAGTAGGTTTTCAGTGCCATTACATTTGTTGGTGTATACAGTATTAGCTGTAGTTGTTTCAAATGACATGTTTATAAATCTTTCACCTAGCGACACTTAATTGATTTGGCATCTCAAAAATTCCAATTTAATTCAGTTGTTCGATAAATTCAGCTGCACATTGGACAGAAAGGGGCCTCCTAACCCTACAGAATGGCCAATGGAAAATGCTAGCTCATTGTGAGCCCAAAAGGCACTATCTGTCACAGCTGATCCAGCAGATTGTGGGGCCATTCCACATCTGAAACTAGTTCAGTCCTCCGTACTCAAAAATGAAGCTTCTGGATAATTTGAGGCTCCCACTACAGATATGGTTTCCAATAAAGGTGCAAGAATCAATTTTTGTCTAGATTTAGATAGAAAGACTACAAATAGTTAAATTGAAAGCCTTTAAAAAGACTGAGATTCAACCAGCATGGAAATAATTTAATTAAGCAAAAGAACGTTCCTCTTGACCCCAAGTTCAAAAAACACAAAGTGCTGTTTTATGTTTCTGTCTTAATCACAACCATGTTGGAAACCCACCTTCTCAATCACCTCTCTTTCATCTTTTATCTGTGCTTTATTGTGACACAAGAAATATATTTTCAGGTTCAAAAGAAGCAATTTTTCTCCAAATTACATAGGAAATGTGATCTGAAGGATCAATTCATTTAAGGCAAGGAAACTTGGAGAAGGCGGGTAAAGGGCTGGTGTTATTGGCATCACTGGAGCATTTAAGAGCTGAAATTCCTGTGGAACAAGATCAATCCCCAGTAAACTGATTGCTGTGGGATTGAAAGGCAGTGTGACACGCTCCTTGCTTCCCCAAGAGCAGAGATCTTGAAAAAAATATTTTTCTCAAAATCATGACCAACTCTCCATGCAGAAATCAGGTTTCCAAATCCAGGAATTTCAGACAAAATCTTACATTTGAAGCTATAATTATGGTAAGTCACACCTTGAACTGATTATTGTAATTAACATTTTATTTTCAAGGAAAGACTAAATTCTTCAATGAGAACCTATTTTGGCCAGGTTAACATCAAGTTGGTATCCCTTGGAGGTTGAATTCTCCACAACTCAGTTTAACATCCCCATTCATGTTCCAGGAGAAGCAAGAATCTTAACACCTGCCTTTTACAGCCTTCTCTAAAGTCAAGTATTTTTTTTAGAACATTTCCAATTTTTTTTTCTTTTGGCTTCTGGTGTTTTAACTGCTTAAAGATTTCCAAGAACACTTCTTTTCAAAGTCAAAATTACTAACATACTTGATCACTAAAAGCTGCCTATTGCTTGATTGTTGATCTTTCATTGCATTGACAGTGTCTCCCTTTGAGTGTTAAAATTCACTCTTAAACATTTCAGTCATTTTTCTCATGAGACCATCATGAAAATAAGCCTCTCAGTTCACTAATCCCATTTGATGTTGTGATTTTTTTCCTTCAAATGAATGTATGATGATGGAATCTCACTTTATAAAATTTTAAGCTTGCCTTCAATTCCCTTCATGGCTAGGTTTCCACAATTTTTTGCCCTGAATTCTATCAGGTGGAAAAACTACATGAAATGGAATGAACCGAAAATGAACTCCTATCAAATATAACTTATTAGCAGCCTTTGTGTATTCACTTGAAATGCTGTATGCCTTCTGCGTTCTGTTAAATTACATTATATATAGAAGCACAGTGCCAGACAATTTAGGAGCCATTCATTAACAGCTCAAGATTCATTACAATTGCATATGTTAGCTATCCATCAGTGTGTTACATACTGGGAAATGTATTTTATATCATGAGTTACAGCAGAAATTCTGCTCTATGCTCATCTTTGATAAAAAAATATATAGAATGAGTCCAAAGTAGAGCATCTGTGTGAAATTTGCAATTCCAGAAACCCTGGCAAATTTCTACAGAGGTGTGGTGGAAAGTGTGCTGACTGGCTGCATCATGGTCTTGTACGGGGACACCAATACGCCTGAGCATAAAACCCTCCAAAAAGTAGTGAACACAACCCAGGATATCACAGGCAAGTCTGGTTGAAGTTTGTTGTTCTAAGAGAGGTCATGTGGTTTTTGCAAACAGAGAGAGGATAAGCAAACATATGATTCTCTTTGGAGATAGAAAGAGGGAGAGAAGTGAGTTTACAACAGGAGTTGATGTTGGAGGCTGCAAGTTTTGCATTCCTTTTATGACCCCATTTGAAGACGGGTTTTGAGTACTGAGTTCAGCATATTCTCAACCCTTGTAGTGTAAGGTAAAACATCATGAGATGGGAATGTGTAGGGAGTTACCCTGTACAGGGCAGTAACAAGAAGGGGAGGTGTCCTTGTACTCCTGTTAGGTAAAACATCATGAGATGGGAATGTACAGGGCTGTAACAAGATGTAAATGCATCCTTGTACTTACAAGATAAGAGAGACATTGATGGATTGAGAGGCAGGAAGCTAGCAGGGAAAGGATAGCAACAGTTTTAGTCATTGGACAAGTAATGATATGATGATGTTCTAAGCATGTATCCAAGGGTATAAAAAATCACCATTTTGCTGATAACGGCAGAATGCATTCTCCGACTAACATGTTTAGTCGCAAGTGTTACAATCCGGTAATAAAGAACAAAGAACCCTGATTTCGACTCAGCCTGGTGTTTGTCTCACTCATTCATGAACAAAGCAGACCTAACAGTAGTCAACTACAAGAGGAAGTAGCTGGTTAATGTGTTTCTCCTGAATTAGGGGAAAAAGAAAAACTCTGTGATAACCGGGATGAAGAGGTTATCTTTTGGAAAACCCACGAGGGGGAAAGCTTCTTCAGCAAGACACTGAAGTGGCTGATTGAAGGAGATCAGTTTGTGTGTGTGTGTCCATCAAAAAACAAATATCTTGCTCTCTCTCTCTCTCTCTCTCTCTCTCTCTCTCTCTCTCTCTCTCTCTCTCTCTGAAACCAGCAAAGACCTTCTTTTGCAGTAACGATTTAAGTTAAAGCACCAGAGCCTGGTGAAGATCATAAATGTTACATTCTGTGCACAGTCTGGAAATTGCCTGATACCAGTGAACTTGGAGAAGTGAAAAGTGAATGATTGAACAGTGAAACAAAGAACTTTCCTGAACACATGCACATTACATACACGTGCACTTAAAATTAGAAGGGGGTTAAGTTAGGTTAACTTACTGACAAAAGACAAAGGAGGAAAAACCCAACACCCAACCCCAACCCACCAATTTTCCCTTGCAACCGCTGCGACCGTGCCTGCCTGTCCCGCATCGGACTTGTCAGTCACCCACGAGCCTGCAGCAGACATGGACATACCCCCCCATAAATCTTCGTTCACGAAGCCAAGCCAAAGAAGAAGTTAGGTTAAGATAATAGTAATGTTAAAGATTAATCTTATTATATATAAGAAAATTAAAAATGTTTTTGTTGTCTTGGTCAATTTCTGTTACTGCTGGTTTTTAGAGTCCTCTGGGCTCGTAAAATTACGTTCTCTGACAATAAATCTGAAATTCGAATTTGAATACATTCTGCTGAATTTGCTTGTAACACCAAGGAGCACTTTTAATGATAGTAAATAAACTACAATTAGCACCTTTCTAATCCATCTTCATTTTTTGTTTGCCATGTACTTCAGGGCTCAGCATGAGAAATAACTGATGAAAATGAGTTTCCTCACATTGTTTTGACACAGGTTTACAATTAGTGTTCGACTTTTAAATTGCCTACCAATGCTGAGAATTCTTCTCAATCTTACCTCCTGTCAAATACCTCCAAGTGGAGCTGCTCAAATTATTGGAAAGGCACCACGATTGCCATTCTTAGAAACAGACATCGGACAGTTACAAAGCATGCGCAACATGTACCAGTGCACTGCTAGCTTTTGAGAAATGACCCTGCTGGTAGCTTTGTAGTGCCCCGGATATAAAATAACGGGGAAACGAAGAGCACGCAACAAAGAATGCAGCGAACCCCACGGCAAATCGAGGAGAGTGAACGAATAAATTCAAGGACAGTATTTAATATTCATCCCTAATTACCCTTGAGATGAATGATTTGCTCAGCCGTTTCAGTGGTCAGTTTCTGGAGTTCGACGTGGGCGAGACTGTGAAGAAGGCTAATTTTCTACCTGGAAGAATATTACCAAACCAAATGAAGTTCTGTAGCTTCCTTTACTGATTACTTTTTTTGAGAGTATGATTTTAATTTCAGTAACTAGTTACTTACTCAAATTCATATTTCACAGAATCTATCAGGAGTTGAACAGGAACTCAAAATCATTGGTTTGCCTTTCTGGATACTGGTGTTGAATCCTAACCACCATGATTTGTTTTATCATCTGGCGTGGCTGAAGGGGTGGAGCAAAGGGCTGGTTGTCTCTATTCCATTATTAAATCTGATGGTAAAAAAGAAAGGCAAAAAGGAAGTCATATCAAAATGATGAAAAAGCAGCCTATAATCAGAATAAAACCTGTTGTCTTCAAACCTATAATATAGCTTGTGTTATAATGATACAGAGTCAGGTGCCGTGTGCATTCATTTTTTTACACTTCCTCCCATTCTCCAAGCTAGGTAACTGCTGGTAAGACGGCGTTACCCAGGTGGACAAGCACAAAACAAATTGCACAACTCAATTTATTATGTGCAACCTTCTTAGAAGAAACATCACAAAGTTTCCATATTATATCTATCGACAGGGTGTGTCACGGTTAGGAGAGGGGTGAGGAATAGTAAGGTGGTAGAGAGGACCCCTATGGCTGTGGCCCTCAACAACAGGTCATCCTCTTTGGGTACTGTTGGTGGAAACAGCCCAGCTGGGGAAAGCGTCACTGGCTGTGCCTCTGGCACTGGGTCAGCCTCTGAGGCTCAGAAAGATAGGGAAAGGAAGAGGAGGGCAATAGTCATAGGGGACTCGATAGTCAGTAGTACAGACAGGGGATTCTGTGGACAGAGCAAGGAGAACCGGATGGTGGTTTCCCTCCCTGGTGCCAGGGTCTGAGATGTTGCTGCTCGAGTCCAGGACATCCAAAAGGGAAAGGGAGAAGTCGTGGAACATGTAGGTACCAATGACATAGGGAGGAATAGAGAAGAGGTCCTGAAAAGTGAGTACAGTGAGTTGGGTAGAGAGTTAAAAAGGACCGCAAAGGGAGTAATCTCGAGATTACTGCCTGTGCCACACCACAGTGAGAACAGGAATAGAATGAGATGGAGGATGAACACATGACTGAAGGGGTGGAGCAAAGGGCAGGGATTCAAGTTTGTGGATCACTGGGACCATTTTTGGGATAGGTGTAACCTGTACAAAAAGGATGGGTTGTATTTGAACCCCAGGGGGACAAGGATTCTGGTGGGGACATTTGCTAGGGTTACTCAGGAGACTTTAAACTAGAATGGCTGGGGGGGAGGGAACCAAATGAAGGAGAACAGCAAGGAGAAGATTAGAGTGCAATCAGAGAAAGCTTGTAGACAGTGTTTGAGGGGGGAAAAGGCAGGTGATAGAAAAGGGGGCTGTTCTATATGAAGATGGACAGAGGTCGATTGCAAAAGATCATAAGAGAGGTGTTGGTAAAGACAGGGGCGTACAGGAAGTAAAAAGTGGGAAATCTCTAAAATGCATATATTTTAATGCTAGGAGCATTGTAAGGAAGGTGGATGAGCTGAAGGTATGGATTGTCACTTGGAAGTATGACGTGGTAGCGATTAGTGAAACATGGTTACAAGAGGGATGTGACTGGTAGCTAAATATTCCTGGATATAGATGCTTTAGGTGTGATAGAACCGGGAGGGGGTGGGGGAAAGAGGGTGTGGAGTTGCACTACTTGTTAGAGAAAATAATACAGCGGGGCTTAGGTGCGATAGAATCGAAGGCTCATCCAGGGAGGCTATTTGGTGGAATTGAGGAATGGGAAAGGGGAAGTTACAATTATAGGGGTGTATTATAGACCACTGAATGGGGAACGTGAATTAGAGGAACAAATGAGTAGGGAGATAGCAGATATTTGTAATAAGCACAGGGTAGTGATTGTGGGGAATTTTAATTTTCCAAATATTGATTGGGAAACCCATTCCATGAAAGGGCTGGATGGATTGGAGTTTGTAAAATGTGTGCAAGATAGCTTTTCACATCAATACGTGGAGGTACCAACTGGAGAGGGAGCTGTGTTGGATTTACTGTTGGGGAATGAGATGGGTCAGGTGACAGAGGTATGTGTGGGGGAGCACTTCGGGTCCAGTGATCATAGGGCGATTAGCTTCTGGTTATTATGGAAAAGGATAGGTCTGGGCCCAGAGTTGAGGTTTTTGAATGGGGGGGGAAAAGCTAGGTTTGAGGAGATGCGAAAGGATTTACAAGGGGTGGATTGGGACAATTAACAAGCACTATTGTTGTAAACAGAAACTTAGGCCCATTGTTAACTAAGTTAAGCATAGATAAATAAGCATCTTATTTGGTAATCTGCCTTAATCTTGCTAGATCTTTGTTACTCCCATTCTGTAATCAAAACAGTAAAACTAAGTTAATCGAGTTTCTGTAATTGTGTCCATTGAAGATATAAAACCTGTACTAAAATCATAATCAGGAAATCAGCTTTGGCTGGGTTCCTGATATGTATCAGTTTTAATAAATCGCCCATTGTTTTGAATATTAACTCCATGTAGTATTTCTATTTTGCTCCTACTGATACAATTTTGTATAAATATGGACAGAGGAACTGGCTTCCAGATATTAGATGAGAGCATCTTCCCTTGACATTAACTATGATTAACTATGGTGTCAAGATAGTGTAATAAGATTAAACTCACTGGAAGTAAAATGGACAATTTTGATTGAAGCTATATCAAGCACAAATAAAAAATGTCATGCTCTTTGGAGACCAATCATTTGAATAGAATATTGCTATTGGAGGTAATCAGGCCAACACTATCACAGGAATATAGATACATAAGGCCAAATGAAGACCATTTTGTGCTTGAGTTTTTCTTCATTCAAAGAGATCATGGCCAATCAGAAATATTAGCTGGGGCACAAGAAGTAACTGACCACTGCATTGCTTTGAAATTGTATCATGGAACTTTTATTAAAAAAAAACAAACATAGACTCATTTTAACTTTCTCTCCAGATTCGACTTGAACTGTTTCATCATAGCCAAAAGGTGGGAAAATTTGCACAAGCTCAGCTCCATTTACTATTCTCAGATAATATATGGCCTGAGGAACTTTCAGACATGAGCTTATAAGTGGCAATTATTATTCAGAAATAACAAGCAATTTGCAATTGACATTCAATGGGATACCAATAGCTGAGGCCCCCATTGTCAACATCCCTGACCAGAAACTTTAACTAGACCAGTGACAAAATATAGTGTCCACATAGAGAGTGACTCAGCTTGTGATCGTTGAATGCCATTCCACCAACTACAATAAATGAACCTTGTTTTCGAGTAGTACCTTGCAACTACCATTAAACACGAGTGTAATCTTAGCAAGATCACTAGCTCTAGTCCTAAAGGACTGTCGCAAAATACTGTGATGTTCTCGACCAACATGATGGGTGTCTCTAGTTTTTGCCCCCAAATGTTTTCAGTATGATTTTTTTCATGTTTGGTATCTTTTTAGTGAGCTGGGTTTATGAACTCCTTCTATCTGGTATGTGAACAGAAATAGAATTGCCCAGTTTTGAATCGTTAAAGCGGAAAATTTTAGTGACAGTCAGCGTCGATTGAAAGAGAAGTAGAGATATCATTTCAAGTTGGAGATTCTTTATCAGATCCTCAATCTCAAATGTTCCCTCTGTTTCTCATTCCACAGATGCCATTGACCTGCATTGTTTCCAATATTTTATTTTTTTATTTTGGAGTTCCAACATCTCCATTCGTTCTTAATTTTATTTACTCTTATTTGATCTGTTTCCAGCCAATGCTTATATAAATACTTTTGCTGGGGGCAGGGGAGTTGCAGTATTCATCTATTAAAGGCAATTCTTGAAGTTCACCTCAAAAATGAGATGTTTCTCCTTCAGCATCCCTGTTCAGTTTGCTGAATTGTTTAAGGTATTTCCAGCGGATGCTTAGTGGTCTGCAAAAATTTAAAGGCATTGCAGCATTAAAGCACGAGATGGGTGGTGGGAGGAAGGAAGAGGGGGGGGTTTATTTTGTAATTATATACTGGAAATGTTTAAATATTCAGGAGAGAATTGATTTCCTTTATCACATATCATTCTTTTCCCATGAAAGAAGACATCAGCCAACTAATAGCCAAAGACAGGAAGTCTGTAAGGTGATAGAAGGAAAATGAAGGATAGAGAAATGTTTAAAGTTAGTCATTAATTAAATATGCATTATATGGCAATGTCATGGCAATAATGTGAGGTATCGTGTCATGAATCTGAAATGATTATCCAAGAGATGTTGCCTGACAATGTACGGTCATTTTAAAAACTAGAACAATTTACTTTATATTATAAGTTAATAACTTGCCTTGCATTCAGCGACATTGTAGTTAATGTTGCGTGCAGAAAGGTGTTCAAGCATGTACAACTTTCTGACTCTGTGCATATAATGGAAATAAGAAAACTTGCTCAACCAGTATCAGCAACATTCATCTTCATAAAGTACCCATTAAATATGCCCAATACTCAGAAGTAACAGACCATAGTTTTGAGAAGAGTATTTTTGGATATTAGTTAATTTCATTGTGCATTCTGCTTTAATATTTCATAATCAGGGGAGAAAATATAAAATAGGGTAAGACATGTTATTTGGGAAAGCAGTGTGTTTTTCTGCAAGTTCATCTGACCAGTTCTGACCAGAGAGATATAAGTGGAAGTGCTGTACAACAGTTCACTAAATTAAAGGACATGACAGACTGGAGCCATTGAAGGCTTGGCACTCTGGTTGTTAATCTATTTAGAGGGTTGAATTGCTCCATCCAAGACCAGGATCACAAACTGGTATGATTCTTAAGTGTCGGGCTAATTGGATGTTGGTACATATAACCTTATTTTAACTTGGTCAAACATTTTTCAGTCAGAACTGCAAAATAAGCATATTTACATCAGTGCGCTCTTCCTGTCGGCAGGATTTGTTGGCCAACCACCCTCGTATTCCTCCCACAAACTCAATTAACTTCTTCCATAAAACTCTGGAAAACTGCTAAACATAGCAGCTAAGAAATTAAAATTGTAAAATAACCATTGATAGCTTTACAAATGTCTATTATCAAACCAAAATGTATTCAAGTCTATCAGTGTGTTATTTCTAGCTTTGGCCAGCTGATTGAGATGCAAGGACTTCTGACTCCAACCATATTACAGCCTTTTGTCATCCTAAATTATTCTCCTCATGACTATCAAGAGCTGACAAATAATGTTTGTTGCAAGAGGTAAAGTATATTTAATGATTCCTATCTACTGGACACTCTTGTCCATGAATAAAACTTTTAATCGCACAATTCTAAAATGTGGAACATTTTCACATCCAAGGCAGAAGAAGTACTGTGGGAACGATAATGGATTTCCCCGAAAATCATGTGAAAGGTATTATTTCATACTTACATAACCTTGCCTATTTCTGAAGTGATATCTTCACTCTTGTGGAAGATGCAAAACTTAATATAATCCACTCACTTACAGATCTTCTTCGGCAGGTAACACACTAGTTTCATTTTCCTATTTTATCTCTGTGCCCTCCAAACACCTTAGTATGCAAAAATCTATTTATCACTCTTTTAAATGTACTTAGCAACTGAGAACCTTCTCAGGTGGAGATTTCCTGAAAT
Source organism: Narcine bancroftii (assembly GCF_036971445.1). Lineage (NCBI taxonomy): Eukaryota > Metazoa > Chordata > Chondrichthyes > Torpediniformes > Narcinidae > Narcine > Narcine bancroftii. The sequence continues at coordinate 11,523,017 of NC_091476.1, read as the reverse complement.
TTTCATTGATCTGTGTGAAAATTTAGACACAAAGTCTTCTTGTCTTGAAATGGACAGCATTAGTCCTAAAAGTAGTTTCTCAATTTCTGAAATCTCTATCTCTGGATTGATCCTCAGCAATGTTCAAAGATGAATGGAAATATGCTTAAGGACTTTATTTAAGGCATTATTACTGTCCGGAGCAATGAACAGAACTGCTAGATCTTCAAATTATCACCATGGGATACTTTATGCCTATTATAAGAGGATTGATCACATCCTCAATTCAAGTTTGTTTTTACAATAGCCCTCTCAACACCCTTCCTTCAAGATGGGAATAGACCCGAATTTAGTTGGCACTGTGGAAAGACAAACTATAAATTTTTATGACATAAGATAAGATGTTAGTGTGCATGGTGGCACTGCCAGAGATGCTATAATGCTGAGCTGGGGAGAGTGTGGAGCAGAGATTTAGCACTCTCCTGCGGGGCTTTTCAGTCCAGTCCAACTGACCATGACTCTGTACAGGCTTTAAACTGCCTGTTAAAGGAGACGATAATGATTTATTTAAAATCCTGGGACTGTGGGGACTTGGCCCAAGATGGTGGCACCTGTGTTCAGTAACAACCCTGAATCTGCGGGAGCAATGGGCAGACACATGGCACGAGTAAAGGGAAGAACACCTCCTGTTGAGAAAGAGAGCCGAGGAGATTACTTTTAAAATGCTGACCATGGTGGCAGAGCAGCGAGGGGCTCTGCATCCGAAGGATAACACTGGCAGTGAACTGCTGGTGACTTGAGGGCGAGGAACCCACACAGGCTGCGGATTGCTGGCGACGAGGTCAAAGGCTGCTGGGGACTGGCTCATAGGAACCAGGTACTGGACCCGGGATTCGAGAAGGTTCAAGAGGGTGCTGAAGGGCCCTGGGTGCTGAAGACTTCCTCGTCATTTCAGAAGTTTGGATCTGGGCTCAGGTTGACGATGGTTTGAACTGGAGCCTGTGCGGCTGCAGAGGCTGCGAGACCATTGCAGAGAAATCCATGGATACTCGATGACTCTGGGGGAAATCACTTTTGCTTCTCTTTCTCTGAATCTAAGGGGTGTTGGACAATAGAATACCAAATCTTTGCCTCCCTTATGGCAGTCTAAAGGCAGTTTTGTGAAATATTACATTTTTGTTTTAGTTCATGACAATAAATAAATAAATAGTATCTGAACAATGAACAGGCTCTATAAATAAATAGATAGATAGATAGATAAATAAATATCAGTTGCTTTAGTAGGTTCTCCAAAAAAAAGCTAGACAAGACCAATGAGATGCACATTTTGAAAGGCAGGAAGCTTAGAAGTAGGATGGAGGCTGAGAGGACTCAGTATAAAGGAGTCTCTTCAGAATTATGTTTTAATGGCAAAAGGCTATATCCAGCCATGAGCTCAAATCTCATCAATAACAGTAGGCTGGGTTATACCCAGAAATGACACAATTACAGGCCTGGACTTTTATGTTCACGTATTGGTTTTATTAATGATACCTATGAATTTTGAACAAATTTAATTCCATTTAACTGTTGACAAACCACCATTTAACCTTCAGAAGAGCATCTTTTTTGAACAAATATCTCAGTCTGGTGCTGCTAACAATCAAAATAACACTGGCCTCTCTGGTAACTACCTCACACCATCATCCAATTGATTACCACTCTAAACAAACCCCATATGTTATGCATTCTCCAGTAAACAGGTGCATTTTAAACCATGGAAATAGAAAATTGGTCTGTAAAAAAATCCAAAAACAAAAGATCTTTCTCCAAACACATCTCAAAATTTTCTGGCAGCTCCAATTTCTAAAATCTCCTGTCTTTCTTCATGGTTATGAACCAGTTCAATTTAATGAAGTTAGTCATAAACGAAAACGGGAAAGAGAAGCAGAATATTTAGCATAATAGTCCTGAAGTATTGCTTTGAGGTTCTAATCACATTCGATCTTACGTCATGATATGGCATGTTATCTATCATGTAGGGCTTCAGGCATGAAAGCTGTTATGGCATAAATCAACTTATCCAAATGAAAAACTATGGAAATTGATCAAAAGGATTGCAAAGTAATTCTGTTCTAGTGATATGTATTTGTCTCTAACCAAGTACGCATGCAGCATCTGGTGTTTTTTCATTTTTATATCTCATTTTTATCATCTGGATTAGCAAGTACAATTAACGAGTTTCAGGAAGATTCTGTATTTCTGCAAGGATTTCCCAGAGGACAGAATGCAAACTATTCAGCTAGGACAGTCCTGTTTCAAGGAGTCCTGCTAACAGCACCTTCAATCACTTTCAGAAAGCTACTGCATTCACAGTAGCTCCAACGGGAAGCTGTTGATAAACTGAAAGCCATTTAATGTCACCAGCCTGTGCTCAAGTTACCTGACTTTGAGAGGGCATTTTCTTTAGCAGTAGATGCTAGTCATGAAGCTGTGGAGCAGGGCTATTACAAAGGAATGTTCTGATGATATTGACCATCCACTGGCTTACTTCTCCAAGAAATTTAATAAACATCAAAATAATTATTCCACTATAGAGAAAGAATTATTGGCCCTTGAACTGGCTTTTCAGATTTCCAATGTGTACATCTGCACAGCTCAGGGGCCACTTGTTGTGTGTACTGTTCATAATCCTTCAGTGCTCCTGAGTAAAATGAAAAATAAAAATAGACGATTGTTAAATTGGAGCCGAATTCTACAAGAATATGATTTAATGATTACCCATATTAACATCAAGGATAATGTAATTGCTGATTGCCTTACCATGTTATTCAAAAATGTTATATTTGCCTGTATTATGTCATGCAAACAGTGAATGTGCTATTTCAGGTATTGTGGATTGCAGTTAAAATTTTGCTCTTGCAGCTCAAATTTTTCTTTGTTGGTCAGAGGTATTACGTGCTCCCATTTTCAGTTCATTTAGATTAGTTTGGGACTGTCACTTTACAAGAACAATTTTATCAAAGCACTGCAGGCTTTGGAATTTGACTGTGAACTGATAGACAGGCTGAGGACAGCGTATTCCTAAATTGGATACATCTGAAGAGAGAGGAAGGGTCCCTGGAAAACCCATGTACAGTGACCATGTAACCAACAGATTCAAGATACAGTACACAGTTTGCTCAAGGGTCATTTTAAGGAAGCAGTGCTGTGGAGCAGAGCTCTTGGAAGTAATACAGTACTGAAGTGGCCTCGTGTGTCACTTCTGAAGGGTATCGCTTAACCCCGCTGTAGCTAAACGAAAAGGACATTTCTCTGAAAGTGCAACAGCAAGGATATTGTGAGTTAATAAACAATTTGTCACCCCAGTCTCTCCAACCTTCTTCATGAATTTCTTTGCATCAATTTCAAGCCTGTGTGTCAACACTGACTGAAGTTTGAACTGCCTTTTGGAATTGTGCCTGAGCTGTTGTGGCTTGGGGTATTCCACACACACACACACACACACACACACACACACACACACACACACACACACACACACACACACACACATTCTATTACTGCTATCTGGGTATGTAACAGTGATGAATCCAACTACTGTTGTGTCATCTGCAAACTTAATGACACTGTTGGAACTGGATATGGCCAAGCAGTTGTGGGTCACTAGAGTGAATAGGAGCAGGCTGAGCACACAGCCATGAGGTGTGCCAGTGCTCAGCGCAACAGTGCTTGAGATTCTGCAACCAACCTCGATAGATTGTGGTCTTTCAGTTGGAAAGTCCTGAATCGAGTTACAGAGAGGAGTGTTGAGTCCCAGCAAGGTCAGCTTTTCCACCAGAGGGTACAAGATCTACTGTATATTATCTCACTGTTCCAAAGAAGTCTACAGGGTGAAAGTAGAACCTCAGACAAAAGAATTGTGTAGTTTATATTTCCAAATCTCATGGTACAATATTGAAAAATTACATGATTAATTTTCCTAATGAAGCATAATTCTGTGAGCAAAAAAAATCTCCTGGTGGATGTCAGCGGGTCGTCTAACAGCATCAAAGGGAGAGAAAGAATTCTCGAGGTTTGGACCAGAATCCTGCATTGAGACTTTTTCTCCCACTGATGTTGCTCAACCTGCTGAGTTCCTCAAACATTGTTTTTGCTCCTGATCCGAGCCTCTCCCTGCGTCTCCAGAAGAAAGTAAGGCTGATCTGCTCACATCCTGGTAGATGAAAAACAACTGTTCTTGCTAAAATGATTAGCATTCTTCTGGTGCTTGAAAATGCACATTTAATCGAGGTTTAACGGAGGAGGTATTCCATAAAGCATTAATCCCCTCTGGCCAAATTATTACTGTCCCTATTAAAGTTACACCAGTCCCTGTTCAACTATTGAGCAACTAGATTTAACTACATTTTAATGATACAACTCTCTATTACTCTCATCTGTTGCACTTATTTAATAATTAGTTTCTCATAAAAAGCTCTCAACTACAGCCCCTTCATTGTCTGTTTGGCCTTTATCGATCACATTCCACAGTTTGCTTCCATAAATTATTTTGTTCATGTGTGACATCGTTGGATGTTTACATGATGAGGCTTTCAAAAAATAAAATCTGACTTTTCAAAACAGTTGATTATTAGATCAAACAAAAGTTACAAAATTATGCATCCTTTGTTTTTTGTTAGTACTTCTATTCTTTTAGGGAAATGATCATAATTCATTTATTATAAGATTGGAACCAGATCAGCATACCTTCTTTGTGCTGTGCAACCTTCCAAATACACATTGAAACTCAAGTACCAGGTGTGGTTCTTAAAAACACTTATGTATAATCAGCATTATGCTAGCAGCTGTTTCAAAATCTCAAGGATCATGTGGAGGACCCGACTTTCTGGGACCAAACCACTTAAGCCTCCTGGACTAAGATGAGGTCTGAGGTTTTGCAGAAATGAAACTTAAACTGTGGTGATATCACATCACATGGTGTCAGAGAACTATACCCTGAAGGCAGAGAAGCATTTAGAACCAGAAGACTGAAGACACACTTGACATCCTGGAAAGACAGGGCTAGGGCAGTAATCTCTATAAAGAGAGGGAGATGTTGTTCTGTATTGTATCATCCTTATTATAGGAGATACACAACATAAATGGCTTTTAAATAAGTAAGACTATTTCTGACTCTTTTAAGAAATGTGTGCCCAGAAGATGGTCACCTCGTGAAGATCACAATTCTGTAACTTTAACAAGAAAGGGGGAAACTTGTGAAAACACATGAAGAATATCTCTCTGAAAGACAACTCAACAAGAGACGTGAGTTTAAAGAGACTAAGGATATAATGTTTAAAAGTGATTTATAATTACTTCTGAACCACAATTTAAAATTGCTGTAAAGAGAATTGATTTGGTGCAGTACTACCAATCGTTCATGCTAATTGTTCATGAATTACACCAATGTTTCTTTTCATATTTAGCCTGCTAATGGTTGGCTATGCATGTATAATTTTCACATTAGAAATATAGGATTCAATATTTCTTTTAAAACATAGAGAAACAAATCCAATAATCAAGTTTAATATCCCAAATATTCTTCCAAACATTGACTATGAGGCAGAGCTAGTATTTGTTGGACAGGTGGTGAGCTGCAATGAAAAGGAAACCAGCTGAAGTTGAGCTGGAGCTGTATTCATCATGTCTTACTGATGCATAAATCTATGTACAACTGCATCACATGGAATTCAGGATCTCATTTCTGGACTTGTAGGGTTTAAAGCAAGTTGTTATTTGCAAATGCATTGATTAAGTTTTATTGGAAAGTACCTTACAGTTGCGGTAACTTCCTCAGCTCATGACAATTCCATGCAATTAATTACAAAAATAAAGGTAATGAGAGAACCAAAGACCCTGTTTGTTAATGATTTCCGATTACCCAAAACATCTATGGATTTGACAGAGGTTTCCTAGTGATGGACTAAGAAAAATCAAATCATTCCTTTCATTGTTGCCTGATTTGTTTCTCTATGTTTTAAAAGAAATATTGAATCCAATTTCCAGGGCAGAAAATTGGCACTACTGTTAGATATTAATCCATGTAGCTAAATGACATGGTGAGTATAAGAGACAACCGATACTTATGCATGTGCTTGCATCCATAACCAATGACCATTGTCTTCCCCTCTCTTTATGAAAAAACACGAGTAAAACATTTTTAAAGTTAAATCCGTAAAATTGCGGTGGTTAAATTGTGCTCAGTTTTACTTACCATGGACACACCTAATGGGATTTGACAAGTTGTCAAAGACACTTCAGTCACATGTGAGCACAGTGAGGTAGATTACCGTAGATTAAAAGGTGATTTAGGAAGGCTGGAGGTGTGGGCTGAGAAATGGCTGTCACATGTGAGCAAAACACCACTTTGGCTAAGGGATTTGGGTGTACATGTGATAACTTCCTACTTAGTATGTCACTCCTCAACCCACCTAGCCCTTCTGTTAATACTATAAATCATTATATACACTCTGTCATCGTTTCAGATATTTTTCCAAATATTAGATCACAAATTCATGACCTTAAAGTATATCGAACATCGAACAGTACAGCACAGTATGAGCCCTTAAACCCATGAAGTTGTGGCCAAGTTTGTCTATTTTTTTTACCCTGATGAAATGGTTAGTGCAATGTTATTGCAGTGATCAGGAATCGGGTTCAAATCCCATATGTCTAAGTTTATATTAAAAATATATATTTCTCCAATAGGAAGTTCAGGCTTCTTTAAGAATCTCTCGCTGCTTCTGATAAATTCCAGTTTGCAACAAACAGCACATTTGTAACACTTCGAATGGGCCCAACAATATTTTTCAGGAGTTAATATATTTTATCTGTAAAGGAAAGAAATGCATTATAATTAATAATGATTGATTATGTAATATATTCAATATGTAATAACATTTACATTGCTGGACCAATTTTAGATCATAATTTGTAAATAAGACTAAACATGCTTGAGCAATGTTAGAATTAAAGGAGGTTCAAAGCTTTGTATTTTCCTGCTGCATCTGGTTATGAAGCATGATGAATAATTAACTAACTAATGGTGGAGCACACTTCAAGGGCATCCCCATTTGTATCATGGGTGGTGACAACTTTATGTGCTAAAGACGAAGCAGAACCATTTATAACCATCTTCAGCAGAAGTATCTATTACCTTATTTTCCCCTTTGAACCCTCCCATCTCAAATCAATTTTCAGCCCATTCAGTTCACTCCATTTTAAAATAAAAGCATTAGATACAGTATTAGATATAATGTCTGAGACCGAACAACTTCACAGCTGTAGCAATGAGGAGTTATGTCCATGGGGCATCTCCATTGTAACTATTCCAGTGTGGTTGTAACAGAGGCACCTCCACAAAAATGTAGAAGATCGTTAATATGCCCAAAAGGCAGGAAAAAAAAACTGACTGAGATCATGTAAATCAGTCCTATCTCAATAAAACTTGCTGTCAGCAGTTCCATCTATTGCCAGTGACCTGCTCACTGATGTTTATTTTGGAGTTTGACTAAAATCAGACCACATTACGACCTTTATCCAAAGAGCAAAATTCCCAAAATGATGTGAGAATGACTGTACAATGCTCAATTGCTTTCACAATTCCTCAGAAAATGAAATGATATATCCCTGCCTTCATTGCACTGGTCACATTAGTATTGTGGACATTAGAGCAGCTCAGAGGTTAGATATCATGTAGTGATTGGCTGTCACTTAAACCCAGGCAGACACAAAGTGTGTTAGGCAGATGAGTCATGATTTAATCAAAGAGCAAAACAGACTTCATATTGTAATGTTCTCATGCATTCTTAAGAATAAGCAACAGAAAATCTGCTAAGGCTTCAAGAGAGAAAGAAGTCATTTTGCCTGTGTTTGGAGTGTCTTTCATATAACCATATATATAACCATATAACCACTTACAGCACAGAACAGGCCAGTTTGGCCCTACTAGTCCATGCCGTAGCAAATCCCCACCCTCCTAGACCCACTGACCAGCACCCGGTCCGTACCCCTCCAGTCCTCTCCTATCCATGTAACTATCCAGTCTTTCCTTAAATGTAACCAATGATCCCGCCTCGACTACGTCTGCTGGAAGCTCATTCCACATCCCCACCACCCTCTGCGTAAAGAAATTTCCCCTCATGTTCCCCTTATAATTTTCCCCCTTCAATCTTAAACCATGTCCTCTAGTTTGAATCTCCCCCTTTCTTAATTGAAAAATCCTATCCACATTGACTCTGTCTGTCCCTTTTAAGATCTTAAACACCTCGATCAAGTCCCCTCTCAATCTTCTACGCTCCAGAGAAAAAAGCCCCAGTCTGCACAACCTTTCCCTGGAACTCAGACCCTGAAATCCTGTCAACATTCTCGTGAACCTTCTCTGCACTCTCTCTATTTTGTTTATATCTTTCCTATAATTTGGTGACCAAAACTCCAAATTTGGCCTCACCAATGCCTTGTACAATTTCATCATAACCTCCCTACTCTTGAATTCAATACTCCGATTTATGAAGGCCAACGTTCCAAATGCCTTCTTCACCACACCATCTACCTGAGTATCAGCCTTGAGGGTACTATTTACCATCACTCCTAAATCCCTTTGTTGCTCTGCACTCCTCAATTGTCTACCATTCAATGTATATGACCTATTTAAATTTGCCTTTCCAAAATGTAGCACCTCACATTTATCTGTATTAAATTCCATCAGCCATTTCTCAGCCCACACCTCCAGCCTTCCTAAATCACCTTTTAATCTACGGTAATCTACCTCACTGTGCACAACACCACCAATCTTTGTGTCATCCGCAAACTTGCTTATCCAATTCTCTACCCCTACATCCAGATCGTTAACACATATAACAAATAATAGTGGACCCAGGACCGAACCCTGAGGAACTCCACTAATCACCAGCCTCCAATTGGACAAACAATTTTCTACCACTACTCTCTGACACCTCCCATCCAACCACTGCTGAATCCATTTCACTACCTCCTCATTTATACCTAATGCCTCCACCTTTTTTCCTAACCTCCTGTGGGGAACTTTGTCAAAAGCTTTACTAAAGTCCAAATAGACAACATCCACAGCTTTCCCTTCATCAACCTTTTTTGTAACCCCCTCGAAGAACTCAATCAGGTTTGTCAAGCATGATCTACCCCTGACAACAACATGTAGATGTATTTCACTTTATCCCTTTCTAAAACTTTGTTGTCACTCATCTTAGTGAGTGGATAAAACCACTATATCGTGCACCATCACTACCAGTCATCTTCCTAGTATAGACTCCAACCTCATCGTTTTCCAACCCCACGTTGTCCATATCTACCTCTGACCTAAGATCCACAAACCCAATTGTCCCGGCAGACCCATCATCTCCGTGTGCTCCTGCCCCCACTAAATTGGTATCTGCTTACCTCAACCTTTTTGTCCCTCTTGCTCCGATCCCTCCCCACTCACATCCGTGCCCTCCATCACCAACAACTTCCACCAGTTCCCCATACTGAAGACCTCAAAACCCTTCATTTCTTTCTGGACAATCGACCCAACCAGTCCACCTCCACCACCACCCTTCTCCAGCTAGAAGAACTTGTCCTCACCCTCAATCACTTCTCCTTTGACTCATCCCACTTGCTTCATGTCAAAGGAGTAGATATGGGTACCCGCATGGGCACTAGTTATGCCTGCCTTTTTATTGGCTACATGGAGCAATCTATGCTACAAGCCTACTTCAACTCTTCCTCCGCTACTTTGATGCTGCACTCATCGACTTAGCTGCCAAATTTCATCCAGACCTCAGATTCACTTGGTCCATCTTTAGCAGCACTCTCCCTTTCCACGAACTCTCTGTCTCCATCCCAGGAGACAAACTCTCAACAAAATTCTTCTACATTTCCTTGGTTCAGGCCCAAAACGTTGGTAATATATCATTACCTCCTATGGATGCTGCGAGACCAGCTGAGTTCCTCCAGCATTTCTGTGTGTCTTTATTGCCTAAGATAGTCTCTGGAAGGCTTGCAAGTCAGTTGTTGATGACTTTTATAGGATTTATACTGCCACATCTATCTTTTCTCTCTGCTCAAAATGTGACTACGTACCACTTTTAATATTACAAAATTGGTATTTTTTCTGCATCCTCTATGTCTTGTGAATTCATGCGTGAAAGAGTTAAAAAGCAAAGAGATCCTCCGGAAAGACTATGTGATATGAGTGGCACACATACTTCACAATCACAGTCATGCTTTGAAGGGTCGGCACAGTTGACATAACGGTTAGCACAATGTCTTACAGCGCCAGCAGTCGGGACCAGGGTTCAAATCTCACAGCTATCTGTAAGGAGTTGATATATTCTCCCTGTGTCTGCGTGGGTTTTTCCCGGGGGCTCCGGTTTCCTCCTATGATTCAAAACATACTGGGGGTATAAATTGGGTATAAATTGGGCAGCACGGATTCTTGACTGAAATGGTCTATTATCATGCTGTATGTCTAAATTTAAATTTCAAACTACCAGGATCAAGCGTCATCTATGGCTCCCAGACATCCATGTTTTCCCAACAGCCGGAATCTGTTCTTTAATTGTGAAGATCAGTTTTATCTCCACTGACTGATGAATTATTCTGCTTCTCTTTTCAAGCTGCTGGCATTTTAAATGCAATCTGTTGTATCTGAACATCTATGAGCTTCTTAAATGTGTGCTTTCTTTCTTCATTTAATTTTCTTTTATATACTTAGTTCCTTCTTCACAGCTCAAGGGTGTCTTACAAACTTTTTCAGCAATGGTTGTCGGCCTATTTTGACAAAGCTTATATTGGTCGTCCTTCAGTTTGAAGAAGACACGTTGTTGTGCAGTTCATCTGTGGGCATGAGGGAGATGTTTCAGTCCCAGTCTGGAAGCGCAATGGGGGCACTGAAAGTCCGTTGTTGTAATAACTGTGGCTGCTGCTCTGCGACGCCCCTCACGCCTTCCACCTGTCTTCAAAACTGGTGTAGGCTTCATTGCACAGGGCTCGCCAACGGATCCTGTCAGCAGCTGCAGCTTCTAGTTCCCACGATACCACAGCATAGGGTTTCTTTCACAGCATCTTTATAGCGCTTGCGTGGATGACCTTGAGGTCTCCTTCCAGTCTTCAGTTCACTATAGAGCAGCTGCTGAGGCGTACGGTGGTCGTCCATTCTGATGGCGTGTTCCACCCACCGTATCTGGGCTCTGATGATCCAGGACTCAATGCTGGTGGACTTCACATGACCCAAGACCTCCAGGTTGGAGACACTGTCTTGCCAATGAATGCCAAGGATGGAACGGATGGCGTGCATATGGAATTTCTCAAGTTGTTTGATGTGACTTCGGTACAGAATCCAGATCCCACATCCATATAGGAGAGAAGGGCTGACCACAGCTCTGTAGACTTTCAGCTTTGTGGAGATGAGGATGTTATGTTGATTGAGCACTCTGGTATGTAGCCTCCCCAGAGACTGGCTGGCCTTGCTGATCCTGGAGTCAATTTCTTTGTCCAAAGACCCATCACTCGAGATGATGCTCCCCAAGTATTTGGAGCTGTATACATTTGTCAGCTGGGTGTCGTCAACAGTGATTTTTGGCCCTATGGTGTTGGTGTTTGGCACAGACTGACAGAGTATTTCAATCTTGCTCAGGTTGATGGTCAGGCCAAAGAGCATAGCAGCATCTGAGAACTTGTTCAGCATTAACTGTAGATCACTATCTTTGTGCGCCAAGACCACAGTCAGCAGCAAAAAGGATTTCTTGAATGACTGTGACTGTGTAGAGGCCTTCGTCCATGTGTTCAAGTGGCAAAGGTCAAAGAGAGTCAGTTCCTGGTATACAGTCCCTCCTCCAGACCTTGGACAGCACGCGACAACAAGCAAGTAAAGAACAGATTGGTACTCAGCCCTGCTTCACTCCATTAGAAATGGCAAATGCAGCTGATGTATCACCACTTCAGAGGACCTGTCCCGCCATTCCATCATGGAGCAGCTGAATCATCTTTACAAATTTCTTTGTGCACCAGTATTGACTCAGATTGATCCAGAGAGCCTCCCTGTTTGCAGTGTCAAATGCCTTTGTCAGGTCAATGAAGACAGAGTGAAGAGGCTTTGTTCTGCAGAGCAGAACAAAGATTAATCCCTCTCCAAAATGAACTGGCAAGAAATTAAAAGTGAAGTAAGTGTATTTTCTTCTCCATCACTTCTGCTTTGCAATTTTCCACTGGCCTAATGCAATACCACCTGGAAAATAGTTACCATGATTATTTCTGAATGGCTTGGATGTTTAACTTCCAGCCAGAACATCACTGATAAAGATTTGAGTAGGATGATAATCCTCCCTAACTTAGTTCGAGCAAACTAGTTACACCATTCTGGAGTGCACATTCCCTCCTGCTAACATTGTTGAGATTATTGAGAAATATAAAGAAAAGTGCAGATGGTGGGAATCTGAATAAAAACTGGGAATGTTGGAATTACTCAGTGGGTGAGACAAGATGGGTGGAGAAACATATTTTTAGACTGACAAATTTTCATTGGAACTGAGAAAAGTTAGAATTCAAGTATGTTTTAAATTGCACAAGGCTTGATATAAAGGCCGCGGCAGAGATAGTGGATCTTAAGTCTGTCATGATGGCTGCCTCATTGAAACAGGAAGGCAGTTGGCGAACCTTCCATCTGGTGATGGATATCCTTTGTCACCATGTTAGTTATTATATAAGCCCTGTAATATTATTTCTAATATTGAAAATTTAACAGAGGGCAAAGATATCATAAGTGTGCTGTGAAAAAATTCTTCCATGGTAACAATGTCATCGATGCCTTTTCATTGAAAATGACCTATTTTGATCTGAGCATACATTCCACTTAGCAGCTTTGAAATCCCTCACCTTAGGTCACGTTATTTTCCATTATATTCTTCTCCCTCTTTTATCGCTGAACTTTGCCAATTTATTCCTCTTCCAACAAAAGGATCATACCAGCCAATGCTCAAAGTTCCAAAAACATCTCTTTGCCTTCAGTGAAGTGTATATCATTATTAATAATGTTCTTTCTGTCGGATTCATCTCTCTGTATACATTTCTCAGATGCTGAGGCTGAGATATATGTCGTTCTGATGTCAATTACAACTTCTGACTTTAATTTCATTGAATTCTGGTTTTTGAAACTTTGAGAATTTTAAAGGTGCCTGTCATTACGGGAAATAAAATGTACTGTATTTTCTAAATAATGTATAGTTCTACATCTTTCTGGCTGTTAATTGAATTGCAAGTCCAAAGGACCCCAAAATCCAGCAGCAATAGATATTCACCACGACAAGTAGTTACTTAAACAAAAGTTGTTTTTAATTATCCTTAAACAGAATAAAACTTTAACTTATCACTATTACCCAGCTTAACCCCCTTCTAATTCTAAACGCACATGTATGTAATGTGTGTGTAAATTTAAGAAAAGTTCTTTGGTTCATAGTTCAATCTCACTTCTCATTCTTCCAAGTTCACTGGTTGCAGGAAATTCTTATACTGTGCACAGAATTTAACATGTATAAAGTTCACCAGGCTTTGGTGCTTGAAAGGTAAATACTTACCACTCAGGAAGGTTCTTGTAGGGTTTGCAGAGAGAGAGATATGTTGTTCCAGGATTTCCATAACTGAGGTACAACCATTCATCACTTCAATGTCTCGCTGATGAAACTTGCCACATCAGGGTTCTCCAGATGATAGTCTCTTTCTTTCAGGCCACCACAGAGTTCAGTTCTGTTCTGTTCATCTTATTCCAAGAGAAACATCAGACAGATAGCACTTCCAGCCATCCGCCTCTCTGGAGCTTCTGTGTCAGTTCCAACAAGCTTCTCCTGACTGACACTGTTCAGTCTCTCTCTCCACCTGAGATTCAAACTGCCAGCCACATGTCCTTCTCGCTCTCACTTGCAAAATCCCCAACCTTCTCCAGCAAACAATAGGAGTTAGTCTTCTGCTCCCATCTGTTGTTTTAGGTAAACAATAACCTCTCAATGACCTTTCTGTGAAGAGGTATTAGGAGATGGCCTGTCTCTTGCTGTGGCTTTTAAAGACAATAGTTCATTCATTCACTTCAATTAACAGCCACTTGTGAAATCTCCATAGCATTCTTCATATCTTCTGTAAATTCACTGTGAATATGACATCTCCAGTATTTCAAATAAGATCTGTTTTAAAATGTGTGTATGTATGTAACCTTCTCTAATTTTACCAATTTATCTCCCAAAATCATCTCCAAATATTCCATCACAATTGGATTAAAAAAGAAGGCCTCGTATAATGGTTGTTGCAGAAAGCAATCTCTTGAAATAAATTAAGCAGATTCTCAGATTGCCTAAAGGAGTTTGGGTTTTTTTTTGGTTCAGAAGGGGAGGCAGACTCTCTGCATTCACTGGAAAGGTTGGTTCTTCAATTTCAGTTTGCACTTTAGTGTCAGGAATCTAATCGTTGGCTACATTTTGCTGATGACAGCAGCAAGATTGAACTGCTAACCAAGTAGAAGAAGCAAACTTCAGTGCTCATCTTGATCAGGCTGACAAAGTAAAGTTGGTGAATAGGAATCGATAAAAATGATGATCAGACACTGAAAGCATTGGTTAAAAGAGAGAGCCCTTGTGTAATGTATGGGGTGACATAAATAAAACAAATTGAATGAAGATACCAGAATCAGCATTCCATTTTCAAATTCGAGTTCAAATTCATTGTTGCATGTATCCAGCTGAAGTGATTGAGACTTTTTTTACGAGCAGATCAGTAGTCATCTCATGCATAGTACAGCAAGTAAGAAAAACTACAAAAGTGGAAAGTTACTGAAAGACGTAAGTGGATGCAATGTCATTCAAGATATTTTTTGATATGGCAGGAAAGAAACTCCCTGTAATCTGGAGCTACATGATCTCACATTTACGAATCTACTTCCTGATGGGAATGGAGGGGAGGGTGATGAAGACAGTGTAGCCAAGGTAGGATGTCTTTTAATAAGTTGGTAGCTTTTCCAAATAGCCTTCTTCGTGTCTGATTGTTATGCTCTGTTTCTTCTTTTTCTTTGGCTTGGCTTCGCGGACGAAGATTTATGGAGGGGGTAAAAAGTCCACGTCAGCTGCAGGCTCGTTTGTGGCTGACCAGTCCGATGCGGGACAGGCAGACACGATTGCAGCGGTTGCAAGGGAAAATTGGTTGGTTGGGGTTGGGTGTTGGGTTTTTCCTCCTTTGCCTTTTGTCAGTGAGGTGGGCTCTGCGGTCTTCTTCAAAGGAGGCTGCTGCCCGCCAAACTGTGAGGCGCCAAGATGCACGGTTTGAGGCGTTATCAGCCCACTGGCGGTGGTCAATGTGGCAGGCACCAAGAGATTTCTTTAGGCAGTCCTTGTACCTTTTCTTTGGTGCACCTCTGTCACGGTGGCCAGTGGAGAGCTCGCCATATAATACGATCTTGGGAAGGCGATGGTCCTCCATTCTGGAGACGTGACCCATCCAGCGCAGCTGGATCTTCAGCAGCGTGGACTCGATGCTGTCGACCTCTGCCATCTCGAGTACCTCGACGTTAGGGGTGTGAGCGCTCCAATGGATGTTGAGGATGGAGCGGAGACAACGCTGGTGGAAGCGTTCTAGGAGCCGTAGGTGGTGCCGGTAGAGGACCCATGATTCGGAGCCGAACAGGAGTGTGGGTATGACAACGGCTCTGTATACGCTTATCTTTGTGAGGTTTTTCAGTTGGTTGTTTTTCCAGACTCTTTTGTGTAGTCTTCCAAAGGCGCTATTTGCCTTGGCGAGTCTGTTGTCTATCTCATTGTCGATCCTTGCATCTGATGAAATGGTGCAGCCGAGATAGGTAAACTGGTTGACCGTTTTGAGTTTTGTGTGTCCGATGGAGATGTGGGGGGGCTGGTAGTCATGGTGGGGAGCTGGCTGATGGAGGACCTCAGTTTTCTTCAGGCTGACTTCCAGGCCAAACATTTTGGCAGTTTCCGCAAAGCAGGACGTCAAGCGCTGAAGAGCTGGCTCTGAATGGGCAACTAAAGCGGCATCATCTGCAAAGAGTAGTTCACGGACAAGTTTCTCTTGTGTCTTGGTGTGAGCTTGCAGGCGCCTCAGATTGAAGAGACTGCCATCCGTGCGGTACCGGATGTAAACAGCGTCCCCTGAAACCCTCTGGGATCAGTTGAAGGCTACCATACTGCAATCCACTGAAGAGGTACTGGGCTTCTCCTCCAGGAAAAACAAGGACTGGTTTGACGAAAACAGCCAGGAAATCCAGGAGCTGCTGGCAAAGAAGCGAGCTGCCCACCAGGCTCACCTTACAAAGCCGTCCTGTCCAGAGAAGAAACAAGCCTTCCGTCGCGCATGCAGCCATCTTCAGCGCAAACTCCGGGAGATCCAAAATGAGTGGTGGACTAGCCTCGCCAAACGAACACAGCTCAGCGCGGACATTGGCGACTTCAGGGGTTTCTACGAGGCTCTAAAGGCTGTGTACGGCCCCTCACCCCAAGTCCAAAGCCCGCTGCGCAGCTCAGACGGCAAAGTCCTCCTCAGCGACAAGATCTCCATCCTCAACCGATGGTCAGAACACTTCCAATCTCTTTTCAGTACCAACCGCTCAGTCCAAGATTCCGCCCTGCTCCAGCTCCCTCAACAGCCCCTAAGGCTAGAGCTGGATGAGGTTCCCACCCTGGATGAGACATATAAGGCAATCGAACAACTGAAAAGTGGCAAAGCAGCAGGTATGGATGGAATCCCCCCAGAAGTCTGGAAGGCTGGCGGCAAAACTCTGCATGCCAAACTGCATGAGTTTTTCAAGCTTTGTTGGGACCAAGGTAAACTGCCTCAGGATCTTCGTGATGCCACCATCATCACCCTGTACAAAAACAAAGGCGAGAAATCAGACTGCTCAAACTACAGGGGAATCACGTTGCTCTCCATTGCAGGCAAAATCTTCGCTAGGATTCTACTAAATAGAATAATACCTAGTGTCGCTGAGAATATTCTCCCAGAATCACAGTGCGGCTTTCGCGCAAACAGAGGAACCACTGACATGGTCTTTGCCCTCAGACAGCTCCAAGAAAAGTGCAGAGAACAAAACAAAGGACTCTACATCACCTTTGTTGACCTCACCAAAGCCTTCGACACCGTGAGCAGGAAAGGGCTTTGGCAAATACTAGAGCGCATCGGATGTCCCCCAAAGTTCCTCAACATGATTATCCAACTGCACGAAAACCAACAAGGTCGGGTCAGATACAGCAATGAGCTCTCTGAACCCTTCTCCATTAACAATGGCGTGAAGCAAGGCTGTGTTCTCGCACCAACCCTCTTTTCAATCTTCTTCAGCATGATGCTGAACCAAGCCTATGCTCTGTTTACATGATTATCAATTATACAAAAGAAAGCAAGCACCCCACTCTTTATGCTTTTCTCACATTTTGTGAACCAAATCATGCTTATTGTTCAAAGACAGTAATGCCATGAATAAATCATTGGGAATTTATCCACATTTCTGCCTTTATTAACGATGCTACTGTTGATATTATAAGGCGAATATCTCAGATACATCAGATCCTTTATTCAACACCATAAATCCCCAACTTTGTTTCGATTTTTTTGGATCAGTATTTTTCAATCTGTTATCCATGGGGTTGTTATTGGGTTGTCCACTGTGATGCAGCAAAGAAGAACAATACTGACATCTTAACATCTTCCAAATTGCTTACCTTTGGAAAAATGCCTTATCTATCCTCTCATATTGTTAATGCCTCCGTAAGGTCACTCCCTGGCCTCAAATGCTCCAGGGTGAAAATTCCCAGCATATCCAGCCTCTCTTTATAACTCCATATCCTCGTGAATCTTTTCTGCAGCCTTTCCATCCTCCCTACAACAGGACAACCAGAACAGTGCGAAATACTCTAACGTAGAGTAACCTCTTGTACAGTTGATGTCCCAGTTTACTCATCCTGACTTTGCTTGATAACTATGCCTTTCAAATTTTTCTTTAAAATCTGAGAGAGATATTTGACATGAAAATAGATCACTTGCAACCTAAAATGAATGTTACTGTCATTCAGGAAATGAACAGGTAGGGATTCCTGATTGTTATTCTAAACATACTAATAACCATTTAATTTGATTCTAAAGGCTCTCTAGTCTATAAGCATTTACAAATCATTTGCAGAGCTCTGAGGGAGCTGCAATATCTTAATAAAAAATAGTAAAAAAACCAAAAATATAAATCTTCCAAATTGTATGAGCCAATACCACTGAAAACCCAAGTGCTGAAAGCATTAGGGGGTTGAACACTTGCAGTAATCATTTCCATTTCCTTTTGAGTGGCTACGAGATTAAGCGTTCATGCAGCAAGCTGACAAATGCCTTTAGTAAACTAGTTTCACCCTCCAATTCCATCCATTATAATCAAGCACCACAGGAAGCTCTTTGAAATCCTGAGTTGGTTCTGAAGATAAGTTATTTCAAATCTTTTTTTTTCTGTTCAATACTTTGATAATTGTTGGTTAAATCCAATCACCCTCACATTTATTTAACTGGCAATGATTCCTGAATATTTTAAACATATTTAATCTCCATTTTATTTTATATTTTATATGTGTTTTTGGAAGAAAATTTTATGGAAAAAAAAAGCGAAGAATCACAGAAGTTCCAAAAAAAAATCAAAATGTCATCTCAGGGGTTCAGATGAACAAGACAAATGAATCTTGAAGAAGTGATGGTCCTGGATTGTGCAGGGGAACATGAGCAGTACCATACAGGAACTTGTACCCATGCACTGGTGGAAGAGTACCATTCTGGTCAACAGCATTTCTTCATTTAGCTATCACTTTATCTTCCACTGAGGGAAGATAAAGTTGAGGTAAAATTGCTATTTCTTACAGCAGAAAATTGGAATAACTATCCTGTGCTAAATATGTTGTGGGAAATCCACCTCCATTGATTTCACTTTACATTGGACGACCATTTTTTTTAAAGGCTTGCTTCCTGAAAAATAAAATTGGATTATGAAACACAATTTCAAGCTGAACACAAAGATAATTTCATATTTGCTGTATTACATAGGAAGTTGGAGAAAGATTTGATTATATTTTATTTGATTTAGCATGTTGAATCACATAATGATGCTAATACATTGCGTTCGTTCCACTGCCTAAAAATGTTTTGCCGCTGATTTTCATTTGTACTCAGCATCTGATGTCTCTTGTGTCAATGTCCAACAATAGTTGGCCAGCATTGATGGATTCCAGTTGCCCTGATACCGATTATCCATGGTCGTAATGTCCTGGTGAAACCTTTCACCGTGTTCGTCACTGACTACACCAAGATCAACGGGAAAGAAGTCCAAATGCGAATGGAGAAAATTGATTTTCAATGACATGTTTCATTTCACGGTTTTGTATGTTTGAAGTAGAATGAAAATAGAACAGAAAAATCTCAAAAATAGGTTATACAGTAAAATCTCCGTTTTCCGGAATTCAGTCATCCAGAAACTCAACCGGCCCAAAAAATAAATAAATAAATACATAGATAGATAAATCTAATTAATATAGCTGGGCAGATGGACCTTGCAGGAGAGCACTGAGACTTCTTTGAACACACGCAGGTTTGCCCCGCTGAACTCGCAATGCCCTTCAAAGTGCGCACATTCTTCTCGCTCTCGCCACTTGCATGGAGGTGAGCCGAGTTGTCAGCATGAAGAAAGTGCACCAAGGGTCTGATGGGGACACTTGTGTGGAGGTGAGACGGGTTGTGCTGAGAACGTGACTGGGACACTGGCGTGGATGTGAGTCACGTTGAACAGAGAGCCTGACTGGGACAATTGCAAGAAGGTGTGTCAGGTTTCACCGAGGGCCTGACCAGGACACCAGGATGAAGAACTGGTCAATGCTGCTTGATGCTTGGACAACTCTCCAGAAGTGTTTCCATATCCCTACCTTGGACTGGGTTTGAATTTAAATTTACAATTTTTAAGTTACAGGAATTACTTGATTAAAGTGAACTTTACATAATTAAAGACTAGAGTACTGATTTTATTTCCAAAATAATTCACATTTTTCACTGTCTTTAGTCTTTTAAACAGTGTATTCTTAATGCAAGTGTATTTGTTAGATATTGGAAGGGGGAGTCTCAGTCAACCAGAAAATGTGTATTTCTGGCATCTGCGATCCCTGGGTGTGCTGGATAATGGGGATTTTACTGTATTTAAAAAATGATGCATGATAGGAAATTTTTAAGGTAATTTTCATGATCATCAGCCCAACATCCTTAAAATCCACCCAAAAGAGTTCCGAAAGTAAAATCTTTCTTGTCCATTGTTAAAAGGGTGTGGTGTAATTCTAAATACATGTATTTTTACATTCATTTACTTATCTTTTTTTACTGCAAAGGCCACCGGGAGACACTAATGGTGACTCTTTGTCCACCTTACAGAAGCAGAAGGCAATTTTGTGTAATATTACATGTTCAGTGCACTATTACATAACCATAAAGGACTCTTGAATCATTTAGTTGCAAAGTTTACCGTCAAAACTCAGTTCGAAAAGCACAGCAGAGAGTATTGAGCAAGATCAGCATTTCCATGTGCAAGTGTGTTAAGGGGGTTGGGGGTGGTGGTGGGGGGGGGGGGGGGGGTGGGGGTGGTGGTTGTCCTCAATATAGTGGCACTTACATGATCCAGGCATATTTTTCCTTGTTCAGAAGAAGCTGGACAAAATTGGCTGCCATGTTTCTTACACCAGAGCAAGGATATTGATTTGAAATGACTATATTGATTTCAAACCACATTGGAATGCCCAAAGATTGGGAAAGGTGTTTTATAAATGCAAGTTATTTAATCTAATTGATTGATGATACTTGGAAAATATCCCTCCATGGCCTGCTCACTAAAGTGCCTGGAGAAGCTATTTGTTTTCGAGTGTCGTGGTACTTTTACAACCACTCAAGGTTGCTGGGGAGACCCTGGTTTAGAATCTTATCTAAAGGATAAAACTTCTAACAATGTTGTGATTTCCTCAGTACTGCACTAATGCATCTACATAGCTTATATCTTTACACATTAGGTCAAACTTACAAATAATTGTTCTAAGCTGGAAATGATATTTTATTAGAGGAATATTTTTGACCATAAATTTCATTTTTTAATGAAAGTAAATCCAATGAGGAGGAGACCTGAGATGCAATGGTGGCTTCTTATATTGTCTACTGAATACACAGTCTGAAGGACCATTGTTGGTAGAAATTCAGCCCTCGACCTAAATGGATATTTGTGGTTACTGTATAGATAAAAATATGTCATTTTCTTGTGACAACACCCCATGAAGAACCAAAAATGAAGAAAGAATCATGTCTAGAAATTTGCACTGATGACATTAGTGATCAAGTTTGCATGACATTCTTTTATCCTTGTCATTGATCAATAGTATTTTAAATAGATGAACTGCTTCCCCCCAAAAAAATCACAGGAACATGTTTAATTCCTCTGTGTATAACGATCTTAATGCAACAAGGTCGATTAAATGATAAAGGAAAAAAAAGAACACAAATTACAGAAGCTACCTGATTAAGGGATGGATTGCCTATGGCATTATTTTGAAAAAACTGCAACACATAATCAGCTCAGCAAATAATGAATGTGAAGGTAATGAAGTTTCATTGTGTCAGAACAGAGCATTTGTTACAATCCCTTTCTGCTTTATAAATATCAAGTAATTTACACATTCTACTGCTAATTAAAATCAGTTCTTCCTCGCTCTTTTACATTTTTGGAATCTAATATGAAACATTTAATACACTTAAAATCTATTACCAAAAAGTAACGTCAAGAATCACAGCAGGCTTTACAAGAACTATCTGCTTGAGAGGGAAGAAAAGGCTGGAAAACTGAGAACTAAAATGCAGTCATGCTCTCATCTGAACAAAGCTAATAGCGGCTTCAGTCTTATTACTGACCTTGGGCATAATAACTAACCGATAAGTGTCTCAAAACTGCAAGGCAATAATAGAATATTCAGAACTCATTCTCTGATCTGTTCTGTTTGCACAGTTCTTGAATGAGTGACAGATTGAACAGGTGACTTCAATGCTACGAGAGGTCCTGAGACTGAGTAAGTAAGTTCTTGTGGAGCTCCCTCCAAAAGAAAATTGTTGAAGCCAATTCATTCAATATATTCAAAAGAGAGTTTGATCTGTGCTTATGGCTAAAGGGAACAAGGGATATGAGGGAAAACAGGAGGTTGCATGATCAATCGCGTTGGTATTGAATGATAATGCAGGCTCTCGAGGGGTTCAATATTCCTGCATCTATATACTATGAACAAAGAAGATTTGAGAAGATTGATGATGCAGTTTTGTGTGTCATGCCCAGATGTTCAGATCAGCTCCTGATCAACAACGGCAGAGAGCTACCATTCCAAATTTAAAACTCAGATGAAGCAAGAACCCCTGTTGCAGTGAGCCTGCCCAGTTCACCCCAGTTCAAAATTGTATAATTTTGAAAGAAAGTATGAACAGTAAATTGAAACTAAAGTTTTTAGAAGTTAGTTGCATGTATGATGGTGAACTAATTTGAATGCTAATTAAATTGTTTTAAGCCATGGGTTGAAGTCTTTAAATTTGACCTGTCAGTTAATACCCCATGGAGGTAGTAGAACTACCTCTCTGTTCACAGAGGAATTTAGAACATTAAGAACTATTTCCAATATTGGGGCACCACGGTTAGTGTAGTTAGTGGTTGGCTGTTACAGCGCCAAGGACATGGTTGGAATCCAGCACTGCCGTAAGGAGATGGTACATTCTCCCCGAATCTGTATGGATCTCCTCCCACCTTTCAAAAACAAAATGTATGGGAGTTTTAGGTTAATTGGCTGCAATTGGGCGGCAAGGGCTCGTGAGCCGGAAGGGTCTGTTACTACGCTGTATGTCTTAATTTAAGTGGCTGTCCTGCAGGTTAGCAATTCATCGTCATTATCATTAATCAACTTGACACTGTTCCTGCAATTCAAGAGCTTGATTTTCCCCTTTATTGTTTTCCATTGGTTAATTAGCAAATGTTAATTACTCATAGTGTGGTTACCTAAGCCAATTCACTGAGACTGCTGGCAATATGTACTTTTGGATAAAGACTCTCACTGAATGTAAATCTGTATTTTATATTAGAATATACTTTTTATTAAGCAGGACACCGTGGCTATCATTAGGAATAACACACATTAAGAGCAACATTTCCCTGTAGCTGGATTGACGTTGCTTGTAGCATGTCCCTTTAGAAATAGCTGGATGTGAGAATTGAAATAACTTGCAACAACCTTACAAAGAATGTGATGTTGAAACCAACAATATCAGTTGCAGTTAAGTTCATGTTCTCCATGCAACTTTCACAAGCGGTATGTGACAGGCAGAGGTGGACGACATACAGTTGATAAAGCTATAGTTGATAGAGCTGCAGGATTGTGATGGATGGATTTTGCCTCACCTGTTGTATCAAAGATTTTGAACGTGCCTAATATCCTATTATGTTTTATGCTAGAATTCTCTGGATTAACTGATACATTTTAAAACATACAATCTCTTTTGTATACTAAGACCAATACAGTACAGTCCAATACTTTGTCCACAATCAAATTCATTCAATGGAAAAGCGGAAAAAATCAACACTGTCAAACTTTATGAGCACAGACAGATAGACATAAAATAAAACCTCAGGATTCCTGGCTAAGGAAAAAAAAATAAACCGAATGGCTAAAGATCAATCTTGAGAATAACTCCTTGGGAAGTTATTCATTAATAGTTCCTGACTCACTAATAATACGTTCAATGACATTTATAAAACTTTAATAAAATTAAGCTTTAACAAACAATCAAGGAAAAAAGATTTAAATTTTTTTAAAATTTAAAAATATAGCCTGGTCACAGGCCCTTTTGGCCCATGAGTCCGTGCCACCCAATTAATTGACTTATAACCCTGGAATGATTTTTTGGATGGTGGGAGGAGACTGGAACATCTGGAGGAAACCCACACAGACATGGGGAGAATATACAAACTCCTTACAATGGCGCCAGATTTGAACCCCGGATGCTGTAGCTGTAACGGCGTTGCGCTGACCACCACCCTAAACATGCCGCCCTTTACGATATTTTCTAGTCAAAGGTTTACAGTGAAGAAAAAATATAAATTGAAATTGAGCCCCAAAGACTGCAGAATGGAAAGAGGAAGGATGCATGCCTTTTTAATGGGAGCAACTCGATAATGAAATCTTTTAGTATTGGTTAACTGCACATCCAAAGTATGCTTGTGAGAATTTGAACCCAAGAGTAAACCTGACTCAGTACAATTTTGTAGGGCTTCATCAAGACTAAATGTGGAGCAGCATATAAAATTTTGCTCTCCTAAACTAAAAATGGACATAATTACTGCAGAAAAAATGGACTGATGATTCAATGGGTCCTAGGCTAGTCATATGAAGAGAGATTTAGTAGGTAAGACCTCTGTTCTTGGGTGTTTAGAAAAAGAGTTATTGAAGACTCTTGTAGGGCTTGATAGAGTAGAGGCAGATAATATATTTCCCATGGCTGAAAAGCCTAGAATAAGGATCACATTTTCAAAATAAGAGATTAGCTATTTAGATATGCAATGAGGTGCAATTTCTTCACTCAGGTAGTGGATCTTTACCCCAGAGGCCAGTAGAAGCTCAGCCTTTAATTGCCTTAAAAAAAAGGGAGTGGTAGATTTATAAAGGAAACAACAGTTACAGAAAAATGGTGATGAGATTTTTTAAAAATTTGCTATGGTAATGTTAAATGATGGAGCTTACTCTTGATCCTGTTATTTTTCTTGTTATGTTGCAAGATGGGTTCTATTATACAAGACACCTTCTATCAAAGAAATTTAAGTCATTGAAAATAATATTTATTGACTAAGCACATCTTGCTAATTTCCCAGGCTAAAAAATTTCCAGGCCAAGACCTCACTGCTCCTTCTCATCAGTATGTTAATCCAACTATTTTCTCCCTTATAAATGTACAAGATCATCCTGGGATAATGTTTTGTCTCACGTTAGGCACCAACTATCGATTCTGTTAAAGGGGCAATAAAAAGCAAAGAACTTACTTTGTCCCAAGCCCCAAAGTTAAATTCCCAAGGCGTTTGCTGACAGACTTCTCAGAGGCCACAAGTAATTTGGTCTTGAGGATTTAAACAAACATATTGGTCACATACAGATCAGGGTTCTCTTAATAATTGATGCCTGTCTGGAGAAATTGGGTTTTGTTTTGTTATATATGTGATAGCTATAATAGGGAAATTATAAATACTAATTATTCTGACCGCTAATAGCTCCTGCTGGGCTCTGATACATCTTGGCAAAGACACCTATGATCTGTCACAATGCACATTATTGAACTAAAATGTAATAGAGATTGAATGAGACTGTCAAATAAACTAGAAGATAACCTTTTGGAAAGTTTAACTTTCTGTTGGTTTTGTGCCTACCTATCCTTACAAGATCAGTGAAGTCAATGGGGCTTGACAGAAATGTATCTCTGCAGTTCCATAGAAGTTATAATTGGAAGTGAAGGGTTCATCTACAGGGTAAATTTGATTGGTTTTAATATAATTCTGTTAACAGTGAAATTAACAGAAGACGCTAGTTGTTATTTACATAACAAATTGTTAAGGTGCATGACATATAGTTTAAGTTAATGTTATTCAGTGAGCATTCAGTTAAGACATTTCCTATTGTGGTATCAATGGGAAAAACATGGCCACAATGCCAGTTCTGCTGTAATGCCACCCGAGAGCGTGAGGAGTGACAACGCAGTGTTGCTCCGCAGGGTACTACTTCCTGGTTCTAATGACGATGACTCCACTCAGGCTTTAAACAATCTATTAAAGGAGCCAATTGCGTTTTTTTAAATTCTGCAACCATGGGTCTGTGCCCAAGATGGAAGCGCCTGTGCTGGGCAGCGAACCACCAGGGGTTCCAGACTCCAGGGGAGTAGCGGACCGGTGAAGGGCACCAGAAATGAGGAGAACATTCCCCCCCCCCCCTCTCCCCATTGAGAAGGAGAGCAAAAGAGATGACCAACAGTGACTATGGCAGTAAAGCAGTGAGCGGCTCAGCGGCTGCTGGAGCCTGGCTCAGGAGAACCAGGTATCAGAACCGTGATTCGGTAGGATGCTGAGGGCAAGAAGGGCTCCCGAAGGGCCTCAGGTGCTGAAGGTTTCCTGATCGCTTCAGACATTTGGATCTGGAGCTCAGCTTGCCGATGGTTTGAACTGGAGTCTGTTCAGCTGCAGAGGTCGCACGAGTACTGGAGGCGAACCCACAGACAGGCAGTATCTCTGCAGGAACTCTCTTCTGCTTCTTTTTTCTCCTCTTGTTAGGGATGCCAGCCAATGCTCATGGCGATTCTTGGTTTGTCTGACAAAAGTTGAAGTGTATCATGTAGATTACATTTTTTGTGTATTATTATGTGACAATAACAGGAATATTTGTACCTTCCTACCTGTGGCAGATCAGAGGTGTAGGTGTCCTGACTGATACGCTTGGGGCTCCATGTGCAGTTGCAGGGTTGCCATCAAACATAGCAAGATTGAAGCAGTGAAGAAGAAGAAATTCCTCTGTCTTGGCTGCAGGCCTTACCTACCCTCTATTGTCCATGGGTGGGTGCAGGAACAAATTAAGGAAGAAGAGCAAAGTGTTGTGTGACTGAAAGAAGAAAGACAAAAGATCAAAGACAAGATCAGTGAATGGAGTAAGAAATCGGAGGCAGGCATCTTGCAGAAGAATGTATAGTAGATGATGGGGAAATCATGTTCTATATCCAATCAGAAAAAACAGTGTTTTCCTGGACCACGGTGCACACACATATGCACACAATCCATATAAATCACATATAGACATAAAATACAATGTAAAATAAATATATATATTTTGGATTAATTTATTTGTGTCATTCAAAGAAGATCCAAGGTTACAAAAGGATAACGAGTCTGTCACTGTCTTCTGCAGAGTCTGCACTGTGGTAGCCATCCCACCAACAGCCACCATTCTCTTCTCCACGGTTACAGACACCATCTACCGTCACTTTTACAGTCACTGGGACCAGTTTGCTGACAAAGGTAACATTTTCAAGCCACCTTCATCTGCAAGAGCGTGTTGAAACCTGCCAATTATTGTGTGCAAGCTGAGCATGTAAGCTGAGTGGTTTGATTTGAATATCGTAGTGTTGCCATGTAAGTAATTGCACAGGTAATCTCATGAATTGCAAACAGAAATTGTGATTGACGTTGAGGTCTTGTGATAAAGCTGAGAGTGGAGCTGAATCTTGCTGAGATTCCCTAACCTATTTAAACAATTTTACTGAATTATTTAAATATTTAATACAACTCTTGATGTTTTAAATATATTCTACAACATATTTTTAAACTTTATTTGATGTTTTTAAATGTCACTGACCTTGACATTTGGGGAAGGTGTTTTGTCAGGTATACTGGGAGATGGCACTTCCTCACTGGGCTGTTGGATGCCCTACCACAGTTCAGATTATGTACCTGGAATTCAAGAAGCCACAGGCCAGTGAAGTTGGAGATTTGTGACCACATCTAGAGAGTGGAGTTGCACAGGGCAGGTGTTTTAATCAAGGCTCTTTCAAATCCTGCAGACACAATACAATCTTACAGTGAATCCAGATGTCTTACAACAAAAGTGTGTACAATGAACCAATTTAGGTACGTTTAGCAGTATATTTGATGAGAGAAAGGTAACTCATGCATGACCAATGTGCAAGTTTAGCAGCGTATTTGATGGGAAAGAAGGAACCATGCATGAACCAGAGTGGCTTTAGCAGTGTATTTGATGGGTGATGGAATTTCTTGATGTGTTCACCAACCTTGATGTATGAAGCCTTTAAACCTCTCTGGCCATGTATCCAGGGTTTGGGGGCCAAGTCTATCTCTGATTTCTTTGTCCATGTCCTCTCATAATCATAACAAGTCTGGGGGGCTCCTAGTGTTCTCATGCACAAAGAACCTCTCTCTTCCTCTGATGTCTTCAACGACCATGTCACGAACAGTATCAAAGCTTGGATGCCACTCGTATCCTCAGTCTACTGCATCATGAGATAATTTCTAAAGCTTTACAATGTGTTCCATTCAGTTTTTGGAAGCAGCATATCCTTCAAATGAGTTAGGCATAACCTCAATCAGCACCAATTCAGCTCAGCTAATGCTGGGAAGGTTCCTGAACCAATCCCTTTCAAGTTCCCTAATGCAGTGAACTGCACAATGGCTCAAGCTGAATGCAGCAACAGTGGTTACAAGAAGCGTCCACGAATTTCAAGCGGGAATTGCACTGGTTAGTTTAGCACTGCCTCTAAAGCTTGGTGATTCCAGTGCATATTTTCCAGCACAGGCCGAAGGGTTTATTTTAAACAAGCCAACGCCTCACAGCAACAGTCGAAGAAAGTTCTTCTGAATATACTTGAACATTGACATGTTGTAGAAGAATTGATCAAGGCTCTTTCAAATCCATCCTGCAGACCCAGTACAATCTTACAGACACTCCACATGGGGTCCCTGAAATGGGCATGGATATGCTGATGTGGTTTTGTTTTATCTTTTAAATCCAAGTTGTTAACCACGTGTTCATCAGTTGTATAATTCCCAGGAGGGAGACAGTATGAACTATTGTACAGTAGGCACTTTACTGCTAGTGTGGAAAGAAAGAAGGTGCTTGTTTCACTGGCAGCAGGTCAGGTTCGTCTGCACATCATCCTAATAATAAGGTGTACATCAATTTCAATAGGAAGCAACTGAAAGACAGGAGAAGACAGAGATGAAAAGAATGTGAGAGATGTAATGCGACGGTAGAGTGAAACACAAGGGGAGAGTAACTGAAAACTAGAAAGATTTATATTTAAATAGTGATCCTTATAACCTCAGAATATCACATTGTAGTTTTGCAGAACAGTCACTCGTAAAACTTCAGAAATATGGCTCCTACCTTTTGCAGATCAGGGTACTACAATCTGCAATGTGATCTTGTTTGGGTTTTATTTTTATCTGTCACAGCTTGGAAAGTGTATGTGAGTGGTTAAGACAAATTTTGAAGGGAATTCCAGCTCCTTAATTTCATGTCTTGAACTAGTCTTTATTATCATTTCATTCCATTTCACTTGTCTTAGAAAGGAACAACTGATTGAATAGATTTCATCTAGCTGGTGTCCTTGAGAAGTTTTAATTATATATTAGGGCTGGCATTATCACATCATTGCTGTTTGGTTAAAATGTTCACCCAATCCAAATGACCTTTATATATATTTCTATCATTTTGACTGCTTGATGTTGATGATCTAATATATGCCATATTGTTGAAAATATACAAAAAGACAAGATTCACATGGGACTACCAGGCCCTATTCTGCTCGAACTGGGGATGGAGTATTTGAGTAGGCCCTGAAAGCCTCATTTGTCCCAAACAAAGAGAAGCCAGTGAAAATATTGGAAAGAGGGCACCACCTCCCAACCAACTCATCTGTTCTGCTGTTAAGTGTTCCAACATCATCTTTGGAGCAGTCTACAAATTCCACACTGGTCTCAAAAGCCATTTCAGTGCCTGCAGAGGACATCTCAAAGATCCCAAGGTGAAGAAGAAGAAGGAAATGAATAAGAATAAGAAAAGAAAAATATGAAAAAGGAAAAAGAAGAACACAACAATGACAACAAAACAACAAGGGGTATCTCAAGCCTGCCTACTAAGTCCTCTTCTCTATTCCCTCCATATCCATGAGTTTGACTCCAATTAAATCTATAAATTTACTGATGACAGCATCACAATAGGGCCGCATAACAGGTAATGATGAGTCAGAATTCTGGCTATGTGGTACCAGAACAACAATCATTTGAGAAATATTCAGATAGGATCATATCCATCTCTTCAGGCACAAAATATAGACATCTTATTCAAAGTTTAAAGTTAAAATTTATGGTCAGAGTACATACATGACATCACGCACAACCCTGAGCTTCTTTTTCCTGCGAGCCATGCAGAATTTCTACTTATCGTTAGTGCAATAAACTGTACTCAAGATAAGTATACAAAAGAGAGAAATGTAAACAAAGAAGGAAATATAAACAAATTGATTGGCAATACAAAAATAAATATACAATAATATATATTGTGCAAAGTAAGAGATCTTAAATGAGTCTCTGATTGAGTTTGTTGTTTAGGAGTCCAATGATGGAGGGGTAGCAACTGATCCTGAACCTTGTGATACATGTTTTGTGTCACAAGTGCATTTTTCCTGATGGCAGTAGTGGGAACATAGCATATCCTGGGTGATATGAATCCTTTATGATTGCTGCTGCTCTCTGACAGAAGCCTCCCACGTAGAAATTCTCGACGGTGGGGAGATTTTTGCCTCTGATGTACTGGGCTATGTCCACTACCTTTTGAAGGGCTTTCCATTCAAAGGTATCGGTCCCTCCAAACCAGGTCATGATACAGCCAGTCAGCACACTTTCTATAAAAGTTTGCCAAGGTTTCTGATGTCATTCCGAACCTCCACAAATTTCTGAGAAAGTAGAGGCCCTGACAAGCTTTGGGTGTTGGGTCCAGCAAAGGTCCTCCGAAGTAGTGACTCCTAGGAATTTGGATTTGCTCATCCTCTCCACCTCTGTTGTAAACCTCTGGTTTTCCCTTCCTAAAGTCTACAGTCAGCTCCTTGGTTTTAGTGACATTAAGTGTGAGCTTGTTGTTGGCACACCATTCAGCCAAGTTTTCAATCTCCCTCCTGCATGCCTATTTTCATACAACCCATTACCATGGTATCGTCAGCAATTTTGTAGATGGTGAAGTCCGCTGGTGCTCCACTACTGATGGAGATTATTATTTCCCTGAATATTCTTCTGTCTTCATTATACTGTAGGATTTCTTGGATTCTCCTTTATGTTACTTGGGAGAGCCACCGCATATCCCACCTTGCTCTCCTGATTTCCCTCTTAAGTGAACTCCTACTTCCTGGATGTTGCTCAATATTGGTGGGCTGTGATAATATTGTCTTAAAAGTCCCCTCCCCCCCCCCCCCCCCCCACCAACCCGGTTTGAGCTTCTTGCACCAGTGGAATCCGTTAGTGTTCATTAACCCACTGTCAGCTGTTGTGGTAGCGCAGCAGAAAGGCTTAAAATGGAGGTAGGATTCAGGACTCTACTGACATTGGATTGCTCATACAATATGCTTATGGACAAATTCAATGCCTGCGCCATATCAATTGATCACTATATTTTGAGAGTCAGGTTGTGGGGATGAATGAAAGAAGTGATGGTTTGGAACCAAAGAAAAATTGTAAGGTACTTTGAACAAATGAATGAGAGGAACTCGAATTTCCCTCAGTGCACTGGTTGATGCCAACGGTTAAGTCATCGAGGTGCCAGTAGTTATCAACCAATGTGCTGACAGACAACTCTGGGGTGTGAGGCAGGCTTGAGGGGTGGGGGCGCGGGCAGTGAATACAGCTGTGGTATGGCTGTCAGGTTCATGGCCCACACATTGTCGAGACTATTGCATTTCAAAATAACTTGAGGTAATCAGGATGTACTCACACAAAATAAATGCGGAGAATGTTGCCATGGTTATAGCTGCAACCTTTTAGTGTAGACATTTAACATAGTGCCGAGAATGTGAATATTTAATAAGAGTTTCTTGGTTTTGAAGGTAAACGTAAGATTATATTTTTAAGTTCAACTGCACTTTGCTGCCTGTACCATCAAGGTTTATAAAATGTACATACAAAGAAAAATATCCTGTATGCTTTGCTAATCCATTTCCCCATGTCAGGCATAAAAAATCTGAGATACAGAGAGATATAAGACAAAGATGTGGGTAATCATAATGTACAATCATTTATATCAGAATCAGTTAGCATGCCAAGTGATCTGGGATGATGAACCTTTTACCTCAGTTCCATTTGGAAAACCAACTCTGATGCAAATAATTTCATATCAGTACAAACTAGACTTTAAAAGGTAACAATTACTTCTAGTTACTTTATTTGAGGAAAATTTTATACTAGAATCAGGGCAGCATAGTGGGAGTATCAGTTAGCACAACGCCTTTACAGCACCAGCGATCGGATCCGGACCAGGATTCAAGTCCCTCGCTGTCTGTAAGGAGTTTGTACATTCTTCCTGTGTCTGTGTGAGTTTTCTCCGGGGGCTCCAGATTCCTCCCACTGTTCGAAACTTACTGGGGGTATAGGTTAATGGGGTGTAAATTGGGCTCGTGGGCCGAAATGCGCTGTATGTCTTAATTTTTAAAAAAAATTATAATTGCCCATTTGTTTCCAGAGTACAAATAATTTCCCCGCAGTGCTATTGAACATACATAAGATTTCAATGGACTTGGTGGATTTGACCATTAATGTGAAGTTCCCTACATTCACAAGCACCGTTTGCTATTTTTTGCCAAATGCTGCTGTTCTTATCAATTTGAAAAGATAAAATGAAACTCAACCCGGTAAAGAGATCCATGCGTTAGTTAAAGGATGGTTGTGGAAGAAATACTAAGTATACAGGTATGTCATTTTTTAAACTAATACTGGCTTCCTTTAATTATTTCAGAAAAGCAACCATCTGTTTGGTTGGACTTAATTGCAATCAATCTTTCTTTACACTAACTCCAAATGTGATGTAGCGCATGGATAATAGTTTCAAGTTAGGTTTAGATACTTTCATGTCAGGAAGAGCAGCCCATGGCAAGGCATGATTCTTCCCCAGAGATAAATTAACCAAACTTCATTATTCAGCAGCAGATACTTGCAGTTTTCTTGATCTGGCAAGCTGCCATGTGAAGAATTGGCTGGGTTTCCATTCCATTAATTGCAGAGTTGTTGCAGACACCAGCTGTATTTCCTCCCAGTAAAAAAAAATAACATCTTGGGACAATTGTAGGAGAGTCCTCTAAGAACAGCCTTGATGATGGCTCTTCTGGACAAGGTATCCTTGCAAAACTGTACAAATTATTCATCTTTCATGGTTTGAAATTTATGCCTCATATCTCATACTTTCCACACTTTTTAGAAGGAAATATTCACTGAAAATATTTCCCTCAATCTTCACTCTTCATTCCCTTGCAAACTGAGGTCTGGAAGTCATAATTGTTGACAGAAAGAATCCCACAGTTACCCCAAAATTATCACAGTTTAACAAATTATGGTTGACGAAGGAGATTAGATGAATATATAGTGGTTTAGAGAATAAACAGAAGCAAAGATCATTTGGCCCAAAGTTTAGTTTATGTGCAATAAATTGTAATAATAATATCTTGCTACTGTTGCAAACAATATGAAAAAAAAATAGTTTATCATTAAGAGCACTGTCTTTGAGTTTTTAACACCAACAAATAAAATCAAAAGTGATGTTATTTATTTTGATAAGATTAAGACATACACCACATCCCATAGAATGCATAATGCAAATGTGGAGATATCACTTAAAAATAGCAATACAGTTGAATGAATCACAAGCTAAAATTAATGGAAACAATGTACACTGAAAAATCGGGAGATAACGTGATAACGTATTTAGGCTCTTGGTTGGAGCACTCAGTCAACACATGATAAAAATAAAACTGAAGAGCTAATAGATACAGGAAAGATTTGCAAGGATATTATAAAATAACACTCACCCTGAGCTGGCAGTGAATCTTTGGACAGACAAAGTAAATATTAATGGAAGATCAGATAAAAGTGTGTAACATTTGGATGTGATTTAACAAAAAGCATACAAGGAAATTAGGGGTAGGCATTCAAGTGAAACATAAGCACACACACAACAGAGTACATCATAAAAACAGGCTATTCAGCCCACATGTCTGTGCTGAGCATGATGTCCAAATCAAACGAGGACTCTGCTGCTTCTTATACTGAACTCAGAACTCACAACCCGTCTTCAAAATGGGATTTTTCAACAAGCCTGCCAGCTCGCCATTTTGCAGCCTCAACAGCTACTGTAGAACTGGCTTCTCTCTCTCTCTCCAAAAGAGAAATCACCTGTTTGTTTTTTCCTCTCTCTGCTTGTAAAAGACCATATGACTTCTTAGAGAGCTCCAAACGCCAACTTTGAAAGATCTTAACAGCCTCCCTGAACCTGGACTTTATTGACCATACACAATAGATCAGCATTCTTCATTGTTTCTGCAAAGTTAACCGGAGCTTCATCATCCAGCTTCAGCAAAGCTCTTGCATTTTAAATCTATAATACACCCAAAAGTGTTCAGGAAGCAAATTTTCATGGTCCAGTATAATTAGTGAGCATTAACTAGTTCTACCCATTCTAAACCGGGTCACCTTAACTAAGAGAATAGTTATAAGAAGCACCCCAAAAACTCCACCACTTACTTGGCGTACACAGTCAACATTAATGAATTGGGCCAAAGGATCTGTTCCATGCTGAATGACTCTCTGATTATATAGGCGCATGTAGGTCATAGGTAAAACACAGGATTCTGTTGATACTGTGGTTTAGTGAAAAAACACACAAATGCTCGAGAAACTCAGCAGGTCAAACTGTGCCTTTACATCACCAACCTTTCGGGCTTGAGCCCTTCATCAAGGGTCATAGGTTGTCCTCATAGCCTACTGAACTGGAATGAAAGCAATTATTCATGACCTTAAGGATCTGCCAAAAGATAGAGTGGAAATGAAATATAAATGTCTGGAGAAAAAATCCAGTGGACATATATGGAGTAACCAAATAAAGAAGACTGATGATGTATGAGAGGAAACTACTATTTAATACAGTATCAAGGGAACAAGTGCAAGGAAGGACATATCTTTGTAAAAAGGTAGAGTATGGGAAAGCCCTGGAGAGATTCTGATAAGTAATAATGTGTCCACACTATGATAAACACCAAGCTCACCAGCTAAATTGAAAGTTTAAAAATTAATAACATTCATGTTTTATTTTCATTATTCTGCTTGGAAGGCATTGCTAATCATCGCCTGATCCACCAAAAATATTATCAATTCATGTTTAATTGTTAACCATGTATCAACTTTGAAGTTTCATTTGTATTGAGCACCAAATATTACTCTATTCATTTTCCCTGAGTAAACTCACAATGTCTTGAACACTTGCCATTATTTTCAAAGAAGTTCATTTCAAAAGCTGGTGAATTCAACATAAAAGGATTATAAGCAAAACCTATTTGGGAGATAAGTTCACTCAGGAGAAAGAGACCAACAATAAACCATTCCTATTATTGAATAAGATTGTTATAGTTCTAAGTTTTTTTAACAGCAATGCATATCACTTGGAGCTATTTAATAATATAAAATTAATGGATTACTGATCTCCGGTTAATTAAACTACAATTGAACTTAATCTTGGAGGATGAAAAATATTCTTTAGAAGCGATGTATGAAACACTGGACTTGTTTTTTTCCAGTATACTCTCACTATTATTGGATCCAATATCAGCAATAACAAATATTATACGTTCCACCAGAATTTATAGTCCAATTATTCTCCATGACAGGAGCTTCTCTTCTTAACGTTATCCTTTCCTTTCTTCTCTGGTGGACTGAGAGCTGAAATAGAAGACATTCCTTTCTTCTCTGCTGGATTGAGAGCTGAAATAGTTCACCAACCAATTTCCACCTCAAGAATCATTCTTCTGCAACAGTGTAGTTAATGTTAATATATCTCACCTGTGACTATGGACATTTTTATCTCCCATGGTTCCATGCAGAGATCATTACAAAGGAACCCAAGTCTCTACTCACTTATAACCTAATAAGAGAACTAACTAAATAAAATACATTTATATAGAATCTTTCAAATCTTCAGCATGCCGAAAATTAATAACTGATGTTAGAGCTGAAAACACTCAGACATATTCGTGGAGGCTTTATTACATGAACATTAGCACAATTTTCCACATATGGGCATACTGTTTCCATTTGTGTCCAAATGCAGACCATTCTATCTACCCCAAGAGTTCTTATCAGTGATTCTCACCGGAGTTTACATCCCTCCCGATGCCAATTACAAGCAGGCAGTTGCAGAGCTTCACGATGTGGTCAATAAACAAGAGACAGCCCAGCCTGACACACTACAAACTTAATCAGGCTTGTGTCAAGAAAACCCTGCCTAACTACCACCAGCATGTAACCTGCTGTACGACAGATCCAAGCACACTTGATCACTACTACAACAAGATAAGGAAGGCCTACTGTTTTTTTTTTCCTGAGACCGCACTTTGGCAAGTCTGATCACCTGGCTGTTATCCTTCTGCCATCATACAGACAGAGCCTAATAAATAGAGACTCTGGCAGTCAGGACAGCTAGAAGGTGATCACAGGAGACTGAAGAACAGTTATAGGATTTTCTTAAGTCAACGGATTGGGTGGTGTTCAAGGACTCTGCTGAGTATCTGAATGAGTACACTTGGGCTGTCACACAATTTATCAAACCAGCTGTGAATGAGTTTGTCCCCACCAAATCATTCAGGGTTTTCCCCAACCAGAAACCTGGGATGAACAATGGAATCCAGAACCTGCTGAGAGCCAGATCGCAGGGATTTAAATCCAGAGATCCAGATCAGTACAGCAGGTATGACCTACAGAAAGCTATCTCCCTGGTGAAGTGGAGATTCTGGATGAAAATAGAATCACTAAGGGACACCCAACAGCAGTGGCAGGACCTAAATTCCATAACCTGTTATGAAACCAGACGGCAAAGCTTCCCTCCCAGAGGAACTCAATGCCTTCTACGCCCTATTTGATTACAGTAACAGTGAAGAACCATCCCTCCGCACCCCCACATCCCCTGATGATCCCATCCTGTCCGTATCTGAGGATGACGTGCGTGCTGCCTTCAGGAGAGTGAATCTGAGGAAAGCATCTGGCCGGATGGAGTTCCTGGCCGAGTATTAAAAATCTGTGCTGACCACCTTACCAATGTACTCATGGGTATCTTCAATATCTCACTCAAGCAGAGTGTGGTACCCACCTGTTTCCAGCAGGCACCAAATCATACTGGTGCCCAAGAAGGGTGTAGTAACCTGCCATAATGACTATCGACCAGTAGCATTTATGTGTTTTGAAAGGGTAGTGATGGAGGATATCAACTCCTGTCTGACTGGTGACATGGATCCATTCCAATTTGCCTATCATAGAAACAGGTCTATGGCAAATGTCACCTCACTTGCTCCTGGAACACCTTGTAATCCAGTGATCATTGGGGGATCAGAGGTAGAGAGAGTGAGCAAATTTAGGTTCTTGGGAGTCACTATCTCAGAGGATCTCTCCTGGACACAACACAATAACTGCATCATAAAGAAAGCACGTCAGCACTTCTACTACCTCAGGAGTTTGCGGAGGCCTGGTATGACACCAGAAACCCTGACAAATTTCTACAGATGTGTGGTGGAAAGTGTACTGACCAGCTGTATCATGGTCTGATATGGGAACACCAATACCTCTGAGTGTAAAAGGTAGTGGACACAGTCCAGGACATCATAGGCAAAACCCTCCCCACTATTGAGTACATTTACAGGGAACGCTGCCTTCGGAGGCAGCAGAAAAAAAATCAAAGACCCACACCACCCACCACACATTCTGTTCTCTCTGCTGCCAAAAGAGGTATAGGAGCCACAAGACTCACACCACCAGGTTCAGGAACAGCTGCTTCTGAACAACCTCCTACAACAAAGTCAATCAGAGACTCATTTAAGGACTCTTGTGCACTTTATTGATTTTCTTTTTATTTTCTCTGTATTGCACAATTAGTTTGTTTCCATTCATTATCTGTTTACAGTTCTTTGCTTGGTTACCTGTTTTGCGCTGGGTACACTTTATTTTTTGCACTACCAATTAGAGGTAATTCTGCTGCGCCCGCAGGAAAAAGGAATCTCAGGGTTGTATGTAATGCCATGTACATACTCTAACAGTAAATCTGAATCCGAATCATCCAACAAAAGAACGAGGTTATTCCATCTACGGACATTCTGTATTTGATTTGATAGGATAACAGTTACATGATGTGCGTGAACTGTTCCTAATTGTTTATAGTATAACTAGTCTTTTCCAGCAGCTGGGAGAATCCAATATATAAAATCTGTAAATAACATAATATTTTCTAGTTTTTACTGAGTTCTAATTTATTTTTACAGAATCACAATATCACTTACTCTGTCCAGTGAAGTGGAATTATTTTGCAACTCCAATATTTTTACATAACAAAACAAGCTAATGGAACATTGAAGAAAGACCTCTTCATTTAACTCATCAAATGTCTATTTTCCAAAATTACTCATAGCGAATGGTTAAACTTTCATTCCTGGAATCCTTAGACATGTCTGTAGAATTGGCAATGTTGGTCAAACAACTTTAGCTTGAGTGATTGATTTTCTATCTTGGTGCAGTTAGACAAGACTACTGAACCTTGATGATGGGCAATGTAGAGATTTTCTGTCATAGGTTATGCAATATCAATCAAGTTCAGGGGAGTAGAAATTGCCAGTGGGAAAAGATAGATCACAAGGATTCATGTGATAACACATGATAGCATTCTCTATGCAGCAATTCTTTTTTGCTGTCTCAAGACCAGGAAGAAGTAGACCAAAGAAAACATCAGTAGAAGTTGGATGCACTTGAAGAG
This sequence comes from Narcine bancroftii, assembly GCF_036971445.1. Classification (NCBI taxonomy): domain Eukaryota; kingdom Metazoa; phylum Chordata; class Chondrichthyes; order Torpediniformes; family Narcinidae; genus Narcine; species Narcine bancroftii. Next base: position 11,484,348 of record NC_091476.1, on the reverse strand, counting down.
ATACTATGCAGAGCTAAATTCTGTTGATGAGAGCTGTTGGCATCTAGAACATTAACAGTTAATCCAATTCAAGTGTAGAGGCTGTTAACAGATTACTTTTCTGTTCTTTGATGGAAACTGTTTGAAAACCCATGAGCAACTAATATTGTGATCTGGGCTTGGAGAAGTTTTCCATTGGCCTGGAATTTCAGGCACCTGGTTGTCATACACAACTGTACTGTTATGTGGAATAAGATCAGTAACGTTTTTGCAAATATTACGCAGAATGAAACACTGACGTCAGTTATTCTGCTGCCTACATTTGATTCCAATTGCTGCCATTTTTTATCCAAGGACAAGTTCAACAGATAGGTAAGCAAGCATGAGCCGACAGAAGAAAATAGGTGTGTTGATTCATTCCTGTAAATAATCACTCCTGTGTTTATTTATGCTGGGGGTCCTTTCCAGATACCTTCGTGCAGGGTCATCTGATTACATGTTGGACTGAGTTTTTGATCATCAGTCATGTCAGGCTATCTATGTTTTATTAAAGGGTGCAGATCCGTGACCAAAATAATGGACTCTCCTGGTTTTCATCCACACACGAACTTCTTCCTTAGCTACCTTGATGTCTTTACTTGCCAAACATGGCTTAAATTTCAACAGCAGTTGTCCTTGAACACCACTGCTTTAAGACCTCCTTTAGGTAAGAAACCACAAGGTTAGTTCGGGATTCATTCATGAGTCCCAAACGTTCCTCCAGCTTAAGAGTGCAACTCTGCAAATCATTTAAATTCACCTTCTGAAGTGCACAAATCTTTCTCCTTGAAGCAACAATGAAAATCATTCCTTGATGCAGATCCCATAGGATAATATTCTAGCACACATTTTAAATCAAATAAGATATTTATGGATTGGTGAATTAGATGACTTTCAATTCACTAGAAATTAATTATTATTGTTAAATTAGTTGGCAGGTGCCATCTCACTGCCTCTACACAAAGCCCTGGAACACCTGGACAGCAAAGACACATACATCAGGATGCTCTTTATCCACTCCAGTTTGACATTCAACACCATCATCCCCTCAAAACTGAGCAGCGAACTCCAAGACCTGGAGTTCCTACTGTGTAATTAGATTTCCTTACCTCCAGACCACAATCAGTGAGGATTGGTAAGAACATCTCAAGATTCAAGATTCTTTTATTGTCATGTAATAATATAGATGTAATATGACACGAAATTGCCTTTCATCTGCTGTAAGGCAAACAAAGATTTGCCATCAGCAGAAATTGCCCAGCATCCCTTTCAGTCAGAGAAAGAGAAGCAAAAAGAGTCCCTTCAGAGTCTGTGGATTCTTCTGCAGCACTCTCACAGCCTCTGCAGCCACACAGACCAGTCCATACTATCAGCAACCTGAGCTCCAGATCCAAATCTCTGGCCTCCAGTGCCCTTGGCACCCTCTCACATCCTGGTTCCAGTACCTGGTACCTCTTCAGCCAGTCTCGAACCAATCTCCAGCATTCCACAACCTGCGTGGGATCCTCGCCTCAAGTTGCCAACAACTCGCCGCTTGTGTGTTCTTCAGCCACTGAGCCCCAAACTGGTCCACCTCCATGGTCACCGTCACATAGGGTTGTCTCCTCTGCTTCTTCTCAAGCAGGTGGTGGTCTCTTCCACAATCTCTAACAGTACCGCAGCACCACAGGGCTGTATTCTTAACCCCCCCCCCCCGCTCTACTTGCTTTACACCTATGACTGTGTGGCTCGGTATGACATCAACACCCAACACCATCTAAAAATTGGCTGAATATACCACAGTAGTGTTGTATAAAAGGGGGTAATGAGTCAGCCACAAGAGAGAGATTTAAAATCGGCTGAATGGTGCATTAACAACCTTGCACTCAATATCACCAAAACCATGGAACTGATTGTGAACTTTAGGAGGGGAAAACCAGAGTGATTATTGGGCGATCAAAGGTGGACAAGTGAGCTCATTTAAATTCCTGGGAGTCACTAATTCGGCAGATCTTTCCTGGACCCAACACGCGAATGTCATCGTAAAGAAAGCATGTAAATGCCTCTACTTCCTCAGGAGTTTGAGGAGATTTGATATGGCATCAAAAACCTGGGACAACTTCGACAGGTGTTTAGTGGAAAGCGTGCTGACCATCTCCATCACAGCCTAGTATGGGCACCAATACATTTGAAATGAAATCCCTTGAAAAGGTAGTGGACACAGCCCAGGCCATCACTGGTAATACCCTCCCCATACCACGAAAATATACATGGAACTCTGCCATCAGATTGCAGCAGCAATCATCAAGAATCCGCACATGCTCTGTTCTTGCTATTGCCATCAGGAAGAATTTGTAGGTGCCACAGGACTTGTACCACCTGTCTCAAGAACAGTTGCATTGAATATTGAATATTTAATTTCTGAATTGCACAGTCAGTTTGCTTACCCTTCTTTCTTTGTTTACATTTCTCTCTTTTGCATATGTACCTTTTCTTGAGGACAGTTTTTTTGCACTACCAAGATGTAGAAACTCTGCCCGGCCTACAGGAAAAGGAATCTATGTGACATTGCGTACATACTCATACAAGAAATCTGAACTCCTGAACTTTTGAGCATTGATCATTCATTATGTGCACTGCATTTCTGGACTCAAATTGAAATCTTTCTTATACTGCTTGGGACACTCACCCAAATGGCTAATAGCTGATTCTCAAGACATTCTCTCCAGTATAACATGTTGAACAATGCATTCAAAGTCCTGCTGTACACTGCTGTTACACCCTTAAACTTTCTGGGCAATAATATTGATTGACCGAATAGTTTTTGCCAGGATACTCATTTGCTATTTTTGAAGCAATTTCTTGAAATCAATTGAGAAAGCAGATGATTCCACCCACAACAGAGCAGCGATCCCTGCACGCCACGTGGAATTATATCAGCCTCGTTTTCTGAGGTGGACTGAAGCTAACTTCATTTATGCTAAGCAGCCTCAACCCCTATGTATTGAAATTTCAGCTGTTTCCTTGCAATGTTCACCCCACTCACTTCCTTTCCACTGAGCTGCATGTAATTATATTGAATTGAGCAGTAATTTGTCCATTTGCACATTTCAGTCTGAGTACCCAACTTTGACCCATTTGCTTCCATTTGAACAATATTTGCTGAGATTATCAGAATAAATAACTAATATAAATTAGCAACTTATTAATATAAATATTGAACAAAGGGGAACTGACTTCTCAGTCACTCCACAAAGATTTACTTCCATCCCTGACTGTAATTTCTCATCAACAACTTTCAGGTTTCATCCATTCCACTGATTACTCACCCATAGTTTATTTTAACATAAATTGCATTCCTTGCTTTTCATAAGTGTCCTGTGAGAGTTCAGACCAAGTGCAGTAAACGTCATGGCTTCCTATTGTCCATTTGATGCCATGGGTTCTTGAAAAAAATTGTCAAGGAAAATAGGCTGGCAATACCATTCTCTGTTATTTTTTTCACTTTCCACATCAACCCAATGATATTCTGCTGGATGTTTTCTCTGCCTATGCTTGCCCCTTTTTCCAGAAGAATTTTTTGTTGTTGTATTTACTGCTGGCCATAACACTCGTTCTCAGTTCCACGTACATGACTGATCACCACTTGGTGTGCTTCTGACATTTCCTGTAATATTCTCTTGGTTCACCCTTTTCTCTTCACCCTGCATGCTTTATGAATCTTATTTTTCTTTCTTAGTTCATTTCTGATTTTACGGCTGATTCGCTTAGGAGCCTTGCTTTGTGAAAGTACATTTAAGTCAATCTCTCGTAAATACTTTGTGCACCCTTAAAGTTATTCCATTTGTCTTATATTGAAATGCTCATAAACAATTTTTCACATCCAATGTGACCTTTTAAATTCACTGATCTCTTGCAGGGGTCAATCTCAAACCATATCAAATGTAATCACCAAACTCTAGACTTGTCGTAACATAAATTGTCCTGGTCATTTACCATTCCCAAGCTGATAACTGCCTCTTGTGGTTTTTATAAAATAAACTGGCTCTGAAGCAATCATGCATTCACAAAATAATATAGATAAAGGTGGAAATACGCAGGTGACTGCAGATGCTGGAATCTTTGGCAAAACCATCTGCAGGAGGAACTCAGCAGTCAATCAGGAGAAAAAGAATGGTCTTTATCAAGGCAGCTGGTCAAAAGAGAGGAGACAGAGGAGGATGAAAGAGAATTATGGTCCACAGCACATTTGAGAAAACTAAGCACAGAACTGTCGGGGGGTGGGGATGGATGGTGGGGGTGGTGAGGGAAAAAGAGAAAAAAAGCTATTGACGCATTGCAATGATGGTGGAGTGAGAGCAGAATGGAATTGGACTTCCAGAGATCACGCAAGGGGCCAAACTAGGATGGCTGGAAATGGAGCAGGAAACCATGTGGGACAAGATGTCAGCAAAGACAAGTTTTGGGACAGGTCACTGGCCACCATTGTGAGCCTTGGTTTGGACAAGGTTGAAGAGCAGTGGAAACCACAGAAGGGGATCAGTGAGAGAGGGACTCGCAAAACTCCCCACTGAAGGAAGGGCAAAAATGCCTTCAATGTCAGCATGACATGAAGAGACTTCACAGTAGAGCAGTAAACTGACGTGTGATGCACGGCTGCAGCAGTAAGCAGACACAAAACTCGAGAAAGACTGTATGACAGGATTTATTCAGTTAAAAGTCTCTGCTACAGTGGTAGCTGTACTGGTAACTCTGGAGTGACTGCTCAGGAGGGGCAGTTATATCCCGGGCAGTTGATTGACAGCCGGCCGGGTGGAGTTAGGTCTATTCAGGTCACTGATTGACAGCTGGCCAGGTGTGGTCTGTCCTCCGATTATCTTCCTGCAGGTACAGAGATCGCACCCTGCAGTAGGCTAGTGGTGTATCACAGGAGATAGCAAATGCTGGAATCTAAAGCGAAACACAATTTGCTGGAGGAAGTAAAAACAATGTTATATAGCAAAGATAAAGATACATAAACGATGTTTCCGGTTTGAGCATTCATCAAGATATAGAAAAATGGAAAAAAGCGTCAGAACAAAAAGGTAAGGGGGTGGGTTGGGGAGAGAAGCTTGGCCCCAAAGGCAGGAGATAATAGGTGGAGAAGGGAGGGAGGGCACAGCCACAAGCAGGAGAGGAGGGATGGCTAGGCAAATAGAGAGGGAAAGAAGACAGGGAGAAGGGAAGGGAGGGAGAAAGGAGAGTAGGTTAGCAGAAACTGGAGACGTCAATGCCATCCAGCTGGAGGGTGATGTCAAGGAGCTGGAATTCAGCGGGTTGTAAATCGTCAGAGGGAGATAAAGAATGGTTGACATTTCAGAGTCATTTAGAAACAGAGAAAATATTTGGAGAAGGTCAAAGAGAATCAGTTATTACTAAATAACTTGCATTTTCGAAGGACAAACCAAGAAAGGGCATACACAGTAAATGGTAGGGCACTGAAGAGTGCGATAGAAGAGAGGGATCTGAGAATTTAGATACATAGTTCCCTGAAAGTGAAGTTACAGGTAAATAGGGTTGTAAAGAGAGCTTTTGGCATATTGGCATTCATAAATCAAAATATTAAGTATAGGAGTTGGGATGTTACGATAAAGTTGTATGAGAGGCCAAATTTGGAATATTGTGTGCAGTTTTGGTGACATAACTTCAGGAAAGATATCAATAAGATGAAAAAAATTTAGAAAAAGTTTATTAGGATGTTGCCCGGACTTCAGGAACTGAGTTACAGGAAATGGTTAAACAGGTTAGGTTTTTCCCTGGAGGATATAAGAATGAGAGGAAATTTGATGGGGGCATTTAAAATGATGATGGTATAGACAGATAGATATCTTTTTCCACAGAGAATATAGGTTAAGAGTGAAAGGGGAAAGTTTAGGGGAACCTTTTCACACAGAGAGTGGTGGGAGTGTGGAGCGAGCTGCCAGCTTAAGTGGTGAGGACCGGCTCAATTTTAACATTTAAGAAGAATTTGAACAGATACATGGATGGGAGTGATGTGGAGAGCTGTGGATGGTGGAAGTCAGTGGGACTAGGCAGAAGAATAGTTTGGCACAGACTAGAAGGGCCAAAGGGCCTATTTCTGTATGTAATGTTCTGTGGTGCAATTGTCCTAAATATTCTACAGAGAGTTCTTTCTATTTAAAGATTGCAATATGTCTGTTAGGTTTTGCAGTTTTGAAATCAGACTAATTATCAACATGTATTAATTATGCATGCAACCATTTAAATCATTAGAACTGACTCCTTAACTGACTCCACCCTGAGAATATGCATTCTAGCTTAGTGCAGGTACTGTTGAGATCTTAAACTTACTAATAGCAAAAATCAGAACCTTCTTTAGTCTGATAACATATTTTTAGAGGGCTTCTTTACTAATATACAGATGCCCTCAGTGAACTGCATTTAGCCCAGGAGGATAAAACATTTGAAAATCAAGACTTCCAACTCAATACGAAAGCTTGTAGTTTACTGTGATCCTAATATTTTGTATATTTGAAGACCCCCTACACATTTATTAGCACTGAGAGGTACTATCAGCAATGTATTTGCAAAATCCTCCGTATGCACTGGCAGGATAAATTACATTCCAACAGGTCAACATCCCAGCATCAAATCTTGCTTTGATAGGCAGACCATCTTTTAAAAAATTTTTTACTTTAGGGCTATACCATGGTTACAGGCCTTTCCCCCATGAACCTGTGCCACCCAAATGCACCCATGTAACCAATTAATCTACCAGTCTTGTACATCTTTGGAATGGGGAGGAAACTGGAGCACCCAGAAAGAAACCCATGTTTCAAGGCAAAAGTACAAATTCCTTACCGAGAGTGCCATATCCAAACCTGGGTCGCTGGAGTTATGAGAGTGGAGTGTTAACCATTACATTAACCATAACACCCATATATTTTGCATCTTACTCCTGAAAAAAAAAACACAAATTAACTTCCTATCTATTACCTCTAAGATATGGGAATATGTCTCGTATATGCCATTGCAAATTGATTCAAGTCTGGAAATAGGCAACTGTTTACCCACTTGGGTGGAATTAACTTTACATCATTTCTGCATTTGTTAATGCTACATGGTTTCATCTTCCCAAACCAAATTATGTATGTGCTGAGTATTAGTCCATTCAAATAGAGAGACACCCTGACATCGTTGAAGTTGCAGAAGTTAAACAACATTGCAAATTTAATGCAGTCTGCTTTCACGCCACGTAACACCTGGAAAACCTCATCTAACAGTCAGTGATATGCTCAATCAGACCAAGAAGAGTTGGTCATTTGCAAAATAATATGACAGGGAGAAAATAAATTTTGATGCCTGGTGGAGACAAGAAAAGTAAAGCAATAAATGAACTGGAATGTAATAAACAAACCTCGTTATTGAGCCAGCAAAATGAATTCCTCTTAGCATGGACCAGCTCCAGTGAACCGAGTTTCACTACCATCTCACCATTGTATCTTAAAATGGAAATCAAAACAACCTACAGATTACTGATGAGATTGGATTACTAGTGGGGGATTCTTTCTCTAGCATTGGAGCAGAAATGTCAAAGTTTATTGACAATCAACTTAAAGGAAGTATATGATATTCCCTTCTCAATGGAATGGGCTGCTGGAGGAGGTAGTTGAGGAAAGTACTACAGGTTAACCACCCCTTATCTGAAATGCATGGGACCTGAACTATGTTGGATTTTTTGGGATTTTGGAACACCATTTCAAAAATGCACTCATTCACTCAGACTTAAAGACAATGTACATGCATTCACATTACAATACAAAAATTTATATATGCATAATTTAACTGAAGTAGACATACATTGAAAAATCTACACACAATAATGCACTTCCTAAGTTCACTACGACCCGTTCTCCAATCGGGATTTCTCAACTCTATTACATATTGCGTACCCACAGTAGCTTATTGGACCATGGACAAAAAAGATTTTGAATTTTGGATCATTTTGGATTTTGGGTATTCGGATATGGGGTACTCAACCTGTACAACAACATTTAAGAAAAAATGGATAGACAAGGTTAGTTTAGCGAGATATGGGAGGTAGGACTAGTGTGGAGGGGGAGAACGTTTTGGTTGGCAGGGGCAAGTTGTGCTCAAGGGCATGTTTTCACATTGTATGACTCTATAACATTTTAAGTTTAAATTGTTCCATGTCATCAGGAATCTGTTTCCCTTGTGTTTATACAATGACTATTTTATGGAGACTTCCTGTAGGACACAGTATCAATCTAATGACAAAGATTATAACACTATACAGAATCAGGACAATGGAGAGGAAGGGCAATGCGACATTCAATTGACTGAAAACAGTAATGAACCAAAGAATCCATACTTGTAATTAGCCACAGGGAGAGCTGAATAATTGGCAGTGCACAGGTAAAGAGGTGCAAACCTCTTAGGTGTAAAGAGGAGGCAGCGCACCAAGGTGGGTGAGTTATAAATGGGTTGAGAAGGGCAGGGAGAAGTGAGAGGGAACGCGCTAGTCTCAGAGAGGGTGGGCCAACAGGGAAGCCGTAAGGAGCATGGTGATTCGGATTAGTTTGGTGAACTGGGTGCAGAGCCCTGCAGCGTGGAGTTGAGGCACACTTGAGAGGAAAGGGGGTGGGGTTGATGTAAATCGGAAGTGAAAGGACGACAGCAGGCTGGGGCCCAGTGTACCTGGAAGTTGGTGGCCTAATTGTCCGTGTGGGGTGAACTGGCAGCAGGGATGGCTGCTACACAGGTCCAACCAACCAATAGTCATTAGAAGTGGGCCCCGATATTTGTCATGTGACCTCAATGGCTGGGTGAAATGAGAGCAAAAAATTTGGGGCACAGAATTGAGTGAGAGAGAAGAGATAACATGGTGATTCCAGTTGGTTCCAGCCAACCGGGTGCAGACACGTCAGTGTGAAGCTTGAGTGGACTGAAAGAAAGGTGGTAGAATTGGAAAGGGTCCTGGAGCCCAAGTGGATCCGATGGAGTGAAGGCCTCACAGATGACCCAGGAACAGAGTTGGATGGCATGATAGGACAACAAACAAACCACAAAGCAAACTGCAAACAAAGATACACACATTTTAACTTTGAAATGTGATGAATTGTTAATAAGGAAATAACATTTTTCATGTACCAAGAGCCATGAATAATAGTGAGATGAATTGCTAAATAATTTATGCTAGTTTATTGAAGAAAATAATATTTCACAGAGTATGAGGAGAACCTTGTCATTAGAGCTCACTACTGCTTGCATCCAAACAAGGGGTAATTTGAGAGGTCAACGTAAAAGTCTGAATAGATTGACTGTGTGGATAGATGCAATTGTTTGCAAGCATGAAATTGTCTAAAAGGATCTAGACATAAAATTATTTAAGACTATCGAACTTGCATGAATGTGTGGTATCAATGGATTCCATGATTAAAGGGGAAAATATCTTTATAATTAAGGAAGGTTTGTTACGTGGACGAAGCATGAACAGACAGAGATGGCAGAGAAAAGTGAAAGCAAACCATGCTGGACTCCGAGGTGACAGAAACAGAAAGAGGAAGCGTGGTGATGCAGATGATGCAAATTCCAGAGGGCGAAGATCAAGAGGACCTGAAAGGAAGTGGCAGGGTGGCTGCCTAACCATGGCACAGAGAGATGGTCACATGTTGCCTGAGTGGTCAGCATGAGGTGTACCAGGAACATGCACAATAAAATGCAATAAATCACAGTGGAACAGATGAGTCCTCTTTGAAACAAAAATAAGTCTTTTTTTTTTACCTTCACTAACTGGTTCAACAACAAAAAATAGTTGAACGGCAGCTAAAAAGTCAATATATTCGGTGACAATTCGCAAGATAATATTTGCAATTCCCTTTGGAATTTTACAGTGTAAGCACCAGGATGTTCAGGATTCCCAAGGCTGTCTCTGCAAAAGAAGAAAACCCAATCAATATTCTTAACACCCATTTGTTTCTCATCCCTGATGAATTCATAAATACATGAAAACATGATATGGGAGCAGGAATAGGCCAACTGGTCTACCATGCCTGTGCTACCATTCTATATGATTTGGCTGATCTGACGATAGGCCCATGTCCACATATCTACCTTTTCCTCATACCTCTTAATTACCCAACTATGTAAAAATCTATCTAACCTCATCTTAAATATGTTTACTGAGGTAGATTCCACTGCTTCAAAAGGCAGCAAATTCCATGGATTCACCACTCTCTGGGAATAGCAGTTCTCCTGTCTCCATCCTCAGCCTAATACACTGAATCTTGAGGCTATGTCCCATTGTTCTAGTCTCAGCTTCCAGTGGAAACAACTTCCCTGCCTCTACATTATCTATGCATTTCATAATTTTATGTTTCCATAAGATCCCCTCTCATTCTTCTAAATTTCAGTAAGTCCCAGACAGCTCAGGCTCTCCCCTCATCTCTGGAATCAACCTGGCAAACCTCCTCTATACTGCCTCCAAAACCAATACATCCTTCCTCAAATAAGGAGATCAGAACTGCATGCAATTCTTCAGATGCAGCTTCACCAGTACCCTGTACTGTTGTAGCATAACCTCCCTGCTCCCAAATTTAATCCCTCTGGCAATGAGGGTCAACATTCTATTTGCCTTCTTGATAACTTGCTGTACCTGTAAACCAACTACTGCGATTCATGCACAAGCACTCCCAAGAACATCTGCACACAGCATGGTGAAATCGCTTGCCATTTAAATAATAATCTGATCTTCCATTTTTCTTACCAAAATGGATAACCTTGCATTTACCTACATTGTACACCATCTATCAGATGTTTTCCCACTCACTTCACCTATCTATATCTCTCTACAGAATCTCCATATCCTCTGCACAACTTGATTTTTCCACTCAATCCTTTATCCAGACATCTAAAATCTGGAAAGTTCCAAAATCTGGCAAGTGGGGAGAGAGGTGGCAGCGCGCGTTGGGCGGGCGGGGGGGGGAGACCAGCAGCACGAGTCAGGCGCCCGAGAGATCGGTAGAGCAAGTCAGGCGGCCAAGAGACCGGCAGCGCAAGTCAGGCGGGCAAGGAGGAGAGACTGGCAGCGTGAGTCAGGCAGGCAAAGGGGGTTGGGAGGAGACGGCAGGTAACTGGAAGGGGGTAGGGGTGGATACAGCAGCACAATTCGAGTGGGCTTAAATCTGGCTTTCCAAAATCTGGAAAAATCCGAAATTCGGAACACACTCTCGCCCAAGGGTTCCAGATAAAGGATCGTGTACCTGTATATATCATGAACATTTGTGGGTCCAGCACCAACCCCTACAGCACAGCGCTCATCACTGATTGTCAACCAGACAAACACCTATATATCTCTGCTCTCTACTGGTTAACTCGTCCTCTGTCTGTACTAATATATCACATCCAACTCTATGTATCCTTATCTTAAGAATGTCTTTTATGAGGAACCTTATCAAGCCCCTTCCCAAAGTTTACTGGTGTGGAAAGTGGACCCTGTTCATGATTTGATGATATTTGTGAAAACATCTTATAACATTTCTGGCTCAAGTTTATTTGTCATCTGACTGTACCAGTACAAACCTGGCGAAGCAGTGTTCTCCACAGTGCAAAACAGTGCTAAACACATATACAGACATAACACACATACAGAAAAATGATACATATACATACTAGTATGAATGTATATTAAATATTCTTAATAAATGGTAGAATCACAGAGAGTTATTCTTAGCAGTCATTCAGCAGACTCACTGCCCATGGGAAGAAATTATTCATCAGCGTGTCCATCGGCTGTCTACAACATGGTGGTTCTGGCACTGATATTTCTCTATTTTTTTCCCAATGGGAGTAGCTGAAAGATGCTACGTGCGGGGTGGTGGGGGTTCTCCCAAATTTTGAAAGTCCTCTTGAAACAACGTGCCCACTAAATCCCATCGACAGGGGTCAGGGTGGCCCCAGTGATCCTGTGCCACTTTTATGGTCCTGTGGATCGACCGATATGATGGTATATAGAAACCATACCATATTGTGATGCAGCTGGCCAGGATGGACTCGATAGAGTTCCTGTAGAAATTTAACACATTGGTGACCAGTACCCTTGCCCACCTCAGGCTTCTAAGATACTGACACATTGCATTAGTTCAATTGACCTAAAAATATTTTGCCACTGATTTTCATTTGTACTCGGCATTTGATGCCTCTCATATCAGTTTCCAACAATAGTTGACCAGCAATGATGGATTCCAATTGCCCTGATACCACTTTTCCATGGTCACAATGTCCTGATGTTCGTCACTGACAGCATCAAGATCAGTAGGGAAGAGGTCCAAGTGCGAATGCAGAAAATGAATTTTCAATGACATGTTGCATTTCACAGTTTTGTCTGCTTGAAGTAGACTTAAAATATGACAGGAAATCACAAACATTGGTGATATCTAAAAATACATTACGTGATATGAAAATTTTAAGGAGATTTTTGTGCTCAGCTGCCCATAAAATATACCCAAAAGTATTCATGAAACAAAATTGGCAAGTGTTATGGATGGACTTTGCATTTCAGATATGAGGATTATCACCTAGCATAACCAGACTATCATTGCTATTTTTATCACAGTTTAACTTAAAGGATGCAACCTATCCCAACCCCAGCTTAATATGAGGAATCCAACTTGTATAGATTTCCATCAATTTAATTACTTATTCTTCTAAAAGTCCCCCACCTGACATGGTCATCACCTTCAGTTGACACTCTCCCCACCCAATAATATCCCCACACATCCACCCACTAATCTCCTGGCACAGAGAAGGTGATTCATAACTTAGGGATCTCCCAGTGGCCAACCATTTCAATTCTGAGGCCCATTCTCTGGTTGACATCTCTGTCCATGGCTTCATGTACTTTCAAGCCAAGTCAACCTGTAAATTGGAGGAGCAACGCCTAATTTTCAGTCTCGACCCACTCCAGCTACATGGCTTCAATGTTGGCTTCTCTGGTTTCTGCTAGCCCGCTCCCCATTCTTTTTCTTTCTTCTTCATCCTTCTGGCTTCTTTCCTCCAGATCTCCACCCCATCCCCTTGTTTTCCCCTTGCCCTCCACTATTTTGTTCAAGCGCATGCCCACATTTTGTCCACTCCTTAATGAAGGGCTCAAGCCCGAAACGTTGGTTATGTATCTTTACCTTAGCTCTATAAAGAACATTGCTTGACCTGCTGAGTTTCTCCCCCATTATGTTTTTACTTCAATCACGGGGTCTGCAGACTTTCGTGTTTAAATTCTTAGCTCTTTCCAGACCCTGACCCATGAAAGTCGGTCTTCACTTCCCTGAAACCAGTCTTGACTGCAATTTCCCTTCGTTTGATGTACCATTGAACCTTGTGCTTGGCCATGTATGTCAAGGCAGTAAAAATGTCAAGTGAATGTCAAAGAGAATATATAGTTGCATCCACTGATTTATTTCATCCTTCATATTTTAAAAAGAATGCAGTTGAAAAAAATGCAAGGAGAACGGAGCATAAATCTAGATGCAAGAGTGGTTGATGCCACTAAGCTGGATATCTATGGTTGATCCGAATTTGCAGTAGTGTCTTTATATACTTCACTGTGTGAAGCTCTGAAATAAAACTGCAGGTCCACCAATTTGTCTTGACTAAAACCATGGGATTTTGCTCGCAGTGTGTACATACTGAGACAAGTTTAGCATGACAGAGAAAAAAACTCTATTTTTGCCCTACATTGAATCTCTTTCGAAAGATAATTTGCTCAGATTTAAAAGGAAAGCCTCTAGCTTCAAATAAATTAATAGGGACATTAATGATCCCATTGACAGTCCATAAAAATATGGCAAGCTTTCAATACCCTTGCCCTTAGGAACAGAGGAGCTAATTTATTATCCAAGGAACATGTTTAAATTAATTACCATATTTGATGGCATATAGGACCCACTGGCATATAAGATCACCCCCCTCATTTTTAGCATGAAATTTTAGAAAAAAATTGTTTTAATGTATTTACAGATACCTGGTAAGTTGGCGAACAGGTTCCTCCTACAAGGCCCCTTGTAGATAATGCATGTGTGTGTGCCTTCACTCAACTCAATGAACACCCTCCAGCCTTGCATGGCCGACGTGCCAAAGCCTCCTTGCACACGAGCAACAGCAGTAGCCCGTCTTCCTGCTCGCTGCATGCCGAGGCTCAGGCCGCTACATCCCCACCATGAAAACGCCGATTGATTGACAAGCGCACCGGGTCCCGCGGGCATGTAAGGTTGGGAGGGAGAGAAGCTGGTCACTATGGCAACAGGCAGGGCCCACCGTCGCGGGGAGCAAATGATCAATCGCTTGCTTTGAGGGGAGCGCTGGGTCTCGATGATCAGGCTCCACGCTGAGCCATTGTTCGACGAGCAAGATCCCTCAGCAAATTGAATGGGGCAGCAGGGTGGGGGTGGGCAGTGGCAGCAAGCAGCCTGTTGAGTTGAGCTTTACAGGCCGCTCGCTCACTGTCATTTCCTCCACCTGCGCCTCATTCAATTTTCTCATGGGGCCATGCTCGTCGAACAATGGCTAGCGTGGAGCCTGATCATCGAGACCCAGTGCTCCCCTCAAAGCAAGCGATCGATCATACCATCAGCATGAACTACAAACATGGCTATTGTGCTGCTTGCAGGGGTCTCTGTGGTCAGCCTTCTCTCAGGGGAAGTGAGCAGCAGCGGTGGCTCCAGAAAGCACGGGCACCACTGTGGGCTTCTTGAAACTGGGTGAGTAGTCCGAGCACTTTGCATTTCGGTGGCCAAAATGGCGGCACCAAAAAGGCAGCACTAAGATGTCACCTTCGTGTAAAGAATCCAGGGTGGTTTTTTAGGTGATTTTTTTGGGAAAAAAGGGGGTCCTATAATCCATCCAACACAGCACATTAGTTGCTGAATTTATTTAAGCAAAAGGTACTGCAAATGCTTTTGCTTTGTCTTCATTTACAGATAGCTTTTTATTAATCAATAAACATTGAACATGCCCATTTGAAATTTGGGACAAAAGTCTGTGATGCTGATCTAGCTGCAGATTTAGATTACTTTATAGGATATTAAAAGCAATTGCTCAACAGTGTTATCATTATACTGAAAGCAGGACATTGCTGCCAATCCTTCACAGGAAATAAATTTGTTGAAAGCATTAGTATTTTAATAAAAACACAGAAATGCTGGAGGAACTCGGCATGACTTACAGTGTCCATTGGACACAAAGATATATAACCAATGTTTCGGGCCTGTTTGAAGGTAAAAGCAAAAAGCAGACAGGCATCTGAATTAAAAGAAAGGGCGGGGGGAGTAGTACAGACCAACAGATAAAAGGAGTTCATTTGATTTGGAGAGAAAGCTAGGAGAAGGAAAGGTGAGAATTGATTGGGGGTGGCTCTGTGAATGCAGAACTAAGGTAAAGAGAGGAAAAAGGGAGGAGAGGAAGGCAGACTAGAGGAAAGGAGGTGTAGGGAAAGATGGGAAGGGAGCTAACAAAAACCGGTGAAGTCGATGTTAATGCCATTAAGTTAGAGAGTCTCCAGATGGAATATGAGGTGTCATGCCTCCAATTTGTGGGTGGTCTCAGTCTAGCAGTGCATGAGACCATTGATGGACATATCAGCAAGGGAATTGAGTGGGCAATTGAAATGGGCGGGATGGAACTGGGAGATCCACATGACTGCAGCAGATAGAGCTAAGCTGCTCAATGAAGTGATCTCTCAGTCTGTGTCCAGTGTAGAGGAGACCACAACAGATCATGGATGACCTCTGCAGATTCGCAAATGATGTGTTGCTTAACGTGGAACGACTCTATGGGGCCCCAATTGGTGGTGTGGGTGCAAGTAGAACACAGGGGTGGGTGTCTAAGGGGCAATTGGTTGGAAGGGAGGAGTGGACAAGGAAGTCATGGAGGGAGTGGACCCTGCAGTAGGTGGAGAGTGGAGGAGCAGTCTAGATGTTTTTGGTAGTGGGATCACGTAGTAGGTGGCAGAAATAGCAAAAGATGTGTTGGATGCGGAGGCTGGTAGGGTGGTAAGTGAGGACAAGGGGAATTCTGCCCTTGTTGCGCATGTGGATGAAGGGGGCCAGCGAAATTGTGCGGGTAATGGTTGATATACAGATGAGGGCCATTGGAAGACCTGGTGCTGGGAACAGATACAATGGTGGCAGGGGAATTAGGAGAAAGAAATGGAATCTTTCCAGGATATTGGGTGTGAGGAGGTGTAATCAAGGTAGGTGTGGGAGTTGATGGATTTGTAGAAAATACCTGTTGAAGGAGACAGATCGAGAAAGGGGACAGTGTTGCTGAAGTTGCACCAAGTGATTTTGAGGCCAGGGTGGAAGTTGGCAGCAAAGTGAATAAAGTTGATGGGCTCATCGTAGGTGCATGAAGCCGCACCAAAGTAGTCATCAGTGTAGCGGAGGAAGAGTTGAGGGGTCTTGCCTGGGTAGGCTTGCAGCATGGATGCTACACATAGGCAACTCAGCCCTCACCCATATATCCTCCATTACACACAACTTCCCTGGCACTCTCCTCCCCCATTTGCAAAAAGGACAAGACTCCCCTTCCTCATCTATAGCCCCACCAGCCTCCACATCCAACATATCATCCTCCACTATTTCCATCACCTATTACATGATCTCACCGCCAGACACATTCCCTGTTCCTCCCCTCTCAGCCTTCCACAGGGTCTGCACTCTCAGTGACTTCCTTGTCTACTGCTCCCTTCCCACCAATCGCCACCTTGGCACACCCCCGTGACCGCAGGAGGAGCTTTACCTTCACCCACAGCTCCTCCCTCACCACCATTTTGGGCCCCAATCAGTCCTCTCAAGTGAACCAACACTGTGACTTGTGACTTTTCAGGGGTTATCTACTGCAACTGGAGCTCCCGTTGTGGAATCCTCTTCATTGGAGAGACTTGGAGATCACTTAATTGAGCGCCTTTGCTCTCTCCCTCACAATATGGGATCCTACCAGTAGCCACCATTTTCAGTTCACCACCCCATTCTCTTGCCAACGTGTCGCTGCATGGTCTCATGCACTGCCAGATTAAGACCTCCTGTAAAATGGAGGAACAACACCTCATATTCCACCTGTGCATCTTCTAGCCAGATGGTATTAACATTGACTTCTCCAGTTTTTTTGTTATTCCCCCCTCCCCCCGTCTTTCCCTATGTCTCCTTTCATCTAGCTGTCTCTCTCACCCACTTTCTCTCTCTCTCTCTCTCTCCCTTTTCCTTCTGTCTCCTTTGCCCATTCTCTGCATTCACAGAGCGAAGCCCAACCCCCCTCCCCCAATCAATTCTCACGTTTCCTCTTTGCTGGCATCCTCTCCATATCGAAATAACACCCTTTGTCTATTGGTCTATACTCCTCCCCCTGCCCTTTCTTTTAATTGAGGCACTGCCTGCTTTTTATTCTTGCCTTGAAGAAGAGCCCAGGCCCAAACATTGGTAATATATCGTTATCTCCTAAAGATGTTGCGACAGCGGCTGAGTTCCTCCATAGTCTCTGTGTTTTACTGTAATCATAGTGTCTGCAGACTTTGGTGTTTCACACAAATCAGATTTTTTTTAATACCAGGAGAACACAAATGTGGAAATTTTGACATGACTGTAATGTAAACTATTTATTACTCTTTAATTTATGGAAGGACATGTGCAAAATCAGGGCAACTTATATAAAGACATGGGAATGGAATACTTCTCATTTCTGACATGAGTATTTATATTAACTCTTTCCAGGGATCATAGTGTAAGTCAGCAGTATGTTTTTTTTGGATTGATTTTTAATTCAATGAGAACTGAAATCAAATACGAGCATGAATTACAAATCCCACCATGGCTGCTGAGGAGGTTAAAGTGGAATATAAATCAAGATTGAAAACGTTAATATCAATTGTGATAATGAAGTGACCAGATTACCTTAAATACCTATCAGTAAACATGGTTTGTGTAGTAATTAGTGCAACACTAGGTCACTGGCACTGTATTCATGGCCATTTACCATCCAGGAAGTGGAATAACATTCTGCACATTTACTTGTCTGTTAGATTTTAATTTTAACAATACAGCACTATTGAAGGCCATTTCAGCCCATGGAACCCATTCTGCCCAATTAACCTTCCATCCGCATACGTTTTTGGAGGGTGGGATAAAATCTATGCAGGTCACAAGAAGAACGCACAAATTTCTGAGACAGCCGTGCTTTCAGGAAATGATCTGAGACATCCATGTTCACGATGCTTGTAGGCTGTATAAATCAAGTCGATACCAAGAATTGTTTTCTACACTAGAATTGTAATTTTACCTTCTTTCAATAGTTCTAACTATACTATTTCATGTGAATCATGATGTAGTTTATAGTTATCTCAAAGCTGCAGTCTTATCACTCAGTGCTGGAAATGGTACCAAAGATCATCAAAAGGTTCTTAGGATTAGCAAATTTTAGAATGATTTATTGGGGTTTGTTTGGTAAAGTCGCCCTCTGACACACAGAAGTATGATGGCTTGGAAAACCTGAGTGACATCTGGAAATACTGGGTAAAAAGATCTGATGCACAACATGCCAAAAAAAGTATCTTGAGGCCTGTCGTTGCAAAGTTCTCAGGTACATGGAGCATCATGGGCTACGGAGACATTACTCTCTCAAAAGCCATTGAGGTGTATGTGCTATGACACCCAAGTTCATAAAAGATAAGCAATAGGTAGTGGGGAATTGGGATCCTGTGGGGGGGGGGGGGGGGGGCGAGATGCCTGGATGGGAAGGAGAAATGAAGAGGAAAATTTGCTTGGGATCGGAACCTCATGGATGAAATCAGGCAGGTCATCTGGGGATAGCCACATTTATTCATTTGGCAATAGGGAACATCAACCTGGAGATCTGTGTGGCAGCTTTGAGCTGGAAAAGTGAGATGAATGAGAACCTGGCTTCATAATTTAGAGATACAGTACAGTAACAGGCCATTCTGTCCCACAGGCCCATGCTGTCCAAAATAAGGGGCGGCACGGTTAGTGGAGCGCTTAGCACAAAGCTGTTATGGTGCCAGCAACTGGGACAGAGGTTCAAATTCCACACTGTCTGTGAGGAGTTTGTATGTTATCCACGTGTCTACGTGAGCTTTGCCTGGGGGCTCCAGTTTCCTCCCATCATTCAAAACATACCAGGTTGTAGGTCAATTGCGTGTAATTAAGCGGCACTGGCTCATGGACCATGCTGTATGACTAAATCTAATCTACACCCAATTAACCGACATTGTGTATATTTTGAAGGATGAAAGGAACCTGGAGCACCTGGTGGAAACCTATGCGGACACAGGGAGAACATACAGGCAGCCAGAAACCGAGTCGCTGCCGCTTTAACAGTGTTGTGATAAACATGTTGCCCGTACACACCTAGTGGAGATCACAGGGAAGGAAATGGGGATACCTATCATGGCAAATTCCTTTTATTCATTATATACAATAATGTGGATTCAATCGGTACTTATCTTTTTCAAATTATCTACTTAAAGAAGACTTGCTTGAAAAATTCCCAGCATCAAGTTCAATGGCCTGTGAGCTATTTTAGAAGGGACGCTCTAAGAAACACTGAAATACGTGTTACAAATATCACAAAATAAATGGCAGTGCTGCCATATCTGGTGTAATGGCAGTGCTGTGGACCAGGGACAGTGGGGAGCAGAGACACAGTGCATGGGGAGTGGAGACATAATGCTGCTCCACAGGTTCCATCTACCTGGTGCTATTGCTGGCAACTCTGTACAGGCTTTAAATGGGCTCTTATAGGATCTGACAGTGCTTTTAATTAAAATCTTGCAACCACGTACTCTGTGCCCAAGATTCTAGGCAGTGCCCAGGAATGGTTGCAGACTGCTGTGGAGCAGCAGGCCAGCGCAAGCACCAGGAATAGGGAGAATGCTCCCCGTAGAGAAGGAGAAGCAGAGGAGACAAACCTACAGGACGGTGTCCACGGCAGCAGACCAGCGAGGAACTCAGAGGCTGAAGGGCCCATACAGGCTGCAGGTGATCAGCAACTTGTGGTCAAGGGATTCATAAAACTGGCATTCATGAAGGTTCTAAGGGGAAGAAGGATTCCTGAGGTGGGGGGGGGGGGGGGTGGCTCAGATGCTGAAGGGATTCTGATCATGTTGGAGATTTGGAACTGGAGCTCGGGTTGCCAATGGATCGAAGAGGGGTTTGTTCAGTTGCAGAGGCTGTGGGAATGCTCAAGGCAAATCCACTGACACTCATTAGGGGCTTTTAGACTGCAGGCATGCAACGACGCAATCAAGGAATTTTGCCGCTCTGCAGGCTGTCGAAGAAGGAATGTGCAGGAGTTTTGAGTCAATTCCTGCACCAAATCTTTGTAGGAAGCCTGCAGTGTAAATGCTACCAGAAAAATTCATTGACGGTCATCCACTCTACTGCACGTCGAACCACTGAGACTGTTGCACTTGCAGTCTAAAAAGGCACCCAGTGTGAATGACCACAAGGGCAGTAATTATGTTAATTTTTTCAGCCATTTTCCGACATTGCAGCCTAAAAAACATTATAGTCTTTGAAGGGAATCTCATTTGCTTCTCTTTTTCTCTTCTGTAAGAGAAATACTAATGGCAACTCTTTCTCTACCATACGACAAGCAGAAGGACATTTGGTGTGATATTAAATTTTCTGAATTGTTACATGACATTACATCCTTCTTCTTCCCATGGGCAGTGAGGATGCTGAATGACTAAAAGAAACTGCCCACACTAACCATCTGAGATTTGCATATTTATGAAACAATATATTTTATTTATTTATTTGTATGTAGGAATACTTGTCCTGCACATGTATTGTTTGTCTGTATGTGTATGTCTGATTGTGTGTCTGTGTGTTTTGCACCAAGGACTGGAGAACGCTGTTTCGTCGGGTTGTACTTGAGCAATCAGGTGATAATAAACTTGACTTGACTTAGCTTGAATAAAGGAATCTTGAAACTTGAAAAGTATATTTCTGCTTGAGAGCCTTACTCTATTCACTGGTCACACATCTGCTGACCAGAATCATGGAAATTGCTTCACTGGGCATAAACCATCTCCTCTGTTTATTGGCACTGAATGTAGTCAAGTTTTTGCATTGTTCTTGGACCCATGATTTTCCAATACAGTGTATGTTCAACTTGTTAACAGAAATTGAATTTCATAGAGCATAAATATGAGTTCCAAATTCTAGACCAAGAAACTAAATCCCCACCCATACAGGTGAAGGTTAGATAAATAAATGAGGAAGAACAGATTTGTGTTCAGCCAAAATGATTCAACAAAAAAAAGTGAGAATGCTCATGTGAAGCTTATTTCCAACATAAAGCAGTTGTTCCTAAAGGCCTGCTTTGGGAGTATATCTTGACCTTGGCATGATGAAGAGTTTCTCTTCCAATAGTTGCCACCTGACCATTGAGTTTTTCAAGCATTTTCTGTTTTTATTTCACATTTCCAACTTTATTGATTTTCATCTAATTCTCTTCTAGTGACTGAGTAATATTTTGATGGATTGCCGCACACTTTTTCAGCCTCACAGACATTGCCACAGACTGAGCTGTACTCTAAATGTCGAAACAGGGAGCTGTTTATTGTGTGGTATAAATGTTAACATGTTCACAACTACCTTTGGCTCTCATAATAAATCATTATAAGTCATACTGATTTCTTCCTCAAGGCACTGGAAGACTGATCATGATGTGAAAAACACTTCAGATTGCCTCACTGACACTTTAGAAAGATGATAGATCTGTCTCTTGAAGGGGGAGCATAAATTGCACACAGCTATGGATATAATCTCTAATGCAGAACTTGTTCTAAAAATGATATTGTGCAGTAATTCAAGCAGGGAAAGAACACAATATTGAGCATGAATTGTTTCATTTCTTAGTTTCTGTACCACAAATTACTCTAAGAAAATTGAAGGTGTAGACAATTTGTTCTTTGCTAATAGATCAATCTTAGTTCATCTGATCTTTGATGCACAGCGGATGTTTTTTTTAAAATGAACGTTCAGTCTTCTCCAGTTTTGAGGCTAAAGTTTGGTTTTTGACATCTACCACACATGGCCCAGCCTAAACATGGCAATAGTTTACTAATTTCTCTAATGCAACAGATTTAGTGAACTTGAGGTTTAAATTAAGAACACATGACAAATGCAACTTGCTTTGGTGATGAACATGTAAAGTACCAGGAGATTATTTACATTACATTTTGCAAAGCCTCTGGGTATGCAACTCATTTTTTCTCATTCCCTTTTAATATCTCATTCTCACCTTTTTGTAAGATAATAGATTACATTTTCTCAACTTTTTGTAAGATAATCAATTGTGGTTTTTTCAGGTTTTTGTAAAATAATCGTTACGGTTTTGCTCTGACTCCCATTTTACATTTCATTTTTCTAAAATGCTTTCACTTCAGTTAGATGTTAAATATATTTTCACCCCTCAAAGTTTCCCACAATTAATGCTTTTTTTAAAATTATTTGAAACTACAGTTAAAAGACTTTGCCACTGACTCAAGTTCCCCATTGCGGAATGGAGAGTCATTTGATATTAAATGAACTTGTTTGACTGATCTTAGCCACAGTGTCCAAGAATCAACCATCAAGCAGCTCAAAGATAAGCAGTTCTGGCCCCAAGGGTTCATTAAATGCCTGATTGCCTTGCTGTATTACAGTACCATGGGCAAATCTATTTCCCCAGTAATATATTCTGGAGTCCATTTTCTTTATGGATAGGAATTGCTGTAAACATACAGCAGCACAAGGAGTATTTGTGAAAAGTGCAACAGTTAATGCTTCCCATCTCAGACTTTTTTGTTGGAATTGGGGAAGGAAGAAAGCAAGTTAGTCTTCAGAACCAGAGAAGGTGCAGGAGGGATTAGGTAGAACAAAGGGAATCTCTCTGATTGGGTGAAACCTCTGAATTCATATCCCAGTCAGAATAGAAATTAGAATTAAATTATGCATATTTGTCTGTGTGATAGGGTGCTAATAGTGAGGGTCTGGGCCAAGCTATGATAACATATAAAAGAAATCTCAGCCAAAATAGTTAATGACAGCTATATCCTCTTCTGATTCAGACAAAAAGAGCAAGTTAACCAAAGAGGGAGAATTTCATATTAATAACATGGACACATTTACGAATAAATATTTCCAATATCCTGACTTCGAACAAACACACTGAGGCAATGGTCAAGAGAGAACAACGCGTGTTTTTGTTTTCAGAAGGCGAAGGAAGTTCCTCCTTGTCCCTCAACATCTTCTACATGTGCGCCATTGAACGTGTACTTGCTGGATGCATCAGCATGGTATGGCTCGGCTCAAGATCAGAAGAGCCGACACAAAGTAGTGATTGCAGCTCAGAACATAATGCAATCCTCTTTCCCTTCTAAGGACTCAAAGCACAGCTTCTGTTGCCATGGAAAGGCAGCCAACATATTGAAGGTCCCATCACTGTCTGCACTCACTCTCTTCTCCCTTCTCCCACCAGGAAAAAAAGGCTTAAAATAGTGGTTCTCAACCTTTTTCTTTTCACCAACATCCCACTTTAAGTATTCCCTATGCTATAGGTGCTCTGTGATTAGTAAGGGATTGCTTAAGGGGGTATGTGGGTGGAAAGAAAAAGTTTGAAAACCAGTTTTAATCGCGCCTAATTGACTCGATATGTGCACGGTTTCATAACTCCAAAGGAAATGGGCCAATGACAATTTTTCTCAAGCAAAATATTTCAGCAACAATTGGGTCTAGAGCAGTGATTCTTATCCTTCCCTTCCCACTCACTATGAGCAACCCCTTAATAATCACAGAGCACCAATGGCAGAGGGATTACTTGAAGTGGTATGTGAGTGGAAAGAACAAGGTTGAGAACCACTGGCTTAAAAGCTTAAAATGCACACTCCACTAGGCTTAAAGACAGTTTCTTCCCTACAGCTCTTGAATGAACCTCCATCATGCTGGCCTTGCTTGGTGCTTATCGATCTTTCTTTTTTTCATTGTAATCCCATTCTCTATAATGGTGCTTTTATTAATGTTTGAGATAACCTGATAGTCTGCTCACAAAAAATCCCTTCTCACTCCACTCCGTATTTTGTGATGAATAAAATTACATAAACTTAAGACTGTAATATTCCAATATGGAAGTTAAGCTCTTGCATTGAGCCTTAATTTAACAGCACATTGAACAACAGACAAATGGTTCAGAGTGGAGTGAGATGGAGAATTAATGTGGTAGACAACCAGAAGTTCAGGGTCACTCCTGAGGGCTGAATGCAGATATTATTCAAAGTAATTTAACTAATGTGTTAACTCTCCTTCTTCTTTCTGATGAAGGCTATTTGACCTTGACGTCTAAGCTTTTCTCTTTCCACAGTTATTGCTTGGAGTATTTCCAGGATTTTCTACACTTTTTTCAGATTTCCGTGACCTGCAGTTAATGACTTCCTCTACATATGGCTGTGAATGGGCTGCTCTTAATTTGAACAAAGAGTACCTTGAAGGACTCAGCACGTCAGGCAGCATTTATGGAGAGGAAAGGTCAGCCAACGCATTGGGTCAAGATTCTTTATTAAGATGAAGGACTAGGAACTTTTATCAGTCTCAACAAATGGACTAAACTCAAAATGTTGACTGACCGTTTCTTCACCGCCTGACCTGCTGGGTCCCACCGTTCTCTTTGTTCACTCAGGATTTTGGAATCAGCACTTATAATCAAAAGTCATTGTCATGAGTATGTCACCAAATTTGTTGTTTCGTTGTTTTGTGGCTGCATTACAGTACAAATATTGCTATAAACTACATCCAAAATGTAAGTAAATAGTGCAAAAAAAGAGAACTTGGCGTAGTGTCTGTAGTTCATTGTCCATTTCAGAAATATGATCGTAGAGAGGAAGAAGCAGTCCTGTGCCATTGAGTGCTCATCTTCAGGCTCCTGAACCTCTTTTCTAATGGTAGAAATGTGAGGTGATGGAGTCCTTGAAGATAGAGGCTACTTTCTTAAGATGTCCTCAAAGGAGTGAAGTCTGGTGCCTGGAGTTTTTTTTTCTTGTCCTGTGCATTGGAACATCCATACCAGACCGTGATGCAACCAGTTACTATGGTCTCCACAGTAGACATGTAGAAATTTTCGAGAGTCTTTGGTGACATGCCAAATCTTCTCAAACTCCTCAGGAAGTGTAGCCACTGGTAAGCTTTCTTCATGATTGAATCAAAAAGGAGGCCCCAGAACTGATCCCCAGAGATGTTGACACCCAGGAATTTGAAGTTCTTGGCCCTCTCCACCGCTGACCTCTCGATGAGGGGACCAGCATCGGCAGTTTCTCTGTTCTTAATCTGACCTGCTGTCCAAACTATCTGCTTGAGCTTTGTCCTCTGGTCACTCAAACCTCCTGCAGCTGCAAGGCTTCCATTGACCTTTAATGCTTGGTTACATGGCAGTCTCATTAGTGGTGCAGCAATCACATGGTGACCAAGCATTTACTTCTTTGTCCAGATGACCTGGCCCAGCACCATCCTGACAGCCTTTGGCATTTGAAACTATTTGAAAACAATGTAATTATTTTTTACATTTAAATATTTAAAATAAGAAATAATAAATCTGTTTATAAACCCATAAACAAGTGGAAGAATAAAGAAAAGTAAAAAATATATTTTCCCTCATTGCCCTATTAATTAGGATTGGCACCACCATCAAGCTTAATTCACCAGCTATAGCTATGGAAACCGATGCCAGATTAGACATGTATCTGTCCCATCAGATCTCTCCACTGCTTCAAGTCAAGTCACCTTTATTTATCGTTCCTACTATGCTCACATGGTAAAGGCAAGATAACATTATTCCAGGACTACGGAGCATATTTACATAAATATAAGTAAAGGCAGAAGTTCAATGCATAAAATATTAAATATTAAGGCATATATTGTAAGAGTCCCCAGAACCAAGGTGTGCTATGCACATATGTCTTGGGAATTCAAGAGTCTGATGGCCTGGGGGAAAAAAATGTTGCCCAATCTAGACTTATGGACCCTAGTACTGCAGTACCTCCTTCTTTCTTTGGCTTGGCTTCGCGGACAAAGATTTATGGATGGGTAAATGTCCACGTCAGCTGCAGGCTCGTTTGTGGCTGACAAGTCCGATGCAGGACAGGCAGACATGGTTGCAGCAGTTGCAGGGGAAAATTGGTTGGTTGGGGTTGGGTGTTGGGTTTTTCCTCCTTTGTCTTTTGTCAGTGAGGTGGGCTCTGCGATCTTCTTCAAAGGAGGTTGCTGCCCGCCGAACTGTGAGGCGCCAAAATGCACGGTTTCAGGCGATATCCACCCACTGGCGGTGGTCAATGTGGCAGGCACCAAGAGATTTCTTTAGGCAGTCCTTGTACCTCTTCTTTGGTGCACCTCTGTCACGGTGGCCAATGGAGAGCTCGCCATATAACACGATCTTGGGAAGGCGATGGTCCTCCATTCTGGAGACGTGACCTACCCAGCGCAGTTGGATCTTCAGTAGCGTGGATTCGATGCTGTCGGCCTCTGCCATCTCGAGTACTTCGATGTTGGTGATGAAGTCGCTCCAATGAATGTTGAGGATGGAGCGGAGACAATGCTGGTGGAAGCGTTCAACCAGTTTACCTATCTCGGCTGCACCATTTCATCGGATGCAAGGATAAACAACGAGATAGACAACAGACTCGCCAAGGCAAATAGCGCCTTTGGAAGACTACACAAAAGAGTCTGGAAAAACAACCAACTGAAAAACCTCACAAAGATTAGCGTATACAGAGCCGTTGTCATACCCACCCTCCTGTTCAGCTCCGAATCATGGGTCCTCTACCGGCATCACCTACGGCTCCTAGAATGCTTCCACCAGTGTTGTCTCCGCTCCATCCTCAACATTCATTGGAGCGACTTCATCCCTAACATCAAAGTACTTGAGATGGCAGAGGCCGACAGCATCGAATGCAAAAGGGTGAAGGGTTTACGTGAGGTGTGTGTGGAGTCTTCCACAATGTTTACTGCCTTTCTCCTGCATCGAGTGTTCTCGATATCTCTCATGTAGGAAGAGAGCCCCCAGTGATTTTTTCCGCTGACTTCACTATCCTCTGTGGGGTCTTGCGGTCCGAGAAGGTGCAGCTCCCAAACCAGGCAGTGTTGCAGTTGTACAGGATGCCCTCAATACATCCTCCGTAGAATGTAGTGAGGATGGAGGGTGGGAGATGACTTTTCTCAGCCTTTGCAGGAAGTAGAGGTGCTGCTGGGCTTTCTTGGCTGGTGTTAAGGGACCAGATGTGATTTTCTGCCAAGTGCACTCCAAGGAACTTGATACTCTTGACGACCTCAACAGTTGAGCCATCAATGGCCAGCGGAGCGAGGTTCCCCTGGGTCCTCCTGAAGTTAAGTTGACAACTCTCTCTTATGGTTTTTTTTAACATTCAGATGCAGGTTGTTGGCTCTGCACCAGTCCATGAGCAACTGTCCTTCATCTCTGTCCGCTGACTCCTCATTCTAACTTATCGTGTTGTCAATGTAGTTCGAGCTGTGCTTAGTGGCACAATAGTGAGTCAACAGAGAGAAGAACAGTGGACTAAGCACACAGCCCTGATGGTGGCGGGGAGGGGAGGGGTGTAGTGTGATGGTCTTGAGGGTGCAGTTTCTGATCTGGACTGCCTGAACTCTCCCTGACAGGAAGTCGAGAATCCAATTACAGAGGGAGGTGTTTAGACCGAGTCGGTTGAACTTCCTTATCTGTGGTATGATGGTGTTGAATGCCTAGCTGAAGTCAATAAACACCATTTGAACATATGAGTCCTTGTTTTCCAGGTGAATGAGGGCTAGATGGAGGGCTGTGGCAATGGCATCATCTGTGGAGCCATTGGGTCTGTATGCGAACCGCAATGGGTCTAGTGCCAGAGGCAACAGGAGCTTCACGCCTCTCAAAGCACTTCATGACAATGGGCGTGAGTGCGACAGGGCAGTAGTCATTGAGGCAGGACACAGATGACTTCTTCGGCACGGGGATGATGGTGGAGGCTTTGAGGCACGATGGGACCGTGGTGCTTTTCAGGGAGATGTTAAGTATGACTTACAAAGTTATACAGCAAACTCCAAGACATTGGACTCAACACTCCGCCTCCACATCACAATCAGTGAAGATTGGTAAGAACTTCTCCTCCATAATCTCCAACACTACTGGAGCACCACAGGACTGCATTCTTAGCCCTTGATCTACTGACTTTACAGCTACGAATGGCACTTTAGACCTTGGAATGGCACTTTACACCTAGGTATGACAATAACACCATCTCCAAATTTGCCAATGATGCCACGGTAGGGGGTTGTATAAAGAAAGGTGATGAGTCAGCATACAGGAGGGAGATTGAAAATTTGGCTGAATGGTGCACCAATTACAAATTTGCACTCAATGTCACGAAAACTAAGGACCTGATTGTTGACTTCGGGAAGAGAAAGCCAGAAGTATACAATTCAGTGATCACTGGGGCATCGGGGGTGCTCAGGGTGAGAAAATTTAAGTTCTTGGGAGTCACTATCTCAAAGGACCTTTCATGAGCCCAACATACCAATGGATTCACAAGGAAAGCACATCTGCACCTCTGCTTCCTCAGGAGTTTGCAGAGGTTTGGTATGACACCAAAAACCCTGACAAATTTCTACAGATGTGTGGTGGAAATTACACAGTCTAGTTTGGGGACTCTAATACCCCTGAGGGTAAAGCCTACTAAAAGGTAATGGACACAGCCCAGGACATCACAGGAAAAACCCTCCCCAATATCAAGAACGCTGCCGTCAGAGAGCAGCAGCAATCATTCAGGATCCCCACCACACAGCACACGCGCTGTTCTCGCAACTGTCATCAGGATTCGCACCACAAGACTTGCACCACCAGGATCAGGGACAGCTGCTACCCCTCCACTATCAGACTCCTCAACAACAAACTCAATCAGGGAATCATTTAAGGACTCTTGCACTTTATTGATTTTTTTCTTTATTCTCTCTGTATTGCAGTTTTTTTTTACATTTGTTATCTGTTTACAGTTCATTAGTTGTTTACATTTTTTTGCACTGCCAATAAGTGGTAATTCCTGCATAAAAAAAGAATCTCGTTGTTGTATGTGATGTCATGCCTGTACTCCGACAATAAGTCTGAAATCTAAATCTGTAATTGCAGGCCTTCTGAGATAATGTATAACATAACCTGACTCAGTAATTTTTTTTCTTACTTGTTACAAATTTGTCAGTAAGCGCTTACATAATCATTAGAAAGATTTTTGCTGACTGTCTCACTTCACTTCTGCTGAATACGCTGTTGTGCTCATACAGCATAATCAGGGTGATTGTGTACTTTTTATATTTGTGTTGCACAGCAACTTTCTGGATCAAGAGTGTATAGTGAACTGGGAATTCACTACTGGTCCCTGCATACCCCGACATAAACTCTGGACCCCTGCTAAAATCCCAGTTCAGTCCACAGACCATGTGTGCCAATCTTATTGAATAAAACCTTGTGGTACTCTCTCTGGTCTTGAGTGCTCTCAGTTGCTCTACAGAGTGCCACATGGGCCTTTTTATAACCTGCACATAGGTCAATGAGCAAAATGAAAATTTACGCCATTTTAAAGATTAAGGGTTTAAGCATTAACAAAGGTTACCAAGGGCTTTCAATTGTCATTTCTGCAGTAATTTGTGATGTATATAGAACTTCCTTGGAGTTATCGTCTTGTTCACAGGGAGGTAAAATGAAAGCTCCGAGCCACCGCCTGTGTTTGTTTCCTTGGCTCTGTAACTTCCCCATTAATGTGACACACCTTCCTGCTTTTGCTCTCTGCTGAATTTTGAAATGGAAGCATCTGTGACTACTTTATGGAGCAGCATAATGAAAGAAACGCCTCTGCTGCACTTTTCATTGAGATGATTGCTTCAAAATAAAAAAAATCTTATGGGCACTGGTGATTGAATCCTCTGGAGGTTCCTTGCCATTTCACTTTTGCAGTTTTTATGATATTGCTTGTGAATAATAAGTATTGCTTTAAGACTTACTTCTTTAAGAAATGTGTCATGTGGCTAACTGCTCTCTTGGTTACCACAATGTTTATAGATAGTTCCACAGAGGAGGCATTCTTCGAGGCATGCTTGAGTGAAGAACATGTGTGGTTTTTCAGCTCCTTTTTCCTTGCAATATATTTACCAACACACTCTGGAAATGAATTTTGTTGACTGTGAGAAATCTGTGGAGACCACGTAACTCGTAAAGTTCACCATGCTTGAACATCGCAGAGCATGTTACTTTTCCACTGCGACTCCATATATCTTGAAGTACTGCATTTTAAGCAAGGAAATTATATTAAAGTAATATACTAAAAGTCAGTACCTTTTTTAAAAAACAAACCTTGCATCTAAAATCAGCAAAATTAAGATGGCTATTGATTGGTGGTCTAGTATTCCATATAAAGGTAATATGAACATCAACAATGTTTAAATTGATATGTAGAAAATGCAGAACAAATCAGATCTTAGGAAAGATTAATGGCTCTCAAGTGCTGTGTGTTTCCTGTATTCTAGGTAGAGCTGGTTTTTAATTATCTGAATTACCTCATTTATATTTTACACAAATATGTCCAAAAGATACAGTATATATGTAATTTCAACACATCTTCTATCAGATGGGTGATTTTTTTAAAAATTCCTTTCTCTCTTGTATGGCTATTTACCAGGGAGCCATGTACCTGACTGCGGCAGTAGAGCAGATGTACTGTTAATGTCAGAGGATGACACTCTATAAAGGATGAAGAACAATGGAGCATCCTCCAGCCTGACACCATGATAGATCAGCAGACTTTCTTCCACCTTTCCCCCAGGAAAATCTTACATTGCACTCCTTTCCCATCTCCTCCAGGTACCAAACTCATTACTGTATTTTTCAAAGCAAAACTGCTGAGCCAACACATCCGCTTTCCGATTCCATGGTAACCATCGTGCTCTTTCAACTATGAGTAAAAACATTTCCCAAATTTTCTTTTCCTTCCTAGTTAGATTAACTACGTGTCAAGGTTTGTCATTTTCAGAAAAGCATTTCTACTGCAGCATACTTTCATTTCCATTAAATATGGCATGGTGCAAAACTACTTTCTGAAGATGATTTGATATTCAAATAGTAGAAATAATCATGCAAACATGTTAGAATTTCTTGCTGCTATCCATCCAGCTTTGGTTTGACCATGGACTACTGGGACAGACTGATGCCATGGATGCCATAGTTTCATTCCCCTCAGACTGTACTATACCCTTTCTATTTCATTGCCTTTTACATTCTTAATTTGTATTCTCCTACTATTGATGAATATGCCATTCCTAAGTCCTTAGCTCTGAAGAGGCCTCCCCAAAGTTCTCCACGTAACTAACATCCTATTCTCTTCAATTATTAAAAGTATTTTACAATTTAGAGATAGAGCACGGTAACAGAGCGTTCCAGCCAATGAGCCCGTGGCGCCCCAAATACACTACAAATCCTGCACATTTTGGTTGAGTGACTGAAAACAAGAGCACCTGGAAGAAACCCATGCAGACACGGTGGTTGGGGGGGGGGGGGGGGTGGGGGGAATGTACAAACTTCTTACAAGCAGCGCTGGATGCTACAAAACCCCTATTACTTTGATTGATATTTTGTTTACCTATTCCAAGATCCCAAATTTGTTTGATAACTTTTCCTGGGAATCACTGTGGGCATTTCATTTAAAGCTGTTGTGTCAATAAAGATATTGATAAGAAGGATTTGGATAGCCAGGAACTGACTACAGGTAGATCGCTTTGTGCGAGTTATGTCATGCTTAAAGAATCTTATAGAGTTTGTCGAGAAGGCTACCAGGAATATTGATGAAGAAAAGGCTGTTGATGTTGTCTACATGGATTTTAGTGATGCCTTTGACATGTTTCCACATGGGAGTTTAGTCAGGATTCCACATTAACTATATGGGATAAGCCAAAGGATGATAGTGGATAATTGCCTCTCTGACTGGAGGCCTGTGACTAGTGGTGTGCTTCAAGGATTGGTGCTGGGACCATTCTTGTTTGTCATCTATATCTATAATCTGTACGATAATGTGGTAAATTGGGTCAGCAAGTTTGCATATGACACAAAGATTGGAGGTGTTGTGGACAGCAAGAAAGGCTTTCACAGCTTTTAGAGGGATGTGGACCAGCTGGAAAAATTGGCTAAAAAATAGCTGATGGAATTTAAGTATGTGGTGTTGCATTTTAGAAAGACAAACCAAGGTAGGACATACACAGTATATGGTAGGGCGCTGAGAGATCTGGTAGAACAGAGGGCCCTGGGAATACAGATACATAATTTTGTGAAAGTGGTGTCACAGGAATGTAGAGTTGTAAAGAGTGTGTTGGCATTAAAGCCTTTATAAATAAATGTAATGAGAATAGGAGTTAGGATGCTATGGTAAAATTGTATAAGACATTGGTGAGCCCAAATCTGGTGCATTGTGTGCAGTTTAGGTCACCTAACTACAGGAAAGATATCAATAAGATTGAAAGAGTGCAGAGAAGATTTACTAGGATGATGGCTGATTTTAAAGAAATGAGTTAAAGGGAGTGTAGAAGAGTTGAGGGGGGAGGGGGGAAGATTTGATAAAGGTATACAAAATTATGAGAGGTAGAGATAGAGTAAATACAAGTTGCCTTTTTCCATTGAGGGTAGGTCAGATATAAACCAGAGGACATAGTTTAGGACGAACATTAGGGGGAATTTCTTCACACAGAGAGCAGTGGGTGTGTTGAACGAGCTGCCAGCTGAAGTGGTAAATGTGGGCTCAATTTTAAAATTTAAGCAACATTTGGACAGGTACATGAATGGGAGGTGTGTGGAGGGCTATGGACTGAGATCAGGTCAGTGGCACTTGGCAAAATAATAGTTTGGCACAGACTGGAAAAGCCAAAGAGCCTGTTTTCTGTACTAAAGCATTCCATGGGTCTTTGCATGGTATTATTCTGTCACCTCTCCCAGAAGTGTGCTATTTTTATGACATATTCCCAGATCCTATAATCCTGTACACACCACTAATCCTGATTAACATTTTGTACATTGCAGTCCACTTGAACTTGTAGGCAATAATTCCACAATGATATTCTCTTTCATCACTTAGTGCCTCTGCTATCAACATTTCAGTGGCCTGACAAACTCCACCCTTTAGCATTCCCATTGTTTTTATCTTTCCCCTTCACCTTAACTCTATCTGACATATGACTTTCCAAAATCTATGAGATGCAATGGAATACCACCCCCTTGTCTGGATGGATGGATGAAACTTGACAACATCAAAGTAGTCCATTAAATGCGTACTTCTTGCATCACCAGCTTGACCACGGCAAAATCCACTATAGGTGCTCAAAGGGTTACTTCGGCTGCACCTCCCTAATCTGCAGCATTTTCCTCAAAGGATAACAAGCACATATCAGCTCCAGGTTTCCTTTTACATCATAGCCCCTGATTTGGAAGTACATGGTCTTTCTATTGGTGTTGCTAGGTCTTTATTTTAGAACACTGAAAGCAGTTTGAGCAGAAAGATTGTAGTGTTTCAGGAAAGCTAAAACCACCTTCTCAAGGGCAATTAAAGACACAAAATGTTGGCCTCATTCTGCAAATGAATGGATAAAACACATGTGACACCTCACCCCAATCTCTTCCCATTAATCAAAGAACAGAAAAATCATCTTGAAGGGTTAAAAATATTGGGGGGAAAATTCCTTGTATCCTCCACATAGTATTTATATCCTTACTCCAAAAGGCTTTATCAGTAAGCCTGCCCTATATCATTCCAGTGTATTTCCCAGTAAGAACCAAAACTACTTTATAACCATTTAAATGGGGAAAAAAAATCCTTAATATTTCTCTTATTTCACAAGACAAAATACTGAACTATTAAAGCTATACTATTCCACTGCAACTAGCTCCTATGAAAAATATTCCTTGACATATCTTAATTTTGTCTCATGGTTCTATCAGTAACCTTTGATAAGGCAGCATTAGGGCATCAAATGGAAAGCAAGACTCTGTCACATGAAGCTTTATTTGGCTTTCCTGTCTTAATGATAATGGGATCCAAAATGCTACCTTGGGCCAATTCACTGGTACCTGTATCCTCTTTGTCTGAATTTCCACACAATCAGTTTTTACAAAATACACACCAGCTTGCAGCTGGATTCCAGCTGATCTTTGAAAATAAACTCATGGAATATTGTGAAAGAATTCATAAACTTTTTTTATTATTTACATTTATAAGGCAAAATTCCCAAATCTACTTGGTGTATTCAACAACTAAACCAGTGACTTTATTTTAGTTCACGGTAGTTTGCTTAGTGAAATTCTTAGCTTAATCATTCCATTCACTTGAGAGATAATATTTTTATTGTGTTTCAGATGTCAACATTTTTGGGGATGGTTTGCTTTAATTATTTTACAAACTCTTTCTTTACAGTGTTATTTTATTCTTTCGAAATCTTTGCTGAATCCTGACCAACTTCTTATCTGCTATTAGTAGAATGTGTACAACAGAATTTCTTAGGTAGTTTTTTTTCCAGCAATCCTTTCAGTTTGTATCAACTCAAAGGATAAATAAAAAGGGTGAAGTTAGAGAAATAATGATACTTCAAATTTGAAGAATAAATCTTGTGAATCTAGCACACAGTGCTTCCCAGAGTTCTGGTACAAATACGATCAAAGTAAGTCACAATTTAGAGGTTTTAGTTTTAATGTTTTCAATTAAGTTGGAGAATGAAATTTTCCATCTGGAAGCAGAATATCAGAACTGGGTGCAGAAGAACATGTTATCTGGAAACCAACGAAAAGAACAGTGAAAATCTAGTTTGTAGCTCTAAAGAGGTATCAAAATCTAGTCAGGATCACTGGCATCAAAGAGAGAATTGGACTTAGGCATATGCTTATGTAACATTCAGATTTAGATAAAGTTGTTTTAGACATTGGTGAGGCCAAATTTGGAGTACAGTCAATCACGGTCCGAAACTGATCTAACTGTCCCGCTCTCTCCCCACAGCCCTGTATCAGACCCCACAATGATCCCACTGCTGTGCTCTCTCCCCACAGCCCTATGTCGGTTCCCACATTGATACCACTGTCCCATGCTCTCCCCACAGCCCTGTGTCAGTCCTCACACAGTCCCCACTGCCCTGCTCTCTCCCCATAACTTTGTGTTGGTCCCCACACTGATCCTACTGCCTGGTCTCCCCCCACAGCTGCATGTCATCCACACGCTGATCCCACTGCCGTGATCTCTCCCCACAACCCTGTGTTGGTTCCCACACTGATCTCACTGTCCCACTCTCTCTCCACAGCCCTGTGTTTTTCTCTACACTGATCCCTACTTACAAATAAGATGTTTACAGGGCCACTACAGTATCCCGTATACTTTATTTAGTATATAATATGGTGTTCTCACAATGCCCAAATTGCATAACGGCCAATTTCACAAAGCATATCGTGGACATTAAGCAGTACATATCCTGTATAGAGTTCAGTACTATCTGTGGTTTCAGGCATCCACTGGGGGTCTTGGAACATGTCCCCCGCAGATCAGGTTAAACAGTTTAGGACTTTATTCCCTGGAGCGCAGAAGATTGAGGGGAGATTTGATAGGGGTACACAAAATTATGAGGAGTATAGATGAGTAAAAGCAAGTAGATTTTTTCCACTGGGGGTAGGTGAGGTACATACCAGAGGACATGGGTTAAGGGTGAAATGGGAAAAGTTTAGGGGGAGCATTAGGTGGAACTTGTTCAAGTGGAGAGTAATGCGTGTGTGAAGCAAGCTGCCAGCTGAAGTGTAAATGTGGCCTCAATTTTAACATTTAAGATATAGTTGGGCAGGTACATGGATAGGTGTGCTATGGAGGGCTATATACTGGGTGCAGGTCAGTGAGACCAGCCAGAATAATAGTTTGGCACAGACTAGAAGGGCTGGAATAGTCTATGGTTCTATGGTTTATAAATGATTCAGGATTTGATATTCATCAGTCACTTTTCCATGGCCTGTGTTGTACATTTATTCTGTACAATGTAATAAATTGTGCAGTGAAATAGAATCTTTTCAATGATGTCACCTATATTAATGATGCTAATCAATAATAAATGGCAATAATTAAAAGCTATACATTTCAGAAGAATATTTTTAGAGGCTGAAACATTTGCTGTGCAAACATTTTAAGATATTAACATAAGATTTATATGTTTCCAATTCATGCTATTTTATTAAAAGATTGAAACAGAACAGTATTTCAGTAACATATTAAGATTTTTAATAGCATTTTCACGTAGAAAATTGTGAATATCTCTTGTGCAATGGAAATATTTGGTACTTGAAATGTTAATGGTGCATCCAAACGCCCAACCTAATAAAGCACCTCAAAACAGTGAAGGTGTTGAAGTTGTTGCAATTACACTTTTCAGAGTCGATTTTCTTCCTTGTTATTCAACTTGAATTTAATTAAATCTCAAAGATAGCATTATATTCCAGTGCCCTTAATTGGCTCATTAAAAAAAATAAAATGATAGTTTTAACAGAGAATTCATGTTCATACATGTGGCTTAGTACATTGGAAATACAGTATAATTACTGAGGTAAAGTGGCTTTTAAAAATAAATACATACTTTATCCTTTATGCATCAATCTAGATCCTTGTTAACAGATTAAATTAATCAGCAAATATTGACAGAAACTTTAATAGTTTGAATGTTGTGGAATATACAATTTGTCAAATTAACATGTTTTTGTACAATCTAAAGATTCCTTACAAGAGATTAAACAATAATTTTAAAATACTTGGCCACACTTTCATCATTTCTGTTAATAGCTGGCTGCCATTTTGTATAAAACCAGGAATGGGATCAATTCAGCTCAATTAATCTTTGGATAAATTACACTGTGCAGGCAATAAATTGAAATCCAGAAGGATATACTGTTGTATATCTAAAAATGTCTCAAAGCAATGAAAATCTGACAACTTCATTGTGCCTGGTGTTTTAATCATTTATTCATAGCCCTAGTGCTCTTTAATAAGATTTTAATGATTTTCCTTTGATTGTTAAATGTAGGGTCAATTCTCAGAATGCAGATACTCAACTTCCTTTGTTGCTTCATTTTAAGTCCTTGAAATACCCGCTAAATTTATAGCATAAGGGCAAAAAACCATCACCAGAGACTCACAATAAAAAAAAATTTTGGAGTTCATGTTATGTTAAGTACTCAATGAAGGATTTTATTGTCACAATTTTATTGTCCGACTTGCAACGTTTATCCCCACATACAAATTAAAATTTGTTTAAAAATATAAAATTTACACAGTTTATGCTGTATTTGACAAACTATAATAGGGATACAGGGCATGTAAGAGCCAAAATGTACATATATATCTTGTTAGTCGGTGTCCCGGGGACCGTAGGCTGGGCGCAGCCATCTTGATTGTAGGGCGCATGCGCAAGTCTTGGGTGGGCGCATGCGTGAGAGTCGAGGGCATGAATTCAATACTGTTAGGCTCCTTAACTCTTGAGCATGTGCCTACCAAACTCCAATGCTTGAACCCAACGCACATGGAATCGCACAGGAATCAAGATGGCCGCATCCAGCCTACAGACTCCAGGATACTGACTAACAAGATAAGGACGCGCATTTTGCCTCTTACGTGACCTGTTATAGTTTGTCAAATACAACATTATATATTTTATATTTGTTCTTTATATTTTTTTAACAAAAGTAGGCAATTCCAACATACGTCCATTCTGAGGTATGACTGATCTTTCAGTCCAAATTATGGTCATAAGTCAGGGAGAACCTGTACTTAAAATTATACCATATTACCAAGCATTCTTCTGCAGTAGATGTGCTTTCACCTACTCATTTTTTTTCTAATTTAGTTTGAAAAGTCAAATTAAAGTATGCATATTTCTAATCAATGCATTTTTAAAAGTTGCATATTTCATGCCTCAGGGGAAGACCTTATGTTTATCATATCCGTGCCTTCATTTGCCATGTTTCAGTGACCTGCTTTCCATTA
Organism: Narcine bancroftii; assembly: GCF_036971445.1. NCBI lineage: Eukaryota > Metazoa > Chordata > Chondrichthyes > Torpediniformes > Narcinidae > Narcine > Narcine bancroftii. Next base: position 11,446,217 of record NC_091476.1, on the reverse strand, counting down.
ATTTCTCTTCACCACTTTTACTCCTTATTTTATGTTCTGAAGATGATAACAGGTGCAGATTCACATGATTCACAAATTAACCCCTGCCCACAGCAAATTTTAAGCAGAGATTGATTACAATCACAAGTGACTGCGTCAATTAATGCCCTTCCTTGCCCAAGGGAGAAAAATCAAAGCTTCCCTGATCAACCAAATTAAAATCCAATTTCTTCGAAACAAAATCTGTGATAGATTTTTGTTTGCACTTTAACCTCTGGCACAGCTTCAGTAAGCAGTTTGTTAAAATTGCACGTCACTCTATGAATATTGCTGTTCTCCAGCTCAATATTAACAGCTCCAAACCCACGGCTGCTTCCAGCAGAAACTCTCCATACATATTAACAATTCTTCCCCCACCCACCCTTCTCTGCTCCTGCTCACACCTACTTTGAACCATCTTGGCTTTACAATTTTTAAATTTTATTTTATTTTCAGCACGGTAGAAGCTGATTCTGGCCATTGAAACTTGCACTGCCAAATGACACCCTATTAACCTACAACTCATAGATTTTGGAGAGTGGGGGGAAGCCAGCACACATGGGGAAAACCCATGCAGGTCATGGAGAGAACGTGCAAACATCTTACACTCAGCCCCAGATTGGAACCCAGGTTGCTGACAGCCATAATAGCGTCGCGCTATTGTTCTGTATTTAAAATGTTAACTTCTGGTCAGTCATGGACAAAAGTAGTGTTTGCAATATCAGTTTCTTGTGAGCACCTGATTCCTGTGTTGATACAGTATTTAGTTGGAGTGAGAATACAGAAGAAATGTTGTTTTTGGACTCTATTTTATTGATAAAATTTTGGTTTAGTTTATCATCTATCATCTTAGACTGATTAAGAGGTTTACTGAACAATGTGTCAAAGAGCTGCTTCATGAAACTATGCAGTTGAAGGCAGTGAAGAAATCCATGCTGGATGATTAATTTTCAATTGTACAAAGCAAATCCATACCTTGGCTAGTACAAATAAGTTTAGTGAGAATAACTGTCTCTTACACCAATTCTTGTTGGGATCAGCTTGAATCTAATGGAAGCTGAGGAGTTAAACAAGTCAGGGGTTGTGGAGTAGCAGAGCCCAGAGTGGTCTGAAAAGATTCCACAAATACCAGAAACAAAAGGTATATATACACCGCAAATAATATGTCAGGAAATGTATTCTGAAATGATACAAACCATTTTATGACCTTCATGCTACACCATTGTCACATTTAATGATCAACTGTAACTGTAGCATTCACTCACGTGTACTTCTTTTTGACTCTGAAAGCACATTCCTAATTGTGTACAAATGATCAAATCCGTCTGCAGTTTCTTTGCCAGCTATTGTTTACCTTTAAATATTGCTTTCTCTGTAAATCAGTCATCTTAAACATAACTCTCCATCCATCACTTGGAGAATTGAGTGCATGTTGGCTGCTCAGTGCTAAGAATTGCCCTGAACCTTCCTCAGTCACACCCCTCACTATTTGACTGACATATCCTCACTTTGATTGTCCCATTTACATCCTGTTTGCTTGCAGGGTCCATGAATTTGTTGATATCAGCGGGCATGATATTCAAACAGTCGCACAGCAAAAATACTTTGAAGATTAAAGCTTTAAAAGTTCTCAGCATTCTAAAGAAATGGTAAATTTGTTTGACTCTAGAGACATTCATGATATTTAAGACTTTCAAAGGAATTTGGGAACAGAAACCAGCCATTTTTGTTACTTACACTTTGACTTTCAAGTCATGGACAGTTGACTCCCACAGGGCTTTGAAAAGCTTGTCTTTCTTTGTATAGACAAGTTTTTCAACATTTGCTCTTAGCTCTCAACTTGCTCATGAAAGAGACCTGCGGAACTCATGACATACCAGGATAAACATTGGAACAAATTTGCTTCCCTGTTGTCTTACCGTAAGTTAAGACTGCTCTTCTTCGAGAGTTTTTGGAAATGAAGTAAGTAAAAGGAAGAACTCAAGATTCCTTCATCGTCATCTCCACAAGTACACAATGAAGTGCCGCTAATTAGGAACCAACCCAAGAGGAAAAAGAGAAGCAAATGAGTCTCTAAAAATCAGATGTCCATGGATGTTACCCCCTCCTGTGATGCCACTGCCTCCTGTGCTCTGTCCCAGTTGAGAACCCGGGCTTCATGCATCCAACTCTCCTTCCTTGGTCTTTGGTTCCAAATGCCTGAAGCAATTAAGAAGCTTGTCTGCATCTGAATCCCTTCAGGATCCCAGTTTGCCATCAGCACCCTCATAAATCCCATCTCAATATCTAGTTCCCATGAACCAGTCTCCAGCAGCAGTGACCAGTTGTTCTCCTGCTCTGGTGCCCTGCACCAGTCCACTTCTGCCCCATAGCCTGCAACCCTTGTGGTCTGCATTGCCAAGCATGGAAGCTGCCATCCCATGCACCGACCTCTGTGCATTCTCCTGTGTTAAAAAGAAAACACCATCATTTGCTTAATAACAAAGTAGTAGGACCTTGCGAATGAGCATTGGAAGACACATTTCCATTCCTGTGTCAACATCACTGCTTAAAACAGGACTCAGGCCCAAAACGTTGGTTATATATCTTTACCTCCTATGGATGCTGCAAGACCGGCTGAGTTCCTCCAGCAATTCTGCATTTTCACTGGAAACATTAGACGAACAATATTGATGGGAGTGTGGAATATACTGCCAGCTGAAGTGGTGAAGGTGGGCTCAATTTTAATTTTTATGAAAAATTTGGACAGGCACATGGATTGGAGGGGTACGGAGTGCTATGGTCAGGTTGCAGGTCAGTGGAACTAGGTAGTATAATAGACTTGAAGGACCAAAGGAACTGTTTCAGGGCTGTATTGCTCTGCGGTTCTATGGCCAGCAGCAGTGATTAAGCACAAGACCACAGGCAGAGTAGTACATCCAATGTTTCTTTGCCTTTTCCAGCATTAGGGATGGAAATGGGAGTCATAGAAAAAGAAATGCCCAGTATACTGGGGAATAATATGCATGATGAGAATTGAAAGATTATTTCTACAGACATTGCATAATGAAGAAACATCAATGGTTCATGAATTTCACAAATTAAAGCATAGAAATTATGAGGACAAAATCAGTTTCATTGTTCCCAGTCAAAAAATTGTAATTATGCCAAAGTCTGTGGACCATCAACTGGATACATTTGTGGAAAAATCATGAGACAAGGGTAAATAGTGGCATTTCCAGGTGACTCAGAGACACTTGAATTGTCATCCCAACGGACTGCCACCTCCTTACTGCAAGGTGGATAGATGGGGCTGAATTTGTCAGGTGTGTGTGATAGTACAGATTCTATCACCAATGTGTATATGTACAGATGGTAGTGTAGGATGACTGTGATTGGCTGAGAGTGTACCCACACCTACTGGCAGGTCTTAAAGGGTTGCTCCTAGCCAGACCAGGTCATTCTGGACTGGTCGACCTACTTGTGATATTCTCCAGTCTTTTAGTTAATAAAAACCTTGGTTTGGATCAACAAGTCTTTGGTTCTTTCGACGTGCTCCACAATGTGTCCAAGAAGAATTCCTGACACAGGATGTGGACTAGCCAACGTGCCATTCTGGATCTAATTCCAGGTGGTGGACCTCTTGGTGGGGGAGCATTTTGGTGAGAGTGACCTCAACTCCCTGAGCTTTAGCATAGCTATGGATGAGGATAAAACAAGACAAAATGAAAAAGTGCTAAATTGGGAAAGGGTTAATTATGATGGGATGAGGCAGAAACTAACGAGGGTAAATTGGAAACAGATGTTCAAGTGAGAAAGCACAGAACTAATGTGCAGGAACTTTAGGGACCATGTACTGGGTTCAGGATAAGTTTGTCCCACTGGGACAAGGAAAAGATGGTAGGAAAAAGGAACAATGGTTGAAGAAACAGATGAGACAGTTAATCAAGAGGAAGAAGGAAGCGTACATTAGTTATAAGAAGTAGGAAACAAGAAGGGCTCATGAGAAGTATATGGTAGCAGGAAGGAGCTTAGGAAAGGACTTAGGAGAGCTTGAAGGGGGAATGAGAAGGCCTTGGCATGTAACATTAAGGAGAACCCCAAGGCATCCTGTGAAGGACAGAAGGATGATGAGAATGAAGGTGGGGCCGCTAAAGGAGGCAGAGGAGGTTGGGGAAGTCCTAAATTAATACTCTGCTTCAGTATTCACGAGAAAAAGACCTTGATCAGGGTGAGGTCAGAATAGAACAGGCGTGTGTGCTGGACAAGATGGAGATTAAGGAAGAGGAAGTGTTGGATCTTCTTAAAAACTTTAAGATTGATAAGTCCCCAGAGCCAGACGCGATATACTCCACGTTACTGTGGGAAGTGAGGGAAGAGATACCTGGGCCAGTAACTATGATCTGAAAATACACACTATTTTTCATTGTACATGGAAACCAGAATGACAAAAAAAAAGGAAGATACAGAGAAATGAAGAGATACTTTGAGTGTAGTTTTTCCCTTTTGGTTTTCATTTCCAAAGGATTGGTGCAATATATGCCTCACATGTTGAATTAATTGGTGTCACTGTTAGAATATAACATCCTCCCTGAATTATTCACTTAAGAAGCTTCCAGAAGTCTATTTGTCTCTGTGGGGTAAACACATGGTAGAAATACTGTCTTGGGTCTATCAATTCTGATATTAATAAACTATTTTGTTGCTATGAATGTGATTTATCTATATCTTGGCCAAATCTTTCCTCTTCAGCTAAGTCCTTGTTTATCTCTCCTGTCTCTTCTGTCCACTATAAATAAACTTGAATGATCTTGTGATCGTTTAAAAAAGCGATGGTACTTAATTGCAATGTATGTGCATAACTTTATTGCTATGTTTATTTATTCTGCCTTTTATTTGTCCATTAATCAGGATGGACAATTATATGGCGAGCTCTCCACTGGCCACCGTGACAGAGGTGCACCAAAGAAAAGGTACAAGGACTGCCTAAAGAAATCTCTTGGTGCCTGCCACATTGACCACCGCCAGTGGGCTGATAACGCCTCAAACCGTGCATCTTGGCGCCTCACAGTTTGGCGGGCAGCAACCTCCTTTGAAGAAGACCGCAGAGCCCACCTCACTGACAAAAGGCAAACGAGGAAAAACCCAACACCCAACCCCAACCAACCAATTTTCCCTTGCAACCGCTGCAATCGTGTCTGCCTGTCCCGCATCGGACTTGTCAGCCACAAACGAGCCTGCAGCTGACGTGGACTTTTTACCCCCTCCATAAATCTTCGTCCGCAAAGCCAAGCCAAAGAATCAGGATGCATATTCATTGGCAAGGCCAAAATTATTAACATTCCTAAAATTGTTTTAGAAGACGCTGATGAACCTTCTCAAACATAAGTGAAAGGTGAGGGGGGGGGTGGATTGTGAGGGGTTGGTTGCCCACACACTAAGTATTTAGACTCTGGGTCAATAAATGCACAAGTCAAGGTGTGGGACATGGATGAGAATTTGCACTTTGTGGTGTATCCAGGTATCTGAAGCCTTTTTTATTCATTATGATAAAATTCAAAGCTTTGGGATGTACAGTACCTTTGAGGCAGCCGGGACAATTAACTTTGTAAACACTGCGTGATGGTGAAGGAGGGAATAAATGTTTAAGGTGATGGATAGGTGGCAAACAACGAAAAGCTGTATATGCTTCCATTACATTGTTTTGCACAGATCACTGGAAGGAAGAAATGGACATGTGATGGGGGAATTAGAGGTGGAGAGGGTGAGCCAATTTAAGTTCTTGGAAGTCACTATCTCGAGGATCTTTCCTGAACCCAACATACTAATGGCATCAAGACTAAAGCACGTCATTGCCTCTACTTCCCCAGGAGTTTGCGGAGGTTTGGTATGACATCGGAAACCCTGGCAAATTTCAACAGACGTGTGGTGGAAGAAGTGCTGACCGCCTGAATCACAGTCTGGTATGGGTACATCAATATCTCTGAGCGGAAAGCCCTGCAAAAGGTAGTGAACACAGCCCAGAACATCACAGGCAAAACCCTCTCAACCATCAAGAATGCCTACAGGGAACACTGCCATCAGAAAGCAGCAGCAATCATCAAAGATCTACATCACCCAGCACATGCTCTGATCTCACTGCTACCATCAGGGAAGACTCACACCACCAGGTTCAGGAACAAATGCTACCTCATCACTATCAGGCTCCTCAACAACAAACTCAATCGGAGACTCATTGAAGGGCTCTTACTTTTACACTTTATTGATGTTTTTCTCTCTGTATTGCACAGTCAGTTTGTCTACATTTCTTTATTTGTTGCCATGAATACATACCTTCTTGAATACAGTTTTTTGCCTCATCTGCAGAAAAAAATCTCAGGGTTGTATGTGATGTCGTGCATGTACTCTGGAAATAAATCTGAACTTTTGGCAATGGTTCATCAGATTTTGAGCCCATGGTGCTGAAACAACTTCTGTAATGAATGAAATAACTCATACGTAATTTGTTCCAAATTTTCATACACTGTCATCAATGAGGTTAAATGTTTGCTTAGTTATATCAGAAAATAATTGCCCATAATTATAACATTCTCTGATGTACGCAATCAACCCAGTATCTCATAGTAAAAGCAAAGCAAGTTGCTTGACAAATTATGTGCATCCCTCAGTTTAGACTTGCATGAAGTAATATATCATAGGGAAGTGCGTCTCCATGTTAATGATCCATCCTGTTTTGTTTAAGCAAAGGAAGGGTTCTTTATTCTGTGGTGAGTTTTATATTGTATATAAATATGTTTTTAAAGGAAATAGATTGTGGAGGTTTAATGTAGGTCACTTAAAACATAAACACTTCACCTACCAGTTTCATTTAAAATGCAAGAGCTTGGCTGAAGCCAGTCATGCAGGCACTCGTGGCTTTGCAAAAGGCAATGGGACTGTTTTGTGAGGAACTTCCAAAGCAGCTGTAAATGGATTTTATTGTTCTGAAAGCAACAGATGAACAGGCCCAGAAGATTGGGTCCGGTGCCACAATCTGTTTGGTTGTAACCTGCTGTTCTAAGAAGGTCATGTGGTAGTTTTCTCTAAGAGAGAGAGAGAGAGAATTCAGTTCGAGTACTGCAGTGGATTTTGAAAGCTGGCAGCTTGTTTAAATCCCATTTTGAAGACGGGTTGTGAGTTCTGAGTTCAGTCAGTTGAACTACATCTGCTGCTACGAACTTCACTGGGGCACAGCCTGCTTATGGGTCTATCATTGGTTGATCTCAGATGAAGATTGAGCCCTTTGTTAATGTGGCACATGATGCCACATCCTGAGTCTCAGCTGCTTTCTGAAGCATGGCAATGATCCTGCTAAGTGTGCTGCATTGATATAATAATTACAGACTTGGTCAATGATACAGATTTATGGTGAGGGGGAGAGACACAATAGGAACCTGAGTGGTAATTTATTTTTTACATAGAGTGTGATGGGTGTTTGGAATGGGCTGCTGAAGAAGGCAGTTGAGGCGGATACTATTGCAATGTTTAAGAAAAATATTGGACAGATACATGGATAGGATGGATTTAGAGAGATGTGGACAGGTGGGACGAGTGGACAAGAGGGATATTTTGGGCAACATGGGAAAATTGGGCTGAAGAGTTTGTTTCAAAGATGTCTGAATCTTTGATTCTATATGACAGCAAACTCATTATCATTAACCAAGATTCTCATCCCAGCCTTGTGGATGGCACAGAATATAGAGCAAATTATTCAAAGTGAGACACAGACAAGACTGACTGACAAATAAATCATGGTTGCGGACATGAATCGATTGGCCCAGGAAGTAGATGGACATCAGGCATGTGTTTGCTCAAATATAACTGTTGGTTCTGTCTATCAAGTCCCTGTGGGCAGCTTATTAAAAGAAATTGCAAATTAAAGTGACAGTCAACACGATTGTTCTACTGAGGCTGGATTTGTTCACCCATCCTTTGGAAATATTATCCTCAATGTCATTGCTGGAATAAAACTCACTCAGCAATATTTCAGAATACTGAAAATCACAGAACTATTCGATAGGTATGTGGAACTGACTAAAATTCAGGGTTATGTAGTAAGGAAATTCTTGGCAGTTTTTAGAGTAGGTTATTAGGTTGGCTGAAAGGGCTGTACTGTGTTGTAGGTTTCTATGTTCTATTTCTCATCAAAAACTTTTCTGAGACAATTATTGAACGTTCAACAGGATGATATTGGATTTGTTCATTACCTCCAAAGTGAAAAGTAATCAAATCAACCATTTTATGGACTTGCAACAAATATACAAGATTAAGGCAGTACATTTAATTGAAGGGATTGTCTTAACTAATTATTAATTGGCTTGGCTTCTGTATTATAAAAAGAGGTACAGTTAGGAGTAGAGTTTGGCAGCTTACAAGGGAACACCAGATGGTTTTATAACCCATCCATATGGAACAACCTCCTCTGACTGACTACTGTGGTGAGGAGTGTTTGAAATCCAAGAGCGTTAAAGAGATTTGTGTGTGCAATCATTGTTTGAGCATAAGGGGATGCTCTGTGAAAGGGGACAATGTACCATAGTTTGTAGTATGAGAAGTCATTAATGCTGCGAGTTTTGACTAGTTGTACCAGGTGAGCTCAAGTTGAATTTAGGAATATTAGTGTTACATATGCAAAGTGGATTCATCGAAACTTGATGGAATCTTTCAATGGTCAGTAATAAGCCACCACGTTGTCAATTTGAGTGACATTTAAACCACCCCAGGTAAGAAAAGATCCAAGTTTCTCTGAAGGATGTGGTTCTTTTTTTGTAACATAAAAGATTCAATGTCAGCATTTCTGATATCACAAATTTATTCCCAATTAAGTTAATTAATTATCTAAACAAATTATAGGATTTGAACTTCTACTCTGGATGACTAATTGTGACTTCAGGACTACATTGTTGCCCCTGTCTCATTACCTAACACCAGACCCCTTAATAGCCTTGTTTGGGATGGTTGATCAGAAGGTGGAGAAATTGTCTTCATCTCAACATCATATATATCATGGGAAAATGTCTCTCTTATCAGGAGACGAGTATTTTTTGATCAAATGGAAAGATGATGTCCCGCCCACTCATAATCAATGGTTACATGATTCGATGTCATATCTAACTTTGGAGAAAATTAGATATTCAACAAGTGTTTTAAATTTAAAATTTTCAAATCTTTGGGGCTCCTTTAATGGTAATGACAATTAAGTAATCTGTGATTCTCGTGGATTCAGGTTTCTTTATATTTTTACTAGTTGTGTACTCTCTCTTTATATTAGCCATGCAACTTTGGAATGGTTTGGGGTTTGGATTATAATTTTTTTTTTCTTCTTCTCTTTTGTACTTTATTTTTAAATTAATAGTGTTGCTGAAGCACCATCGATAACTCCAAAAGACTGAAGCTGAACGAACGCATTATTAGCTGTATAACAAAAGCACATCCATACTGCTCGACTGTTCTGTACTGGGCAGGGGGCTGTGGTACATTCTGGAGCCTGTGAGAGGGGCTACAGACACATTCAGCTAATGAGGGTGCCCAAACAGACAAACATATGCATACAGTGGTTTACCATAGTTGTATAATGTAAAAGAAATTCTGTTATAGTGAGTTTGCTTACTTTGTTACAGTTGTATCATATGTCATCTTTTTTTCTGGTTAAAAATATTGAAATCTGTTGTACCCATTGTTTTGCACTCAGTAGTTATCTTTCTAATGTATGTCTTACCTTTCTATAGAGATGGGACATAAAACATTCTTTATTGGATGATGTTTTATAATGAAGTGCACAAGTTATTCATCCTATTAGTACCAGTAAATCTCATGTGCATTACACCAAGCCAAGGAAATGTGTATCTTTGGTTCAAATGAATTATTAAGGCAAGAATTATTTAAATAATGCATGCACATATAATTCTATTTCACATATTAGAGCTGTACATTCTGATCGCTCTGTGTGTGTGTGTGTGTGTGTGTGTGTGTGTGTGTGTGTGTGTGTGTGTGTGTGTGTGTGTGTGTGTGTGTGTGTGTGTGTCTGTGTGTGTTTAAGGGTATGATGGAGCCTCTGGAGGACATTTGATGAGTGAATGTTGCTGTGAAGGCAAGAGAAATGCATATTTAAAAAAAAATAAACATCCACTAGAAGAATATGAAAAAGTAGTTCAAGATGAGAATTTGTTATCTTGGACTTAATGGCCTTTCTACCACTCATCCAGCATCAAAAGGATCCATATTCCATGATTCTTAAAAGAATAATCCAGCACTGGCTGATTTTTTTCTGATTCTATGTGTTTAGAACTTTTGAAATCTATTTCAAATTGTAAACATCTACAGAGAATGGTCTGGTATATTTTAAAAGCCAAGATGTTTCCACATTGGAGAGCACTGTAGGCAATCCATTTACAATGGAGTTTGCCTGGGAAAATGAACAGAGTTGATCCAGAACAAGACAAACTGTTAGAAAATGAAAATTAGGAAGAGTAAAATGGATTCCAGAAAGAGGTTATATTGTCCCTGGTTCCTCAAAGCATCCTTCACCCACCCAAACATCAGTGGAAAATCACATGTGAGGCATCTGCAAACCCATTACGGAAACCGTCCAACTGCAGTCAGAAACAAAATTCAGAATGGGTCAAGGACTGCATTGTCAGTTGTCAAAATAGCTATGACAATCATTGGAAATTCCCAGTTCCTATAAGGAGAAGAGTGAAGCATAGAAGTCTGCAGACGCTATGATTGTAGTAAAAAAAAACAAAATGCTGGAGGACCAGTCTTTTCAGTATCCATAGGAGACAAAGAAATATTGCTGATCTTTTGGGTCTGCGCCCCTCTTCTAGGAATAAGTTGAATAAGCCAGAAGCAGGGAATCTCAGGAAGTCTCAGAATTCAGACAATGCTGGCTGGGGGAGGAGTCCAGACCAACAAAAGGTGTTAATTAGATATGATAAAGGACGAGGTAAGAATTTATCTCGTTCGAGTGAAAGGAGAGGGAAGGGAGCGACAGAGCTATGGTAAGGTGACAGGGGAAGAAGTTGGGGGGGGGGGGTTAATGAAAGCCCAAGAAGTCGATATTAATGCCTCCAGTTGGAGGGTGCCCATTCGGAAGATGAAGTGTTGCTCCTTCAATTTGTCTGGCGGTGCAATAGACCTTGGACAGATATCAGCAGGGAATAGGATGTAAAATTGAAATAGGTGGCCACTGAGAGATCCACGCTATTGCGGTGGACAGAGCTGAGGTGCTCAACAAAGCGACCTACAGTCTGTGTCCAGTCTCTTCAATGTAGAGGAGACCACAACGGGAGTACTGGATGCAGTAGATAACCTTGGAAGGACTGTTTTAGGGCCCCAAATAGGGGTGAGGGAGGAGGTTTGGGTGTGTGGAGTGTCTCCTGTGGTCATAGCGATAGGTCCTAAAGGGGTGATTGGTACGGAGGGAGGAGTGGACAAGGGAGTCACAAAGGGAGTGGTTGCTGCAGAAGGTGGAGAGGGGAGGAGAGGGGAATATTTGTCTAGTGGTGGGTTCACATATGTGGCAGAACTGGCTGAAGAGGATGCATTGGATGCAGAGGCTGGTGGGATGGAGGGTGAGGATGATGAATCCTGTGGTTGTATGTGGGGGCGGAGGGCCCAAGGGTAGATATGTGGGTAATAGAGAATATGCAGGTGAGCACCTATTTGATGGTGGTAAGAGGTAAAGTGATGTTGCTTGAAGATCTCTGGTGATCTGGCATGGAAATTCTCATTGTGCATGCAGCTATGATGGAGATGGAGGAATTGAGAGAATCCTTACAGGGGGCAAGGGGAGAAGGGGTGTAGTCAAGGTAACTGTGGGAGTTGTTGGGTTTGTAGAAGATGATGTCAAGAGTTCTTCTCCTGAGATGGAGACAGATATGTCAAGGAATGGGAGAGTGTTGCTGAGATGGTCCAAGTGAAAAGACCATATAGCTCATTGTTTTTAGGAACCAGGTATAGAATATAGGGTTCTCCTTGGTGTTGTTGAGTGATGCAAATAGTTTTGTTGGCACCACGTTCTTGAAGATCAAAAATAAATCCCATTCCATCACCTCTAAACTGATGAAAAAATATACAGGAGCATATCTCATCGAGCTGGAGGGACATGTATTGCTCACAAAGTTGATGAATTTTGTGTTCAACTTTGCTATGAGTGGTTCCAACATTTTCTAATTTTTATTACACAATTCCTTTGAGAATGAAATATGCATTTGTTTAGCAAACTAGCATTTCTAAATAATTGTAGAGGGGGATTACAATATCATTGAGCAAAACAACAGACAAAATAACGAATTTATTTTCTGAATGTTATAAAAATTTTCATTTTTATAAATGATCACTCAAGGAGCAAAATCATATTCACAATAATAAGAAAAATTAATTGTTCAAATGAAAAGGATTATGCCTCATGTCCACTAAAGCTACAATGAATATTTTCTTTCATTAATATATCTGCCTGTCCAATTGTCACACAGAAAATTAATGCTTACTTAAATACTTACCCAGCAAGATTAAATTGCGACCACAAACTGACAAATGCCATATGTTAAATATCAGGAATGTCAGAATTTTAATCTACAACCATTTGGCTAGCATCGCATGTTCTTTTTTGTAATTTGTGACTCCAAACAGACACACACACACACACAGACCATAGGAAACTCTTTTAATGTTCTAAGCTTCTGGGGCGCTCAAAAACAATGTATAACAATAGAGGTTAAGACCCATTGAGAGAAAGTAGAACCAATCTATTGTTTGGTTTCAGGTCCTGGAGATTAAAGGAAAGGTTTGAAAGATGGTTGTTTTTTTCACTTCCACTTTGTTATAAATTCACCAAAGGAAGGATGGTGAATTTAATCCAATATTTGTCCAGTTCAGTAGCAATTGAACATCAAACTGCCCTAGATCAATTGGGACCCAGGCCATACATAAAACATGTCTTTCATTGCATTAATTGACAGATTGTGGAATATTTTCTCTGTTCTCAATTTGTAGCAACATGAGAAAATAAGTACAAAAATTGTGTTTACACTGGAACTGTGAAAAAGCAAGCAAGAAATCTTGTCATATAGTGATTGGCCACTCTTGCAGGACAACATAAGGAACGAAACCAATTTTAAATTTGTTATTTCCAACAACTGTTTTAAGTTCTCTCAACAAGAGTGGCCAATTTATAGTGGTTATTACGGAATTTATGGTAGATTTCCACTTAAATAAAAATCCAATCTCCTGGCAGCTGGATTGAGGCTGAGTCACAGTCTTCTTACTTTAGAAAGTGCATAATAAATTGAAGTACTGCATGCAATCTGCCTGGCATCTGTCTATTGAGGCTCTGTAATATACGAGTACAATTTTACCAAACTTAAAATGTCAATGAGAATTTAATTTTAAATGACTTCTTCAAAAACTATTTTGCAGTTTATAGTAAAAAAAAACATGAAAGCCATTGGAAATTCATGCAATATCTCTCCCTTTTCTTTTCAGCCAAAATTTATCAACTGATAGACTTCCATGCAATAACAAAGTTTCAAAAATTTAAAAATAATTTCATACTGAAATATTGTGCATGAATTCTACTAGAGATATATCAAACTCCACAAGGAATTTTTTGGCCCAATTATCCTTTTATGCTGCACATTCCACTTATTTTTAACATCAATTAATGCACAGTGATTTCATCCTGCTCAACTGTGAGCTTGATTCTCTTTAAAAACCCATTAAGTTAATTAATACAAACTTGCAAAATACGTTTCGTGGAATAAAAGTGCAGGGCTATGAAAAAGTAGAAGAATTAAAATAATTACTGATTTTCTTTTTAAAATCAAGATGAGGTGAATGAAAGGTAATGGACACAGCCCAGGACATCACAGGCAAAACCCACCCACCACCGAGAACATCTACAGCAGTGGTTCTCAGCCTTTTTCTTTCCACTCACATACCACTTTAAGTATTCCCTATGCCATAGGTGTTCTGCGATTAGTAAGGGATTGCTTAATGTGGTATGAGAGTAGAAAGAAAAGGTTTGAAAATCACTGTTTTAATCATATCTAATTGACTTGCTATGTGCATGGTTTCTTAACTCCAAAGGAAATGAGCCCATGACAATTTTTCTCAAGTCAAATATTTCAGTCACAATTGGGTCTAGAGCAGTGATTTTCAACCTTCCCTTCCCACTCACATTCCACCTTAAGCAATCCCTTATTAATCACCGATGGCATAGGGGTTACTTAAAGTGGTATGTGAGTGGAAAGAAAAATTTGAGAAGCATTGATCTTCAGGGGACCCTGCAGTTGGAGAGTAGCAGCAATCATCAATGATCCACATCACCCAATACACACCCTGTACTCACTGCTACATTACTCGGACCATCAGGTTCAGGAACAGCTGGTCCCCCCCCACCATGAGACTCCTCAACAACAAACTCAATCAAGAACTCATTTAAGGACCCTTACCTTTGCACTTTATTGATATTTTGCCTCTCTGTATTGCACAGTGTGTTTACTTTTTATATGTTTACATGTTCCCTATTTGGCTCAGTTCGGAACAATGAATTTTTCGTACATTTATTACAAATTTATGAAATTCTAATATTTTGTCTTCATCATCTGCTGGCATTTTCTGTGCAATGGCTGTTTTTGTACACATTGATAAACCATGGCATTTCATGAACCAGTAACACCAACCTTCTGTTCTTGCAAAATCCTGATCCCTTTGTTCTTCTCCTAATCTCCTGGCCTCAGGAATTTACCATCTTGGTAGAAATGCATTTCCCTGAATCACTTTCATTTTTTGCCAAGTTCTTTTAACTCCTCCTCAAGTTGTGCCCAACGTGGGGCAGGGCAACGAAGGTTACGTTTACCCTTTTTATCAGCCTCCAGCCATTTTTGTTGCTTTCTCCATGCATGTACCATTTTTTGCTCTAGGTGGCCCTCTAAAATCTTTAGCAGCCACTTTATTACCGTGCTCCTTAGCATACGTAACGACTTTTCTTTTGCATGCAATAGTGTAGCTTGAGCGCTTTCCTCTGTTGCCATCTTGCGGATAAAAGCTTCCATTACATTTGCATTTCCGTGCGCAACACAAGATGGTGGCAACAAACTGTCACCTTTGCATATCAGACTTGGGGAGGGGGTCATTTTGGAAAAAAGGGGGTTCATGTATGCCTTCAAATATGGTAATTTCATTATGCACGGTTTTTCAAGCTAATTATTTACTTTGGAAAAGGCTTTGATCAAGTTAGCATTTTGTGAAGGCATAAAGCTCTCAAGAGAATGAGGCAACAGGACATTTCTTAATATAATTAATTTCATTAAATGACTGCAAGTTGGCACTGTGCTATATTTTCCAGTCTTAAATTTTGTTTTTCAGACCATGATGCTACAGTTATAAAATTAACGCTCTTTAAATACCAGAAGAAATAAAAAGCTGCCTGCTGGCAGATTACGAATTAATTGAATAAATAATGAGGGTTCTGGCATTCCAAAGGAATCGTTTAACTTTTGCAAACTAGGTAATACGTGTCACCCTGCAGTGCTTAATAAAATATTTGGCATTGGCCTCAGGGGAAAACATTACTCATGTTCCATGAGTTAAACAGTATGTAAAGATTGGAATATTTGTTGATTACACCTCTAGATGTATTTATAATGGCTTTATCTTTCCTCATGAATAGACATGCATATGTTGGGGTTACAGGCAACATAATGGTCATTAAAAGATGGACAGTTGCTGAGTGTCAATCAAAAGAGTGCCCTTTGTGGGCTTGAAAAGAATCTTGCCTGGAGGCGCAGAGTGACTTAAAAGAAAATTAATGAATCAATAATCCAAGTATTGTGTAATTTGCAATACACATGGGTAGATTCAATGCCTTGCAGAGTGGGGTGATAGAGTGCTGTTTAGAGCTTAATAATTGTAAATAGGAAATTCTGCAGAGAAAAACAATAAACTTTTGCCTTTTCATTAGAGTTTAAGGAAATCAAACAAAAATGGTTGAGGAAAACCAGAGGAATGTGGAGACTCTTAATTTTTGGTTCTGATTCAGCTATTCCCTGAAATAGATATTCTATAAACCTCCCTGATCAGTTCATCACCCGTTTATAATCAGGCTGTAAGTTCAGGGGAAGATCATGGTGTGTACAAGTGAAAACCATACACATGCATGCACACACACACACACACACACACACACACACACACACACACACACACACACACACGCGCGCGCGCGCACACACTCACACACACGCACACACACGCGCGCGCGCACACACACACGCGTGCGCGCGCACACACTCACACACGCACACATACACACGCGCACACACACTCACACGCACACACACACACACACACACACACACACACACACACACACACACACACACACACACACACACACACACACACACACACACACAAAATGTATCCTGCTGCTGTCAGATTCCTGAATGAACCTCACATTAGTAAAATGATGTTGCATTTGCTGTGTTCTAACTGTTCTTGGTACACATGTCAGTAAACTTGAATCCAGGAACTTCAAATTTTGGTGAGATTAAAAGTTGCTACAGTTTGCTGTGACAGCCTGTGCTTTATGTTGTCATACAACAGAAAGTCCTTTAAACTACTTTCACTGGGCCATTTTGACGTTTCTGGCAGTGGGATAGAAATCGAGTAGTCACAGTTATCAATGCACAAAGGTGCTAGAAAAACTCAGCAGGTTACACAGCAGCCATAGGAAGTAAAAGGCAGTCAACATTTCAGGCCTGTGACATCAGTTTGGCTCCAAAAAAAATTTCAGTTAACTGAGAATCTCTGATTGTTTCGGATATCGTCATTTATCCAAAATTTTCCAGAGGCGAAATGATGTCATTTCAGCTTTGACATTTTTTGGATAAATGAGGATTTCTGATTTTTCTGAAATCTTCAATTATCCAAAAAACAAATTCAGAGCCAAAATGACATCGCTTCCGAGTCCAAAAAGATTTTTAGATAACTGAGGACTTTGGATAATCTAATTTTGGAAAATCAGAGTTTTGCTGTAACTTCTTTTTGTGAATTTCATGTAGTTTTCTGAAATCTTTTAAATGGCACCAGATCATTACAACATCTTGCAATACCTGGAGTACAAGTAAGAATTTCAGGGCATATGTGCATAGTACAATGTACATAACAATAAACATTATCATAGTCAAAACTAAAATTTTCACTGGATCTCGACATGTGACAGTAAACCATGCGTCATAAGCCATGTCATTTATTAATATGTCATCTCCTTTGGTTGATCTTAGCTTCACAGGAAGAAGATTAACAAAATGATTTCCATCTTGTCCAATTTCAGACAACCATCTTCAAATCAATGCTGATGTTCTAATCATGGCTGATTTTGGCCCACTCTGCCATGTCAACGTCTGCTTGATATTCACTCTGCAGTAGCTTGTCCTTTTTGACAGCTTCTGTCAGGGAAGAAGATGTAAAAACATCAAAGTGGCCTTTGGCTCCACCCACACACCAAGCAGTCATTTAGATTGATACAGGAGAACAATACAGTAGTCCATATGCTGTGCAAAGCATATCCTTTTTTCTTAGCTTCAAATGTTCAAAGACTGACCTTCAGTTGCCATCTTTTTCAAAGCAAGCTTCAGGAAGTTACGGTTTTGCAGGTCAGTCAAAAACTATAATAGGTTCACGCTTTTATCTGCTGAAGGATTGAAATTGTAAGAACATGCTTTATTGTGAGTGTGAGCTGATAAGTTAAGAGTATAAAAAGATCTCATGTCATTCTATTTGCTCTGTAAATTCTTTGAAAGGCCAATTAATTGTAACCATTTTCTCATAGATTTACCAAAAATAATATTATGGGAATTCACCATCTAAAATAAGATCTTCAACTTCCCCTGAATTGTTCTTGTTATTTTTTACATTTGAGCTATTAGTTTTATGTTTGATGAAAAAAGATTAGCCAGTTTTTTTCAACATTGATCAAAATCAAAGTATCTCAATCTCAGTCTCATTTACTTTTCAAGCTGTGGCACTTTGTATTGGCCTGCCTAAGGATTAGATCTAGATCTTGAATAAATAATGATTTCTATCAACATTTCACCAAGTAGGATGACATTGGGTTCACTCCCTAGAACGTATATTCTTCCAAGTTCATGATCTGCTCCACAAGCATTGATCAAGGGATGAATAACAATGGACTCTTAACTCTCCATCCTCCACATTTTTTCTCTGATGAATACAGACAGGAAATGTTCATTTAAGATCTTCATCTTAATACTCATGCTCCTTACTTTCAGTTAAGGTATATTCTGGGCTGATAACGCCTCAAACCGTGCATCTTGGCGCCTCACAGTTCGGCGGGCAGCAACCTCCTTTGAAGAAGACCGCAGAGCCCACCTCACTGACAAAAGACAAAGGAGGAAAAACCCAACACCCAATCCCAACCCACCAATTTTCCCCTGCAACCGCTGCAACCGTGTCTGCCTGTCCCGCATCGGACTTGTCAGCCACAAACGAGCCTGCAGCTGACGTGGACTTTTTACCCCCTCCATAAATCTTCGTCCGCGAAGCCAAGCCAAAGAAAAAATTAGATAAGTACCTGATAATGCAGACTCAGGCATGGTCATTATTTCCACCTTATTTAGGTATTATCAGGCACTGAAGCAAGATATATCTCCACTCTTGCCCATGAACATTTAAGACTGTTTGCTGCACTCTCAAAATGTCTCTTTGCTAAGAACTCCATGACTGGGCCTGTGAGATCTTAATCCATGGATCGAAAATTTCAAGGAACTCAGGAATTAATCCAAAGGCAAGTTGGTTCATCAACAACTATACATCAACAACTCTGCAGTAGAGAGCACCAAGTTCCTTGGAGTTCACTTAACTAGTGACTTATCATGAACTCTCAATATCTCACTTGTTAGGAAGTGTTAGGTCTGCTTTGTTCATGAATGAGTGAGACAAACACCAGACTGAGTCGAAATCAGGGTTCTTTGTTCTTTATTACCGGATTGTAACACTTGCGACTAACAATGTTAGTCGGAGAATGCATTCTGCCGTTATCAGCAAAATGATGATTTTTTATACCCTTGGATACGTGCTTAGAACATCATCATATCATTACTTGTCCAATGACTAAAACTGTTGCTATCCTTTCCCTGCTAGCTTCCTGCCTCTCAATCCATCAATGTCTCTCTTATCTTGTAAGTACAAGGATGCATTCACATCTTGTTACAGCCCTGCACAGGGTAACTCCTTACACATTCCCATCTCATGATGTTTTACCTAACAGGAGTACAAGGACACCTCCCCTTCTTGTTACAGCCCTGCACAGGGTAACTCCTTACACATTCCCATCTCATGATGTTTTACCTTACAGAAGGCCCAAAGTGACTTCCAGAGAAGACTGAAGTAGACAAGGCTACCGACTACCATTATGTCAACCTTCTATAGGAGCTCTATTAAGAGTGTCCTGGCTGGCTACATCACAGTGTGGTGCAGTTGCTGCAGAGAAATGGGTTGGAGGTCAATCTATAGGGCCATGAGAGTGGCAGAGAGGATCACTGGAGTCTCCCTCCCCCTCATTGACATGATCTACCCGGATTGTTGTCTGAAGAGGGTGCGCAAATTCATTGAGGACCCCTTCCACTCTGCACATCTTTCAGCTGCTCCCATCGGGAAAGAGATACAGGAGTATCACAGCCAGCACCACCAGGCTGAGGAACAGCTTCTTCCTACGGGCAATGAGAAGTCTGAACGACCAAACGAATTGCTCACACTCACCATCTGAGACTCTCATTTGTATATAACATTATTTATTTATTTAATTTTATCGATAAAATACTTGTCCTGCATATGCATTACTTGTCTGTATGTGTGTTATGTCTGGTCGCGTCTCTGCACCGATAACTGGAGAATACTATTTAGTCAGGTTGTACTTGTACAATCAGATGATAATAAACTTGACGACAATCACCATAGGTCATGCTCTCATCTGCATATTCATTGTCTATGTTTTTATTACCTTAACTTTCTGCCATAATTCCATTCAAATAGAATACTTATTGCAATTAAGGAAGCAGAAATAATGTTGTTTGTCACTTTAAATGGCTCAAGGATGTGGAATGCAGCAAGTGTAATGGAATAGTTTTGCAATATTTACACGGAATATTTCAATACCAGCTATAAAGTCTGATCTGCAACAACAAGAGAAGATGCGGGGGGAAATGACTTCCTGATTGGGAACACTGGTTGATAGAGAATTGCTAACCAAATTTTGTGATTTTCTGATTAGAAAGAAGTCGAGCTGAGTGTGATAACTCATTATTGAACTCATCAAAACAAATGTGACCATTGCATGTTTGTGAACCAGAAGATTTCTTGAGCTATGCACATGTTGTCATTGTAATATTATTATTCTACAAGTACGGTTACATATTTGTCTGAACACTGGTAGACGAGGTGGTGTGCTACACTTGTCTTCCTCGGTCGGTGCATTGAGTACGGGTGGTGGAATGACGACATTGGTGATACTGCACTTGTCATATTCTGTGCAATTCTGTCCACCCTGTTCTAGAAAGGATTTCATTACATTCGACAGGTTGAAGAAAATATTCATGAGGAGGTTAGTAGGACTGGATGAGTGTGAATTAAAAAGGTTACCAAGGACCTTTTCCCAGGGGATCGGGGAGGATTTAGTGGAGGTAAATGAAATTATGAGAGGTGTTGATAAGGTGAATAATGACAGTTCTTTTCTCAGGGTAGAGGAATCTTAAATTCGAGGGCATGAATTTAAGGTGAGAGAAGATTTAAAGGGGACCTGAGGGGCAACTTTTTCACACAAAGTGAATGATGGATACATGGAACGAACTGTTAGTGGAAGCTGTAGAGTCAGGTACAATTGTAATGCTTCACAGGTTTGTTGATGGGAAAGCTTAAGATGGATATGAACCAAATGCAGGCAAAGGGGAGTTGTGAAAGCAGACGACATGCTCAGCATGCACAGGTCAGGACAAAAAGCCCGTTTCGGTGCTGACTCTACTGTGAGTTAGAATTCATCATAACCCTATATATTAACTTCCTGCACCTCCATTTACTACATTTCTTTGTTCCTGAATCTTCTTTGATTTAATTTAATATGTTGTGTCTTTAAGTGCCAGTACTGGAGGATAGGATAGCTCATTATAAATCTGTCGCCATTTCAAAGATAGGCTGTTCAGAATAAAAGTTTGTGTAGATTGAAATGCTGTCAGAGTATCTGGCGCAGAATTTGCAAATGCCATGGTTGAGAGATTTTTAAAATTCCAACTCTGAATGCAGACATTCCATCGCCTTTCTCGATGAGGCTGTTAGGAAAGCCAAGACTGTAATCAGAGTTTTCTGGCACTGATCCACAGATGAGCTGTAATGTCCACAAGTAATTTGTCAGACTTTTTGCTGATCCACAGTTTCATTGAAATATGAAATGCAGGATCCTGTTTATCCAGATGGATCGGTGACAGTTGAAATAATCTGGAATGCCAGCAACTTCAGAAGAATGGGCCTTAATTTTGATCTATCAAGACAGATGGAGTGCTTGGAGGTCTTCAATTCAGTGCTGCTACTTTACTCGAAGTTGCCTGGTCCATAAATGTTTGCATCCAATCTTGAAGCAATACATATCCATTTTTTTCTTATATTACATTATATTTTCTTGGGCAAGGTTATTATTTATTGTTTTAATGTAGAGATACAGCACAGTAACAGGCCCTTGCGGCCCATGAGCCCATGCCAACCAAGTACACTCATGTGACCAATTTGCCTTCTAACCCCGTATGCCTTTGGAATGTGGGAGGAAACCAGAGTTAACCCATGCAGAGGTAGGGAGAACATTATTTATTGATGCTTGTTTGCAATTAATTCACCTTAATTCATATTGCTCCAGTAATGATCCTGGAAGCTATCCACAGAAATTAAAATCAGGCATCATAGAATTCATGTCATCCTTGTTCTTGCAAAATTTCTCTGTTGGGCAAATCACAGCACTTTTATTCCACTATTTTAAAGATTTTTTTTATGTGGTGCATAATTTCTCCAACTCGCTACAATAGGTGAGGATGAGCTACTATTATCTTGTGGGATTTTGTCCCACATAGAATCTTATGGCCACCTCAAAGGAAACTCTTGGACTTTTAATAGATCATCCTTCTATTAAATCAATGTGCACATCACAGGTTTGTATTGAAACTCCCCAAAGTACATATTCTTCTGTAGAGTTCTTTTGCACTTTGTCTGTCATGATAATGCAAGGGTGGTCCATGGACAAGCAAGTACAGTCAATTTACAGATATTTGATTGCAATATAAATTGATCGGCACAGTACACTGTTTGATATCCTATAAAAAGGAATGTATTTGAACTAATAATGAAAATGTTACAATATGCAGATGGAAACAGATGAACATGATAAATCCTTGGGCATAATGGCAAAATAATGGAATAGGTCTGGGATTTGCCATTGTAGTAATGACGAAACATGTCACCATTTGCCAGGTCAGTCTGTGAGACCATCAGCCACTGCTGTGTCTGAAGATAGATTTTCCCCAAGTTGTTGCACTGGAGTGCACCAAATCCGCCTCATGATGCAATGAAAATAAATTTGGCGTTTATCCCAAAATGTTGTACATTATTCTTGAAGGGAAATCAGTGAAAGTGGTTTTCAATGCCACATTGAATCTTTCCAACTGAACAATATCATGAGACCTGACAAGCTAATTTTTTGTTTGCAATGTAATTTCCCTCTACTCCTTCAGTGATTAAAAATTCAATCGATAAACATAATGATTAAAAATTAAATGGTTTTTTTTTAAATCATTTGCTTCTGTCATGTACATTACCAACCTTTATTTCACTTTCTCCAAGAAGTTTTATAAATCACAAAAAAATATATTATTTGGCTCTCTGGAGGAATTATTTGATCTGATTAGTTGTTCAAAGTGCTTCGTGACATTTCCCTTACTGGACACCAGAGATCAGCTACGGAAAGTCATATCAGAAAAGGAAAAGGTGATCCCAAAAACTCGTTAAACCTATGCAGGAGGATTTGTCCGATATCAATAATAACTGCTGTTCCTGCATAGACCAATAGGAATTTCATTTTCTGTAAGAGCAATTTCTAATGTATGATTCAGAATTTAACCGTATAGGTTCATTGGCATTTTCTCCTCTTGGCCTTTCACTTCCATCATTACTTACACTTCCCCACTTGTTAACTGTATTCTGAATATATGAAACAAATTGATCAAAGGAGGATTTCAAATGTTTCATTTGCTTCAAGTCCAGACAGAATGAATTCTCTTTGCTGGCAGATAACAGGTGAATGACCCAGTTTTCATTTGCTTGAAGCCAAGTAGAAACTGTCCATTTAATAAAATAGACTTTTAATAATAAAATGAAATACATTTGATTATCTTCGGAGAACAAATGAACTGGTCTATGTTTTAAAATAGGGAAAAAGGGCAGTGATGGAAATTTCTCATTTAATATTAAACGTCTTGGAAACCCTTCCTCTGAACATGGTTTATTCATTTTTTTTAACCTTCATTTGAAAGCTGTCACAGTCGCTCTTTTGAAAACTTCTTCTTTCATTTAGCCTCTACTGAACATTTCTCCAAGTAGATTGCTGCATGGAATTTACTGTGATCAGAAAAAAATATATAATTGGACTAGAATTGTATCAGATATTGATACAGGAATAAGTTATTTAGTTTGTATGTATCTGTTACAGGCTATATAAAAAAAAGGGCCCAGATGAAAAAAAAGCCAAATCTTCAAACGAGTGATCACAATTTGAAAGCTTATAGATATATGTGTCAAAAATAGTTTTAAAGAGAGGTTAGAAGACTTGGTATTCTGGAATCTTAAGTGAAAGTGCCAAAAGAGCCTTTTCGCTGTTCATGTCATGATCGGACAGTTGCTCACCAAAACAATGTAACAGAGCAGTTCATCTCAATAAAAGATTCATAGCCTTGATGAAAGCTGTTGGCAGGAATTTGCTGTCAGCAGGGTTTGGGAAAATAAGCATAAATGCAGCTCTTAAAGTGATGAGCCTTAATTGTGTCTGAAAGGGTAGTAACAATAAATTAATGAAGAACATTTCTTTTTAAAACATTTTTATTGGTGTTTATATTATACATTATTAATACTTAATCTCGAGTACTCGAGATGGCAGAGGTCGACAGCATCGAGTCCACGCTGCTGAAGATCCAGCTGCGCTGGATGGGTCACGTCTCCAGAATGGAGGACCATCGCCTTCCCAAGATCGTGTTATATGGCGAGCTCTCCACTGGCCACCGTGACAGAGGTGCACCAAAGAAAAGGTACAAGGACTACCTAAAGAAATCTCTTGGTGCCTGCCACATTGACCACCGCCAGTGGGCTGATAACGCCTCAAACCGTGCATCTTGGCGCCTCACAGTTTGGCGGGCAGCAACCTCCTTTGAAGAAGACCGCAGAGCCCACCTCACTGACAAAAGGCAAAGGAGGAAAAACCCAACACCCAACCCCAACCAACCAATTTTCCCCTGCAACCGCTGCAATCGTGTCTGCCTGTCCCGCATCGGACTTGTCAGCCACAAACGAGCCTGCAGCTGACGTGGACTTTTTACCCCCTCCATAAATCTTCGTCCGCGAAGCCAAGCCAAAGAAGAAAGAAAGATTAATACTTAAGCAGTACAGTTATAATATATATGATGTTATAAAATTCAAAAGAAAAAATTATTACTAAAAAGCTTTTTTATGATTGTTGTGTACGTAAGCCTGTGAGCGTACGACGTCATCATGCTCTGTGTCCTGGGGGGACCATCTTTAACTTGTATTAAACCATGAAGAAGCTTCACGTCTCTGTGTGTTAATGGATTAATAAATCACAAATACAAAACAATGATTTTAAAAAATCCAGAGCACAATCATATTAAAGAATTAACCACAAAAAAAAACACAAAAAAAAAGAAAATAATTTAATCAAAACCCCCTAACATCAAGCAAGGTCAAAAGTTAACATGTGCATAAAAGGAGGTAGTAACATTTCAAAAGAAAATAAAAGATAGCCACCATACCCCTGTGGGGAATATTTTGCTTTGAATCTCAATTAGTCTGAACTCCAGGCAGATCAAAATGCACTAATTAAGTTCTATATCATTGTTGGAATCCTGACCTTCCATCTTTCCTATCTGAAATTACTCACATTTGCCAATAAACAACACTGTGACTCTTTCACTTTGAATATGGTCAATATTTAAGTTTTAACTTGAAGCTTATTTATTGTCACAAAATACCAAGAACATTGAGAAGGATTCTTCTGTGAGCAGACTAGCAAGTTAACTCCAACATTCATATAGTAAAGAACACAGAGTATAGGACTGGAATGAAAAGACAATTAACACCAAGCAAGGGTAACTCGTTAGCATTTTTGTGTTTTTATTTCAGTGGCGGTCATGATTTACTCCTGGCCTTGTTGTAGAGTTCATTTGGGAGACTGATGGATTCAGGGACAAAACTGCTGGTGCATGCTTTCACACTCTTAAGCCTGATGGGAAGAGGGAGAGGAGAGTGTGTCTGGGGTGCGATGGGTATTTTAGAACGTTGGCTGCCTTTCCTAAACAATAGGAGATGTTGATGGAGTCCACAGAGGGGAGGGAGTTTGCTTTATGTTGTGGGCTATATTCACTGCCTTCTATAACTTATTCTGATCTTGAGCAGAGCATCTCACACATCACACTGTGATGCATCCAATCAAGAATGCTTTCAATGGTGCACCTGTAGAAGTTGTTGAGGGGCAGAGAAGTCATGCTGAACTTCTTTAGTGTTCTAACAGAGTTGACACCTTGACCTGATGTACATAAACGTGCAGATCTCACAGCATCAATCGGAAGGGTAACCTGAGCCCTTTGTCAAGGTATTGACCATTGGCATGCTTTCTTTGCAGTTGTATTAACATGTTTAACCCAGGTCAAGTCATATAATTTATGATGAAATACAATATTTGTTTGGTTCTAATCTGTAAAGAGTATATCAGATCTCTAGATATATTGTAAGTGAGTCTGTAGAGAGCAGCCAGTAATATTAGTTACTTTCTCTGCAGCACTAAGAGAGAAGTCAGCACAGATTTGACTGATGAGCCTTAGAAATTGTTGGCATCAAAAGAGCCCCAGCAGTAGACCATTCCTCTTCATTTCTAAGCTGGATAAAATAGCAGTATTGGCCGCCTATAACTGCATTTTCTTTTAAATCCAACACAGGTCTGTCTTGAATGATATGCAAAAGAATATTCGGATTAAATGATGAACAAACTAATTTTATATCACTTCATGTTGTACCTATGATTCTAAACATACAGCACAGAGAAGAAAAAATTAAATTCCAAACAGATCTACAAGAATTTCTCAGGGCAGAGTCCTCACCTGAACCACCTTCAAGATTCAAGTTTCCTTTATTATCTTGTAATTGTTCAGAATACATAATGTTACATGAAATGTCCTTCTGTCCTGCCGTAAGGCAAACAAAGAGTGGCCATTATTTCACCCGGCGCCCTTACAGAATGAGAAAAAAAGAAACAAAAGTGAGTCAATGGTTTCATTGACCTTTCTTCCATCCAGGGTCGCTGGCAGAACAAGTCTCAGCGGGGTAACTGCAGAGGGCACAATCTGACTTTCTAAAACTCTCTCAGTGGTGGGAGGTAGGGGTGCTGCCTACCTTGAACCTCCTCCATGCGTCACCACCGCTGTCCCCCTCCCTCTTCCACTGATATAACAGACAAACGCACTGCTTATAATGCAAACTAGTGATGCAAGGCTGCGGGTAGGGAGGCAAAGGGCGCGAGTGGGTGGGGTCTCAAAACCTTGTTTGGGTGGTCAATGCCTGTGAATGCTCGCGAATGGTTCCCTCCAATCCTGCTTCCGTCATAAGGTCAGAATTGGGGATGTTGCCTCATGATTGTGTAATATTCAATTCCATTTGGAATTCACCAGCAAATTCCTGCATGAACTGATAAGTGCCAAATAGCATATATGCCAGAAAAATTTCAGAGACCTCCAACAAGAGAGAGTCCAATCATCTACCTTTGATAGTGTCCAATGAAATGATCTTTGCTGAATTTCCCACTATCAACTAACTGGAGGTGAAATATTAACCAGAAACTCAATCAGACAAGCCATATCAATACCATGGCTAGACTTCAGTTCAGAGACTGGGGATCCTATACTGAGCCATTCACCTCCTGACGTTCCAATGGCTTTCCACCATTTATAAGGCACAAGGCATAAATATGATATAATACTCTCCATTTACTTGGATGAATGCAGAGAAAGCAACTTTTAAGAAGCTTGCTGTTATCCAGGACAAGGCATTAACAACACTAAACATTATATTCCCTCCGTTGATGGCACACAATGAATGTTTCACCTGCAAAATGAATGACACTTACTCCCTCTGGATTCTCCATCAGCTCCTTCCAAATTCTTCGTCTCCACAACTATAAAGGCCAAATACAGTAGGTGCATGGGAAGAGCACACCTGTAGTTCCCCTCCCAGTAAAATGCCATCTTTATTTTGAATAGACCACCAGCCTTTCATCTTTACTGAGACTAAATCCCAATAAAGTAGCACAGTGAGATTTCCTTTGTCGGATAAAATGCAGCAGTTAAAGGAGCCTGCTTACCGCCACCTTCACAAGGACAATCAGGGATAGTTAATAAATTTTGTCCTTTCCGGTGATACCCAACATTATTTGTTTTTAACTCTGTTCCCAAAAAGATGAATATAAATTAATTTGTATTAATAAAACCACAAAATATGTGAACTGATGTTGGCAGTTGTTTATTAAGTTTCTAGAAGGAATCTTCTTCATTACATATGAAGTCCCAGATATGAGAGAATAAAAAAAACATCAGCAAGTATCGTTTGTCAAAAGCCGTCTATGTACCAGTTCATTTACTGCATGGAGTCGTGTCAAGCCAATACATATTTGATCAGCTCTAGGGATAACAAAGAGGTTACCCAGCTTCAAATCTGTTTCATTTTATAGCAAAAAGCTAAGGGGATAACCATAACTCTGGAAACGAGTTTCAAGTCAACTGCCTGGGAATGTTTCAATGTTTACTTCACACTGGTTGCAAATGTACCAGTTAAAACAGGGTATTGTGATTCTGCAAGCTCAGGTGATCTTAGCACAATTATAGGAATCAGATTGGGCAGCTTATTTTTTGACTTGAAATTGAAACCAACCTCTGCCCAGAAAAAATGAATACCTTAACTGGACTTAATATCAAGCATGTTTTAAGGGTGTTTCCTTCATAAAAAGTGCTCTCAACAGATGACATTTAATGCTAATTAAAAACCTGTCTCAGTGATATAAATGTTCCTGGATATTTAAACCCCAGTACAAAGTGCTTTCTTGAATGAAAAGGGTAGGTAGTAGAATTTGCTTCTGAATCATTGTAAAATGAAATTTATATATAAATATATCTATGTGCACAGACACAGACAGACACACACGCACGCACATACATACACACACACATATATATATATAAATATATATATATATATGTATAAATACACATATACACTCACATACATACATATTTGGCTCTCACATGTGCAAAACAATATTTATTTATTTTCATATATGAATACTTGTCCCGCATATGTAATGTGTGTCATGTCTGGTGATGTGTCTGCATGTTTTGTACCGAGAACACTGTCTCGTCAGGCTATACTTGGACAATCAGATGACAATAAACTTGATTTGACTTGAAATTGTCTCAGCCCATAATTAAGGAAACTGTAGTCATTTTATGCAATGTTAACTGGCCAACAGTTTCATAAAGAATCATTACCAATGCCTCTAATTTCTGAGCCTGGAACACAGGAGTCAGGAAGAAGCTGTAAGTCAAATGCCAGCACAGAACATTGTCAACTCACTGTCAACAAGGCTCAATTGGATAAGAATCTCATTATCCCATAAATCTTCATGCTGCTGCAATCCAATTCCTCAAATGCATTAATATTTTCAGGTATAGATTGAGATTTCCTGTGGCAGTTATCATCCACAATTCAGGATTGAGATTGAAAAGTGAACGTCCAGTATTGGTGTAAGATGAAGTTTAAAAAGGGCTTCAATTGATTTTGCAATCCTATTGACAGTTCAAGTCACCAGTGGCCAACCATTTCAATTCTGTGTCACACACCCATACTCACCTGTCTGCCTTATGTACCGTCCCACCAAGACCATCCATATTAATTCCCCTGTTGCCGCAGGAGGTGCCACACTTGCACCCACACCTCCTCCCTCACCACAGTCTGGGGTGCCAAACAGGCCTTTCAAGTGAAACAACACTTCTCTTGTGTATCTGCAGGATTGATTTACTGCATCTGGTGCTACATCGGAGAAACTGGGCACAGATCAGGAGATCACTTTGCTGAGCACCTTCACTTCATCTGCACCAGTGACAGAAAACTCCCAGTAACCAACCATTTCAGTTCTGTGTCCCACTCCCATACTCACAGGTCTGTCCATGGCCTTATGTACTGTCCCACCAAGGCCACCCGCAAATTAGAGAAATAACACCTGATTTTCCATCCGGGCACTCTCCAGCCAGATGGCATTAGCATCGACTTTTCTGGTTTCTGCTGACCTGCTGTCCTCCTCCCCCTCCTTCCCACTCACCCCTCCCTTTTCCCTACCCAGTTTTAGCTCTCCTCCACCCTTCCCTCTAAATTCACCTAGCCATCCCCCTCCTTCTGTTTGATACTGTGCCCCCGCCCCTCTCCACCTATTACCTCCTGCCTTTGTGGCCACGCCTCCCCCCACTCTTTTTTTCAGACACCTGCTGACTTTTTTCCATACCTTGATGAAGGGCTCAAGCTTGAACATTGGTTATACCTTTGTTTTACCTTTGTTATATAAAGGATACTCTTTGACCTGCTGAGCTCATCCAGCTTTGTGTTTTTACAGATCATAGGTTCTAAAACAAAAATAGCACTACTACATTCTATGACATTACTGTATGTGCATCTGGCATTAGATAAGTATCAGATGTGTTGCGGTAAACTGCTCCAAACAGTGCCAAGACCAATTTCCTCAAACCTAATCAACCCTAAATGATAATCATGTTTTGCACTAAACTGGCACTAATTTCTTGCATCTTGGATTTCCACGCAACTTCCAGTAAAATTCCAGGATCCAAAGAAAATATATCAGGTATTGAATTATAACTACAAGATTTAAAGCTCAATAATATCTATGTTGAGGACTCCATGCATGCTCCAGCCAAAGCTCATGGTGGAGAATAACCAAAAATTCAGGTGATGTTTTCTGGGAATCTAATTGGTAGAAAAACTAAATTGGTCAGGCAGCATTTATGGCAAGATAAAGAGCATAGATGTTTCAGGTCAGAGATGCATGGTCTATTAAAACAATCTAAGTCCCCACACCTAAACTTGAAATGGTTTGGAAATGTGACAAGACCCCTTTCTATCTTGATACCAGTGTATGGGATGACTGAGAAAGGGAACTGTTGAAACTAGCAGCAACAGTAATCACTCAGGTGTTGCCTAATGAAGGACAAAATTATGTTATGCTCTCCTGATATTCTGTAGGACCATTGTGGCTGACAAGGGAAGTGTAAACTGAAGTAAAAGCAAAAGAGAGGCCATACAAGGAAGCAAAAAATTAGTGGGAAGGAAGAGGAATGTGAAGCTTTTAAAAAAGTTGGAGAAGACAACTCAGAAGGTGATTAGAAAAAGATGAATTGTGAAAGGAGGTTAGCAAATAATATCAAAGAGGATACTAAAAGCATTTTTAAATATATAAAGTGTAAAAGAGTGACGAAACTACATATAGAACAGATAGAAGATGACGCTGGAGAAATTGTACTGGGAGACAAGGAGATGGCAGAGGAACTGAATGAGTATTTTGAATCATTCTTCACTATGGAAAGCATTAGTCGCATAACAACATGACAGATTATGTTGTGTTTGTATTGTATATAGATATGATTTTTGGAGATAAATTGTGGAAGATTTTTTAGTGTCGGTCACATACAAACACTTCAAAACAGATCTTACTTAAAATACTGGAGCTCGGCTCAAGCCAAACAGGCCAGCTCTGAGTGCCTTTGCAAAAGCTTTGGGGAGTGCCCAAGGGACTTCACTAATGGATTGTTGTTTTGAAAAGCAACAGATTAAATAACTCAGAAGATTAGGTTCGGAGCTGCAGTCTGTCCGAGTGGAGGTTGCTGTTCTAAGTGGGTCATGTGGTTTTGCAGGCAGAGAAGGAGAAAAACAGGATTTTCTCTGAGTGAGAGGGAGAATTCATTTCTGCAGGTTTTACAGTTTAGCAGCAGCAGCTGGAACTGGAACAGGACAATCTGGAAAGCTTGTGGAAAAACCCCATTTTGAAGATGGGTTGTGTGTGCTTAGTTCAGCCTGGTCAAAGCCCTTGTGGTCCATACAAGAGGAGAGAACTGGCTGCATTATTTCACTTGGAATAAAGGAAACAAAAAGGAACTCTGTGGTGACCTGAAAAAAAAGAGGTTATCATCTGGAAAACCCTGCTGGGGCAAGTTTCTTCAGCCAGACACTGTCATGGCTGCTTAAAAGGAATCAGTTTTGTGGGTGTCCAGCAAACAACAAATCTCTCTCTGAAAACCAACAAGAACCTTCCTGAGTGGTAACCATTTACCTTTCAAGCAGTAAAACCTGGTGAAAATCATAAATGTTAAATTCTGTGCACGGTATAAGAATTGCCTGCAACCAGTGAACTTGGAGGAGTGGAGAAGTAAAATTGGAATGTGAATTAAAGAACTTTTCTAAACTTGCACACACATTAAATACACATGCACTTAGAATTAGAAGGGGGTTAAGAAAGGTTAAGTTAATAGTAATAAGATAACGTTTGATCCTTTTTTCATGTTTAAAGATAATAAAAAGCAACTTTTGTTTAAGTAACCATTTGACTTGGTGAATATCTATTGCTGCTGGGTTTTGGGGTCCTCTGGGCTCATAACAACAGAGTTTCATAAGTCTATGGGAAGAGCAGAGAGAGATCATGAGAGAGAATGGACTTGAGTAGCTAAATGGTCTAAGGGTAGATAGGTCTCCCAGATCAAATGGAAGGCACCTTTAATGATCTTCCATAAATCAATGAAATCCAGCATGATTCCAGTGGACTAGAGGATTGGGAATATTACTCTGCTGTTTAAGAAGGAAACAAGGCAGTATTATGGAAATTATAGACCTATTAGCCTAAAGTCAGTGGTTGGGAAGCTGTTGGAGTCAATTGTGAAGGATGAGGTTATGGAATACATGGAGGAGCATGAAAAGATAGGCCCATCAGTATGGTTTCCTCAAAGAAAAATCATGCCTCACAAACTTATTACAATTTTTTAAAGAGATCACATGTAGAATGTAGGGAGATGCAATGGTTGTTGCCTTCAACAAGGTGCCACCCATAAAACTGCTAAACAAGATGAGAAGCCATGGAATTTGAGGAAGGATACTAGCATGGGTAGAACATTGGCTGATTGGCAGGAATCAGAGAGTGGGAATAAAGGGATCTTAATCTGGTCGGCGACTGATTACCAGTGGTGTTCCACAGAGGTCGGTGTTGGGGCTGCTTCTTTTTACGTTGCATGTAAATGACTTTGATTTTGGAGTAGATGGCTTTGTAGCTAAATTTACAGTTGATACCAAAATAGGTGGTAGGGTGGGTGGTGCTAAGCTCATGGAAAGGCTGCAGAGAAATTTTGATAGATTAGGAGAATGGACAAATAGGTGGCAGATGAAAATCAATGTTGGAAAGTGGATGATCATGCACTTTGGTAGAAGAAATAATGGGCAGACTATTATTTAGATGGGGTAAAATTCAAAGGTGCAAAAGGATTTGAGAGTCTTCATGCCGGATACCATAAAGGTTAACCTCCAGGTTGTGGAGAATGCAAATGCATTCATTTCTAGAGGAATAGCATAGAAGAGCAGGGATGTAATGTTGAGGCTCTATAAAGCTCTGGTGAGACCTCACTTTGAGTACTGTGTACAGTTTTGGGTCTCTTATTTGAGAAAAGACATGTTGGCATTGGAGAGCATTCAGAGAAGATTTACTAGAATGATACCAGGAATGTAAGGGTTAGCATACGAGGAAAGTTTGTCAGTTCTTGGTCTGTACAGAAGGATGAGAGGGGAACTTCATAGAGGCATTTCAAATGCTGAAAGGCTTGGACAGAGTAGACGTATCCAGGATGTTTCCCATGGTAGGAGATTCTTGGACAAGAGGGCACAACTTCAAGATAAAATGGCATCAATTTAAACAGAGATGTGGAAAAAATTCTTTAGTCAGAGGGTCGTCAGTCTGTAGAACTTGTTGCTAGATGTCTAAGCAATAATGTTGAGAGTATTTAAGGCAGAGACTGATTAGTCAGGGCATCAAGGGTACAGGGAGAAGGTTGGGGAGTGGGGCTGAGTGGGTGGATGGATAAGCTCATGGTTAGAATGACGGACCAGACTCAAGACTTCAATGTAGCTACTTCTGCTCCT
Source organism: Narcine bancroftii (assembly GCF_036971445.1). Taxonomy (NCBI): domain Eukaryota; kingdom Metazoa; phylum Chordata; class Chondrichthyes; order Torpediniformes; family Narcinidae; genus Narcine; species Narcine bancroftii. Next base: position 11,412,608 of record NC_091476.1, on the reverse strand, counting down.
ATATCTTGTGCTATTGTGTTATCTCTACAAAGATTTATAATTCAGCATTTTCCTATTCGATCAAACCACCCTCCCTCTTGAGTTACTACAAAGTTGGTTGAGTTTTCTAGCAATGCCATACTCCCTCTGAGCAACAAGAATCCTACAAAGGCTACCATTTAGATAAACCCTGACTCAATGTGGTCAGATGAAATTTCAACAGCATAGATAGAATGGGCAGAATGGTCTCTTCCTAGCAGAACATTGCTCCTGGAGAGGCAGTCATAAATATATGCATCTCAGGGCCTTTTCTCAGAGAACAGAATTGAAATTTAATGGAACAGCGTTTGGGTTAGTATCTCATGCTAACAATCAAAGTAGAAAAGTTGCACGCAGTCATTACATTTGATAAATATCTCAGTTCAACTCATCTGGACAAGAATGAACAGGTTGACCATTTTAGAGCCAGTGGAGAACAGAAAAGCCGAACTAAATGCACTAGCCAGTATTTTGCCCCATACATAAAATGTTGTAAATACTTGGTCCATCAGACAACATCTATGATGAGAGGAACAGATTTAATTCGATGTCAGAGCCCCACTTCAATACAGGCACAATAGATTTTCAGCTATAAAATCCACAATCTTGTTGTTCAGTTCTACAATTCTATTTTAAACATCCTTGAACCTGAGGCAACTCTAATCAAGAGATACTTCCTAATGGAAATATGATCAACTTGCTCGAAGCGTGATCAGATATAACAGTACCTTTAACCTGCAGTGTACCCTCCACCTCAAGATAATTTCCTTTTGTAATTACAACTTCCTGTTATTATTGCACCATTGAACTGAATCAATCTAATCTTGGTTGATACTCGTTATTATGATTTATCAGATCTAGTAGTGTGATTTGAAGAGTCTATATTCTTCTATATTGAGCCTATCCTAACAGATTCATAATAAGGTAAAAATACATTGAAGATCAAGGTTTAATGTTAAAAAATTACTCACCAGAATATCAGTAATAGGTATTTTATGGGGATTTATGTGAATGCATTTGTCTATTGATAAAGATGCAATTTTATGTATCTTTCTTAGGATGACAGGGGAGCAATTTTCCATATATGTGTTAGCACTTTTGTTACACGATCACACAGCAGGATTTAAAACCTTGACCTTGCTTATTCTGACATTTGTTTTTAAGTATCAGCTTTTTTTTTGTACTTAATCAAGCAATGTGGGTATTAAATTGAGCAGTTCTCAAAACCAAGCAGTACAATTGTGATGCAGGATTAACCCAGGCCCATTGATTGCAGTCCAGGGATCTTACTGACTTTGGGCTCTCTGCTCATTATATTGATTTCTGCCACTTTTGGTATTATTGTCAGATCAATTACAGTTTAACGAGAAGCGTTTCAGCCCACATTTCCCTTGGACATTTTCAACTTTACCAAACAAATACCTGTACTTGTTAAACAGCCCCAACAGTCAGATGAAATGATTTAGTATCTAATGTGCAAGTAACATTTCTTTAAATTAAATTCCTCCTGTCTGCTTTTGGACACAAGATTACCCATGATGTTAAGAAAAAGTCTTAGGCTTGATGGTTGAGTTCAAGAATAGCAGTTTCATTATCCAATTAGTTGAACCTTCTTTGGCATAAGTTTAGATGGTTCAGAATTTCTGCTGGGCATTAGCTAACATTCTCACCAATAGGATATCTGGTACAATTACAGAGCAGAGGTATCTGTGCATCAGATGCCACCTGAACACTGAAACAATGCTGACAGTGGGTTAATCAACATTTATCTAGCCATTGATTGGAAGTGAATTAGACAGATGGTTTGTAGCTGTACTAGAAAGATTTTATTGGTAGGAGGAATCAGGTCAGGTGGGCAACAGTGGGTGATGGTTTGGGTAAGAGTTATAAATCATTTGGGGAAGGACTGGTCCAGTAATGACAGAATGGTGATGGTGAGGGGGGAGGGGAAGGGAGTGGAGAGTGGGGGTAGGGTAGGGAAGGGAAGGGAAGGGAAGGGATTGGGGAGGAGAGAGGGAGATGGGGAGGGGGAGGGTTGGATTTATGTTAGGATGAGACTCATAAGGCATTTAGGACAGGGTGCTTTGTTCTGGCACTCAATTAACAATCGATCAACTTGTTGGAAGGGGTTTTTAGGTTTTTTTACCCTTCAAATCTTCCATCATCTTCTGATGTCAATCTCTTCTAGTTCCAAATCACCACTAATATCTCACTTCTCTCACTGTGACAACTTATCGACTTTACGCCAGAAGGATTTGCAGCTGAGCTCCATTGTGCCATCAACAAACGTACTTTCAGCCAAGATATCAATCAAAAGTTGTTCCCGACCATGAGAGATGCTGTTCAAAGTTGCTTGGTTTGAATGTTTTTTTCACTTTATCTAAAAATCCCCAGAATATGTGCCAAATTACAGAAAAACGATTCAGCAGTCATGCTGGAGATACAAAAAATACAATCTGCTGAAGTAATCAGGAGCTTGAACAGTACCTCTGGGGGCAAAAGGAGCTATCAATGTTTGAGTCAAAAACCTTTCATCAGGACTGGTTATAAGAGAGCAACAACACCTAATTTTCTGTAGCCTGGAACCAAATGGTATAATCATTGAATTATAATTACAGGTACCCACTCCCACACCTTACCCTGCTCCCATCTTCTGGCTCACATTTGGACTTTTCCCCTCCCTCCTCTTTGTCTCCGATGTCACACCCCCACCCCTGCCCCCACCCATGTTCATCCTATTCCATCCACCTCTACCCACATGTTTCACCCATCAGACCCCCTCCAATTCTGGTCCCATCTGGTCCAATCTGTTCCTCACTTCTCCCTTTATGGCTTCCATTATCACTTTCTTTACTCATCCTTTGTTCCCACCTCTCTCTCTCCACAAGCTGTCTCCACCTCACCCTTTCCTGGCCCATCTTGTTCCACCTTCCCTTTTGTTTCTTTTTCTTTTGTTTTCCCCTCCCCTTGCCTGGGACTGATCTATAACCTGCCTCTGTTTCCCGTCTCCATTCCTCACCCTCCCTGATAAACCAATCCCCCTTATTGGCTCCTGCCTCAACTTCCACATCCTCTCTTTATAATTGATCCATTATACAAACCCCAGCTTGTTTGTGGGCTTGTCATGATTTAATGCAGCCTGCTCATGAGACAAAAAAACAAAAATGCTTTCGTGTTTACTTGAATGTGGAGGACCATGCAATCTGAAGCCTTTTCCCTGCAGTATCCTGATTGGAGACCCAAAGCAACTGATCTTCCCATCCCAATCTCTTGGTTGAAGCACCTTTTGATGGGGTCCTTCATCTGGGCAGGACCAAGCTGGGCCAATGATGGGAGATTGCAATGTTTGCTTGTGGTTCGTGTCCAGATGTCAGTCAAAAGGGGAGAGGATTCATTGCTATTTTAGCAGTGTCTCTTACCACTGGGAAAACCTATATCCCTATAGCCAATAATCAGCTGAGATTGCCATCGCTGAGAATAATAGCACCCATAAAAAGCAGTGTGGTTCTGTGTAAAGCAAAAATATGTCACAAGGAATCTCATCATCGCTTCTCGGCCTTTTGGCTAAGATCAAGTGTAGTATCTGTTCTTATCAGTTTAATATCTGATACGTCCCTTATCTCGGGACCAAAAAAACAAGGAATCTCATCACTTTATTTATCTATGTCTCTAATTTCTAGAACTATTCATCCTCATTTTGAATTGCTTCTGTATTTTAACTTCTAGATGTTCTGATTTCAATGTTGCAACAACGATTCCATTTGGATTTTAGTTGTTCTTCTTTGGAATATTCCTGAAGATTTCTGCTGTCCAGTGCCTGCAAATTAGCATAAATTTATACAGTGGGGAAATTAACTAAATTTTGTGCCTCTTACAGTGGAACATGGTAGTACAGAGGTGGCCTCATGACACTGCACAGTCTGGCCCACCTCTGACCCTGTAACTCCTCTGTGTAAGATTCCCAATAAAGGCTGTTAGCCCTAATCTCCTCTCTCCATACCAGTCCTGGATCTAGGCCAGTAGCATGTAAAGATGTGACTGAGGTTTCAGGTTATTAAAGCCTTTAATCACTGGCTTCAAGTCTACTTGTGGTTATTGATCATGCTACACTTGTCCAACAAAGGAGAAATTCATTTTGCATTTCAGTATATGTTTCACAAAGTTTTCAAGTAAATTAGGTCTTATTTTGATTCTTTTGTGCCATTGAAAAACTTCAAAGTCTGTATCTTCCCCCAAGTACGTTTAGGATATTATGCTAGATTTGACCAAAGTAGGAAAATGATACCTGATATGCTCACATATTCAAGTGACTTCTTTCTTTAATTGCTTTGTCAATGGGTCCGATCAGACAGATGAGAGTAGCCTTTGTCAAATCGTTAGCGAGGACAGTCAGTACATCCTCTTCATTCAGATGCTGGAGTTCATTATATTTTCATTGAAACTTGAGAGGCAGTTAGAGTGAACTGTTTAATTACATACATTGCCAGGGTACCCACTGTTGTAAGAAGCAATAACTAAAACATGAGAGGAGTTGAAAGCTCCCTTTGACAGACCCCTCAATTTCATTCTTTGGAAAAGCTTTCATTCAATAAATGTCCAACTGTTATTGGCTGTCATTCATCTTGCACATTGGAACATAGGAAGTAGGAACAGGAGTAGGCCAAAAATGGCCCATCGAGCCTGCTCCGCCATTCAATACGATCATGGCTGATCTAATTTATGACTTAACTCCACCTATCTGCCTTCTCCCCATATCCCCTAATTCCTCTATCATGAAAAAATTTATCTAACCGAATTTTAAATATGTTTAATGAGGCTGCCTCAACCACTTCCCTGGTTAGAGAATTCCAAACATTCACTACTCTCTGTGAAAAACTATTTTTCCTCATCTCTGTCCTAAATCTACTGCACCCGAATCTTGAGACTGTGTTCTCTCGTTTCAGTTTCCCCGGCCTGCTCAAAAAACCCTCCTACATCTATCCTATCCATACCCTTCATTATCCTATATGTTTCTAAATTACCCAGGTGACATGACACTTTTATCATGCAACAATCCACCACTACGACCTTGATGATTTAGAACCATATATCTGCCAATTAAGAATTTTTCCTGCAGTGCCTCCCTATAGCTGTAGTACAGTATCTGTAGACAGAGAACATGTACTGTATAATGAGGTGCATGGATTGACCAGTATTTTAATATCTCTGACAGGGTCATTCTGAAGTCTTGTGTGAATTTGGCACCATATTATATACTGTATAATTTTAAGGGCAATGTGTACAATATGAAATGGTACTTCTTGCATTGACCACCGTGGTTTGTTGGCTGCTGTTTACCATCAATAAAGTTCTAAACTTGTTACTTGGCTCACTACATAACAATGCAGAAGAATCTATGAGCAATGAGAGCTGTCAGGTGTTTCCAACTAATTTACTTTCATGGATTCACTGTATAGTTTGGTCCAGTGCCATTTAGGTTGAAATGTATCCAGTAGGACATTAATTAAAACAATGATGGTGAAAAGGTAAATCAGGTGCCAGGAATGGCTTTATCTGGAAGGATAAAACAGATATTCGAGTTAACAAACATAGGTGAAAAGGAAAAATGAATTGTTATGCCCTATGTAATAACAATACATTAGTTGATTGAAGAGAAAAATGTAGAGTGGGAAGGTTCAAAAATATTGCTAAATGGAGAGAGAAAGCTGAGGAGCGTACAAATTGTGGCTGTCACACCATGCTTAGGATTCATCAATTTGAAACAAAATATTTAAAATGTCATATATTTTATATATATATATAGAGAGAAAAATAATTTTAAAAAATATTAAAATAAATAAGAATTTAATACTAAAAAATATGTAAAAGTATCTGCTTCTCCCTGTCTAGTAAGAGTTGCCCTAGTCAAAGGCTTTATCTGTAAACTTGGGGGAGGGGGATTAATTATCTATAATGTTATTGTTCATCTTTTGGGCAGCTCTGTTGATGGTGAGGAACCTACAGATGCAGCGACAGTTAAATGTCTTCAAAGAATATGACTAAAAATAAAGTAAACTGCTATAAGGTTTATATATTCATGTCAGTGAAGTTTGTTCAGTGTAAGGACAGGATAGTATTTTTTTATTTTAAATTGTTTATTCTTACTGCAGGTGTAGTAGTTAGGCATTGTAAGAGCAAGTCTCAAGCAACCGGAAAATACATTTATTCGGCATCTACCAATGGCCATTGGTGCTGGATACCAGGGGCTTTACTGTATTACGGATTTCATTGTTCTTAGATGAAGTATTCACATTCATTCAAATTGCAGATTTGGTGCATCAGAATGAAGAAAAGATTATTAATTTCTCTTCAGTTGCTGTCTGGACTATTTAAACCTACTTACTCTCAGAAGTGACATTCTATCTATCTCCAGTGTAATTCCAAAATAAAGTGGAACTTTAATGATTGAAGATCAATAGGTGAAAATGAGATAAATAAAACTTTGCTTATGATTAACCAACAATAACTATTCACTGTGTCCCTTAAAACAAAACCAGCTCTCGAACTCACCTGCAGTAACAATGGTAAATCAATTTGTACTAGAGCAGAATTGTAATTAAAAGAATATTTAGGCTCAGTGTTATTTTCAAAGGGAGTAATTTATCAAATTAGAAACTTAACCATCGTGGAGGAAGTATTGATGGACTTAATTACTTAATCTCACATGGCTAATTATTTTGTGTCCAGCTGTGTACAATTTTGCAAAGTTGCATACAGTTGACATTAAATCACTAAAATAAATGCCAACCAAAATCAGAGAGCATCATTATAGATGTTATATGGATGTAGTATGTATTTCAAGGGAGAAATATCTGACAGATAAAATTCTGATTTGCTCTCTGGAAAAGGAAATATGAATCTTGTCATGCCCAAATATTTTTAACCAGCATCTATGTATCAATTTAAATTCACCTTTGTGTTATTTTGAGTTTCTCTTCAGAAAACGTGCATTCAAAAAAAAACAATTTCAAATTTTCTTTTCACATCATTTGATGTAGGTCACAGATCTGAAATGTTCACTCTTTCCACAGCTGCTGCCTCATCTGTTGAGTTTTTCCAGCATGTTTTACTTTTGATGTAAAGTCTCGTTCCTTCACCGTTTCGAAGACCGTATGGTTTACTACTTTCGAGAAGCAAACTGGTCGATAATAGGTGGAGCCAGGTCAAAGAGAGATGATGGACAGATGGAACCAGGGTGGATTAGAAGAGAAGGAACAACAACAACAACCACAACTACCCTGCTGGCTAGGTATGTGGGTGATAGGTACATGGAACCAGATGAGAGACAGCGATAAGGGAGATGGTTGATTACTCTTCAATTTCATTCACCCTCTTTCTGACGTTCTTTTCTCTTTTTTTATTTTCGTGCGTGATTCCATCCAATTTATATTTTCTGTTGATACTTGGCATGTAACCTTTGATGACTCTTCAGTACGATTGGGTGAATGTCCCTGCTGCAAATTGCTTTCTCACATGCCCGATGCCAAATAAGGGATCTGATATCACAAAGTTGCTGAATGTCTAGTATTGTGGCACTATATAGTATATATGTGGAGCTCCTTGCCTCCACATCTTCAATAGCAGCAACTTCAAACCTCCACTGAAGTACAGCACCTCCTTTTCAGTTCACTTGCTGTTCTGGTCTCTCAAGCATGCATTGTTCTCTTCTACAAGTAGGAAAGAAAAAGAAAGGGGTGATATAACGCTATTACAGTGCCAGTGTCCCAGGTTGACATCCACCACACTCTGAAAAGAGATTGTTCATTCTCCCCTTGTCTGCGTGGGCTTTCTCTTGGTGCTCCAGTTTCCTCTGACATTCCAAAGACGTACAGAGTAAGTTCTATTTTGGGTGCTTCAGGACAGAAAGGCTTGTTTCCTTGCAGTATCTCTAATTTTTTTTTAATTAAAACGTAACCTTTGGGTGAAATACATTTGGATACTTGGTGACAATGACTGTGATACTTGATTCACAATGATGGTGGTAATATGTAGGGCACGCAAGGTCGGGTGATCCATGGAGACCCATTGCTCCCAAAACAAGTAGAGGAGGCAGGAAGTGGATGCATTATTTCCTCTGGGTGTGTGATTGCCCATTTCATGGAACTACAGTTCCAATTCTAACATCCTCATGTATAATGCTTGATTGATCCACTGAAATTGTTGTGTCAAAGCATTTCAATAATTGGATCAGAGATTCTTTGATAAAGCCTTAAATTGCACCAATTTATGTTGGAAGGATGGGGAGGGGCCTGGAAATAGACGTTGTGCACCAAAGTAATTTAATGGTGGAAAAAGATCAGGCGGGTTTTGTGTAAGTAGCCTGTCATCTTTGTAATTTCACCTGGAAATTATTTGGTGTAATTTACAGCCAATTAAATTGTGATCTGTGCATTGAGAAAATGAACAAATCAATTTGAATTTTAGAGTATTATCTTCCTTCTATTGATTCCTGCACATACTTTATCTTTTTCTGAGGTGGTCCTTTCGGGTCAAAGATGGCCTGCTTCTCCTTCGGTCCTGGATATTCTGAGGTGGTTGAGGAGAACTGCGCGGAACCCACTAACTCTGCCGCCAGTAGAACAGGAGGAGCTTGGCAAGGTGGGTGTGTGGGTTGTTTGGATGGGGTACACTCCTCCGCCATCTACATCAAGCTCTTTGCACTCCGAACAAATGGACTCAAAAGGTTTTCTCAGAAAACAAGAAAATCTGCAGATGTTAGTGCAGTATATAAAAGTGCTGAAAAAAACTTTTTGTCAGGAATGTGTTGTTAGTTCTCAGTTCCATTCTAAATATTCCATTTCCATTTTGGCAGTCATGAAATAGAAATTCCTGAGAGTTGGTGGGGTTGTTATATTTATTCAAGGAAGTTTTGAGAATATCTTTGATGTTCTTTAATCATTTCTTTTGTCCAACATTGGACCAGGTACTCTTGTGCACTCTCCACAGCACATCGGAATTTTTATTCTCGATTAGATGATTTCACTAGTCACATGATTTCCACTTTCCCACTCACCTTAATGTCTACTCACGTGACAGAGCTTGGAATAAGGTACTCACTTTAGGAAGATAACTGAATAAATTACTGCAGGTCAAACCACAACTCTGAAAAGAAAAACAGAGGGTCAGCCATGTCAACAATGCGACTTGTTCATCGGAGTCAGCTGCATGTAATTAGGCCCTCACTGCTGGGAATGTTGGGTACTGGGGAAGACAGCTGCCAGTGGATTTAGAGGATTTTGCAGAGGTGGCATTTCAACACTCAAGCAAAATAAAGCAAATCGACTGGAGGAAATCAGCAGATCTGGGAGGGAAAGGAAGTGCACACTAAAGCTGATTGTGTGCACGTTCGTACCCGAGGCAAAATCTTTCAAGTTAATTAACAACCGGCAGGAATTTGACTCGTACAATTTATCTTTGCCTATGTGACTTATTTCCAAGAAGCTGGCATGGATATAACAATGTCTTCTGGGGAACAGCAGTCATGTTTAACAAAAAGAAGTTGCCGACGTTTTTAACTCACCAGAGAAATGTTGGAACAAACCCTTTGGCAGATCAGCAAGGAGGTGTGACGAACGGTGGTCCCATTGCTCCATCTGTATACAGCTCTTTGATCCATCAGCATCACTTTAGATTCCGTATATTTCTGACAACTTTGCTGGGGATGCCCAATGATTCACAGCAGCCCTGCTACATAATTTATGGCACCGATACATTTCTAATGTGATCTGCCTATGCTTCACATTCATTTGGAGCCTCTTGTGACACCAGACTTCATTCATATAGACTATTCATGAGATTATGGGTTTGATGAAAACACGTTTAAGACATGGGCTTGTCCTCCCCTATGTTTTCCCTGACTTCTGTGATAGCCTTTTCTGCAGCTGCTGGGGAATGTTTTAAGGCTCTGACATTCTTCTGAGGCTTAATCGTGGCAGTCTCACATAAGTTCTGCTCTCTGCAGGCAGCCACTATTGAGACCACACAGGCAAAGGATTTATACATGGGAAGTCAGCGCTAACAATTTTTTAACTAGACCTTTTGCTAATTTCTTGATTTTATTTGCCTGACTACTAATTAAGTGCATGCCAAGTCTGCTTGGCACCCCAACAAACAGTGAATTTACGGGTACCTGTGCCTCATTATTAAAATGCAATGTTAGTAACCCCAGCTCACCATCAAATTCTAACCTCGTTAGCACAGTAAAAGGAGTTCCATTGATAATAAACACAATAAAAATCGCTGAGTAGTTTTCTTCCTCCCCAACCCCTTTGCTAATATGGAAAAATGAATCGGCTCTATGAGAGCTACAATAGCAAAGACAAAATGCAAGCATTGTAACTTGATGCTCACTTGAGTTCAGTCGCTTACTGAGTCAACCAGGAGTTTATTGAGCCTATTTTACGACTTAATTTCTTTTGTATTTTCTACAGCAAATTCTCTGTTTCAGCTATGCCCCGCACATCATTTCCTGCTAAAAGAGGCACTATTGATTTGTTAAGAGCTAAGCATTGTAACCACTCAGACAGTGACATGAGATACTGCCGATGCTGCAAACCAGAGCAAAAAAACAAACAGCCTGACCTGCAAAGTTCCTCCAGAAATTTGTTTTATCAACTCAACAATGATGTTCACTCCAATCAGAATGTTGAATAAACTCTGGCTCCCACACTTTTGCATAAGTTTCATCATTTTATCCTGAAGGAAATGAACTGTTTTATATGACCTGAGATTATGAATTTGCGGCTTTGATTAAGATTGCTTTAGTCCTGCGGCAGGGACGACACCCTGATTAGAGAGAGTTGCTGAAAATTTGACAAGAATTAGTAGGCAATTTTAGAAAGGAAAAGACAGATCAGAGATGAGTTTTTAACTACAGAGAGCAAAGACTGGGTTTTTGGAGGGGTACAGTTTGCAATTTTCAAAGCAGTCATATTTGCATTTTACTTCCTTGTGGATGCTAATAAATAGCTTTAACAAACATTGTAGAGCACAATTTCCAGATCCTTGATGCAGTGAAGCATGGAAAGAATGTCACGTAATTCCATATTCTCACTAAAACCAATCACATTTAACGGGAAATCAGAAGCAAAACACTGGGATTAAATACTGCCTCTGCACCAGCTCTTCGAACTGGCACCCTTAATTATATTGATTGAGCAAATTAAAGTATCGTGCAGATAATTTTATGACTCAAGATTCTGAATTCCTTATTGCAAAAGTTTCATTTGCGATATAGGGGAAATTTAATGTTCCAAAACAACAGCTCCCTGTTCCTGTTAGTTCATATTGTGAAATAGGAGAAGATAAGCAAGTTAATAAACCTCCATTTTAACCAAAACAAAATCTTTAATACTCAAATGATATTATTGATCAAATGTGTGGGACTAAAGATAGATAAGTACCCTGGTCCTGATGGAATGCATCCCAGGGCACTGAAAGAAATGGCAGAAGTTATAGTCGAGGCTTTGCTAATTATTTACCAAAATACTCTAATTCTGGGCAGGTCCCATGAGATTGGAAGAAGTTGTATGCAAAAGGTAGGGAATAAGCCAGTTAGTTTAACATCTATGGCTGGGAAAATCCTTGAAGCTATCATTAAAGAAGAAATGGCGAGACATCTGGAGCGAAATGGATCCATCAGGCAGACGCAGCAGGGATTCAGGAAAGGCAGGACCTGTTTGACGAACCTACTGGAGTTATTTGAGGATAATAATGAACGCAGTAGATAGAGGAGGGCAGATGGATGTTATTTACTTGGATTTTCAGAAGGCCATGTGCCACATAAATTACAAATGCATTGAGTTGGGCATGGATAGAGGATTGATTAACCAATAGAGAACAGATAGTTGGGTGCAGAGGTGTTTTTCTGGTCGGCAATCAGCGGTGAGTGGGGTGCCACGGGAGTCGGTGCTGGGCCCACACTATTCATGGTATCCATAAATGATCTGGAAGAGGGGACAGAGTGTAGCATAACTAAGTTTACTGATGACACTAAATTGAGTGGAAAAGCAAATTGTGGAGAGGATACGGAGAGACTGCAGAGAGATGTAGATAGGTTAAGTGAATGTGCAAGGGTCTGGCAGATGGAGTAACATGTTGGTAAATGTGAAGTTATCCACTTCAGAAGAAAAAATGGAAGGTAAGGGTATTATTTAAATGCCATCCAGAAGGACTTGGGAGTGCTTGTGCATGAATTGCAAAAAGTTGGTTTGCAGGTGCAATGGAATGTTGGCCTTCATTGCTCGAGGGGTTAAGTTTCAGAGCAGGGAAGTTATGCTGCAACAGTACAAGGTACTGTGAAGTCGCATCTCGAGTACTGCATGCAGTTCTGATCTCCCGACTTGAAGAAGGATATATTGGCTTTGGAGTCAGTTCAGAGGAAGTTCACCAAGCTGAGTCCAGAGATGAGGGAGTTAGCCTATGAGGAGAGATTGAGTCATCAGGGGCTGTACTCACTTGAATTTAGAAATTATGAGAGGAGATCGTTCTAGAAACATATAAAATTATAAAAGGCATAGAGAAGATAAAGGTAAGTTGTTCTCATTGATGGGGAGACCACAACTGGAGGATGTAACCTCAAAATCCAGGGTAGTAGAGAAAAGAGGAGGAACTGCTTTTCCCAGAGGGAAAATCTGTGGAATTAGCTGCCCATTGAAGCAGTGGAGGCTATCTCAGTGACTATATGGTCTGGTATGGAGGCATCAAATCTCAGGACAAGAATAAACTCCAGAGCATTGTTAACTCAGCCTGTGGCATCACAGGCACTAGACTTCACTCCATCGAGAATATGTACATGAGGTGGTGTCTTAAAAATCCAGCCTCTATCCTCAAGGACCCCCACCACTCAGGCCATGCCCTCTTCGCTTTGCTACCATCAGGGAAAAGGTACAGGAGCCTAAAGATGAGCACTCAGCGGCACAAGGACAGTTTCTTCCCCGCTGCCATCAGATTCCTGAATGATTAATGAACCAAATACACTACCTTACTTTTTTTTATATATTATTGTTGTAAGATGGTTCATAATATGAATGTTTGCACTATGGTACTGCCACAAAGCACCAAATTTCGTGACTTGTTCAAGACAGTAAATTCTGATTCTGATTCTTATATTTAAGACAAGGATGGATAGATTTTTTACAATGTAGGGGAATTAAGGGATATGGGGAAAAGGCAAGTAGGTAGAGATGAGCCTATCATCAGATCCATCTCACTCTTATAACCATAACCATAAAACCATATAAAAATTTACAGAGCAGAAACAGGCCATGGAGGGGCAGGCTTGATGGGCCAGGTGTCCTACTCTTGCTTCTATTTCTCATGTTCTTATTATCCGTCCTCTTACATCATGATTAAAATAATGTATATGCCAATAACTCATAGACCTCATCTCCATCACAGACCTATCATCTCCATCACAGAGCTATCACCTCCATCACAGACCTATCACCTCCATCACAGACCTATCACCTCCATCACAGACCTATCACCTCCATCACAGACCTATCACCTCCATCACAGACCTATCACCTCCATCACAGACCTATCACCTCCATCACAGACCTATCACCTCCATCACAGACCTATCACCTCCATCACAGACCTATCACCTCCATCACAGACCTATCATCTCCATCACAGACCTATCACCTCCATCACAGACCTATCACCTCCATCACAGACCTATCATCTCCATCACAGACCTATCACCTCCATCACAGACCTATCATCTCCATCACAGACCTATCACCTCCATCACAGACCTATCACCTCCATCACAGACCTATCATCTCCATCACAGACCTATCACCTCCATCACAGACCTATCATCTCCATCGCAGACCTATCACCTCCATCACAGACCTTTCATCTCCATCACAGACCTATCATCTCCATCGCAGACCTATCAGCTCCATCACAGACCTTTCACCTCCATCACAGACCTATCACCTCCATCACAGACCTATCACCTCCATCACAGACCTTTCACCTCCATCACAGACCTTTCATCTCCATCACAGACCTATCATCTCCATCACAGACCTTTTACCTCCATCACAGACTTATCACCTCCATCACAGACTTATCACCTCCATCACAGATCTTTCACCTCCATCATAGACCTATCACCTCCATTATAGACCTATGCACACCATATTTCTTCACAATCTTACTTGTCAAGTTCTATATTTTTTCTATATCATTTACATAGAAATGGTTACATTTTCTATTTTTTCTTTATTGCTACATGCCACGAGCAGTGATAATTTGCTACTTTTATTCTTCCAACCATATACTATAAGGGCTTTTTATGGAAGCTGAAAAGACTGACTGAGTTCTTAATGAGTGCTGCCCAGTGGCACTGACATCCACCATCATAAAATACTTCAAGCGTCTGGTGATGGACCGTGTCAAGACGCATCTCCCAGAGATACTGGACCAACTACAATGTGCCTGCAGACAGAATCTTTCCACTGATTATGGTATAGCCCTGTCCCTCCACTCCATCCTGACCCACCTGGAGAATGGCGCCTCATATGCCAGGCTGCTCTTCATTGATCTCTAATTGGCATCTAATATGATCATTCCCCAGAGGTTGGTGGAGAAACTATCCTCGCAGGGACTCCACACTTCTCATTGTAACTGGATTCTGGACTTCCTAATGGAAAGATAGGTCTGTCTGGGATGGCAGTAGAACATCGAACACCATCACTGGCGAGCCTCGGGGCTGTGTGCTTAGTCTGCTCCTGTTCACGCTACTGACCCACGTCTGCAATCATCTCCAAGTTGGCAGATGACACAACATTAGTTGGGGTAATCAGCAACAATCATGAGTCACAATACAGAGAGGAGGTGGAAAATCTCATGAAATGGCGCAAGAGTAACAACCTGAGTATGGGCAAGAGAAAGGAGATGATTGAGAACTTCAGGAGGACCAGGGATAACCGCCCTCCACGGCACATTAATAGCTCAGTAGTGGAGAGAGCGGAGAGCACCTTGTTCCTCTGCGTCCAATTAAGAAGTGACCTATCCTGGACACCTAACATCTCCTCGCATGTCAGAAAGGCGCAACAGTGACTGCACTTCTAGAGAAGACTGAGGTGGGCAAAGCTACTGGCCACCATTCTGTCAACCTTCTACAGGAGCTCTATCGAAAGTATCCTAGCAGTCTGCAGAACAATGAGGTGCAATTGCCGGAGAGCTTTGGATCAGAGGTCAATCCACAAGACCATAAAAGCAGCAGAGAGGATCATTGGGGGAACCCTCCCCTCCATCATTATGATTTACCTGGATTGTTGCTGAAAGAGGCTCACACAGCATTTTCCTGTCGGGGAGGAGATACTGAGGTATTAGAGCCAGAATGACTAGGTTGATGAACAGCATCTTCCCATAGGCAGTGAGTCTGCTGAATAACAGGTAAGCTGCAAAAACAACTGCCTGAGACTCTACTATTAATTAAATAATATTTATTTGTATATATATTCTGTGTATACATTTCGTTTGTATGTGTGTTACGTCTGTATGTATGTTTGCATTGTTTAGCACTGAGGACCACTTTCATCAGGTTGTACTGATACAGTCAAATGATAAATAAACAAACTTGAGCTTGAACTTGTTCTTGCAATATAAAAATTGGCTTTGACGTTTCCAAATTGATAAGAGTGTAACTATATGAATGCAGTTGGCCTTCACAAGGATCACAGTTATCGATTTGGCCCCCACAAGGATTTTAGGTATCCCTGTCGCTCTCAAGCTTTACAACCATGTACCCACCCTGATCCGCTTCCACAGCCACATGTCCTTCATGGCTACTTGCCTCTGCCGCCATCTTGTGCTATATGGTGTCCAGCTCCCTTCCTGGTCTTCCAGTTTGGCCCTCACACAGATCTCAGGTACCTACTGAATTCCTCTAGCTTTTTTATGTTTTAATTAGCATCACAGCATATGCAGATTTTTGTGTTTCACTTTTTTTAAAATCTTCTTGTCACTTTACAACATGCCTGATTTATGTCACATTGCTAAGTGAATGTTCCATCAGATATCTGAATAACTGTTATCCTCATTTGATTCACAAATTAGTGATATAGCAGTTGTGAAAGTAAATTTCAAAGTGAAAGCTTTCCCACCATTTCTTCGAGATAATTATTTTGCAAAGGTGATGCCCTATTTGTATCTGGTGTTGTTCCACCAACAAGACTCATTAGTTTTTCACTTGCATTTCATTAAATGTTTAATGTACACTGGCAGCACAGTTGGCGTGGTGGTTCGTGCAATGCCTTTACAGCCCTGATGATCAGGACAGGGGTTCGAATCCCACAATGTCTGTAAGGGGTTTGTCTGCATGGGTTTTCCCATGGGGCTCCAGTTTCTTCCCACTGTTCTAAACATACTGGATGAGTAAGTTAATTGGGTATAAATTGAGCAACATGGATTTGTGGGCCAAAGTAGCCTGTGACCGTACTGTAAGTGTAATTTTTTTTAAAAATTAAATATCGAGTGTTCTAAGAAACAATTCAATTTTTCAGCGGAAAGCAATTTTGCATATTGCAATTAAACAAGAAACTTGGTGTGTGGATTAATAAATTAATCCCATTTGCAACTCATGCATTACTTAAGGGAAAGTTCACTGAACCAGGAAATAATCAAAAAGAAACTTAAGATGCATAAATTTTATTAAATATTTGTACATGAGTTGTCTCTTTGGGCTTGTAATGCCTGACATATCCTGTCACATTTTTCAGAATGCTGAACAAGTAACATAATTCTTCAAACTTGCTCTCAATTAAAGTTATTTGTTCTTATGATACATTATTGGTCCTATTGGTTGCCTTATTATCTCTGGATTAGTTGCCATTACAACCGAATAGTCAGGAGAGATGAGCATTATTTGTGAAAGCACAATGCTGGAAAAACTCAACAGGTCAAATAGCAAAGATAAAGAGACATAATCAATGTTTGAGCCCTTCATCAAGATATAATGTGGATTATGTCTCTTTATCTTTACTACATAAAGTGCACTGACCTGCTGAGTTTCTCCAGAATTATGTTTTTACTTCAATCACGGTGTCTGCAGACTTTTGCATTTTACTCCTGTCTGCTGCAAAACTCGACAAAATCTCTTTGAGAGATGCCTATCCTGAAGAAGTTCTCCTTTGCTCTCCGAAGGGAGTTCTATGGGATTTTCTCCCACTGATCCCATATTTAATCCCTGCTGTTCTCATAGTCCATGATCTCACCCAGGGGTAAAACAGGGGTGAAACACAGGATTCTGTTGACACCGTGGTTAAGTGAAAAAAACACACAAATGCTGGACAAACTCAACAGTTCAAACAGTGCCTTTATGTAGCAAAGCTGAAGATGCGTCACCAACGTTTTGGGATTGAGCCCTTCATCAAGGTGTGGGGGAACATGAGAGATGTCTGAACATCATGCTGTAAGTCTAAATTTAAAATGTAAAAAAAATTTAAAAATTCCGTTTTTATTCATCTGACTTTATCCTAATATTTTCTTATTCCTCTATCAAAGTTACATGCCCTATTCATTATTATGGTTATCTTCAATATCTTTCAACTAAGATTGGCAATGTAGGCTAATTATGATCAAATTAAGGGTAATTAATGCTGCGGGTTGAAATTCATTAGATTTATACCTTACAGCCGAGAAAAAGAACAAAAGTTACATTCTATTGTCTTAAGGTGCTTTTACACTAAATTTTTGCAATGCATTTTCTTCTCCTTTGACAATCCCTTGAGACGGAAGCTGAAGATGGTTTGGGGATTTTTAAGTAAAATAAAACTAACAATTATTTGTTATTTGCAATTATCTGCCTAGTTTCTGAAAGATAAGTCAATATCATACTCTTTAAATCAAGTGGAGCTACTGGGCTGAAAACCTATCATCTTGTCTGCCAGCAGGGTTAAGTGCTTGCTCCAATTGTCAAGCATGAGTCATTGGTGGCAGGAATCAGAAGGTTGAGTCAGACAGTATGGGTTGAGTCAGACAGTATGGGTTCAAATCCCACTCGAGAGATTTTAGCACAGAACCTCATTTGATATTTTAGCAATCTACGGATTTAGTAGTACATTGTCAGAGGAATCATCTTTCAAAACAAGACTTTAAACTGTGGCTTTCAGTCCCTCTCTTGCAGTTCTAAAAGATCCCATGGTGGTATCTGAAAAATAGCAGCAAGAGTTCCCTATCTGATTTACCAGCAAGCATCTTGCACTGATCCTGTTCTCTTCAGTCTAACCAGCTGTTCTCCGCAGGTGGTGAGGATATCAGATGCCAGCAAGTCCTTCGTTAAAGTGTACAGACTATAGCATGTACAACAACAGCAGTTTCATTTCTGATCTGGGTGGAAAACTAATGTGCCTGGCCTGCCAAATGAAGACAGCAGGAAGCAGGTGTGGAACTAGAGCAGTTGTTTTATTTAAAGTTGTTTCATTTTAATGTTGGCCTCAGTGGGAGCATGAAATCTCCACTTTGCCCATCAAGAAAGCACGTGCCTGATTTACTCTGGGCTATCATTTGACCCTCAGTTCCTTCTCCGGCCTCACCCACCACAACATTTTGGCTGGAACTAATCCCTCAGTATTGGCCATGTGATTCTTACCATCTGCAATTAATTATCCCTTAATTTCCCTTGGCAAGGAGTGGTGCCTGAGTCCAGAACTCATCCTAAACTTCTGCCACTTTGGTCAGTAGGATATGACACTTAACTGATTCCAAAAACCAACCAAGATTAAGTAAAACAAGGAAATGAAGGCAGAGAGAATAAAAGTTCTTCCATAGACTTGAAGAAAACATTTAGAAGAAGGAAATGGGTAAATATTAACAGATCCATTTTATTACAGTGATGGAGAAGGTAAGATAATAGCAAGAACAAATTTCAAGCTAAGGGAAAATAAGAGAGAAAAGTCAAAGAGTAGGATAAACAAAGTAATAAGAAATAAGAAAACGTTCTGATTATTCAAGGTTATTTATTTGTGTACCACCTACATTAATTCCTCTTCAAAATTAGCATTATAAATTTATGAAAGTTTATTTTGCCCTGATATTATTACATTATAGATAATAATAAATGGCAAACGAGTTCCTACAGAGCATTGAAAAACAAATCACTAGTCAAACATTCACTCAAATCTAGATAATACAAAGGACATCTTCATCTTAAAGCTGGTGCTGAACATACAGATTTAGAAACGCTTGGAAGGCAGAATTTTATTTTTGTTCATTATGATTCAGCATATCAAATTTCAATGATAGTATCCCCCAAAAATTGACCCCATGACTAAACCATACGATCCAGTAATGTTTTAGGTTTTTAATGTGACTCCTGTTTCTGAGCTAATTCAGTCAGGAAACATTTAAGATGCTCTGATGATCCCATGAATTCTGGGAATAGGAAATTCACTGAGGCTTCCTTCTGATAACCAGCAGTAAATAGTCAAACACTTTCCTGAATTAAATTGAAGCCATTGCCTTTATTCCACACGCAAACTAGGCACACTGGATGTGGAATCCTTCGCTCTCTCTGCCTGCTGTCTGACGCTGAAAAATATGGCATCATCTTTGGACCTGAGCTGGATGGCCACATGCCCATTTCATCTGATCCCAACTCTCCCCTAGGCCATTTACTTCAAAAACTATCTTTTCTGTTTTTGATGGTCCTTAACTACTCCAGAAACTTAAAGATCTAAAACTCTGCTGCCATAGTGTGACTTGAACATAAAAATAAAAGCAGAAAATGCCAGAAACACCAAGAAGATCATACACAATTGTGGAAAAATAAAGAGTCAACATTTGAGATTGAAGAGAGTTAAACAGGGGATGGTGTGACTGGAGTGCAATACACAAAAGCACTGGAGAATCTCAGCAGGTCATGGAGCATCCAAAGGTAACCACCGTTTTGGGCCTGAGCTCTTTGTCAAGGTATGAGCAAAAGGTGAGGGGAGTAGAGGTGAGGAGGGAGGAAGGGGCAGGGGGCAGAGTACAGGTTATCAGGAAAGAGGTCACAGGTGGATATGGGTGGGAGGATGGAAAAGAAAAAAAAGGTGAGTTGATGGGGGAGGGAGTAGCTCTCTGAATGGAGAGAGATGGAGGAAAGGAGAAAGGGATTGGGAAAGAGAGAAGAGAAGAGAAGGGTTTAATGAAAACCAGACAAGTTTATGTTAATGCCATCTGGTTGGAGTGCCCAGACAAAACTAAATCCTGTTTAATCATCATTCTGGTGTTTGTTAATCTTTATCAGCTCTGCTCTGTAACATACATATTTTAAATTTCATACAATTTTTTTCATCACTCCTCTCCATAGCCTTCTCTTCCCCTCAAGATCCCTGCATTGCTTTACTTTTGGCTTCATTAATATGCCTGATTTTAATTTTGAAATTCAATTCCATTTCTTCGGTACATCTCTCCACCTATTTCCTCTCTTAAGATTCCTCCCTTCAAATCTCCTTCTTTCAGCAAACTTTACATATCAATCCATTCGAGTACCTCGGTGTTTGACTGAATGATTCCTCACTATACATTGTGACAACCTTGAAGTGACAAATTAAGGGAATGCAAGATGTGCTCCACATCAGTCAACGTACTCAGAAAGAGGACAGGCACACTAAAGTATGATCATTTGGTTTTGACTGAAGTTATTTTGAATCTGAGTATTTAGTGTGATCTTCGTCAGTCCATCCCTCTCCTGTTTCTAACTTGTCATACAAGAGACATGGAGGGGGATTTATAACCTGTTGCAGACTTATCTGAGGCAGATCGGCAGAGTGTGTGCACAAGAAGGGAGGAGTGTGGAAAATTACAAGGAGAATTTGCTGATTGTGCAGTAGAAGGAGTGTGCTGTGTGGAGATGTTGTGATGGGAGGAGTGCAGATTTGTATGACTTGAGCTAATGGTGCATGGCTGTTTACAAAGATATCTATGGTAATGAATTCTGGTTCTGCTGATGGGTGCCTCAGATAGAGAGAGCCGGCTGTACACTGGTCACATCCCAGAGACTTGAGCACAAAGCCATTGGAGCATGGCAACCTTTTGCATGTTGCTCCCAACAGATCCTTTCCTTACCCGTAACGGTTCTGCTTCCTTATATCTCTACACATATCTGCACTATTTCATTTTGCACTACCTATAAGATGGTAACATTTTATTTGGTGAGGGAATACTAGAAGATCAAAAGACCAGAGCTTCTTGAACTGATGGAAGCAGTCATTGATCAACAACCTGTGGTGGTACACCACCGGCCTACTGCAGGGGGCAACCTCTGTACCTGCAGGAGTGTAAGGGGACAGGACAACACCTGGCCAGCTGTCAATCAGTCAGCCTGAATAGATCAAGCCCCATCTGGTCGGGTGTCAATCACCCTCTGGGATATAAGCCTGCGCCGGCCTCCCGAGGCCTCACTCAGAGTTGCTGCAGCCACAGCCAGCCTGGCTCTGTGGAAGTCTTTGTGGATTAAAGCCTGTTCTACAGTCTTTACCTTGTGTGTGTCTGATTCTGTCTAACAGCGCACCACAATTTAATCCACAAAATTTTCCCATGGCTGCCATGGAAAACCTCCTGTGCACAGGGATCCTTCAAGTTGACCCACGCCACCCGGAAGCCCAGACACGCTTCGAGATCTGGCAGCACACGGTCGAGGCAATCATCGAGGCACACGAGGGCAGCAACCTGGACTCCAATCAGAAGAGGTTGGTCCTACTCCGGTCAAAGCTGGGTCCCCACGCCTTCCAGGTAACCAAAGGCTGCTCCACATAGAAGAGTGCAATGGACACTCTCGAGAACTTGTACAAACCCCCCCATGAATGTGGTCTGTGCAAGGTACCTCCTCAACACCTGAGCCCAGCAACCCAGGGAGACGGCTGAGTCTTACCTGGGACACTTGCGAGAGTTGACCCAACTGTGTCTGGCTGAACCCGGGGTAGGTGTAGAGGAGGTCGAGGGGCTGATCCGGGATGCCTTCATCTGAGGGCTACGCTTGAGGGCCATCCGGCAGAAGCTGCTGGAAGACAACATCTATGCTCTAACCAGGACTATGGAAGTGGTCCAAACCCTGGAAGCAGCAGCCCTGCACGTCAAAGCCTTTGATTCCAGGTTCCCCCAGGCTCCCTCATGGCCCTCTCATACTGGAACTGCAGCCCCAGGCCAAGCTGGAGAGGAGAACGTCGCTGCGGCAAGCACCCGGCACCCCTGTAAGTACTGTGGGTCCTGGTGTTGGTCAGATCAATGATTGCGCCAAAACTGCCCAGCTAGGAACCAGTATTGTTCTCGATATGGCAAGAAAGGCCACTTTGCAAAAGTGTGCCTCTCAAAACCTGCCAGCAGCTCAGCGGCCCTCCATGACCTCCCCAACGGACCCCCCCCATGTGCACGTGCTGGGCAGCGCCATTGTCCCCGTGATGATTTCCCCTTCCCTGACTTCGACCGCACAACATCTGAGCCAGCCAGAGACCGTCACAGTATGTGGCATGAACATCTGCACCAGCCCCCGCCCTCGCCGCTCACTTAGAACTACAGTGACGTCACTTCCGGCTGACATAACGATGTCACTGTCGCTGGCTGTGATGATGTCACTTCCCCTGGCGCAGCGGACACAGCTGAGGAAGGAGGCCAGCCATGCAGCGGCTCCCCACATGCCGCCGCCATCTTGGGCCAGGCAGCGCCCGATACGGAGGGCCCCCAACGATGTTGAGAAAGATGTTGTCAATATGGGCGATGACCAGCTGCCCTACCGACGTTCCCCACACCTCCGGGTGCCATCAGCTGCCGCACCCCACACCTCATGACCGATGTTGAAGTGGTCAACACGGGTGATGACCAGGACGCCCTATCGACGCTCCACACCCTCTGGATATCGACGACTCTGACTCCGAGACGGTCCTGGCCGCCACCACGCTGACCAGGGACATCCCCTGTGATCTCAGGTGCTCGACGATGGACGTGCGAGTCAACGGGCAGGTAACAAAGAGCCTGTTGGACAGTGGCAGCACCGAGAGCTTCATTAACCCAAGAGTGGCCCACTCTCTAAGGTTAAAGGTCCACCCCACCACCTGCTCGATCGCCCTTGCCACCAAGGATAAGACTGTTGGTATCCTCAGGCGCTGCTCAGTCGATATAATGGTGGGAGTCGAGACTTGCACACGAGCCAGTCCTACGATGGTCACAGAGACCCCGGCAGCTGTCGAATCGTCTCAACCTGTAAATATTGTATGTACATAGTGGGTGCGATTCCTTGTTACTGCCGCCCCCTCTCCGGGAAAATTTTAAAGAAGGGGGTGAATGTGGTGGTACACCACCGGCCTACTGCAGGGGGAAACCTCTGTACCTGCAGGAGTGTAAGGGGACAGGACAACACCTGGCCGGCTGTCAATCAATCAGCCTGAATGGATCAAGCCCCACCCAGTCGGGTGTCAATCACCCTTCAGGATATAAGCCTGCGCCGGCCTCCTGAGGCCTCAATCAGAGTTGCTGCAGCCACAGCCGGCCTGGCTCTGTGGAAGTCTTTGTGGATTAAAGCCTGTTGTGTGTTGTCTGATTCTGTCTAACAGTGCACCAAACAAACCCCCTCCCTCTTTTTTTGTGCACTCTCACTGCACTTAGCAGCTTTTACATCACAAACCAAAAATTTGCAGTTAGAGCAGGGTTTTTTTCACATAAGTGTGAAGATGTATGATGATATTCAAAAAAGAACTGGACAAATTCCTACCAACAAATTGTAATCAGGGAGCATTGGAATCAATATCAGTACCAGTGGTATATATTAAAGTATCAAAGTATTGTTAAAAATAACAAACTGAAGACTCAACAGATCAACAGCCCGGTTGAAATTGCAAGGTGCTCTTTGAGAAATTCTGTGCACTGTTACCTTGCCAACAGGACCATAACTCCCGCTGATCTCCTCCTGCATTTGTTAATGGGAAAGGCCTTTGATTTTCCCTTGCGTAGTCACAGTCTTCTTAAGGACATCCGGTCGCTGAAAACAATGGAGCGCACCAGGGCATATTTGCCAAATAATTCATCCTCAGAATTTTCTTCTTGAGAGGCCTGTGAAGATTGTGGCTGAGTCTATTCCAGGTGGAGGTTGAAAGATACTTACATGTTCTGGGAAACAGGTTGCGTGCAGCGAAGTGGCGCTGAGATAAAAGACTAGCCATGATCTTGCTGAATATCAGAGCAGACATAAAAAAGCAAAATCCACCTGCCTCTACTTTTTTAATTTTCTTATGCGGTGCTAAATGCCTTATAATCCATCACCAACAAGCCCCACTGTGCTCTGAAATTCATTCTGATGGAATTATCAATGAAGATGTAATGCATCTTTCTATTGAACATGCCTTCACAGACTTTTAAGAATCCTTGGCCCATGACCATTCGAAGTGGAGAAGGACTGCTTGTGAGACTTGAATCTTGACAATTGTTATTTCATGCATCAGGAACACGCAAAAGCCCAATGTAAGGGTAGAAAGAATGCACCATTTCATAAACAACCTATCTGCTCCCTGTGTAGAATATTCTCCACTTCCCACATTCTCATTTGGCCACCTCACAACTGAGGAGAGGTTTAGAGGAGGCAGGGTAATGCTTCGCTGGGTAACATAGGTCAGAATCAGAATTTATTGTCATGAACAAGTCACAAAATTCATTGTTTTGCCGTAGCATCACGGTGTAAACACATATACAAAATTAATTAAAAGTAGTGCTTGAAAAATCAAAATAAGGCAGCGTCTTCGGTTCATTGATTGTTCAGGAATCTGATGGCAGAGGGGAAGGAGCTGTCCTTGTGCCGCTGAGTGCTCATCTTCAGGCTCCTATTGTTGGTGTGACACCACTCAATGAAATAAATGGGAGTTTATATATTTCCCTCCAGTACACTTCTTCATTGCCGTTCGTGATTCTGCCAATAAACTCTAGTGTCATTGGCAAATTTATAGATAGCATTGGAATTGTGCCTGGCCACACAGTCATGGGTGTATAGTGAGTAGAGCAGTGGGCTAAACACACCTCTTTGAGGTGCACCTGTGTTGATCATCAGTGAGAAAGAGACGTTGTTTCCAATTCGTACTGACTGTGGTCTTCCCAAGAGGAAGTCAAGGATCCAGTTGCAGAGATAGGTGGGGGAGAGGGGTGCAGAGGCCCAAGGTTTGGAGCTCGTTGACCAGCCCTGAGAGAATAATGGTGTTGAAGGCTAAGCTGTCGTCAATGAAGAGCTGCTCTATGCATGAGGGCAACGCAACACAAATGGAGGGGAAGCAAATCACCTTCAATTCTGAGGGACAGCTTATGATGAAGAAGAATATGGCTAGCACACTGTCATGGGGCATATTTCTAGGTAGTTGCTCATTCATCAGATCAGGCTCAGCACTCTTCCAACACTGCATGAGTTTTCAAATAGAGCTTCCAGTCAAAATGGTTTAGGTCTTTAGCCACAGTCCACAAATGAAGATGATGGATAATCCACACAATACCTCTACACAACTCGCCTCATACTTCTTTCAGCAGAGAGGTAAATAAAATTATATTGATGTAGTAGACAGAAGTTTGGCAAATGGCACCTCCTTGTGGCCATAAAAAGTTATGGAATTAAAACTAACAATCAAACAAAATGCCACGTAAGTCAAACTGATATATTAATCTAAGACCTTTAGCTCCTGATGGAGAAGAGTATAATTACATTGCAGCCAATTCTTCAAAAGAGAGTCTGTTCCATTCTAATACAAAGTGCAGTGGGTGGGGAATTTGTAAGAATACCAAGGATTGCTGAGGGCATTTATTGATTGATAAAATGTAAAATATTCTGATGTCTACCTCAAATTGAGTTCCATACTTTATGGGGGTAGTAAGCTTGTGTTGCTAGAAATCATAAAGTTGACCATTAATATGTTACAAACAACATTATTTGCTGTACATCAATCAGAAGGGCATCAGACTTTAAAGGCACACACCCCATGGCAGTCACACATCAGTGACCGCTACTTAAGAGCGCCGAGATTTAGTGAAAAGACCCTGGTTTTCTTATCAGTGAGGCTAATACCAGGAAGAAGGTTCTGTATGGCAGGAGACCTGCTGGATCAACATTGAAGAGCTTGGCAGGAGGTGGCTCCACCTGTCTCCTTCAAGTATGGAAATCCTCACTCACTCAAGGAATGCATGAATACTTTTACTGTCCTCAGAAAATACATCCCAGTGATAACAAGGCATTTCAATAAATGGATCAGGGTTTCATTGATTAATGTGTCAAACTAGTGCAGAGAGTCATGCAAAGCAGAATGTGAGACATCGTTATATGTCAGTGAACTATTAGTGTTAAGAATGAATGAAGCACCACGTCTCAATGAACAGTGTTTGCCCTTGAAACATCAAATACATAACAGATTGTATTGTGTAGAGGACCTCTTTATCTGAATTTTGGGCAATATTTTGATAGATCCCTTATGAAAAATCTCCATCAGGAAATTTCTTACAGATTTTACATTTAATGGCTCTTTCATCCCTTCTGCTATTGATGAAGTAACAGTGCGACTGTAATTTTGCATCTCACAATTTCACGATTGCTTTTCTTCCCCTTTTGTCTTCATTCACTCCGATTTACATATTTGCATAACCATTCAGGTGCAATTAGCAAACCATCCGCCTTCCCCCTCAACTGCACCATCACCTCATGTGTCATTTAGTCTCTCCACCCCACCTCTTCTCTGCAACTGCAAGCATTCTCATTCCGATTTAAGGTCATTGACCTGAAATATTTCTTCTGGTTTTTTTTTTCTCTCCTTTTCTCCACTAAATTTAATTATCCATGGAGGTAATTGTCTGATCAGGATATGGCATTATTAGAAGCGACATTATTGAGCCTGCTCTGGTCACTTAATGAGATCCTGCCTGTTCTTCAACTACCAGTTAATTTGACCTCATACAATATCTGTAAATTTGTCGTGATAATGGAATGGAAGGAATTACAGACCAGCATCATTTCACCTTATGCATATGCACAAATGTTTATGAGATTAAACATTAAACATTAAAGATTTTCTACCACATAGAACACAGAACATTACAGTACAATGCAGGCAATATTATGCCAACCAATGTAAACCTACAAAGCAATCTAATTATTCATTATCTCACACCCATAAACCTCTATTTTACTTCCGAACCTGCCTTTCAAAGAATCTGCTGAATATCCATATTGTACCAGCATTCGCCATCCCCCCTGGCATTTAGCCTCCCACTGCTTGTCGAGCGGTCTCTTAAAATTCACCAACGTACCTGCCCCCACCACTTGAAGTTCACCCTTGAACTTTCCACCCATTACCTTAAAGCCATGCCCTCTTGTATTGAGCAATAGTGCCCTGGAAAGGAGGTGCAGCCCATCCACTCTATCTATTCCTCTTAATATCTTGTATACCTCTATCATATCTCCTCTCATCCTCCTTCTCTCCCAATAGTAAAGCCCTAGCTCCCTTAATCTCTGCTCATAATGCATACTCTCTAAACCAGGTAGCATCCTGGTCAATCTCCTCTTCACTCTTTCCAACACTTCCATGTCTTTTGTATAATGTGGTGACCAGAACTGGACACAGTACTCCATGTAGGCAACCAGAGTTTTGTAGAGCCGCATCATTACCTCGCGACTCTTAAACTCAATCCCTCAATTTATGAAAGTTAACACCCCATAAGCTTTCTTAACTATCCTGTCTACGTGAGGCAACTTTCAGGGAACTGGGAACATGGTCCCCCCAGATCCTTCTTCCACGCTACCAAGAATCCTGCTATTAACTTTGTACTCTGCCTTGGAGTTTGTCCTTCTAAGGTGTACCATCTCACACTTCTCTGGATTAAACTCCATCTGCCACCTCTCAGCACAGCTCTGCATCCTATCAATGTCCCTCTGCAATCTTCTACATTCCTCTACAATCTCCACAATACCAAGTGGAACCTTATCAAATGCCTTACTAAAAACCACGTAGACCACATCCACTGCACTACCTTCATCAATATGTCTGGTAACCTCCTCAAAGAACTGTCAGGCATATGAGACATGATCTGCCTTCACAAAGCCATGTTGACTGTCCCTGATCAAACCATGATTCCCTCAGTGCTGGCCAAGAAGTTAAAAACTCTAGGCTACTATACCCCAGTCTGCAACTGGATCTTTGACTTTTTCATCAGAAGACATCAGTCAGTACAAATTGGAAACCACACCTTCTCCTCACTGATCATCAACACAGGCACATCCCAAGGATGCGGGCTTGGCCCACTGCTCTACTCATTATACACTTATGACTGTGTGGCCAGGCACATTTCCAATGCTATCTACAAGTTTGCCGATAACACCACAGTTGTCAGCAGAATCAGATGTGGCAATGAGGAAGTGTACAGGACAGAGATCACAAATGGCAATGAGGAAGTGTACAGAATAGAGATAGATCAGCTCATTGAATGGTGTAACGACAACAATCTTGTGCTCAACGTCAGCAAAACCAAAGAGATAATTGTCACTTTAAAGAAAAACCATCCAATTACTTCAGTTGAAAGGAAGCCAAAATAATGATGGGCTCTTTGATCTTCTGTGAACCTAAACATAATGTTCTATCCTCCCCATTGGATGAAAGGAGGAAGGGATCAATTCCAGGCATTTCCAATAAATTATTTTCCTATTTTTTTAAGAAATCCACTTACTATAGTCATCGCAGAACCCAACAAACTGCTGGAGAAGTTCAGTGGGCCAGTCAGCACCTGAGGAGTCAAAGAGTTATTTTATGTCTAGACTTGGATCAGACTGAGAGTGGAGAGGGAAGAAAGGCAGTATTAGGAGGTGAGAGGAAAGGATGAGTGAGACAAGAGCAGGTTAGTAATAGGTGGAACCTCCAAATGTCCAGCAGGTCGCAAATCCCAAACATGCAGAACTCCACTCCGCACTTCCAAATGTGCAGTTCTCCACTCACATCACACCTTATAATGTTCAGCCATCCACTCTTTTCATATCTCCAAACATGCAGCAGGTCAAAACTCCCAAAAGTGCAGCTCTCCACTAACTCCGCACCTCCAAACATGAAGCACTCCACTCACTTCACATCTCCAAATGTACACCACTCCACCCACTCTGCTCCTCCAAACATGCCACGCCCCACTCACTCCACACCTCAAAATGTACAGCACTCCACCTCTCTGTACCTCCAAACATGCCTCACTCCACTCACTCTACACCTCCAAATGTACACCACTCTACCCTCTCTACTCCTCCAAACATGCCACACTCCACTCACTCCACACCTCCAAATGTACACCACTCCACCCACTCTGCTCCTCCAAACATGCCACGCTCCACTCACTCCACACCTCCAAATGTACAGCACTCCACCTCTCTGCACCTCCAAACATGCCACGCTCCACTCACTCCACACCTCCAAATGTGATAATTTTTTTTTTCCTGATTGGGTAGAGCAACTAAAATTTTGAAGAATCATTTGCAACACTGGAAAAAATGAACAGGTAAATAGAACTAGCAGATGACTTTTGTGATAACCTGTTGCTTCACTGATGGTATTGATGTAATCAAGACTCAGTTTTGTGGTCCCAGGACACAGGTAATATTGATGAGCTGCAAACTACATAAAATAGTTTAGAGATGTACATTTCCTATCTGTTTGCATTATATTAGCTAAATAGAGGCTATTTATTTTTAGGAATGGAAATTAAGAGGTTGAATACAGTGTTGATACTTTAAAAAAAAGTTAATAAACATTTAGCATGGTAACAGGCCCTTCTAAACCACGAACCTGCACTGCCTAAATATCCCAATTAACCAACAAACCCCATACGTTTTTTGGAGGGTTAAGGAAATAGGAGTATCCAGAAAAAACCTAGACAGTCACTGGGAGAATGTACAAATTCCTTACCGACAGCGCCAGATTCAAACCCAATTTGCTGGCGCTGTAATCGCATTGGGCTAACTGCTACATGAACTGTGCCACCCTGTTAAAAGAAGTTGGACTTATGAGATGCTAAAAGATTAATCATACTAGAGAGATAGATAACAGTCTGATCTCCCTGAGAAGCTTAATGTTTTAGCATTAGTAAGTCCCATTTATTTTAACAAATCACTGTGTTCTCTCTCTTACATTCCTTGGTTACCTGATTGCTCAATCAGAATTATGTCTGA
The DNA here is from genome assembly GCF_036971445.1 of Narcine bancroftii. NCBI lineage: Eukaryota > Metazoa > Chordata > Chondrichthyes > Torpediniformes > Narcinidae > Narcine > Narcine bancroftii. Next base: position 11,382,391 of record NC_091476.1, on the reverse strand, counting down.
TTCAGACACTTCATTGAGTAATATTCAGGAAGATTTGATCAGTTGGGAGCTCATTCCAGGAATATGGAAACCAGTATTTAGAATTCTGACTGGGAAAAGGTATTTTGTTTTTACACCCTCAAACCAAATGGGATTATGACTCATCCTGGAAATTAAGCCAACAGCATTCTTACTTATGAGACGACTAAAATTTTCTTTGAGAACCTAAAATGTCAAACTTAATTAATCACTGCAGGAGAAGGTATAGCTACCTCTTCTTCATTCTGCACCCTTGGAGTGACTCAGCAATAATTTTTCTTCCAAAAGATTGAGGGAGTGAGAACCCTGTCTGGTTGCATAATCAACCTCCAAGCATTTGGCCTCTTGAATCATGGCATGGAGGATTTCCACTCCACATGTGAAAATAGGAGCCTGGATTTTGAATCCATTCAGTTAATATAACTTTGGTCCTGTTAAAGATGATAAATTAGTTTAGAGATAATGCTCCTCATTGCAAGAGAAATGGAGAAATTATGTATTTAAGGTCATTGTGAGAAATGAACATCAGTCTGATCAAAATCTATGTTTAAATATATAATGCTAGAAATGCACGCCAAGTCAATCAGGATCAAAAATAAATGATCAGTTAATGTTTTGGAGGCAAACTATTAATCAAAACTACGTTTCATCAATCTTTTTTTATTAAACAACATTTTTTTTATATTTCTGTGATGCTTAAATAATACAGAATTGAAACTGGGGTATTTTTTTGGAACCCTCATTAAAAAGCTTACCACTAATCTGATTTGCTCACTCATTAGAAAGAGATTTATGACTTCAATTCACAAAGGAAGTTACAGAATCATTCATATGCCCTGTAATTAGATGGAACAGAAAAAGTTGCAAACTTTTTTTGTGTGAATGGGGAACAAATAACAAATAAACTATATTGCTCATTTTATTTCGAAGCATAAGCATCAAGGTGAATACAGATTGACATAGATAGCAAAGTTCACCTTCAGCAGGTTCAAATATGGGTGATAGTGTATTGACTACCCATCAGACATCCTGCCTGATCTTCCATTTCATCGACTTGGGTGACAATGTAATCAAATACTGACATAAAGCAGGTGTCTTGGGATTAAATGCAACAAATGACCCAGCCATTCTATGACTTCTTCAGAATTTATATCCTGTTCGATACTTCCTTCAAAGATTTCCATGATCTACAGCTGCAATAATTACTCGACTTTTTATCACCTCCTAATGATAGGAAGTGGACCTGAAAAGTGAAATCTGTTTCTTTCTAGGTAGTTTCTGCCGAATTCTGGCATTTTCAGTTTTCTTTCAGATTTTCAGTCGCTGCAGATTTGAAAACATAAGCAGAAGGAACAATGTCCGTTGCCTAATGAATGAGGTGGATGGTCTCTCGATGGGGAGCAAGCAACATAGTGCCATCAGAAAAAAAAGGTAAGCTGTAACTATTTCACAAATTACCGGTACTGTGAGCATGGAAGAAATGTATTATTGCAATGTGCTGGATCTTCTCAATTCAATTCAGTACCTGTCAAGGCAGCCTTTGTGGTTTGTCCCAAATCCACCATCTCAGTTAAGGAAGAGCAGGTAGGATGGAATAGGGAAGTGTGAGAAAGGATACAAACCTTTATCAATGATCATTGATCTCATCAAGGATGCAGGTGAATGTATCTTCATTTATCTGCACGCTGATGATCCTGCAAAGTATTCTAATTTAATATCCTGGGCCCACCTCGAATTGTGGCAACAATAAACCATGTTCCTTACAAAGCTGGTATTTCAGGAAATTACAAAGTTGGTATTTCTCAAGGACAATTAGAGGTGGGCAACAAATATGCTTATTTTGCTCATATCACAAGAAAGAATCAAAAATTCTAGTAGGTCTCTGCCTAGCCCCATATCAAATCTCAGATTACTTCCAGTTACACCGCTCCCCACCCTTCCTCTCTCACCAAGGGAGAGGCTGTTTGCAGGAAATTTGAGAGAAGCTAATTGCAAGTAAAGCGACCCTTGGGAAATGGGAAGGTTTTAGAAGAGAGATGGAGCGGATTCAAGGACAACATGATTCTGTTAAAATGAAGGTGGCAAGATTAGCAAAGAATTAGAGAAGCAGAGAAATTGAAAAATCAAGAGTTTGTCAAGAGTGCACCAATGGTACATAGAAGTGAATAAATGTATTCCATTGGAAAAAATAACATATAATTTAAGAAATAACATCACAGTATTCGAACAAATTTGGGAACTGTACATGGAACACAACAGAGAGGGCCGATCGCGGACCTCCACCCTCTAAAATGACAGAATGAGAAGAAGACGAAATAAACTGATCCAGTGTGTAAAAGTAGATGACACAATTTTGTTGTTTATTTTCATTGCGTGATGACATTGTTTAATGGGTTTAATGTATTGTATATGTTGAACGTTCAGTGGTTGGGGAGGGGGGTGGGAAGGAGGGAGGGAAGGGAGGGGGGAAAAGGGGAGAAAATGACACTGTGTATATTCAAGAGGGAAATGTTTGTGTGTATTTTGGTTAATATGGTTCATAGAATGAAAAATTTTTTAAAAATTAAAAAAAAAAAGAATGGACGGATGGAATTGAGTAAATCCCTTGAGAAATATCAAGGTTCACTGAAGAGAGAAATCACCTATGGAATTTTTCTGGGCAACCTGGCCGATAAAGTAAAGGAGAATCCAAGAAGATTCTATGTATCTTAAGGACAAAGAAGTAACAAGGGAGAGAATAGGGCTCCTTAAATACCAATGAGGTTGTCTGAGAGGAGAGCCCTAGTTCATTAATGAGGTCATCTCCACATAAGGACATGGATCTAGGGAAGTGAAGGAAATATGGTGTCTGAAGAGAATCCACATTATACAACAAATGTGCTGTAGGTCTTAAACACTTATAGGTAGGTAAATTACCAGGACCTGATCTGAAAAAGGCTACAAGGAAACAGGCCAGTAGGCTTAGCATCAGTCATGGGTAAGTCAAAGCCCCTTCTTGTAACTTATCCATGACTGATGCTAAATTCACTGGCCTGTAGATCCTTGGCTTATCCTTCCAACTTTTTTCAAATAAAAGCACCACATTAACTTCCATTAGTTTTCTACAGGATAGACAGAATGTATATGTATTTGGAAAGACAAGTTCTGATCGACAATAGGCAGCATAGCTTTATGTGTGGGAAATTACGACTTTTGAATTTAATTGAGTTTTTTTTGAAGTTACCAAAAGGGCTTTCATTGGCCTTCATCAGTCAAGGCCTTGAGTAGAGAAGTTGGGAGGTCATGTTGCAGTTGCATTTGATGTGGCTAAGGCCCTATTTGTGCTCAGTTTTGATCATCGTGCAAAGATGTTATCCAGCTGGAGAGGGTACAGAAAAGATTTACAAGGATGTTGCCAGAACTTGGGAGCCTGAGCTACAGAGAGAGATTGAAAAGGCTGGGGCTTTATGCCTTGTGTTGAAGCGGCACTTCCTGTCATGGTACAAAATACACAGGAGAACCACAAAATACAAAACACAGATTTTACTGAGTCACACCAGTGGGAATGAGCAATATTAGACGCAGGTAGACAAGATCACCTCACTAATACTGTGGAACCTCATTCAGTCGAGGACCATTCTTGCATACAAATTAGAGAGTTACCACTTTGAAAGTATTGCTGCAAGTTAAGGTGTTACAGTCAGAAATGGAATCAGTCAGCAAGGCATTTTGTGTCTTTCTGTTAAAGATACTATGTATTCTAGAGCCTGAGGATACTGAGATTACTTTGGGATGGTCAGGGCAGAAGAGATCATCGATTTTAATTTCCTGTCTGGAATGTTCCTTGGCTTAAAACTTGTCTCTCCCTTCTAGCCTCTTCTCTGGATGCCTGTGACTTCACTTCTGTAACTGAGGGAAATCTGTGCTGGTTTTCTCATAATTGTTATTTCTAGATCTCATAGTGGTGTACAAAAATCACGAAAGGAGTAGATTGGGTGAACAAAGAGAGTATGGGAATTGGTAACCAGAAGATAATGGTTTAAAGTGAGGGGAGAGAGAGATTTAACAGGAACATGAGGGGGTAACATTTTTACACAGAGCGAGGTGGGTGGATGGAATGGGCTGCCAGAGGAGATGGTTGAGGCAGGTACTATTGCAATGCTTAAGAAATAATTGGACAGATACATGGATAGGATGGGTTTAGAGGAATATGGGCCAAATGCAGATGAGAGTCTAGTATGGGTTGGGTATTTTCATCGGCATGGGCAAGTTTGGCCAAAGGTCCTTTTTCCGCACTGTATGATTTTATGACTATGAAATTCATGAGGCAGGGCACTAGATATTGTTTACATAGACTTCACAAGACCTTTGATATGATAGATTGTTCCACAGGGAGCAAGCCAATTATATATAAAAATTTGGCTGTATGGGAGGAGTCAGACAGAAGTGGGATTGCTTTTCATATTAGAAGAATGTGACCAGCAATATACTGCAAGGACTGGTGCTGGGTCCACTGTTGTTTGTCATCTTTGTTAATGACAATTTAACACAGTGTAATACTGAAGGCCACTTCCCCTTGTCAATCAAAATTAGAACTACTCACAGACCAAGCATCCTTTTTAATTGGTCATCTTCTTAACTGAAGTCACATGAATATATCCCAGAGTAAACCACATTCTGATTGGTCATCCTCTGTCCTGAAATCACATGACTTGAGACACCAGACTAAGCCACCTTCTGATTGGTTATTTTCCTCACTTGAAGTCATGTGACTCAATACCTGTGCAGCCTTCAGCCCCTGGAGTTCAAAAAGCAGTGTGTGTAATTTTTCTCTCTTTTTGGTCCACTCCTGGTTGGATTTGTTGGCAGAATAATTATGAGGTGAGTGCTGTCATGGCTGGGGAGTGGGAGCTTAATTGTGCACACCTGGGGAACATTTGTGGTTAATTTGGTTTAACTGTAAATATGTTTAATTTATTTGATCTGTATGTTGGTCTGTACATTGAGGGGTGGCAGATACTGTTTGTTTGAACCCTCAGTAGTCTAAATACCTTCTTAATGTACTTGTAGTTTCATGAGTTGGCATGTTGATGAAATTGTTTGGGGACAGGCATTCAGTCTCTGGTTTTGTTTGCTCCTGGTTGCAAATAACATGCTCATTTTGAAATGAGCACATTGCCAAAGGTTGTTGTTTCTTGAATACTTCAAATGCGTTATCACAAACTTCACCACCACACACTGGTGGGATAATGAGGGAAGAAGGTTATTTTATCTGCGATTTGGATGAAATGGGAAAGTGGGTTAAGGTATGGCAGATGCAATTTAACTCTGCCAAGTGGAAGGTATTGCAGTTTGGTCAATAAAACCGAGGTGGGACTTGTGCAGTAAAAGGTAGCAAATTGCATTAGATTACTGGCTTTCATCTTCCCCAGCAGACTTTTCTCTTAATGCATTGCTAATGTAATATTCAATGATCAAGTGATAAATCTGAAAATTTAAAATGAAAAATAATGATGTAAATACTCAGCAGGTGAGGCAGCATCAGTGGGAGAAGAAATAGGGTTAATATTTTAAATCACAATTAGAAAGAGTTTTCAATTTGTACAGCATGCATTTTTAATATCCCACTTCTTTGCTTTTAATTCCCAGTAGTATAATACACTAATTATTCAACATTGGTAATGTGCATAAACAACTGTGAATGAAATATAGTAAAGCCTCTGTTATCTGGAATTCAAACAACTGGCAGCCTCAAGCAATGGGCAAATAAATAGCAGAAAATAAATAGGTAAAATATTCAGAAGTTTAATTTTTGTCCTGCCTCACCATTAGGTCACTATTCAGACAACACACCACCTCAAGCAACTGGAAAATTCACTTATCCAACATCTCCCAATTCCCAAAGGTGTCAGATACCAGGGATTTTAACTATAAAACTGAATAACCCTGCAAGAACACACAACACAGAAAATGATGACAGGTGTACAAAGGCCCCTACTCCTATTTCTTATGTTTTTATATAATTAATAGCCTCAAGGTGCTTACTTGCAAAATGTGTATAGTAGTCTTTGTATAAAACAGCTAGTCTAAGGTGTTTGTGACTGTTTGAATGCAATATCCTGGAAGAAAAAAATATCATAACCCACCAATAATAAGTTCAATGCATTCCCACCCACCAAAGATGAGATTACTTTCCACCCTAACAGGGTTAGCAGCTCGGGGAGTTCTCTAAGACAAAGTAAGATTGAACCATGGTGAAAGCCAAGGATTTGGAGATGTTGCTAAATATTAATAAATGCCCCACAATTCTGTATGTGTGCCTCAGCGTAGGAAATAAGTGCTGAGACTTGGTCATTAGAATCGTTAGTGTATTTCCAATTCATGTTTTCTTCTTTCCACAAAGCAACCTTGGTAAAACATGATGGATTTTTTTTTTCAGTGTTCAATTTTTTCACTTTTTTGACTTCATGAAGGCAGTGATTATTTTCCTGGAAGCCCAGCTGCCCTCTGTGCTTGCCAAATTGGCATTCTCTTTTTACTTTTGGCATTCTTAACACGTTATCTGAAATAGTAAGCCTTCCTTGCGTATTAGCCTCGGAAAATATTACAGCAAGTCCAATTCCCTATGCTCCCAATGTTCACATTAATAAGAACATTTATCTTTGCTAGAGTTGGGAATTTAGAAATGACATTTAAAAGGTTAATGAGAGAAGCCCAATGTGATGCATACCAAGTCAGTTAGCACCAAGATTTTGTGTCAATTCATTTAATCTGACACCCAAGTTCTGCGCACTAATAATTAGAAGTCTTTTCACAGAGGAGGGTTTTAACAGGTGATCACTTAAATTGGGTGGGAACCTCATTACAAATTGACTTTTTTTTAGAAGCAACTGAAAGACATCAATACTTACCAATGCTGGTAAAGTCTTGACTAATATTCTGCACAGCTGTCCTGGGAAATGAAGCCGAATGGCCTCAAAATGTCAACCACACATTTGTAAAAGTGTATATTAATTCTTGCCTCAGGTGTGAACATCTAAAACCTTCAAAACTCATCACTTCCCCTTCGACCATTCCATTTGCTAGCCAGCTCAGCCTGTCCTTTTAGTTTGCCTGAAATTGTTGGTCTTCCAGTGCAAAGTTCAAGTTTATTAACATCTGACTATGCAACAGTCAAGACTGTGTTTCTCCAGACCACAAAACACAGGCCTATATAATGATCACATAGACATAAAGAAACAACTTAAAATAAATTGATATAATTTTTTGGGGTAATTTGCTTAGTTACAGGATAATGTTCATCAATCTCACAGCCTGTAGGAAGAAGCTATTTCCCAGTCTGGCAGTCCTCATTTCGATGCTCCTGTACCACCTTGTAGTGTGGATTGTGGAGGGTCATGTGGCCTCTCTGGCTGGAGCCAAGTCGGAAGTCACCGCACCTGCCAATCAAGGGTTAGATCTGCCCATTTGTGAGGCTGATGTATGTTTTCCCCCTGGCATATGACTTTGATTGGTCCTCCAGGTTCCAATCAATGGTTAGATCTGCCCACAGGTGAGACTGACACATGATTGGTCCTCGCAGGTCACATGGATGGGTCCTACATTGAAAAAGCAGCATTTGGATTTTTTTTTGCTGCTGTCTTCAAACTATCCCTGAAGTCCAGGCTGCAGGCCACAGACAGCACTGGAGGGCTGACTGCAATGGGACAGTCCTGGATCCTGAGCCATGGTTGATGCTGGAAGCTAGTTTATATGTATGCACTTGTTAGTTGTGAGTATTGTTGAGCTCCAGGCAGCTCTGGAATGCTGACTGCAATGGGCCCATCCCAGATCCCAATTGGGGCTACACTATAGACCAGATTTATGTGTATGTATCTCAGTGGGCTGTGTCTGTGGAAAGAGGGTACAGAGCAAATGAACCCCTTGTTTCTTGGTATACCTTCCTGTGTGTTAGTCTCTGAGTGTGCCCTTTTTGTAAATTCTGTTTGTAAAGATTAAAAGCATGTGTCCAGCCTTAATTCTTTTTGAACTTGTTGATCCTATTCTGAATACAACACATCTCCTTGATGATAGTAGGTCACAAATGCTGTGTGCTGCCCACTTATCCTAGAATCCCCAACGATAGGAACCATCCTTGCCAATTCTACTCTGTCCAGGCCACCTCATCCTTCTGTTCTCCATCGAATACAGTCCAAGAGCTGACGATCATTCCTCGTATAACCCTTTCATTCCTGGTATCATTCCAGTAAATCTATTCTGAACCCTCTCCAATCCAGCACATCTTTTATCAAATACAGCACCAAAAACTATACATAGTACTCCAAGTGAAGTCTCACTCGTGCTTTATAGTCTCAAATTTACATCCCTATTCTTGTTTGCTCTCCTTCTAGAAATGAATGCTAACATTGCATTCACATTCTTCCCACTGACTCAACCTGGAGGTCAACCTTTATGGTATCTTGCACGAGGACTCTCAAGACTCTCTGCAATTTGGAATTTTCTCCCCAGATAACTGCATATTTCTTTTACCAAAGTTCATGACCATACACATTCCAACATTGTATTTCATCTGCCACTTTACCCATTCTCCTAATCTATCTGTTTTTTCTGCACCCTCTTACATCACCTCCCCACCATCTATATTGGTATCATCTTCAAATTTAGATGCAAAGCCATCTATTCCATTATCCAAATCATTTGTATACAATGTAAAGAGAAGCAGGCCCATTTCCAAACCCTGTGGAATGCCACTGGTAACCAGTAGCAATCAGAATGGAATCCCTTTATTCCTACTATTTTCTGCGGACCAGCCAGTCCTCTAGCCATGCGCATATCCTCCCTGTAATTCTATCACTCATCTTGTTTCACAGCCTTGTGTGTGGAACCATGTTGAAGGCCTTTTGAAAGTTTAAATACATAACCTCCAGTACATCTCCCCTGTCTATCCTCCTTGTGATCTCTTCAAAAACATTTCAAAAGATTTGTTAGGCATCATTTTCCTTTAAGGAAACAATGCTGACGTGAGCCTCCAGGTATTCTGTAATCTCATCCTTGACAATTGTCTCCAACAGTTTCACAACCACTAACCGTCAGGCTGATAGATCTATAATTTCCTTTCTGCTGCCTTGATCCCTTAAACAGCGGAGTGACATTCTCGATTCCCCCAGTCCAGTGGAACTATGCCAGACTTCATTTATTTCTGGAGATTATTACCAATACCTCCCCAACTTTTACAGCCCTCTCCTGCATTCCATCCAGTCCAGGAGATTTGTCTACCCTTAGATCATTTAGCTTCCCAGTAGCTTCTCTCATGATCTTGACCACACTCACTTTTCTTCAAGAGATCCATGAGAGTCTGTCTGGTATGCTACTAATATCTTCCACAGTGAAGACTGATCCAAAATATTCATTCAGTTCCTTGGCCATCTCCTTGTCTCCCATTATAATTTCTCCACTGTCATTTTCTATCAGCCCTGTATCAACTTTGGTCACTCTTTTAAACTTTATATATTTAAAAGTTTTTAGTCCTCTCTTTGATATTACTTACATAATTCATCTTTTCCTTATAAAGTTTCTTAATTGTCTTCTCAAAGTCTTTAAAAATTTCCAATCCTCTATCTTTTCACTTCCTTGAATGGCCTCTCCTTTGCTTTTACATTGGTTTCAAATTCCCTCATCAGCCACATTTTACAAATTTTTCCATTTACAATTGTTTTTCCTATTGGGTATGTGCCTGTCCTGTACTTCATTTTGCATATACACTCCATCCATTGCTGACCTGCTGTCTTCCCCATTAGTGTTTTTCCAGTCGACTTTGGCAGTTCCTCCCTCATGTGACTGTAATTCCCTTTATTCCACTGAAAAGCCAACACATTGAACTCTAGCCTTTCCTTTCAAATCTCAAAGTGAACTCAATCCTAGTGGGATCACTGCCTCCTAGCTTTACCTTAAGCTCTCTAATCATCTCAGGTTCATCATGCAGCACCCACTCCAGAACAGCTGATCCCTTGGTGGGCTCATCAACAAGCTGTCCCAAAAAGCCATCCCATGGGCATTCCACAAACTCTCTCTCCTGAGGTCCTGTACTGACCTGACGTTCCCAATTTACTTTTATGTTAAAACCCTCCATAATTGTAAGGCTGTCCTTCTGACATGCCTTATCTATTTCTGTTGTATTTTGTAATCCACATCTTAGGGCCCATATAGAATTGCCATTAGTATCCTTTTACCATTCTTTAATGGTTAGTGTAGTGGTTTTAGCACAACACTGTTACAGCACCAGTGACCTTGGTTCGAATCCCACCTGTCGGTAGGGAGTTTGTACATTCTCCCGGGGTTTTCCCCAGGGGCTCCAGTTTCCTCCCACCATTCAAAATGTACTGGGGGTATAGGTCAGTTGGGTATAAATTGGATGCACAGACTTGTGGACCGAAATGGCCTGCTAACATGCTGTAGGTCTAGGTTTAAATTTAAAAATGTTAATATTTAAAATGTAAAAGTTTAACTCATTCCATAAGGCCTCTACCTTTTTTGATCCTATGTTCCTTCTTTCCAATTATTTAATATTGTTGCTTACCAGCAAAGCCATGCCATCCCCTCTACCTACCTGCCTATCCTCCCGATACATGGAGTATCCTTGGACATGCAGCTCCCAATGACATCCATACTTTAGGCACAATAATGCCCGCAGCACCATATTCCACACATCAAGATCATCCACCTTGTTTCTAATGCTATGTGATTTTGTCTAATTCTGTTAGATCAGTTTTTGCATGCATTGTGTCTCTGTCATCTCTTTGGCTATTCTTTTGTCTCGTTGCCTGCCTGTCACACTATCTTCATTTTACTGCTGCTTCCCCCACCCCCCCCCCCACTCTTCTTCAGTCCTATCACTGGTCCCATCCCCCTGCAGAATTAGTTTAAATTCTTCTGAACTGCCCACCAGATATTGGTCCCCTTTGGGTTCACGTGTAACCCACTCTTTGTGTATATGTCATGCCTTCCCCAAAGGAGATCCTAATGAACAAAGAATCTGAAGCCCTGCACCAGTTTCTCAGCCACTGTTTTATCGGCCTAATCTTGCTATTTTTGCCGTGCACTTGGCACAGGCAGTAATCCTAAGATAATCACCTTGGAGATCATGCTTTTCAGTTTCCTCCTATATTCCCTCTACAAGACCTCCTGATTTCTCTGCCCTTCTGGACCTGACTTGAGACATCCTGTACCCTGGCACCAGAGAGGCAACGCACCATCCAGTGTCTTTATTGGCCTCACAGAATCTCCTGTCTGTTCTCCACACAATGCATCACTATTGCATGCCTCTTTGCCCTCACTAGTGCTATTGTTGTGTAATGGAGAGTGGTTGACCTTCAGCCTCCTGAAGTCCACAATCATCTCCTTTGTCTTGTCCACATTGAGACTCTTGTTCTTGCACTATTTAACAAGCCTTGCATGCTCCTCTCTGGAACCCAACTCATTATTGCCAATGAGGCCAACTGCTATTGTATCATCTGCAAACATGATGACTCTGTTTGAACTGAATCTGGCAGCACAGTCCTGACACAGCACCGTGAATGGTAGCAGGCTGAGCACACAGCACTGAGCTGGTCTAAATGTCCAAATGTTGTAGACTGGCATATTTCAAGATCTGTGTAAGCATCCTTGGTGCAGCCAAAATGTATCGGGAAAGGCCATGACCATTGTACAATGGTGGACTGCAAAGAAAAATCCCTGTCATGCCAATAGGATGAGAATTTTGCGTACAAGCATAGAGCAAGGTTCTTGACTATTAGTTGTGATACACTATATATTTGAATTATTTATGAATATGTATAGAAAAAAAAAATGATATTGCCAGGACCGTTGTTGAAGTGAGGCAGTTCTATGAATTCAGCTTGTCCATCTATGCTCAACCTAATCTATTGGTTCAGTCCTATGACCAGTTAACTTTCTGTTAATAACCTTTGATTAAACTTTGCCCTTTATGTCCAATTCCAAGTAAACCAGATGCATTTTTTCCAGAGACAACAATGATTAAGTTGTTTTTAATTTTTCTCTTGGTTTCTCCTTTTCTCCTTGCTGTGAACTGCTCTCTAATTGTGTGAACTGTTGCCGACATAATTAATCTATGTCATTATCACTTATCTCCTTGGAGCAGATTCAAGGAGCCATCAAAAGGAAATTAGGAGATATCCTCTCATGGTAATGCTTTGCTTTACCTAGAATTACACATTCTAACAGATGATTTATGTTGAACAATTCAATGGAATTCTGCAATTTGTTTTCCAAGTGCTTGATTTGTTTGAACTTGAACTACACCAAAACAACAATAGGCAAGGTATAAAGTTCTGATCAATTGTCAGAGTACTTGTGTGGCATCGCATACATGACCTCATCGAAGGCTCAGTAGTGGAGAGAGCCAAGAACTTCAAATTCCTAGGTGTTAACATCTCCGATGATCTGTCCTGGACCCTCCATGTCGATGCAATCATGGAGAAAGCTCGCTAATGGCTGTACTTTGTGAGATGCTTGAGGAGATTCGGTATGTCACCGAAGACTCAACAAAACATCTTCAGATGTACTGAGGTGCGCATTCTGGCTGGTTGTGTCACTATCTAGTTTGGAGGTGCCAACTCTCAGGACAAGAAAAAGCTCCAGATGAGAAACTCAGCCTACGACATCACAAGCATCAGGCTTCATTCCATCGACAACCTCTACAGAGGTAGTGTCCCCTACTATCAAGGACAATCCCTTTTCACTCTGCAACCATCAGGAAAAAGGTACAGGAGTCTAGAGACGAGCAGTCAATGACACAAGATGCTTCTTCCCTGCTGCTATCAGATTCCTGAATAATCAATGAACTAAAGAAACTGCCCTACTTTTCATGCACTATTTTGTTTATATTTATTGATGTAAACGTGGTTTATATGAATGTTTGCACAGATGATGCCACAAAATCATGAATTTTGTGACTTGTTCCTGACAATAAATTCTGATTCTGATACAAGCATGAGATTCTTTTACCTGTTGGCCAGACATCATTTCTACTTATTGGTAATGCAAAAACAACTGTACTCGAGAAAAGATACCTATATGAAAGAAACAAAAACAAAGAAAGAAATGTGAACAAATTGTGCAATATAGAAAATAAACATTCAATAATATGTGAAGTTGGGAGTCCTTAAATGAGACTCTGATTGAGTTTGTTGTTAAGGAGTCTGATGGTGGAGGGGTATCAGATGTTCCTGAACCTGGTGGTGCAAGTCTAGTGGAACCTATAGCTCTTTCCTGATGGGAGGAGCGACAACAGAGGATGTCCTAGGTCATGTGGATCTTGTTTGCTGCTGCTCTCGGATGGCAGTCTTCCATGTAGATTTTCTGAATGGTGTAGAATGTGCAGGGCTCTCAGCTCGGAGGTGTTGGTGCCTCCATACCAGACCATGATGCAGCCAGACAGTGCACTTTCCTTGGTTTTCTATTTTCTTGATTGTTTGCACCACTTACAAATAACACCTCTGATGTATTCTGCCACTCGAATGCATAGTTCCATTTCCCCAACAAAACCACCAGTTTGGGTAATTTTATTAAAATTAAGAGAGTGCACAAGAAGAGACCATCAAATTGTATCAATATGAGCAAGAATGGTGGATTTTCCAAGGGAGTTTCGTCATTGGACTTTGCATGTACTCCAGCCATAGTTAAAACAGGAGCTGCTAGACTATCTGAGCAAAAAAATTGTTTTGTCACATGCAGAAAGATACATCATCAAATTCTACAGGGTGATCTGTATATATTGTATTTCATGTTCAGCCAAAGTTGGTATCTCAACAGACAAAGAAAACTTAACATTAAAAATATTTCTAAGTTGGAGTGAAAGAGACAAAATGTGGAGTGAATGAAAAGATCATTACTAGATGGGAGACCTGCTGAGAATGAATGCCTCATATTTTGAGAAGTTCAGAGGAACCATGTGATCTGGGAACCATGTGATCTGGGAACCATGTGATCTGGGAACCATGTGATCTGGGAACCATGTGATCTGGGAACCATGTGATCTGGGAACCATGTGATCTGGGAACCATGTGATCTGGGAACCATGTGATCTGGGAACCATGTGATCTGGGAACCATGTGATCTGGGAACCATGTGATCTGGGAACCATGTGATCTGGGAACCATGTGATCTGGGAACCATGTGATCTGGGAACACAGATACATAAATTCCCTGAAAGTGGCATCACAGGTAGACAGGGTTATGAAGAAAGCTTTTGGCATCTTGGCGTTCATACATCAAAGTATTGAGTATAGGAGCTGAGATGTTATGGTGAGGTTGTTTAAGACATTGGAGAGGCCAAATTTGGAGTATCGTGTGGGGCTCTGATCACCAAACTGCAGAAAGGATATCAGTAAGATTGAAAGAGTGCAGAGAAGATTTGCTAGGATGTTGCTGGGTCTTCAGGAGTTGAGTTGCAGGGAAGATTAAACAGGTTAGGATTTTATTCCTTAGAGCGTAGAAGGATGAGGGGAGATTTGATAGAAGTTTACAAAATTAAGGGGAATAGATAGTAAATCTGAGTAGGCTCTTTCCACCTAGATTAACAGATAAATAAGAGGAAATGGCTTTAAAAGAAGAATGTTTGGGGGAACTTCTCCACTCAGGGTGGTGGGAGTTTGGAATGAACTACCATCTGACTTGGAAAATATAGACTCACTCTTGAGACTGAACTGGATAGATGCATGGATGGAAGAGATCTGGAGGGTCATGGAATGGGAGCAGGTCAGTGAGACTAGTGGAATGACTCAGCACAGTTTAGAAGGGCTGAACGGCCTGTTTTCTGTGTTGTAATTTTCTATGGTTCTATGTTGGTGCAACGTGCCTTAGGCAAGTGAGTCCTGGAGCGGCCAACTGCTAGAGTGTTGGTCAAACTAAGTTGCTGGAGGATCCTGGTGAAGTTTGAATATACCCTTGTCTGTACGGAACTTGTACATCCTCCCTGTTTTGCATTGATTTCCTCCCACTTTCCAAAGATACGCGGGGGTTGGTAGGTTACTTGGTCACGAGTGTTCCAGACCCGTGGGCCAGAAGGGCCTGTAACTTTGCTGTATCTCTAAATTAAACATCAAATTACTATTTTTAAAACTCTGTGCCAGGCATCATCGATGGGCAGGCAACATGTTTAAGTCATTATAAAGAGAAGAACACTCTTTGATTGCTTATTTAGTCTGTGTACCATCAAGCCTTTAGTATTTTTGAATGGATAAGGGGAAGCTAAGTGTAGGAGAATGTTACAACTATCCTTTTCAGTATTTCATTTGTACATTGATACATCGACACAGAATGGCAGTAGTGCCCAATGGGCTGGGTGTTGGGTGATACAATGTTCACCATTGTCAAGTACTTCTGGTCCTAGGTCCCTTAATCGCTAATCAAGTCTTTCACAGAATGTATGCTGTGTTTGAGACATGAAAAGCCCAAACAATGTGGTTGTTGTTTATTCAACGATTCTTTGTAATCGGAGTCTCTTCCAAAGTCGTTACAAGCCACAAAGCAGCTAGACACATGATACTATCCTTGGAGGGGAGACAACCTTAGCACAATAATTATTGTTCATATCTAATATGACACATCCCATGACCACTATCACAGATGTTGCACAGTGCTTCCTGTTTTTTTATATAAAATTTGGTTTCTGTGGCATCTTTTCTGACATCAGTCATCAGGTATCATTTGAAAAGATTCCCAGACATTCCACTACAATAATTATCATATTGCCTGAGCAATATGATATTAAAGAATACACACTGATGGCAAACAAGAAGGAAAAAGCACAAATTTTGGGTTATATTTTAAACATTTTACTGAGTTTAAAATGAGGAATGGAAGTTGAGGCATTTGACACGGTTCCCCATGGTGGGCTCAACCAGAAAATCGTGAGGCACAGGATTAATTGAAAGTTGGCTGATGGATTTAGAAATTGGTTTGCCCACAGAAGGCAGAGTTGCAGTGGAAGTGTATTCTGCCTGGAGGTCAGTGACTAGTGGTGTTCCATTGGAATCTGTTCTGGGACCCCTGTTCTTTGTGAATTTTGTAAATGACAGATGAAGAAGTGGAGGGATCGGTCAGTAAGTTTGCAGATGGTGGTGTGGATGGGGTTGTTAATGTAGAAAGCAAACACGAATACAGATGCACAAACAGATTTTTAATCACATTGCAAAACATGAGGACTCTGTCACAGCAAGAAGCACACTGCTACAAGCAGCTAGTCTTAACCCAAGAGAGACTCCTTGTGCTTTACATGTCTTTTATTCTTCAGATCCCTAGGTTTCTTGAATATTCAAACACAGCTCCACACAAGGACATATTCCTCAGAATTCTCTTGGGATTTGTTAATCAGGCCATATCCCTTAACCAATGGTTACCAGTCATTTACTGACAGCCAAAAATGGAGTTGTTGTTGTTCTTCAACCTTGCTCAGTTATCAAAACATGCCATGGAATGTTCTTTGCGATATTATTTTGGTTACTACTTAAACTTGCATTCACAGTGTCTTAGGCCCAAACAGGATGTTTGTGAAGTGGTACACTTTGGAAGATTGAACTTGAAGGGGGAATACATGGTTGATGGCAAGATTTTTACCAATGTGGAGGAACAAGGGGAATTCTGGGGTCCAAGTCTATAAATCCCTCAAGGTTGCCTCACATTGATAGGGTAGAAAAGAAGGCGTTTTGTGTGTTGACAGTCATTAGTTGATGGATTGAGTTCAAGAGCTACAAGATAATGTTGCAGCTCTATTAAAACTGAGACCACACTTAAGGGTATCGTGTTCGGTTCTGGTTGCCTCATTATTGGAAGGCTTTGGAGAAGATGCAGAGGAGAATTACCAGGATGTGGCCTGGATTGGAGAACATGCCTTGTAAGGAAAGGTTGAGCAAGTTTTTCTCTTTGGAGGGAGGATGAGTGACATAATAGTTATACAAGATGGGGCACAGATAAGATGGAGAGCAGAATCTTTTTCCCAGTGTGGCAATGGCTAATACCAGGTCATCAGCTTTAAGTGAGTGGAGGAAAGTTTAGGGGGGTCGTTCTCAGTTTTACAGCATGGTATGGGCCTGGAATGCATTGCAGGGGGTGGTGACTGATACATATGGGACATTTAAAAGACTCTTAGCTCGGCGCACAGATGAAAGTAACATGGACTGAGCTGCGAGTGACAGAAGAGTTGAATTGTATGGAGTACGTGTCTGTAGCTCAGCACAACGGAGTCAAAGACTGATCTAGAAAATAAAATATAATTAATAAATTTATTTCAAAAATATTTGTTGCTGTTTTTCTTGGGCTAATGCAATATTTGGGGGTCAAATATCAGCTTGCCTAATAACCCACTGCATCTGTCAAAATGTAACATTTCCAGAGCATTTGATGAGGTCAGTTCATACACAAGTCTCTTAAAAACTTTCATGACTTCAGTCATGTCTTCCTTTAAGTAAAGAAGGTCACATGCCCTTGATCTGCTTGCTACCACAGCAGATGCAAGCACGCACACCAGTTAAAAGGATCGTGACTCGTTCTATCCATTTATGACAGCTTTTTTTTTACCTCCACAATGATTGAATTCCCTTGGCTTCATTTTCCCCTGCCAGCCTCCACATTCAGTGACATTTCACACTGTAAATGGACCCTTGAGTATCTAATGTGTTGAGCAATTTTTGTATATTATGTGCCTCTAAAAATTCAGAATGTGTCATTGATGCTAGAACTCCTCTGCAGGAGGTCAAGATGCATGTCTCAAAAAGGCTTTAGGAATTTTGTATGTGCATACAAAAGATTTAATGTAATAGACTAACCAGAGCACAAGCTAACTTTTAGTTACAATACTTGCTTTGGAATTGAAAAAGGCAGGAATATTCCACCTAATTCCCATCTCTGCAAGCCGTTAGGAAATTCTCTCCCATTCTTAGTTAATGCATTTTGATCCTTTTCAGCCAGTAGATGTCAAGATGCACTATCAGGAATTTAGATGGTTCTTTCACTGAAAAGAAATAATCAGGAATGTGTACACGCAACTAACTACGAGAATGAATAACCTTTGAGATGTTTTGTTGACAGAAAACTTAAAGTCAAACCTGTTTATCCACATATTCAAAACTATTCTCATCTGCTAAATGTTTGACACTTTTCCATTATAGACAGCCACAGATGTACCAGTTTTCTGCTGAATTATATTTTTGCAATTAAACAATTGGTGTTTTTTTTCTTAAAACTAAATGACAGAAGCTTCTTTTAAACTCCTGGAGTGAATTCTCCCCCTATTGAGATTTCACAATATGGAGATGGAATTATTTTGTACATATCCCGTCTGCATATGCCTAATAGTTTTAATGTGCTAATACAAATAGATTTGATAGCTTTAATGTTTGTACTAGATTATCTTCACGGGGGCTGTAATAACTATTAAATCACACAACATCATTGGAATTAGGAGAATGCTTTTGGATGCTTTATGTTCTGCCATTTTTTTTTTTAAGTGTTTTATCTTTCACTCTATGAACCATACTAACCAAAATACACACAAACATTTCCCTCTTGAATATACACAGTGTCATTTTCTCCCCTTTTTCCCCCTCCCTTCCCTCCCTCCTTCACCCCCCCTCCCCACCCACTCAACGTTCAACATACATAATACATTAAACAATGTCATCACACAATGAAAATAAACAAGAAATTTGTGTCATCTACTTTTACATACTGGGTCAGTTCATTTCGTCTTCTCCTTCTGTCATTTTAGGCGGTGGAGGTCCGCGGTGGGACTTCTCTGTTGTGTTCCATGTACGGTTCCCAAATTTGTTCGAATACTGATGTTATTTCTTAAATTATGTTATTTTTTCCAATGGAATACATTTATTCATTTCTATGTACCATTGCTGTATTCTCAGGCTATCTTCTGATTTCCAGGTTGATATTATACATTTTTTTGCTACAGCTAAGGCTATCATAATAAATCTTTTTTGTGCTCCATCCAAATCGAGTCCAAGTTCTTTACTTCTTATATTACTTAGAAGAAAGATCTCTGGATTTTTTGGTATGTTGCTTTTTGTGATTTTATTTAATACCTGATTTAGATCTTCCCAAAACTTTTCCACTTTCTCACATGTCCAAACTGCATGTACTGTTGTTCCCGTTTCCTCCTTACACTGAAAACATCTATCTGATACTGTTGGGTCCCATTTATTTAACTTTTGGGGTGTGGTGTATATCCTGTGTAACCAATTATATTGTATCATGAGTAACCTCGTGTTTATTGTATTTCTCATAGTTCCGGAGCATAGCTTTTCCCCTGTTTCATTCTTTATGTTTAGATCTTGTTCCCATTTTTTGGGTTTACAGCTTGTTTCCTCATTCTCTTTCTCTTGCAGTTTGATGTACATGTTTGTTATAAATCTTTTAATTATCATTGTGTCTGTAATCACATATTCAAAATTGCTTCCTTCTGGCAACCTCAGCCTGCTTCCCAGTTTGTCCTTCAAGTAGGTTTTCAGTTGGTGGTATGCAAACATTGTAC
Source organism: Narcine bancroftii (assembly GCF_036971445.1). Lineage (NCBI taxonomy): Eukaryota > Metazoa > Chordata > Chondrichthyes > Torpediniformes > Narcinidae > Narcine > Narcine bancroftii. The sequence continues at coordinate 11,362,836 of NC_091476.1, read as the reverse complement.
CGTGAATTATACCATATTTGCACTTTGTTTGTTCAAAAGATAATAAATTATTTCCCGAAAAACAATTTTCTATTCTTTTGATCCCTTTTCTCTCCCATTCTCTTCTTTACGATTATACATTGTGTTCTAATTTAGCTCCATTTTTTTGGTACTATTTTCTTAGCTTTTAATGAGGTGAATATTTTAAAAATGGATTGATCTCTATCCGAATGAATTCTATGACTCAGGTCTTCTAGGTTTTCCTATCCTTGAATCAAGTTCTCATCTCCATGCCAAGTGATGTACGTGTCATTCTGAGAAGGTTTCTCCTGGCCAAGAAGCTGAGACCCAAAGGCCAGGGAGAGCATTACATCTGCATCCAGCCTATTATGTCTTGTAAGAATTCTGATTATTTCAATGAATCCCTGTCTCTCATTCTTCTAACTTCAAGGGAACATGGACCAACTCAGCTCAAATTTGTCCCATGTGGCAAAGCTGCTATTCCCACAAATCAGACAATTGAATCTTCTTTCTTATGACAAGTACATTCTTTCTCAATCTGTCGCAATTTTAAAAATAAATATTTAAATGATCACCTTTGAGCGTCAAAGTGGAAGACCGTGCTGACTCAAAATCCTGACTAGATCTGTGGGGTTTTTTGTTAAGATGTTGAGGATCAAAACTTTTCTCAATGCAGGGTGTCTTTGACAGAAGATGAGGGGGTTAAACTCTTTATCAAAGTGGTTTGTTGAATTAATTTAATCTGAAACATTAATATTCTCCCCTAACTGCTCAAACAGCTGTGTTTCTCCAGCAGATTGTTTTGTGCTCCAGATTCCTGCGTCTGCCATCCCTTGTCACACAGTTTCCAAGAGATGGTCTGATCATGATCAGAGGCAGAAAACTTTCTCAGAGCACTTTTCTAAAAAAAAACACTAAAATGTGCAAGTTGTACCCCAGGAACTTTACCACTGGAGGAGATGGGGTGCTGATTTTTCTTTGCAAAACTATCTTCCCTAATATGTATCTTGTATTTGCTTAAACCTCCATTAAAAATGCAAAGTGACATCACATCAATATGATGTACGTTCTTGTGTTCACATTGCAGAGTACTCACTCGTCTGTGTTTTTTGTTGATAACCAGAACCACCAGGACATCTGGATAATGACAGCCATTCCTCTCCATCTCATATCAGCAGGTGGATTGAAATATACATTTGTTACTTAGAGTAGTGACTACATTTCAAAGATTTCATTTGGCTGTAAAACAAATTTCCTAAGACTGTATTAAAAAAAAAAGATCCAATTGCAAATTCTTTCTTTGTTATTACAGAAAGGAGATCATGTTTTCCATATTAACTGTATTAGAAGATGGCAGTAATGAGTTATTTTTCTCCACAAGGATGTCAAATTGCATGATCTCAATTAGAGAGCATGCAAAGGGCAGAATATTGATGACTGCCCGAATCCATTCCGTCAGCTTTTCATTATCTTTGGAAGGTTTTTTTCCAATCCAAACTTTAGTACATGGAATAGAAAATTATGTTAAAGGCAATACATCTAAATGTGCGAGGGATTGTTTCTAACTGCTGTACAATATCAAATCACTGCAACTAGCAATGTTATGAACTTAAAAATGAGCTTGAATCGTCTCACCCTCCCCCATCATTTCCTTTCATTGTCTGGAAATGTGATATTTAACTGCTGAGTGAGCTCGTGACCACCTCCTGTCTCCTTCAATTATTGGTTTTGTTTTCACAGCTTATCAACTTTACTGCCTAAGGTTTCTCTTTATTTATCTTACAACATTCAGGAACACATTGCAATTTGGTTAAGTGTCTCTTATTGTTTCACAGCAATCTTTCGTGATTCATGTGGTTTTATTTCACTTACTTTCTTTGTTTGTGCATTGTTCCTACTTTTCCTGTACTAACCATGGCACTCCCATGCCTTCCTCCTCAGACTTTTTTTCTGTCTTCCTTTGTTAATTTTTAAAAAATCTCCCTATTTCAACTTATTTTTGATGCACCATTTATTTCTTCAAATAAAACTTGTTTAACTCTCATATCTTCTCTGAACCCCTTGTGGATGGCCAATTGAACGTAATATTCCATTTTGTAAATTAAGGCCATCAATACAAAGAATAAAACCTAAAATTATTTTTTTTAAATCATAGAATTAAAGGATGATGTAGCAGAGAAGGCATGTAATAAAGCTCACTTAAAAGAAAAATTCGGCACATTTTTCTTCTCTTCCCAAATGTTGATTTTGTTCTCCCTTCAAGCTTTTTTGTTCAATGTATTTTTGAATGTTATTATTGAGTATGAATCCACCATTTTATTTTTCAGACACTGGATCATGTTTTTTTTTAAATCTTTACTCCTGTGTTCTCTATTGACAAAAGACTATTTTTGTATCTTTGCAGTGACTTAATAATCTCTACAAAATCCATACTAACTAGTTTTGAGTTCCTTGTGGACAGCAAAATAAAAATAAAAGAACATATAAAAGAAAATGCTGGGAACATTCAACAGGTCAGGCAACATGTCTGGAGAGAGAACCAAAGTCAATGTAACTAGTTGTTGACCCTCCATGGAAAAATTAGGAAGGAGAAAGAACAAGTTTGTATCAAGCTTGAAGGAGGGTGGAGATGACAGGTAGGGTACAAGGGATCCTTTGACAGGGCAAGTCCAGAGTTTGCTCTGGAGTACGTTGTAAACGAGGCATCTGGCCAATGGAATAATAAGAATAGTATTTTTTTAATTAAAGATTTAATTGCAAATAACTTGGTTTGTTCTCTTTTGCATTAACCCACAGTGATATTTTTAACTGATGTTAAATTCACAGCTTCCTCCCATATACTCACGTTCTCCTGAACCACTGATACTTTGACCTCCAGATATTGGAACAAAGGAATCATTCTGACACTGTTAGTAATCAATACTAAAATGGAAAATGGGGAAATTAAATTAAATGCAATCCTTCTAATTTTCATGCTAAAAATATTCGACAAAGATACAGAAATATTGCTTATTCCAACTTGTTTGAATTTAAAGGAAGATTCACTGTTAAAATATAGTGATTTTATGTGTTTGTTAAAGTTTATATCTAAACCATCATTGTTCCATTGTGTGAAATGTTAATGTTTTGACTTAACACTTAATTGACCACAAGATGGCAATGCCCCACCAGACCAATGTATCCTATAATTCATTCACAGCTCCCGACATGTCTATATGAGAAGTGTTGGGTAAAATGTAGTTCAGGGTCAAATCAACCCACAGAGTATCTGCTTGATTCAATGGTGATCATCTACACCAGTGGCTTTCAAACTTTTCTTTCCATTCACATCCTACTTTAAGGATTCCCTATGCCATAGGTGATCTGTGATTAGTAAGGGATTACACAAGATGGTATGTGAGTGGGGGGGAAAAAAAGGTTTGAAAACCACTGTTTTAACTGTACCTAACTGACTTGTGTGCAGGGTTTCATAACTCCAAAGGAAATGGGCCAATGAGAATTTTTCTCAAGCAAAATATTTCAGTAACAATTGGGTCTAGAGCAGTGATTCTCAACCTTCCCTTGCCACTCTCATACACCCTTACTAATCACAGAGCACTTAAGGTGGTTAAAAAAAAAGATTGAAAACCACTGGTGTAGATGATCACCATTGAATCAAGCAGATACTTTGTGGGTTGATTTGACCCTGTGACCCTGAACAGGGAGGAAGGTGGTCATTGGATCAACCCCTTTTGAGTGAGCTGAATCCATAATTGAATCTAAGAGTTCACCTCAATGCTGGGCTGATTTATTATAGAGGATGGGCTTTTTCAGATGAGGGATTAAAGTATGACTATCTACCTTTATAGATGAATATGAAAGATGCCATGGCACCATTCCGACATTTTTGGAGTGTGTGTATTATAATTGGCTGAATACATAATAATGGTCACTACACTTTGATTGGCTGAGAAACATTATGAAGGCAACAAACAATTTCATAGTATTTGTTGCACTTCTATACCTGTGCTTCTTTAGCAATATAAAGTAGTAGAAATACTTCATAAATGCCATTTTTTTTAAACCCTTCCAGCAATAGGCAAAGCATAATTTTGAGAGGGCCAGTTTATTTGAAAAATGTACTGCTTACAAGACCCAGTCTTTCTGCATAATAAAACATTTGACGCCTTTGGAGGCCTTCCATCACTCACTCTGTCACGAGGAAAAGTGAATGGGTAGACTGATGGGCCAAATTGTGGATCATGGTTAGCAGATGTAGGTGATGCCGCGGAGATGGGACTGGGGTATTGTGGTCCTACCACTGTGTGTATAAATGTACGCATGTGGTGATCCGCACCTGAACCTGTGGCTCTTCCCTCCCAGATAGTCCTATAAAGGCTGTTGTGCCCAAACCCCCTTCTCAGTACCTGCCTTGGAACTGGGCCAGCAACATGCAAGCTGTGCTGACATTTCAAGGTGATTAAAGTCTATTAATCACGAAGGTCTGATTGTGACAAGGGAAAATTTGGGGTTAAGGTATTGGAGGCAGTGTCCTGTTCTTTGTGACTTGAATGGCGAAGGACCCAAGAACAAGACATTAAGAGTGAAATAGTACTTTCCGTGGCAACAGCTTCTGGCAATGTGTTGGATATTGCAACACGTGTTTGGGTCATGTTATTCCCTCAGAACTGCAGGAGGTCAAAAGAGAAAATTGTGATCACCTGAATGCACATTTTAAATAAAGCATCTTCATTTTTTCTAATAAATATTCTATAATTCACCACACAAGCTCTCCACTGCACAATATAAATTTTGAATCAGTAACAAGGTCCTGTAATCTTCAAATCAAAGTCAAATTGTTAAACATGCTAAACAGCTAGCAAACCTAATGAAATTTAAATGGAAGATGTTTGTATTCTTCAAGGTTCATTCGAGCTAGATATTTTCCTTTTCATGGGAGGTAACCACTCATAAGGAAATGACAGCAACTCTCATTCCTGTCTCAACAATCCACAGGCAAAGTACATCTTCATTATGTGTAACAAATTCATCTAGTTTTTCATCGTAAACCCTTGGAGGTTTTGTTGAAAATAGTGCTCTTCAAACAGAGTTTACTGGCTGAGAAGGAAGAGGGGGGGAAATCATCCAATGCCCCAAGGGGTTAGACCCAATATGTCCAAAGCCAATCCATTGTGCCATCATAGCTTACCCTCCCCTCCAATTCAGGCAGACGATGATCAGCAAAAAAAAAAGTTATTTTGGGCATCCACTTGGTACCCAGTGGAGCTCAGAACACACAGGTACTTGAGAGCTCCAGAGGACATAATGATCTAGGAAAAGAGAGAGGTGCAAGCAGCAAGAGCCTATTTGTTCTGGAGCACAAGAAAACAGAATTCATAAATGAGCCTCCTTTTCTGGATTTGTTTTTGACACTGAATGATGTTCTCTTGGCTCCTGAAAAGTTTTAGATTAATTTTCAAACCTTAGAAAGTAGCAGTGTCATTTTAGTTATTTTGGCCTGGATTTCCCTTAAAATCATGTCTTAACACATCTTCACTCTACCTTACAGTCCAATGATTAATAGGGCATTTCCAAGTAAAAATGTTTTCATGATGCAACATTTATCTTTTTACCTGTTCAGTACAATGAGGAATCTGTATATTTGAAATAATTGCCCCATGTATACACAAACATACATAATGTATTGAGCAGTTTACCATGAAGCCCAGATCAACATATTGCAAACACAAACCATCAAATTTCCACAAATGAAACAAGCTATTACTTGTTAAATTGATGTTTTACCAATATGAGGGGAATAAAGTTGAGCCAGCAGATACCTAACCTATGGTAAGGTAACTATTCAAAGCCTAAAAAAGTTAAAGCTACAAGCAGCTGACATGCTTTCAGACAAATACAGTGGTGAATGGTGAGGTGGAAGAGAATTTGGGATAGCAAGCATGGTGGTGTTTAAACCCCATGAATTAATGGAGCAAGCTAGCTAATGAAATGGTCCTATGCATTCCACTACAGCAGCTGGATTTGTGCAAGTAATCCAATTGGTAGAAGAGGGAGTGGGGTTATAGTTCCTGCAATGCTGGTCACATGACACAATTTTTAAAACCAGGCTCATTCCTGAATTTACTGAAATTTCCAAGTGAAATTATGATGAGTTTACATTGACAATAGAAGAGCAACCACAGAAAAAGATGCCAACAAAACACAGTACGCACATTTGGTTTCTTATCTGTTTATTTACAATGTATATTTTTCTTGTGCACTTCGTTTGAAAATCCTGGAGACAGGCATTGCTCCTGCATCCTCCGACTGAACCACAGACAACACCCTGCCCATAGTCTTGAGGTTGCACTGCAGTTGCAGGTGGGAGAGAGAAAACTGGCAAATAGAGCAACAGTAGGAAGGAAATCAGCAGAGAATGGACCAGAAGGGAAGAACCAACAGAGGGGGAATGAGCAGAAATGATCATTGCAGACATAACAGTGGAGATAGAACCAGAAGTGTCAGGAAGAGCCGAGATATTCCCAGTGAATGGGAGAACCAGGAGAGAAAGGACCAGTAGCAAGAACCCTTCAAAAATTTAGTTTATTGTCACATGAAACAAGATATAGTGTCTTAGCTTTGTAGGCTCTTCAAATGCTGCCTCTCTCTGGTGCCATTATATGTTTTAAAGTTCATCAGAAGCAAAATAAGATTAATTATGACCATGCTAAACTGTGCTTCTAGAATTTTAACAACAAATCAGATTCTTTCACAGTGGCTTCCTCCCATTCCAGGAGTTGCTTGGTCATCAACAGATGGAATTGCATTCAAACAGTCTGATTTGAGCTATCAGTAATAGTCCTAGTAAAACTGGAATAACTATTGTAGACAATACCTGAGAAGCAAAATGCATGGACAGAAGCTTCCTTTCTTTGACATGACTAAACATAAGAACAGATTAGAAACAGATGCAGGGTATTCAGCCCTTGAATCTGTTTCTTTGATTCCTCTTCCTGGTCAAGTCTTGTCCAATCTACATGGAGCAACTCAATTGTTTGCAAGGCTGTTTTCAGCGCCGTTGGTGCAATTCAACAAAGGTGCCTTTAAAGCCATAAAGCAGTACCAAGTGTTTCACAAGAACACTAACAAACAAAATTCAGCGGCATGCCATGCTCTGTTAAAGATGATGAAAAGCTTGGTCAAGGTATAGTTTTTGTATAATAAAATAACAGGAGAGAGATTGAGATTAATTAGGAATGGAACTCCAACATTTTTGACCTTGGCAGCTGAGGGATAACTACCAGTGGGGGTAAGATCAGACCATGGACGATAAAGAGATCAGAGAAGATATTTTTATTTTGTATAATTCAGTTATTTCATTTGGTTTTAACTGATTTTTTTTTTAAATCTGTGTGTATATCAAAGACTTCCAAAACAATTTGATTTAACATTAACACCCAGTGATGAAGGGGTTTGCTGCTTCCATGGCCTTTCTGAGGGGTTCAGTGGCAAGTGGCACCTGGAGAGACCCTGTGCCACAGTATGCTGCAGTGGACATACTGATAATCTAGGAAGAGGACTTCTAAAGGAAGATTGCATCCAGGTTCATGGTAGAAGAAACAGCTTGGTTAAGGGGTGGCCAATGAGCAACACTTGCCATCCAACAGTCATTGCAAGATCTAAGCCACACTTTCATGTTCAAATTCCATCATGGCTTGTTTTATTGCCAACTCGGCAATCTCTTCTTGCTTCTTAATGAAGATCTCTTCTTTCTACCAATTTCCTTTATACCAAGCACTTCCCTCATTCCGATTTGCCTGAGTGGGCAAATTTGAGGGAGACTATGTAATTGCTATTGATGTCCACATATAATGCCCTGGTGTTGTTATTGGGACTTGGAGCTCAAATTATCCTTCTTAACTCTTGAGTGGAAAACCATGGTCGACTTAATTTCTCAGCAACAACTCGCTCCACTGCAAACTTGCCCTATCCCCAGAACTATTTGGGTCTTTGTTCTGTTTTCTCTGTCAAGTGCATCATTTTTTGAGATGAGATCAAATTATACACTGTACTCCCCAATCTCCTTTATTGCTGCAGTAAAGCACCTAAATCCACAGGTAGATTTGATTTAATTGACATTTTTCTTCAGTTCTAGTTCCAACATAAAGATTGAACTAAATCCCCAGTATGCCAGCAAACAATGTTTCAAATGTGGTATCTTTTGGTGGAATAGAAAGCATTATCCCTTGACATTGCTTCTTTCTTGATAAATTGATGTTGACATGCCTTTAAGAACCAAAATTCAAAAGAGGTATTTATTTTAACTCTCATTACAATGTTGAGCTGAGGAATGCTGATAACTTGGTCATCTATTTTGGTAATTTGAATCCTAATGAGCACATAACTAATTTCCCAAAATATGTTGTGCTTTGTTTCAGATGCAGGGCCAGGAGATCACATTGCTTTGTGCAAATACCAAGTAGTTTCATTTCAATTATCTTCCGTTTACACCTGTAAACGTAGTGCATTGCTAGATTCATTATAAAAGTCTGAAAATGCACAGCAGACTTAGTCATGAATAGAAATTTAGAATTAAAGTGAATGTAAATATTTAATCTGTGAAAATATATTAACAAGAAATTATGCACCCTCAAATTAGCTGATATTCTTTTGACTGTGATCCTCTGTTTGCACAAGGACACCTCCCTCTGTCATTGGATTCTTAACTCCCTGTCACTGTCGGAAAGACCTCAGGCAGTCTGGATTAGTAACAGCATCTCCAAGACCACCACATTGAGCACGGGGCCTCCTCTAGGGCTGTGTACTGAGTCCACTGCTGTTCACTTTGCTGACCCACAAATGTGCAGCTAAACACAGCTCGAACCATGTAATCAAGCCGTGGTGGGCCTGATCAGTAAGAGTGACAAGTCGGAGATGAGGTTCAGTCGCTAACGGACCGGTGCACAGCCAACAACCTGTATCTGAACATATTATTTTTTAAAAAAAAGATTGTTGTCGATTTCAAGAGGGCTCGGAGGACCACACTCTACTGACCATTGATGGCTCCACCATTGAGGTCATCAAGAGTATCAAGCCAATATCTCCATACAACTCTGAGTTCTTCGCAGTTGAAGAATAGCCAAATCTTGATTCACTGTGCAGGAATTGATGGACATTGACCAGGGCAAGCAAAGAAACAGTGAGGAAAAACACAAAAACCATATTACTGACCCTGATAACACAGAAGATATCGACATTTGCATCAAACCTATTATGTTGAAAATATCCCATATGAAAGAATTTTCAACCACATTGAAGCAGTGCCCTGAAGAGGCAGCCAGCCAAGGATTTCCTTCCCAGTCATAATACACCCAACATAAATTTCAGGTCTGACTGAAGAAACACAATACAAATGGGACAATTAATCAATCCTGAATGAATTCTGTCGCACTGAAGGCCAAGGACTGATCAGGTGGAATCAACCAAGGTTGAGTCAGGTTTGTCCAAGATCAGAAATACTTTACTTTAATTCACTGCAGCAGAAGCTCATGAGATTTTTCAGATTATGTGGGGCAATCATAGTACCTTTTTCCCCCCAAATAGAAATAAAATTGACTTTTTTATTAACCATGATGCTTGAAGCCAATTATTTGTTTTGCTTCTGTGATTGTCAACAAAAAATTTGTGCATTCATGATGTTTTCACTGAGGATTGGTCACGTTCATTGAGCTGAAACAACATACATTGAAAGTTCCAGAGACTGTGAAAAGTTCTTGAATAAACCACACACTTTTTCCAAGTTCATTATGCTTTAATTAATCTGCACTTTCTGCAATGAACTTCATGAAAGATCAAGAAATCATTCATCAAACATAGCTCCCCAGTTAGAAAAACATTAGATGTTTAATATGCTTGATTCAACTGTGATTTGTTAAGTTGGCAGCAGATACATTAAATGTACCTAAGTGAATAGAAAATTAGGGGAGTCTAAATCAACCCGGCCAGCAGGGGAAGTTTATTTAAAAGGAAAACATTGTTAAATTAGCTTAATTGGGATGCCTGACCCCAGGTGACTGAGAAAATGCACACATCCAATGTCTGGGTGCATCCAAATAAACAGCATGAGATTATAATAATAAAAAAATAGGTTCTGAATCTGATATTTTGGCAGGTATTTGAATGTAATGACCCTTGCACAGTTTTTCCCTAAACGTCACAATTTGAGATGGCATCAATTTAGGTTAAGGAATGAAAAAAGCAATCAGGTTTTGGACTTCTTGTTTAAAATGTGTGTCTACGTGTTTGTGCAGTGGGGCTGATGTTTTCAAAAGAGCTTTTCCTCACATTAAATTACAATATCCTTTCTAATTTGGCTTAACCCTTTCAGTTGGGAAACCCTTGAAAAGGCCATCAACACAATTTGAAACTATTAAATAATATTCAATTTGTGCATTAATATACAAATATAATATGGGCAGCATAAATTCCAGGACTTTACATTGCAAATTCATAATCAACCTTCTTGTATCAATCTTAAAGCAATATTGATACAATATCAAGGGGTGACTCATTTTGAATGTGTATCCCATATATAGGTTAATCTCCATGCATATCGATAATTGGATCATTGGAAAGGTCTTAAAGTTGCATTTTGTCTTGATAAGATCTGATTATCATTTTAATTAGGATCTTGACAACGTAAAAAGGAAGTTTATTTCTCAAAAATCTTTGATAATTAGTCCCAGTGCGACTGCATAAAAACAGAAAAACAATATAAATTAGCAATTGCAAGAAACCTTCTAAGCAGTGGAGGAAAGCATCCAGTTGCTGTTGGATTTGTATTGTCTGCAAGATGAGCATGGCTACTAAGTTCCCTCCAAAATGTAATGTGAACATGTATTTTAAATTTTGTGCTTTTACAAGAAGCTTGCTGCTCTTGCCGGGATTTGCCATGAACCTCCTTATTCTTGTAGCCACAGCCATCTGCCAGAGGAATAGCAGAACTTCCATCAAGAAAAATGTTATGGTTTACATTATGGGAAGCACGATCTGCAACCTCAGCAGTTTGTTGAGTTGGCCTCTGTTAATTGACTGGCGTCTCCATTACAAGTGGCGCTTTAGTTCATCTGTCTGTGAGTTGATCGTCCACATGAAGCAAATTGCAAATACTCTTTCCTTTTACTATGTTTCCTGCATAACGTTCTCCATCTATCTCACCATTGTTTATGGTCAGAAAATCGTGGAACAAAAGGCATTCATAGCTTTCCAAGTGCTCGTTCCTTGCATCCTGCTCTTTGCTGAGGAGCTGATTGAGCATTTCTGGGATGGGAGGAAATCTCACTATGACGGTGTGAACCAGACATGCTTTACCATCATAGATGACAACAGCGTGAAAGTGAAACTTCTGATGAAGATGACTGTACTTCTCCCTCTTATACTTTACTTCTACCTTCATATTCTTTACACCATTGTCCGAAGTGCTCAGGCACTGCAGAGAAGCCAAACCACTAACAAAAAACTTGCTGCTATGTTTCTAGCGATCTTTTTAATAACTTGTATTGCACACACTCCAGGTAGGTCATAACTAAAGAACATTGATTAGTGAAGCGAATGTTCAGGGAGGCTCTTAGCGCTTTTACAGAAACTGCTTGTTCAAGATGATTTACAGCAGTTGAAGGGCAGGATCTTGGTTCGCTCAATGATGTGGAAGTAATGCATGTTGCTTTGCAATTTAGTAAGGCTATAGGTGTTAAGTGAGTATGCTTGGATTCTATCTTCCACATATAGCAGTTCAATTCTCACCCTTCAATATCTCAGGAAACTTTTGAAGGCTTAGCATCTTTTTTGATCTCTGGTATCCTCCAATGCTGTCCTTCTATGTGGATTTGATCTATTTGCATTTTCAAAAAGTTTTTGATTAGGTCCCACACAGGATATTGTTGAACAAAACAAATGGAATTAAAAGTATTATGCTCGGAGATGAAAGGAGTCTGGTGCAGACTGGTACCTGATGAGTCTGGATCTGAAATGTTGGTCACCTTTTATTTCCTATGGATGCTGTGTGACCTGCTGATTTTCTCCAGCACATTTGTGTATTGCTGAGTTCAAATGTCTCCCTCCCTCCAGCAAATCACGTGCCATCTGGTTACATCACTTAACATGGGAAGTCAAATGTCTGGTCCTCTTGTGTCAGCAGATGCCATCGGTGTTGAACCACACGCACCAAAAACCTTGTCATAAAGGGAAAAGGAGGCAACATGTGCCTGGAGGCAGAGAAGGTAGGGAAGGTCCAAAATTAATACTTTGCTTCAGCATTCACCAGAGAGAGGGACCTTGGTCAACGTGAGGCCAAGGCCAGACATGATACAGGAAGCAAGGGAAGAGTGCTGAAGTGTTGGCAATTGGCAAGGATCTTTGTGTTCTCCCTGGCCACAGGGTAGGTATTGGAGGATTGGAAAATGGAAAATGTTGTATCCTTGTTTAAAAAAGGAAAAATGAGATACTTATCTAAGTGGCAGGATTCCTAACTGTAGTAGAACAGAGGGACCTTGGGTTCCAAATCTATAGATCTCTCAAGATTGCTGCACAATTTGATAGGGCACTAAACAAGGCTTATGATATGTTGGCCTTCATTAGTTAGAAGACTGAGGTAATGCTCCATAAAATTCTAGTTAGTCCATCCTTGGAATATTGTTTTCCCCATTACAGAAAAGATGTGGAAACTATGGAGAGGGTGCAGGGGAGATTTACCAGGATGTTGCCTAGATTGGAAAACGTGTCTTATAAAAGGTTAACAGAGCTAGAGCTTTTCTCTTTGGAACAGAGAACGATGAGGTGAGTTAATCTAGTTCCAGAAGATTATGATGGGGTGCGCAGCCTGGAGCGAGAGTGTCAAACCCCAGAGGACATCTGTACACAGTGATGGGAGGAAAGTTTAGGGGAGAAACGAGGGTACATTTTCCACTTAGAGAGTGGTGGGTGCATGGAATGTATTGTCAAGGTGGTGGTTGAGGGTACATGAAGACATTTAAAACACTCAGAGCAGGCACATGGATGCAAGAAAAATAGAGGTTTATGGGTGTGAGGTAGGGGAAGGTTTAGTTTGTTGAGTAGGTTAATATAGGTCTATCATGGGCAGAGGGGCCTGTACTGTGCTGTAACGTTCAATGTAAAACAACTTGACAGGGAACACCTGTATCCCAGATTACCTTTAATAATGGGGAATGCAGGAATCAAAATGTCCTTGGCGTTTTATAAACTGTATTATGAATCATATTGTAAAGAATGTTTATAAAGCTATTCATTGACCTTGATCATAACCTGAAATATAATCAGATCATTTTAATGAGATTTGAATAGTTATGTTCCAGCAAAGTTTTCAAGCTGCTGTTAGTTTTATATACTCTAGTCCACTGACAAAATCCCAGCAGTGATCAAGGTTTCTTCAGAGCCTGCCCTTTCATCTGCCCAGCAATCACCCCCAACAATTTGACCTACCTCCAAGTCATCTCCAGGGCAACTGAACAACCCCATCTCATCCTCTTTCTGAATAATTCTAACCCTTTTGGTATTTTTCTAAGATTCCACTTCTCCCCTTTGTCTGCCACACAGTAGATAAAGCAGTTCTCCCTTGAGAAATGCAATTACTGAGATGGTTACAAGACCGCCTCGAGTCAGTGGATTGGACAATGTTCAAGATCATCTGAGGATCCAAACAATTGCACCTCGGTCATTACAGACATTATCAAAATAGCAGAGGACGGGTGTACCCCCACCAAATTGTTCAGGGTTTTCTGCAACCAGAAGCCTTGGGTGAACAATTAAATCCAGAACCTGCTGAAAGCCAGATCAAAGGTATCTAAGCCTGAACATCTAGAGCACTGCACAAGGAGCAGGTACGACTGACAAAAAGCCATCTCCTGAGCAAAGTGAAGATTCCAGACCAGAATGGAAACAAAGTATATCCAACAGTTGTGGCAGAGTCTAAATGACATGACCTGATACAAAACCAAATCTGGAGACAGCAAAGCCTCACTCCCTGTTGCCTTCTATCCCTGATTTTACCACCAGAACAAGGAAATGGCATTACGCACCCTGATAATGTCCTCTGATAATTCTCTACTGTTAGTATCCGAGGATGAAATGCTGTCTTCAGCAGAGTGAATCTAAGAAAGCATTCAGTCCGGATAGAGTACACAGCCGAGTAATGAAAGCCTGTGTTGACTAACAGGTCAATGTATTCATGCTATCTCAACATCACACTCTGACAGGCATGGTACCCATGTGTTTCAAACATACCTTAATCATACTGATGCCCAAGAAGAGTGTGGTAACCTGACTAAATGACTACTGACCAGTGGCATTCATATTCACAGTGATAAAGTGCTGATGTTGAATGGGCAGTGTGGATCCATTCCAATTACCGCAGCATCAGGTCTACGGCAGATGCCATCTCACTGGCTCCATACAAAACCCTGAAACAACTGGACAGCAAAGGTGCATGCATCAGGATGCTCTTCATTGACTACAGTTCAGCATTTAGCACCATCATCCACTCAAAACTGATCAGCAAACTCCAAGACTTAGGACTCAATACCCCACTATGTAATTGGATCTTGGATTTCCTCATCTCCAGACCACAATCAATAAGAACATCTCCATCAGTACCAAAGCACCATGGAGCTGTGTACATAGCCTCTGCTCTACTTCCTTTATACCTATAAGTGTGTCTCATTCCAACAAATTTGCTGACTATACCATGGGTAGTGGGCTGTATAAAGGGGTGACGAGTCAGCCAACAGCAGAGAGATTGAAAACTTAGCTGAATGGGATACTTACAATGGGATACTTACAACAACCTCGCATTTAATGTTACCAAACCAAAGAAATGATTGGAGACTTTAGGAAGGGAAAACCAGCAATGTATTCAGTGACCATTTAGGAATCAGAGGTGGAGAGGACAAGCAAATTTAAATTCCTGGGACTCACTATCTTGGAGGGCTTTTCCTGGACCTAAAATACTCATCGTGAAGAAAGTACGTTGGTGCCTCTACTTCCTCAGGAGCTTAAGGGGGCTTGGTACAACATCAAAAACTTTGGCAAACTTCCAAAGATATGCAGTGGAAAATGTGCTGCATCATGATCTGGTATAGAGGCCCTGAGTAGAAAGTCCTGAAGAAGGTAGTGCACACAGCCCATCACAGTACGTCATTGGCAAAATTCTCTTTCTCCCCCCACCCTACTGAGAAAATCTACATGAAATGCTCTCATCAGAGAGCAACAGCAATCAGCAAGGATCGACACCACCCAGGACATGCTCTATTCTCGTTGCTGCCATAAGGAAAGAGGTGTAGGTGCCATAAGACTCATACCACGAGGTTCAGAAACAGTTGCTACCCCTCCACCAACAGACTCCTAAACAACAAATGCCATCAGAGACTCATTTAAGGATTCTAAATTTGCACATTATTTATGACTGTATATTCATTTTTTTCTTCTGTATTGCACAGTTGGTTTGTTTACATTTCTCTCTTTTGTGTGTGTGTGTGTATATATTGAGAACAATTTTTTGCACTAGTGTTGAGTAAAAATTTATGCCTGGTCCACAGGAAAAAGAATCTCAGGTTGTATGTAAAAACACAATGCTGAAGAAACCACAACCTCATTTTTTTCCCATCCCAGCAATGCCCAGTTCTACCCCCCTACCCAAAATGCACCTAATTCTGCAAAACTCACGACATGTATGTACTCGGACAATAAATTTGAACTTGGATACAAATACTTCTGTATTTTTCCACTTGTCATTTTAGTTCCCCTGACACATGTAATCATCTCCTCCAATTTCAACTCTGCTTAACCTGGAAGAATTGTAGCTACAATCATAATGATTCACCCAGTCTGATCTTCGTCATTTCACTGCATTTGGTGAGATGGAAGATCTCCCAATTACAAAAGCAAGTCTTTTTTGAAGTGCCCAGTCCTTTAAGTACAACAGAACCAAAATCTTTTGCTTACTATCCATCTTCACTCCTTGGAGAGATGCTATATATACTTGGATCTGATTGCTTTTGTTTTCGATATTTTGATCCCTGTATTGGAGCCTGCACATCAACAGTTCTTTCATTCCCTTGGCGATCAAGATCAAAAGAAAGCAGCAGGAAACATCTGTTTTCTTCCTTTTATTTTTCAATATGTGGCATTTATTGTCAGGTTTCCGATCATGTAAATAAATAAAACAGGTTTTAGTATTTACTTTCCTGCATCTAGGGTTTCACCATAATGTCCCCAAGTCCCACCAGTCACTGCACAATCCCCAATCACCCCCACTTCACCATGCACAATATCCTCCAATTTGCTTCCTTTCCTGATTCATTCCAACCTTTGGTGTCATTTTCCTGCTGCATTTTGTTCAGGGGATAGGTCAATGTTAACTTATGCATTTGCTGATGTGGCCCCTCTGATCCAGATGATTCTGACTGATGATCAGATATTGGATCAAATGATTGTAACCCACAGCCCTCATTTTTGGCTCACATTAAACTCAGAAATACCTCAC
The DNA here is from genome assembly GCF_036971445.1 of Narcine bancroftii. Taxonomy (NCBI): domain Eukaryota; kingdom Metazoa; phylum Chordata; class Chondrichthyes; order Torpediniformes; family Narcinidae; genus Narcine; species Narcine bancroftii. Next base: position 11,346,302 of record NC_091476.1, on the reverse strand, counting down.
ACAAAATGGATCATATATGAATGAAGAGGTTCCTGCCAAAAAAAAAAAATTGGCATTACCTAGTTGATTTACAAGTGCTACCTTTTAATTTGCACACAAAAAAAAATCAGAGCATCTATGCACTGGATGGTGCAATCTACAATCCTGGTGATAATTAGGTAGAAGCCAAAGCGTTGAATAGGGCTTCATCAGTCTACTTCATTTGTTTGGAAAACCTTAATATCCAATTGCCCCAACCCTAGATTCCTCTCCAAATTTTCCCATCTCTTAATTTCCTCCCACTTTCATTATTTCCCTCTGTTCATTCCTCTCACCTCCACAGAAGCATGCATGGCTGCCACAGAGTGAGTTCATTAACAGCACTGGCCCACTCCTCTCCAGCCAATGCATGGTTGAGAAAGCAGCTATGAACTCAAAAGAAGTGGTCAACTGTGCATGTGCAAGATCTACAATACAAGGATGCCCCAATTTAGTAATATGCAAGGTGCACCATGATTTTGTGTTTGGGGAAGTACATAATGCCCACCAACAACAGCAAGTCCAAATTCTAGGCTACATAAAGCCAAAATAGAAAATGCAGGAAATTAGTTTAAACTAATATAAAACATGGAGTTTGCTGGAGAATTATATTCACTTGTGGGACTAATGCTTCTGAAAGAAGAGAGGAAATAGTTTTTAATGATCAAAAGATTCATAGCCAGAAACTAGAGATTAAAGATGGCTAACAAAAATGTTAAAGCTGGTTTGAGAGAACTTTTGTCTTACGGAGCCTAGAATTATGTAATGTATTGTCTAATAGACAGGTGAATACCGATGAAAGATTAGCATTGGAAGTAGAGTTAAATAAAAATTCACATTAAGGATGTGAGTAAGGAATATTAGAACTTAAGATCATCTCAAAAAGAACAGGAGTGGAATATCCTTCCCAATTCTGCAAGATTATGGCTGATGCAATCTTGGTTTCGACTCAACTTTCCCATTTCCTTATAACTTGCTAGTTCAAATCTCTGTCAATCTTTCACCCTGAATATATTGAATGATTCCATCTCCACAGCTCTCTGGGGTAGAGTCATGACCTCTCCTTCCCCAATTCCATCTTAAATAGGTGAGCCTTTAATTTTGAAAGTCTGCTACTAAGTTCTAGTTGTCACCACTAAGGGATACAGTGCCCATTGTTTCAATCCCCCACAGAATCTTTAATATTTAAATGAGATAATTTCCCCGTTCTTCAAAACTTCAATGACTTCAGGCCCAATCCACTCAAACTCTCTTCATATTCTACCCAGTGACCATCCTTCTCCATACTTCTTTGAGTGCTAAGATATCCTTCTCCTCGGCAGCCTGTAATGTTCTATATCCATCATAATAAAAATCTACATTTCATTAGCCTTCCTCATTATTTGCTGGACCCCCAAGTCAATTTTTGATCCATAATATTTTGTAGTTTCACTCAATTTGAGTCAAGATTTGTTTTTCATTTTCTTCCTTCCCTACTAGATAACTTCATGCTTTCCCACATTTCCAACATGATGTTCTTTGTTTTCTTCCCTCAACACATGTTAACTCATCTACCTTTGTACTACTTGATCATCTAATTTGGCAACAGTGTTCTTGGTAACTCTAACCAAGCTATTGACTGCAAGTAACTAAAGTCCCAGGATTAATCTCAGAGGCATTTCAGAAATTATTGATCACTGATCCAAAACTATTTGGATTCTCTGTTATCTATTCATTGGTCACCCATTTCCCATCCAGTGGGAGAATGAAATTAATTTGACTGATCCTCCAAAGAGCTGAAGGATTGATTGCTAAACAGAGTGCTACCCAGTTTAATTAATATATGATTTTTACTCCATAGACCATTTTTATAACAATGCTCTTTGATATGGATATTTATTATGCATTAATTTTCCCAGATTTTTCATTGAATGCAATTCTTTATTTCTCAAAACTAGAGAGTGATCAAATTGTGAGGAATTAGACAAACAAGAGGTGACACGGTTAGTGTGCTGTTACAACAACAGTGACTGGAGTTCAAATCCAGTGCTGTCGCTAAGGAGTTTGTACGTTCTCCCCGTGTCAGTGTGGGTTTCCTCTGGTTTCCTCCCACCCTTTAAAAACATATGGGGTATTTAGGTTAATTGGCTGTAATTGGGCAGCGTGGGTTTGTGGGCCAGACAGGCCTGTTCTTGTGCTGTACACATTTAAATTGGACAATAAAAATGATAATGAAGTTGAATTTTCACTGAACCATGATCGCATGATGCAAGTATTTGTGGAATGCAAATTTATGCCAAGCTCTGTCCAAATGAATTCTTTCATCAATTTGAATAGCTAACTTAGAATAGCACTGTTGTGTAACGACTAGCTGATATTTCTATCTTTTTGTTTTGATAGGAGAAATTCTAACTCTTATGGAAGACCAGAATATTTGTTTTGAAACAATGGCTGAATTGTTGTTTGAGCTTCCTGTTTTATTCAATCCTATCATCCTTTTCTGCATCAATAAGGAACTACGATCTCAGTGTCAGAATATTCTCAGTCGCAACTCTTCCAACAATTTTGAAAATCGACAATTTTGCATAATGTTAAACTCAAATAGAAACCATAACTGCATAAATAGCCAACACTGGAGACTCTCTGAAGTTACTGAATCTCAGTTTTCTGGAAGGTTAAAATGAAAATATGTCCATAAAACGTATTGAGGTGTGACAGTGACCCATAATGTAAGGTTTGTGGGCAGTAGTTTCCTTTGTTGTCTATGGTAATGTTTTCTGGTGCCTGTGTTTTTAATTTCTGTCCATGGTCAACATATTGAACATGAAATGATGAAATGTGTGGTCTTCAGATTTGAAACATGACCATTCTTCTTCTCCCACTGATGCTCCACAACCTGGTGAGTTCCTCCAGCAGATTGCTTTTCTTTTGCATCAGAATCCAGCAGTAACTGGTTTGTCTCGTGTTGAGAAAGTCGACCATTCATCTTATTACTGGTTCTTCTGACAAGGCTGCCCATCTCTTTGATCTACCTGAGAGCACTGATCCCAGCTCAGAAACTGTGCAGCCGGCAACCTAAACTATAGTTTTGGTTTGAGAAATGTAACATCTTTACAAAATTAGCAATAGCCTTAAAATAAAATTCTTAATTACCTTGTTGATGAGATAGATCTGTTTTTCAGTCTCACTATTATTACTGATATTGTTTACCAGTTGTTAAGATGCCCACAACTACATCATTATCAACAGATGGGGGAAAAAAGCCTGTATTGAGTAGTCCAGTCACAGACAAAGATCAGAATGGGAACTTGTGCTGAGATTCCTTGCAAATATACAAGTTCTGAACTTCCTTGCTCTTCTAGATTTGTTATCCGTTGGGCTTTGGTGGTGCTCTTCTCTGAGACAAGTGTGAACGTACTCAGGTTTCCCAAAAGTTACACTAGGAAACCTGTCAGGTGAACCTGCACAGGAACAGGAAGTTCCTTCATTACATTTTATTTGGGATTTGGGGGTTCCAGTGTCAATGGCCCACCTCAAATTGTTTTTAACAAGGTGGTAATGAGAGCCTTTTGAACCATTGCTGTCCTCTGGTGAAGTGTTGTTTGGTAAGGAGCATGTTAAAGAGCACTTAGGAAACATTCAGACCCAGTGATGATAAAGGAACGATGATTTATTTGCAAGCGAAGAGAATATGTAACCAGGAGAAGAACATCCATACAAATCAATATAATATCTGCTGCGATGGACTAAAGGACATCTTCATTCAGAAGTAATTTAATTTGTTTGAATGTTTTTAATTATTTAAAACCTACATTGTGTTTTATGGCTTTAAGAATTTTTTAAAAATTTTAATACCGAGATTGAATGTGAGAGTGATAGTTTTTCCAAACTTGGAGGTAGAGCTAAATCAGCTATCAATGTTCCCTTTTGGGTCAAGGTGGCTTCAGGAAGCAAACTATCAACAGCAGAACTGGAACAGGCATAGCTTAACATATGGGATGCAATGAGTATGAGTGACTCACCAGTAAATTCTGTTCTACTATTACGAAATATCAACTTTGTTCAATATCCTTGGGTAACAATTGTAACTTTAATCCTTCCTCTGAATTACGTTTCAGTAAAATGAAGTGCAGGCTTCAATTTCGATTCTTGGCCCCAGCAGGTAGTTCACCAGTTTAAAGTGATATTTAGCAAAAGATATCACACATGTTTACTTGAAGATTTCCAGTCCATAGTCAGCAATTAAATGTCATTGATGGAGGGATATCTCCAAACTGAGAGTGTGATTATAGCCAGCAAATTGAGTTCATTTAAAAAAACAGCTCAATACAATAAATGTTTGATGGGAAAGGGGAAACGATAAAGCATCCATTTTATTGTTGTTCAGTGGTCAACTGAGACATGAAACGAGATGTGCGTGAACACAATTCACAGGGAGTAAACAGGATGCCACTTTGATCGAGTTTTTCACTTCCTAATGACCACTGTAACAATATATAGGTATAATTATGCTTTCTCCAGACTGCAGCAAAGTTCTTCACTTTGCACAGACGCAGCATTCAATGAAATGCAGAAAATTGCCCACCTTTTGATCAGAAAGAGAACACAACCTTACAGGTTGGTTGCTGTGTTACTTATGTTGGTCATTGTGGCAGTATCATGTTTGTCAATGTTTCCACTACTTGGCTGCTGGTATGTCCAACTAACTTCAATATAGGTACAATACACTAGAGAGTCTGTCCCTCTTTGTTGCTTCAATGTTTCTGCTGTTTAATGGGGTCTCGACCAGCCACATTTGACATGCATTTATGTGCTCTGGGGCGAGGGGGTATGCAACTATCATGTGAAACATCAAACAACATTATATGAACATGATATTTGGAATGCAATTAATTAATTGAAGTAGCCCCATATGTTGATCCCCAAGATAATTTTCAGATAATATTGAATTTAACAGTGTAGTGAACTGGGAATTCACTACTGATGTGATGTCCTAAGGACTGGCTCCTCCCCTGACTCTGCCCCTGCCAAATCCCCAGTTCAGTCCAAAGACTATTGTGTGTTACACTTACTGAATAAAAGTGTGTTGTACTCTCTCTGGTCCTGAGTGCTCTCCGTCGTGCTACAAACAGTCGGGATGAAATAAAATGACCTGAATGTTTAGCTGGGGAAGATCCCACATTGTTGTTTAATTTTACCATATTTTCTCAAAATGTCTCATTTTAATGATTTTTTTCTTTCAATAATCCTTTCTTTTACTCACCATCTTACTTTATAATTTTACTCCAATGTAATTAAATTGTCTGATTTGTATCTTTTTCAAATTCTTTATATTAAATTTTTCCTTCATTTTTCTTTTTAATACCAGTTGTATCTAGCATCTTGCAACATGGTTTGGTAAGGGGTTTGAGTTTTTCTCCTTTACTATTTTCTTTCTTTTTGCATTTTTTTCTTTAAAAAAGTATGCTATTTAGAATATGATTTATGCATAAGATTTACAATTTATGTAAGTGTTAAACAGAATGTCTTATTTAGTTTGTATAACTGTCCATATCTTAATGTTTATGATTTTTATTAAAATCAATAAAAATATTTTTTAAAAGAAAATCCATTCTCTTGTCCATAAAAGTGATCCTAACATAATGTCAGTCAAGTGCACCTCCTAGTTTAACCATGAAATCACATTCATGTATTCAGTGAGCTCCCTGCAGAAATCGGCATACAGGAAAGAAATCCAATCGCTGATATATTTTCCTTTGATTTTTTTTAACATTAAATCAATCAATGCCAATTGCAACACTTTACTGGAGAAAATGATAGAAAGCTCAGTGTCAATCCTCATACACAGTAAAAAAAAATCTACAGCCAAGGAAGGTTTCTCTTGCAACTTCCAGCCTACAAACATAAATAAAACTAACAACATCTTTGATATTTGTTCACCATAAACCAGAGATTACATTACAAAAATTAAAATAGGCTACAGGGATCTGGGGAGGGATGTGGTAAGGCAGAAGTCCTAGCGCTTTACAAAATGCTTTGTGCTATAATAAAAGCAAGGTTAAGAGGATGGCCATTAGTTATTGAGAAATGATTTCACTCCACATCTTCTCTTTGGCTTGGCTTCGCGGACGAAGATCTATGGAGGGGGTAAAAGTCCACGTCAGCTGCAGGCTCGTTTGTGGCTGACAAGTCCGATGCGGGACAGGCAGACACGGTTGCAGCGGCTGCAGGGGAAAATTGGTGGGTTGGGGTTGGGTGTTGGGTTATTCCTCCTTTGCCTTTTGTCAGTGAGGTGGGCTCTGCGGTCTTCTTCAAAGGAGGTTGCTGCCCGCCAAACTGTGAGGTGCCAAGATGCACGGTTTGAGGCGATATCAGCCCACTGGCGATGGTCCATGTGGCAGGCACCAAGAGATTTCTTTAGGCAGTCCTTGTACCTTTTCTTTGGTGCACCTCTGTCACGGTGGCCAGTGGAGAGCTCGCCATATAACACGATCTTGGGAAGGCGATGGTCCTCCATTCTGGAGACGTGACCCACCCAGCGCAGCTGGATCTTCAGCAGCGTGGACTCGATGCTGTCGACCTCTGCCATCTCGAGTACTTCGATGCTAGGGATCCACATACTAAATCTTTAAAACAGTTTCTCTCAGTGGAGTGCTGATATTCAGACACTGAATTCATTCAAAGTTAAGTTTGCTCAAATTTTGAACACAGAATTGGGAAGTCTGATTTGCTGGGAAAGTGGAATTAAAGAGCAATAGGGTATTTCTCAATCTGCGCTCCACAGGAGAAGACAAATATTGCTGACAAAATGTAAATGTAATGCGTAAAATAAGGATGTATATTTGACAACAAAAAAAAATGAAATATTTTGTAAGTTTTCCACCAAATATTCTGCAGGTGGTCTGGGAAAGGGGCCTAAGCTCACCAGCAACACTCCACCTCCACCCAGGTGGGTGTAATATGGGTTGCCAAAGAAAGTAAAGGCCAGTGAGTGAAAGAATGATGAGAACCACTGAGATTCAGGATCACCTACAGCCTTGGTCACCCAAAAGACTTTAGTCTCTTAGGAGATTAAGTAGCAGGATGATTTTAAATAGTTGCATCATCTACTCCTGTTTCAATTTCGTGTATCCTTTGGGCTCTTTCAGGTTAGGGAACTATTCAGATATTTTGGGGATTTGCCAGGGCAGAAAGTATTTAACACAAGAGCAGCCATTTGGCTAAGACCTCAGAAACAGTAAATCAGAAGCATAGTGAACTTTCAATTTTAAAAACAATTAGACATAACAGCACGATAACAGGCCAATTCGGCCTTATGAGTCCGTGCCGCCCAATTCACACCCCATTAACCTACACCACGGTACATTTTTGAAGGGTGAGTGGAAACTGGAGCCCCAGGACAAAAGCCACACAGGCAACGGGGAGAACGAACAAACTCCTTACAGGTAGTGCGGGATTCGAACCCAGGTCCAGTCCTGATTGTTGGCGCAATAATGCTATGCCAACCATTCAGCCCTTCTGCAGAAGAATGATACCTAAGAGTGACTAAATTGTACTGCAGTAACATCCAACCTTTTAAGAGAAGAGGTTAAAAAAACTTTGAATAAATAGAAAAATAACACTTGCGGTTAGCAGCGCAATATATCTGCAATAATCATTCACTGAGCTTTGTTTAATTGGAGGAATGTTAATGTTAGAGGAGAAGGCAGTCAAGCCTCTTTATCATCTTTGCTTTCACCAGAGAAAGTGGGAAGGTGAGGCTATTTCTAATAGAATTTTGGATTTTCTTTCCTGGTTTCTGATCAGTTACTTGGTTTTGTTTCATGCGCCCCACCTGCTAAACTTGAGGGTGTAGCGAGCGCTACAGCAGAGAGCGGAAAAACGACAAACACCCAATATGACTGTAGTCAAGACTGCTTTTATTGTTCTCCCTGCCCTTGCTTCCCGCCACTGGATCTGGCTTTCCCGCCATCGTCGGTGGAAGTGGCATGCCAGCCATTGATTGGTTGGCGTTCCTGCCATTGTTCGCTGTTTCCTGCCATGCAGGCTGTCGGCCGAGAAGAAAGGCCATTATCTTTGTGAGATAGCGATGTGTTCATCCGCCATTTTATATATTGGGTCACCTTCCAAGCTCATGTATTTAATGTTAGAGCTTACATGCAAAATCATAATGAGTAGAAACTTCTCTCACATCACACTTCATTGCTCACATGTCTCCTTTTTTCCTTTCCTGATCAGCAAAATACACATATTGCAACTAAATAAGTACTGTTGGCAAGAGTCAGAAATAATTTAAATTTATCTACCTCCACAAATATATCTCGTTTTGAAAGCCATGTTCAAACTGCATTTAAATGTGGCTCGTGCCCATTATTGAAAACACCACCTTTAAGATCCTTCTGTGTTTCAGTTTTGAGGGTATTATTGCGTATGTGTTGGATCCCATCTGCTCATTTTAGTGCATGTTTTGACATGAATATGCCATTACAGATGAAGTCCTTTCTATCAGAAAATCAGAGAAGCCACTTCTCAGCTTCATGTATAATTTACCCCAGTGGGTCAAATTGCTGACATAATTTGTGCATCTGATGATGTCATCGGCATGCACAAAGCTCTCTTCTTCCATGCCACCTGAACTTGGTGGAATAGCCTTCACTTGACACTTGCCACATCCGAAGCATGGCCACACAAAGTCAAAATAATGTGTTCCTGCTGAGACACTGGTGTTTTGCTTCATTGTTGTGCCTGCCCATTTAGTTATGGATCAGCTAGTGCAGCAGATTTGCTCTGTCTGCATCCGCAGCAAATTTTCATTGCCGTGTACTGCTTTGATCATGAGTCCCATTATTATCCTACTTCCCTTTGGTTTGGAGCAACTGGGAGCACAGGAATAAGCGTCTGGCTACAATTACATAGCTGGGAAGGGAGTCAGTCATGATTGTGTGCTCAATCCCCTCCCACATCCTTCCTCCCTTTCCTTTTACCTGACGTCCACAATTTTTCCTCCTTTCTGTGGCAGACCTTTGGATATCTGTGAGCTGCCATGGTGAGTAAACCTTTACGGTACTGAAACACCTGTGTGCATGCTGGTGACAACAATTTTGTCCCCTACAGGGAGCTGGGATTGAACAAGTCTTCATTTTAATGCACAGAAATTACAGAAAAATGCACCTTTTTTTAGGCATATTTTATTAATTTTTCTTTGCAAATTGAACAAATGTGTAAGGGGATGAAGTACAACATATCAATAAAATGGATACATTTCTAGGCATAAAAATATACTGCACGCCATGGTGTATTAAATTATTAAGCATGAAAAGGTCTTTCAGAGGGATTATTGAACTGAAACGTTTGAACCTTCCAAGAATTCCTGTACTGCTACATTCCTGCACTGATTTGAAATGGAAATAATATGTCATTCACCAGATTTGAGTAACTGGTCCCACATTTCATAATGAAACAAGTAATGAAATGCCCCATGTGAGTTAGTTAGTGGGATCTAAGTTATACAAATTACTGATGTCGTTTTAAAAGAATGATATTTGCCCATCTGTTCTGGAAGCTCTTGAAAAATAACAAACCAATATTTCCACAAGTGTCCCATAAGAATCATATGTGGAGGTTAACATTCAATTCCTAATGTTGTTAGCAGTAATCCCCACTTATCATATCATTTTTTAAACTCCATGCAAATATATAATTTTCCATGTCCTTCACAGTCCAGTAAATCTCTGACAATCCTGCATCTGGATTATTTGGAAATGTAAATGGTTCAGCATTTGTCTCGCTCATTAATTCAGCATGTGAAAAGGGGATCCAGGGTGCAAACAGAATGTTCAGCCTGAGTCCACATTTCAACTAGGACCAGAGTCCAACCTGTGGACTGGATGGGTGGCCAGAGCAGGATTGGAGTCCGGAAGACTAGGAATCAGGAACGTGAGTAGGTTTGACATTGGAACTAGGGTGTGACTTGCTTGTCAACTTTTCTGCTCCCTTACAGTCTCCAGATTTACTACTGTGCAAAGTGAAAAAGTTAAGTAAAAGGATTTAGGTGTTAAAAGGTGGAACAGCCAATAGTCTGGAATATCATCCAGTCTAGCACTACCAGATTCCCGGGTTATTGGAGTTATAGCATATAAAAATGTATGTATACAAGAAAATCTGCAGATGCTGGGGTTTAGTCCATGACCTGCTAGAGAAACTCAGCAGGTCATGAAACATCCGTAGGAAGTAAAAGGCAGACGATGTTTCAGGCCTGAGAGCCTGTGCAGTTCAACTCACGGATATATTTACAGGCATCCCAATCCCTTCGTAAAACTGGCCAAAGTCACCATTTGATTCAAGAAGGCCAACATCATACCGATTGTTATTTCTCCGTGTTACTTGAGAGGCTTCTTAACTAACTTAGAGATGCAAGATTCAAATAACAAAAGAGTCTTCACTTACTGATGCCTTCAAACATCTCAAGAAAACTGTGTATTCTTACACGGTTACAAAATGGTTCACATTATCCTGACTATATCACCCTCACAGTAACTGTACTGCACCACTGTGGGGCGTATGTATATGTGAAGACTGTGTGTGAACAGTTTTCCTGACTATATAACACCAATACTAAAGAAAAGCTAATGGTTAATATAATGAGGCAAAATTATTATCGGCCAGGGGTTATGACAATGTGCCTACCGGCTAAACCAGTGGTTGTTCACCATTTTTTTCCACTCACATGCCAACTAAGTAATCCTTTACTAACCACAAAGCACATGGCATAGGATGCCATAGCACAGTAATGCTAACACCTTCTTTCTCCACTCAATTTGACAACACCTGGACACAGAGGACACCCATGTTAGACTAATGTTCATGGAGTATACCTCTGCTTTCAATACCATAGTCCCCAGCTAACTCACTTCCAAACTTTGAGGTCCCAAAACCCCTCTACAGCTGGATCCTTGACTTCGTGTCCAATAGACTGCAAAATCAGTGAAAATGGGTAACAAGATCTTCATGACACACTCCTACTCAATGGTGTGCACTCAGTCCACCACTAATGTCCATCTACACCCGCGACTGTACAGCTAAATACCATTTCAGCTCCATTTTCACATTTGCCAATGACACCACAGTAGTGATCTTGGATTCAAATAACTTTGAGACATAATGCGGGAAAGAGATTGAAAGTCTAGCGACACGGTGCCAAGGTAGCAACCTGCCTCTCAATGTCAGTAAGACAAAGGAGGTGATCACTGAGTTCAAAAGAGGGGGAAGAGTCCACACATTGGCCATATTAATGGTGACAAAGTTGAAAGGGCAGATCGCTTCAAGTTCTTATGAGTGATATCAAGGGTCTAATCACAGATGCTGACCACAATACTAGCTAGCACTGCAAAGTGAAGCCTGGAGGTGCAATCATGGGAAAAAACACAGAGGAGCAGGAAGTGTGTGCAACAAATTATCTAGATCGACCATGATCCATTACCTCTCTCTCACAGACAATGCCTGATGTGGAGTATTTTCTATTTTTAACTTCAAGTTCCCAATTCTTTTGGAATTGAATTACTATACAAGCAACTTTTCTGACTTTAATTGTTGTCTGTTTTGTGCCTTAATTTAATCATGACCTAATTTCCCTTTCTAAACTCATTTTGGCATTGGTTTCTTGCATTCTATTTTATCCACCTTCTCAGTCCTTATGTAATTTATCAGACCTTGAATCTCACTAGTTTTATATAATTACCCTTAACCTTGTCCTATTCGGATACATTCCAGATGCACCGGTGACCGTTCACACTTCTGGGAAGTTTGTACCTAAAATCTCGAGTTGAATTTCTAGAAGCATGGCTCATTAAATGGCAGTCACCTGCGATTGTCGAATCAGGGCCAATACATAACAGAACTGATGCTATTGTTGTCATGAGGATGTGCAGCTGTCAGCTGAGAGAAGCAAGCGGAGAGACAAATGACCTGCAGAGGGCATACCACACCAAAGAGAATATATATTCAACTCAAAGCTGCGATACCGCCCTAACGTACACAAGAATTCACAGAAAAACAACTTATCTGAATTGGATGGAGCTTATCTTTCTGAACAGTGCGGGCTCACACCATATTATTTCTAGGCAGTCTATGAGGATATCTTAGATCTGAATTAGCTTGTGCTTTCAAAGGCATTCTCCACTATTTAGATCATCCAAGGGCACAAATATGCTTAGACTAACATAACAATTTACTGCATAGCAAATTTTGAATGTCATCATACCAGAAAGAAAACAAACCCTTCTGGTGCTTGTTTTATTTCAGTTCTGTGATGTTATGGCTTTGAAAGTGCTTAAACAGCAAATAATCCTGCTGAATGAGCAAAGCCAAAATAAAGAGAAGTGATGAGAAAGGCAGATATTTTGCCTGGTGTAAATACAGTCTTTCTCAAAGTACAAGATTTCATCCATGTGTAAAATTCATCGGATCTCGTGGACATTTAAGCACGAGGTTTGCTGTTAATACCATCTCAGCTGCTGAGTTCTGTGCAACACAATCCAAGATGCATTCCATGGGTTACACAGTTGCCATGGTCACTGGTGGTTTTTAATCCATATTGGATTAGCCCTTCCATTCAAGGATTCAAAATGCACCATCACCCTTTCCATCGAAGGTTAAAAGCTCATTTGTACTGACCATAGGCCATTTCAGATAGCCCAGAAGTTGAGATGTAAAGGCAGAGAAACTCCGCCAAAACACATAATCACCTACCTTTCTGAATGTGCGGAGGTGGTCGCCGAGCTGTATATTCCAATCCCTCTCCGAGAGGGATAATCTCCACAGTGCAGCCCTTCACCGATCAATCTGAATGTACAGCCGCGCTAAACAGCTGTTTAGGGTTGACCCATCTCCACACACACCCCTCTCCTTCCAAGTCAGGGGTGGCGGGGAGCCTTTGAGGGAGTCGGGGCAGCGGGGGCTGTCAATGGGAACCGTCAGGGCAGCAAGGACCAGCGGGGCAGAGGGGGCCGTCAGGGAGCGGCCGGTATTGATGACGGGTGGCGCTACGGCACAAGTCACCCCCACCTCCTTTGGATCTGGAGGGTGCTATGAGGCGTCTCTGGGTATGAATAGGACGCTGGAGCAGCCTTTTAGAGCTGCTCTCTGAAAGGTAAGTTCCCATTTTTCTATCCGCTCCGTACCCGGTCTCAAGGCAGAGGCCCGACATGAAATGGCCTAATGAGAAAGGGGGTGTCTCTTGATTTTGACTAATTGATGAGCCAGTCACTCATTCCAGAAGAACAGAAGCCAATGTGGTTTTGCAAACCAAGCTTTATTTCAATGTGGCAAGGCAACAAACATGTCTACTTGTTCCTGTGTCCTATTAATAAAAAAAATAGACCATTTGCTGATCTTAGACAGGAAATTCCAATATTATAAATGTCCAAGGGAGTTGAGATGAGGGAAAGTATCAGAGCAGTAGCAGTCAGGAATATATTTGTGAGTCAAGGAGAATTCTATCTGCTCCATGGCCCAAATAAAGGGGACAGTATTGTCCCCAACTACTAACATTCAGCACTGACATATGGGAAAAGAATGGATGTGCCTTTTGAGACTCCCTGGTGTCAAAATGCTGTAACTTTTGATAACAACAAGGAATAGTAACTTTTGATAACAACAAGGAACAGCTACAAGACATTTGCCCCTTCAATGTGATCAATTGGAGGTGCATTTGCTCTGTTCCAAGCTTTATCCATCAAGATGTAGAAATTGTAATGTCGTCTCTTCCTTTTCCTGCACCATAACTTCTGATGCACTCTTATTTACCAGCTGCACACTACCCTTTCATGATATCATCTGTAAATACAGCATCATTTTCCAGCTCTGCCTCACAACCATCGCTTTTCACCCTTCCAACTGGATGAAAAATCTAGTGCAGGATTTGTGGAAATTGTGTCTAATGAAACATTGAGGAAATTTCTGTCCCCACAATAAAGTTAGCATCCTAATTGGATGATTCACCAAGACTGCATATTTTTACCTCCATTACATTGTTCAAACGCTCTCTTCTTCATTCCATTTAACACCTAGACCTTTCTCCGAACTTTTGCTACCTGCAGACAACAGTTCCAAGCACCTCCTTGCTGTTCATTCTCATCCTTCACTCTGTACACATAAAGACATCCTCAAATCCTTCATGTGTTCCACCTTCTAAAATTCCCTCTATCCTGCAGACTTTGAGATAACTGCTCGCTTCCAATTCTGGCTGTAACAATCAGTGTTCTAAAGGCATTTTACCACACTTGGATGGGGAGGGAGGATGGGAATAACAGTGAGTTGTGATACTACAGCCCTCAATAGCCTCTAGTGGATGAACACACAAAATAGAAGAAAGCTATTTTGTCTATAGAGCTGGGCACGTTGAACTGTGAGTGCTGTTTTCACTTGCTGTTTGAAAATGGTAAATGGTGCATGACAGTGGCCTCTTGAACATTCCTGATTTTAATTAGCCTTCAACTGTCAAGACTTCATCTTTGGAATTACTTCCTTTTTTTCACTTTGCCTCGCTTCCTGAGACCTCACTTATTTAAAGATGATTGTAACCTACCCCTGTGACCTTTGGACCTTGAACTCATCTCATCTTAGAGAAACACAAAACCTGGAGATGCTGGAATTCGAGCAGGCAAAGAATTGTTGAAGGAACTTACCAGGTCAAACTATTTCCCTGGGTAGATATAATCAGTGAACGTTTTGGGTCTGGACCCTTTAAGAACGTATGTTGCTTCATTGTCAAATGGTCAGTCAATTTCTTCAGGTTAAAATTGTTACTGTTACTGACCATAACCTATCATGCACTTTATTTTCTCAATATGTTCCTCAATAGATCGGGTAATTTTCCAGGTTAATTTTTCTATATATTTATTCGTAACCTTAATGTATCAACACTGAGAAAATTACAGTTTGGTGAAGGAAAGATTAAGAATTAGACCAGACCTAGAAAACACATCCAAAACTGAGGAAACTGGTCCCATACTTCTTCTCAACAAGTTGAATGAATACAATTGATCATGTTTCTACAAAGAAAATCTTTTTCAAAAAATTATGCAATGACATAAATATGTTTAGAGGAGGTTGGTCATTTTAAGAGGTGGATTGTTGGTACACCTTGGCGTGCTGTTCTTTGGCTTGGCTTCGTGGACGAAGATTTATGGAGGGGTATGTCCACGTCTGCTGCAGGCTCGTTGGTGACTGACCCAAAACGTTCACTGATTATATCAGATAGATGGTCATAACCGTAAGAATATAACTATTATAAAACAATGATGTGTCCGTGTCAAGCAGATGGCAGTGCCTTTAAAAGAGAGGGCTATGGTCATACATTGGTGGTATTTTCCTCTTTAACAGATGGCAGTAGCTTGAAAGGAATAACATCCTCAAAATAGACTGAACAATTTTAATTGTGTCACAGCTTTAAACTTCTACAGGTGTACCATGGAGAGCATTCTGGCTGGTTGCATCACAGCCTGGTATGGAGACACCAACTCTCAGGACAAGAATAAACTCCAGAGGGTTGTTATCTCAGCCTGTAACATTACTGGCACCAGACTTCACTCTATCAAGGACATCTACATGAGGCAGTGTCTTAAAAAAGCAACCTCTATCTTCAAAGACCTCCACCACCCAGGCCATTCCGCTACCATCAGGACAAAAGTTACTGGAGCCTAAAGATGAGCACTCAATGGCACAAGGACAGCTTCTTCCCCGCTGCCATCAGATTCTGGAATAATCAATGAACGAAAGGCACTGCCTTACTTTTCATGCACTACTATTTTAATTTTTTTAATTTATTTCTTTTTTCTTTGGCTTGGCTTCGTGGACGAAGATTTATGGAGGGGTATGTCCACGTCTGCTGCAGGCTCGTTGATGACTGACAAGTCCGATGCGGGACAGGCAGGCACGGTTGCAGCGGTTGCAAGGGAAAATTGGTTGGTTGGGGTTGGGTGTTGGGTTTTTCCTCCTTTGCCTTTTGTCAGTGAGGTGGGCTCTGCGGTCTTCTTCAAAAGAGGTTGCTGCCCGCCAAACTGTGAGGCGCCAAGATGCACGGTTGGAGGCAATATCAGCCCACTGGCGGTGGTCAATGTGCCAGGCACCAAGAGATTTCTTTAAGCAGTCCTTGTACCTCTTCTTTGGTGCACCTCTGTCTCGGTGGCCAGTGAAGATCTCGCCATATAACACGATCTTGGGAAGGCGATGGTCCTCCATTCTGGAGACGTGACCTACCCAGCGCAGTTGGGTCTTCAGCAGCGTGGATTCGATGCTTGCGGACTCTGCCAGCTCGAGTACTTCGACGTTAGGGATGAAGTCATTCCAATGAATGTTGAGGATGGAGCGGAGACAGCGCTGGTGGAAGCGTTCTAGGAGCCGTAGGTGATGCCGGTAGAGGACCTATGATTCGGAGCCGAACAGGAGTGTGGTAGGACAACGACTCTGCATATGCTTATCTTTGTGAGGTTTTTCAGTTGGTTGTTTTTCCAGACTCTTTTGTGTAGTCTTCCAAAGGCGCTATTTGCCTTGGCAAGTCTGTTGTCTATCTCGTTGTCGATCCTTGCATCCGATGAAATGGTGCAGCTGAGGTAGGTAAACTGGTTGACCGTTTTGAGTTTTGTGTGCCCGATGGAGATGTGGGGGGGCTGGTGGTCATGGTGGGGAGCTGGCTGATGGAGGGCCTCAGTCTTCTTCAGGCTGACTTCCAGGCCAAACAAAGTTTGAACTATGATGCTGTCACAAAAGACCGAATTCCAGGGCTTGTTCGTGACAATGAATTCTGATTCAGATCTGAACTGCAGCTCCAGTTGTCTTGATTCTATTATAATTTGATATACAGTGTTAATGTTTTGCATACATTTCAGCATTCAGCTTCCACGATTGAGTTAATTAAAGTTACGTGAAAGAATTCTCCTTCTTCAGTGTGAGAAATTAATGTTTATGAGTACATTGATGGCTTTAGTTAACACTGAAATGACATTTTGACCTTTACAGTTTACCCACTCTTAAAAAATGTCTAGGTCCTGACTTTAGCTCCAATTAGGAGTTGAATGTACAGGGGTGTTGAAGGAGGAAGGATTGGATCCAGGAACATAGTGTGCCTCTAGTCCTCATCTGAATGCTCCCACACCAACTCCAGGAGAAATATTTTTGCTCGAGGGAGGGATGCTCAAACCGACCTTTGGGAATCTTGGAAAATAAAAATAAGAAGAATTGGTTAAATTTAGAGTTGAGGAAACCTAAGGCATTCAACAAAAGCAAAGAGCTTATCAATGGAGGTAAGAGTCCATGGACACCCGATTGCACAAGTACAATGCAATGAAACAGCATTCTCCAATCTTTGGTGCAAACCATGCAGTCACAAGACCAGACATAACACACATACAGACAAACAATGCATATGCAGTGCTAGTATTCATATATTCAAATGAATTAATAAATATTGTTTTGTATATATGAGAGTCTTGGATGGTTAGTGTGAGCAGATCCATTGGTCGTTCAGCATTCTCACTGTCCGTAGGAAGAAGCTGTACCTCAGCCTGGTGGTGCTGGCTCTGATCCTCCTGTATCTCTTCTCCAACGAAACAACTGAAAAATGCTGTGTGCAGAGTGGAAGGGGTCCATAAAGATCCTAGGCAGACCCATGATTGAAATTTCATGTGTGACACTTGGATGGAGGTGTATGAAAGTCATGACTCCAGTTGCTCATTTGAGGTCTGGGAGCCAAATTCAATGAATCCTTGAAACCTAATGCTTTGTTTTTCCATTCCAATCATGTTTTAATTCTTCCTATCTTTTGAAAAGGTTGATTGTTTTTTGTAGTATTTGTATTTCAAAATTTTGAGTGGAGTTGTTGAAAGATTACTCAGGAAAACAAAAGTGTTTAATGTTAAAAAAAAATCCAGTGATATAAAAAGCTGTGGTTCGAGGGAGCCGTGGTTTTCTGGTGAAATTAAGAAGTTGATTCGGGACAAGAGAGAGGCCTATACCACATATAAAACACAAGGGATTAAGGAGATGTATGGTCATTACTTAGATTGCAGGAAGAACCTTAAGAGGGAAATTAGAGAGGCAAAAAGAAGGTATGAGGAGTCCATAACTAATAAGGCGAAGGTGAATCCTAAGGGTTTTTACAGATATGTGAACAGATAAGGATAGAATAGGTCCACTGGATGATGGGACCAGTGAACTATGTCAGGAACCATATGAGATGGGAGAAATATTGAACAGTATTTTCTCGTCTTTATTCACGAGAAAAAGGGACATTGGGCTATACGAGATAAGAGAGGCAAAGGGCTTAGTTATGGAAAGGATAGGGATTAGTAAAGCGAGAGTTTTGGAGCTTCTAGGGTCAATTAAGGTGGATAAGTCTGCTGGTCCTGATGGGATTTTTCCCAGGACTTTAAGGGAGGTCAGGGAACAAATAGCGGGGGCACTGACAGTGATTTTTCAAAGATCACTGGAGGAGGGGGTGGTACCACAGGATTGGAGGGTTGCAAATGTAGTTCCATTGTTCAAAAAAGGCAGAAGATGTAGGCCAAGTAATTATCAGCCAGTAAGTTTGACTTTGGGGGTGGGGAAAGTTATGGAGGGTATTCTTTGAGATAGTATACACGCATATCTGGATGGGCAGGGATTGATTAGGGGCACCCAGCATGGGTTTGTAAAAGGAAAGTCATGTTTGACAAGCCTTGTTGAGTTTTTTGAGGAAATGACAAAAAAGGTGGATGAAGGTAGAGTGGTGGATCTGTTCGATTTAGATTTTAGTAAGGCTTTTGATAAGGTTCCGCATGGAAGGTTAATAAGGAAGATTCAGTCACTAGGAATTAGTAGAGAGATTGTGACATGAGTTCAGAGGTGGCTGGGAGATAGACAGCAGAGAGTCATGGTGGACAAGTGTATGTCAGGTTGGAAGCCTGTGACAAGCGGGGTGCCTCAGGGATCGGTGTTGGGTCCCTTGTTGTTTATCATTTATATTAATGATTTAGAGGAGGGTGTGGTTAACTAGGTAAGCAAATATGCGGATGATACAAAAATAGGGGGAGTGGTGTATAGTGAGGTAGATTTTCTTGAATTACAGAAGGATTTAGTTTGTTTGGAAAAGATGGAATTCAATGTTGACAAGTGTGAGGTGTTGCATTTCAGTAAAAATAACCAGAATAGGACATATACAGTTAAGAGGAGGGCATTGAGGCACGCAGAGGAGCAAAGGGACCTGGAGGTTATGGTACAGAATTCACTGAAGGTGGACTCCCATGTAGACAGGGTGGTTAAAAAGACATATGGTATGCTGGTCTTCATAAATTATAGTATAGATATAGGAGTTAGGAGATGATGCTGCAGCAGTTTAAAGCATTGGTGAGGCCAGGTTTGGAGTACTGTGCTCAGTTCTGGTCTCCAAATTATAGAAAGAATATAGATAAGGTGGAAAGGGTGCAGAGAAGGTTTACAAGGATGTTGTCTGGCTTACAGCATCTGGATTACAAGGAGAGATTAAGGAGACTGAGACTTTAGATGACTGAGAGGGGACTTGATAGAGGTATTTAAAATTATGAAAGGAATAGATAGACTAGACATAAACAGACTCTTTCCCCTGAGGTCAGGGGAGGTTGGAACAAGAGGCTATGAGTTAAGGGTAAGGAGAAATATTAGAGATGACATTTTCACTCAGAGAGTGGTGGCAGAATGGAATGAACTTCCGAATGAGATAGTTGCGTCAGGGTCCTTCTATCATTTAAGAGAAGGTTGGATGTGTACATGGAGGTGAGGGGGTCAGAGGTTATTGGCAGTGAGCGGGAGGTTTGAGCTAGTGAAGTTGTTCTACTGAACCGGTGCAGACTCGAAAGGCTGACGTGGTCTGTTTCCGCTCCGTAAATGGTTATATGGTTATATGGTTAACATTAAATGGTTCTTGTAAACATCCAGAGGCTGGAAATAGATTCAAGCTGCATTGGGTCATGTAGAAATTTCATCTAAAATCTTACTGCTGAACAGAGTGGGACCATGTATATGTAGTGTATAGGTTTTTTCCTGAGAACCTTGTGGACGTACAAGTACAACATTCATGCATAAAAGAGAGTACCCGGCATGCACAGAGATGTCAAATAATTGTCAATGCCATTTTTAACGTTACCTGAGTGAAATTTATTTACCCATGAACACCAAAGATCATTTACACCAAAACAAGAGCAGAGATCTGAATCGACATTAATTAAAGGGAAGTAGTCTATGAACAAGGAGTTCAAGGCACTGGACCTCAGTCAATATTTCCTCTTTCCACATATTTCTTGCGAGTTGCACCCACCTGACCACATTTTCACTTGTGTGGTTATTCTGACCCCTTCAAGCACATTTATGACTCCACCAACCCACATTCCAATATCATATTCCACTTCTGCTAACCCACTCCTTTCTACCTCACTCCCAAAATTCTGAATCCTGATGTTCCAACTCTTCCTTGAATGGTTAATCTACATTCTCAACTTTACTTGTCTTTTCTCTTGTGTCACTGTTCACAATACCATTTCTCCCATTGACACAGACTGACTGACCCAACATTGAATTCTCAACCTAAGACTTAACTTCCTTTAGCATTCCAACTGCTTGATGACCTGGGCCCACATTAATGTCCACCAGGTCCTCTCGCCGATCCTCCCAGAAACTGATTCCTTGATTTCTTCTGTGGGTCCTGCGAAGGGTGGGCAATAGGCTGGACACAAAATTAAGTGAGCCTCCAAGTAGCCCCAGTTTAATGTACCATTTTATACAATAAGGCACTTGGTCTGAAAGCTTTGGCAAAGTTGTTTTAAGATGATCAAAGGGTTGCGAGTATAAATAAATGGACTGAATAATTTTGATTTTTCCATTCCTGACAGTCAATTTCAAAGAGTCTAAATCTTATTATTAACAGGGGCCCATGAAATGAATTACCAGTATTACCTGTGCTGCAAGATTTTTTTCAGTTCATGATGTGAATTCAACAATATTTTCAAAGTTCAAAGATCAAATTTATTGAGTGAATACATACATGACATCACATACAACCCTAAGATCCTTTTATCTACAGGCCAGGCAGAATTTCTACTTATCGGTCTTACAAACTATATTCAAGGGAAAGATAAGTATATAAAAGAGAGAAATGTAAACAAACTGACTGTTTGTCAAATAGAGAGAAAATTAAATACTCAGTAATAAACAATGTGCAAAGTAAAAGTCCTGAAATGAGTCTCTGATTGAGTCTGTTGTTTAAGAGTCTAATGATGGAGGGGTAGCAACTGATCCTAAACCTTGTGCTACGAGTCTTGTGTCACCTATATCTCTTTCCTGATGGCAGCAGTAAGAACAGAGCATGTCGTAGGTAATGTGGATCCTTAACGATTGCTGCTGCTCTCTAACGGTAGATTTCCATATCAATATTCTTATGGAACCATAGAACTATAGAATATTACAGCTCAGACAAAAGGCCCTTTGACCCTTCTAGTCTGTACGAAACTTATTCTGCCTAATCCCACTGACCTGCACCCAGTCCATATCCCTCCATACCCCACCTGTGCATGTACATGTCCAAATTTTTCTTAAATGTAAAAATTGAGACCACTTATTCACCACTTTAGATGGCAACTCGTTCCATACTCTCACCAGTCTCTGAGTGAATGAAGGGCTTGATGAAAGGCTCAAGTCTGAAAGGTTGGTTATATATCCTTATTTTTGTGGCATAAACTGCTGAGTTTCTCCAGAATTGTATTTTTACTTCAACCACAGTGTCTGCAGACTTCTGTGTTTTACTTCTTACACCGCTCACTTCTTATTAACCAGATCTCCAATATTCAAGATTCTTTTATTGTCATGGAATAAAACAGATATCTCAAATTAACACTTTCATTGGGTGTAAGGCACGGGTTCTGCATCAGCAGAAATTGCCAAGCTCTCCCTTCAGTCTTCTGCTTCCACAGACTCTGCAACCCCTTGAGGCCTCCTCCAGCACCTGCTGCAGGATTTTAAAATAAAACTCCATCAGCTCCTTTAACAGGTCATTTGAAGTCAGTACGGAGTCATCGGTAGTAGGACTGGGCAGTAGAACCCTGGAGGAGCACTGTGTCTCCACTCCGTGCTCTTCCAGGGTCAACATCGGCAGTTGCCCTACTGTTGCAGCCTCTTAGGAAGTGCTGCCTTTATTTTTCCCTTGAAAACCAAGATTCCCTATGCCTGCTAACTTTGCCTTTAATCCTGACAGGAACTCTGTCATCTCAAACTATCACTTTTAAACGCTTCTTGCTTTCTGAACACATTCACACTTTCTAGATTTTTTCTCATTTCCTCAAATTTAGCCTTTCTCCAATTTAGAATCTCAACCCGAGAATCAGACCTGTCCTTATCCATAATTGTCTTGAAACTAGTTCACTTAAATTGTTGCGGACTGGAAGGGCAGAAATGGCATGTTTTCGTACTGTAGTTGTTATATGGCTATAATATGGTTACTGGGATTATGATCGCTGGACCCAAAATATCCCTTATACATACTTCTGTCACCTGTCCTGTCTCATTTCCAAATAGGAGAATCAGAATCTCGAAGCAATCCAGCCCTTTTAAATATGGTGTCCCAGTCAATATATGGAAAATTAAAATTACCTATTATCACAAACTAATGTTGCCTCAACAGTCTGCTATCTCCCTGCAGATTTGCTTATCCAATTCTTGCTATTTGGTGGTGGGGAGAGTTTTCCTTGTGATGTACTGGGCTGTGTCCATTACCTTTTGCAGGCCTTTCTGCTCAGAAATGCTGATGCCCCATACCATGCCATGATCCAACTGATCAGTACACTTTCCACTACACATCTGTAGAAATTTGCCCAGGTTTGTGATGTGCATCAAACCTCCACAAACTCCTGAGCAACTAGAGGCACTGACATTCTTCTTTCATGATGACATGAATACGTTGGGTTCACCCTCTCCATCTCTGATCCCCCAAAGATTACTGGATCGTACCCCTCTGGTTTTTCTTTCCTAGTGATTACAATAGCTCCTTGATGCTCATGGGGGAATTGACAATGAACACATTGCCACATTGCCACATTGACCACCGCCAGTGGGCTGATATCGCCTCAAACCGTGCATCTTGGCGCCTCACAGTTCGGCGGGCAGCAACCTCCTTTGAAGAAGACCGCAGAGCCCACCTCACTGACAAAAGACAAAGGAGGAAAAACCAAACACCCAACCCCATCCAACCAATTTTCCCTTGCAACCGCTGCAACCGTGCCTGCCTGTCCCGCATCAGACTTGTCAGTCACCAATGAGCCTGCAGCAGACGTGGACATACCCCTCCATAAATCTTCGTCCCTGAAGCCAAGCTAAAGATTTACAAGAGTAACTTAAGAGCATGTCTATGCATGCATAATAATACTCTGAAGTTTAGGACAAAATCAGACAATTTAATATAATCATCATGTATAACTTGATCAGTGTGATTACAATTGCCTGAGGAGACAAGAGTTCAGCAAAACATCCAGCAAGTAAGTTGTACTGACTCATTCACAACTCATGATGAAATTCATCTTTGCTATTTTCTTAATTACTAAAATGACAGGCAACATGAAACTAGTTATTTTACTAGCAATTTCTAGACTACTGTCAAAAAATTGCAGTGATGTTTCAGTCAACTCTTGATGACTTGATGAGATTTGGATATTTCAGTGTGTAGAACTCTCGGTAGCCAGAGTAAATTATTTGTGTGTGTGTGTGTGTGTGTGTGTGTGTGTGTGTGTGTGTGTGTGTGTGTGTGTGTGTGTGTGTGTGTGTGTGTGTGTGTGTGTGTGTGTGTGTGTGTAGGTGTATGTGTAGGTTTCTGTGTATGTTTATGTGTGTGTGCATGTGTTAGGTATGGTTTGTGTGTGTGTGATAGTACAGATTCTATCACCAATGTGTATATGTACAGATGGTAGTGTAGGATGACTGTGATTGGCTGAGAGTTTAGCCACATCTATTCGCAAGTCTTAAAGGATTGCTCCTAGCCAGACCAGGCATTCTGGACTGGTCGACTTACTTGTGATATGCTCCAGTCTTTTAGTTAATAAAAGCCTTGGTTTGGATCAACAAGTCTTTGGTTCTTTCGACGCACACTACAGTGTGTATAATGTCTGTTTGTATATGTGAGTGTGTAGGTGTATGTGTATATGTATGTGCATGTGGTTAGGTGTGTATGTATGTTTGTGTAAATGTGTGTGTTTTTGTAAGAGTGTCTGTGTGTGGGGCAGTGTTTGTGTGGGGAGAGTTTTTGTGTAGGTGTGTGTGTATAGGTGTGTGTGTGTGTGTGTGTGTTGGCATGTGTGTCAGTATGTGTGTATAGGTATGTGTGTGTGTATGTGTGTGTGTGTTGGCATGTGTGTCAGTGTGTGTGTGTGTGTGTGTGTGTGTGTGTGTGTGTGTGGGTTGTTGTAATTTATTTTTAAGATTCAGCCATATTTAAGTGGATAAATCTATCTCGTCTATCTCAATATTATATCAGAACATCAGCTCTTTGTGATTATACAAGATTTTTGTATACCTTTGAACTGACTTTGTTGGATATTATATATTTTCTATTTTAATCTGAATTAGTTGCTTGATTAATAAGATCATTGATAGCACAGTTGAATAGAAGAACCACAGAAATATTATTTGACAGTAGAGTGGGAGGGGGGAGATGTTGAAGGTCAGCTTTGCTCAGAGGTTTCATATATCAAATAAAATAATATGTAGTTGTACATTACATTTCCAAAATGTCCCCCTCTATCATCTCTCTACCCATATCTTAATGAAATTGTCTTCTTGCTTCCATTAACTTCATGGGCTATCTGCTGCACAATGAGAAGATATGCAAGATGAGTTGGGCACCTGGACCGTCCATTCAAAAAAAGTCATGGTTGATTTGCCCCAGACCTCAATTCTTTTTCTGTGCCAGTACCACACAGCTCTCAATTGCCTGATCTTTCAAAAGTAGTTAACAATCTCCTCTTTAAATACCTCCAGTAATCTAGTCTCCAGAACCAGATGTGGTTGGGAATCCTAGAGACCCACCATTCACAGTGAAGTTAAATAAACATTATTTTTTCTCTTTTCTTACTCTTAACCTAATTTAGCCTATCCTTTTGTTGAGCTTTTAAGTAATATAATTAATACTAAGACTTTTGTGATTGGAACAGGCACATCAAATGTGTCAATTTCATACCTGACAAGGAAGTGGTAAAATAGGATGCACCATAAATTGTTCCAGGAGTGAAAGTGATGGGTGTTTTCTTTTAGGGTAATTCCATCAAATCACTCCTTAATTTTCTAAATTGATTGAAATTTGCAATCAGAGTTCAGATTTTGAAGGCATGCTTCATGTTTGGCAAACAGGCCCAGTGTCCACTCCAAGGCAAAGTTCTGCAAATGTGACCATTTGCTCCTTGAATCAAAAATTAAAGGTTTCTTTAACTTATTTTCATGGTCCTGTACTGTTACAATCTCCCTTCATTAAGTAAAATTAATTTACTAAAATGAAGCTATTGCAACACAAGTCATTCAGTATGTGGGCATCTTGAAACTGTCAATGTTGACATTTTGGATGAAAAGAAGGAGGTTGATTTATTTGTAATTTGCATCATTACTTCCAATAGATGAAAAGAATTGTATCCCAGATACCAAAGGAAGCTGATATTGAACTAAAGACAATGATTCATCAAAATAAATATTAGCAAACTATCAGTAAAGTGAAAAATCATAGCACTACAAACTGACATTTGCTGACTTCAAAAAAGGGATTCAAAGAAAGTTGGTGAGAACCTTCCATCTTCTTTTAATTTGTAAACTATCCTTTTAGTTTGGAAGATCATGAAAGAAATCATATTATTAAGAAAGCCAAGAGATGGAAACCAGGGCAGGAAATCATCAGAATCTATCATTTAGAATTGAGTGTCTGAATGTTCTGGGAATGTTTTACTGATAAAAGTGAGCAAGGATGGTCCTGACATTGATCGTTCTATAATAAAGGATATGCTGAGATGTGAAAATAATATTATTTAGCAGTGTCAACATGATTTATTAGAAGGAAATAACATTAGACTGGTCTGTTAGAGTTCCGTGCACAATGGGTGAGAAGGAATCAGAGATTGCAATGGGTTGGATTTTTAAAAAAAATATTTTATTTAAGAATTTTAAAACCACAATTACAATTATTATTAGTTGATACTGTATCGGCTGCTACACACACAGAAACACACCACAGGACATGGTGGAGGTTTCAGTTGAACCATTTATTTGAATTTCGTGCACGTCCCTTTAAGGCCAACGGGACTTCCACCCCATGCAGCGATGACGTCACCACATTGCCCGGGGCGCAAGCTGTGACCTCAGTCACGAGGCAATGAGCAAGCCCCGACGGCTTCATCTTTCTGCAGCTGCCTCACCAGTGCGGCGGTACAAGCAGGGCCGGTTCGCTCACAGAGATGGGCACAGCCACAATGCAATGAAATATTGAAAAAAAAATGTGGTATTTCATTCCCTCCCTCCATCCCTCCCTGCCTTCCCATCCCCCTCCCCTCCCATCCAACCCTACATAAAAAAAGAAAAAGAAAATAGGAAGAATGCCAAAAAAAGAATATAAAAGATCTCATTACACATCATGTTGGAGCTAAGGTATATCAACACAATGAACTTTCTGAGAGTCCTTCCAATTTTCAATGGGTTGGATTTTTGAAAAACTTTCAGTAAGGTCTTGTAATGGAAGATAATAAAGAAAATTAGTGCTCTTGGAATTTGGAATATTAAAATAACATGAAAGTTGCTTTACTGACAAAGTAAAAAGTAAGAATGATCATCTCCTTCTCAGGTTGACAAACTGTGACTGGTGGGGCATGGTAGGGATCGATATTTAAGCCTCAACTATTCATAATAGAACATAGAACACTGCTGCACAGTATAGGCCCTCTGCCTTCAATGTTATGTCAACCAATATATTCTGACCAAAAAAAAAACTAAAATTCTCTATTTTTTTTCATCCATTTGTCTGTCGTAGAGTCTCTTAAAACCCCTATTGTTCCAGCCTCCACCATCACACCTGGCAAGGCATTCCAAGTACCTTCCACTCTCTGTGTAATAAAACACCCCTGATGTCTCCCCTGAACTTCCATCCTTTTACTTTGTACAGATATCCTCTTATATGTGCTACCCCCACCCTGGGAAAAAGGTGGTGGCTGTCCACCTTATCAAGGCCTCTCAGAATCTTGTAGACCTCTATAAAGTCACTGCACATCCTTTTACACTTCAAAGAGAAAAGCCCTAGCTAGCTTGGCTAATCTTGTCTCATCGAACATTTTGTAATCCAGGCAACATCCAGGTAAATCTCCTCGGAACCCTCTCCATAGCTTCCACTTCCTCCCTATAATCAGGTGACCAGAATTGATCACAATATTCCAAGTGTGGCCTCATCAGAGATTTGAGGAGTTGCAACATGTCCTCCCAACTCTTGAACTCAATCCCCTAACTAATGAAGCCCAGCATCCCAAAGAACTTTTTAACTATCCTATCAAACTGCCTGACAATCTTGAGAGATATATGGATTTGAACCCCAAGTTCCCTCTTCTTCCACACTGTTAAGTGTCCGACCATTAATCCTGTACTCAACCTTCAGGATTGACCTTATCCAACTGCCACCTTTCTTCCCAACATTGCATCATGTCTATATCCTTTTGTAACCTATGACAACCTTCAACACTATCCACAACTCTTCCAAACTTCGAATCATCTGCAAGCTTACTGACCCATCGTTATGATCTAAATGATTTGGTGGAGGGGAATGAAACATAGCATTTTCAAGTTTGTTGAGGCATTCACAAATGAAAGGTAAAGGTACAAAGATAAATGTAAAGATTCCATTATTGTCACATTAAGGGATATATTTCCAGTTACCTAAGGGATATGGGGAAAGTGGAGGAATATGGTGATGTGGAAGATGATTAACCATTACCTACTTGAATAGAGAATCAGGCTGAGAGAGCGAATTGGCCTACTGTTACATTCTTATGTAAAACCATTTTATAAATTCCTTCAAAATAAATTTTGCACATGGATGCAGTTGAGGCTTTTAGAAGTGAAAACAAAAATATTGATCTGATTTAGAAAGTGGCAGGAGGCACAGAGCAGGGAGAATTCTTTCATGAGCCAAGTTTGCATTAGTAAAAAATGCTATAAATTTGAATTTACCTTCCACAAAGGACAATTGTTACCTTTTCACATTTAAATAGGTATTTGACTGATTTTTACTGATCAAAGTTATTGAGTGATATGGACAAAGTTGGTGACAGATATAAATACATAGATTTGCCATGATCACATTGGATTAACAAGTTAGCAACTGAAATGGATTAAACAGACTGTCTGACTGCTATCTACCTTTAGATCCATGGTTCTCCACTTTTTTCTTTCAACTCACATACCACTTTAAGTAATCCCTATGCCATCAGTGCTCTGTCATTAGTAAGGGATTGTTTAAGTTGACATGTGAGTGGGAAGGGAAGGTTGAGAATCACTGCTCTAGACCCAATTGTTACTGAAATATTTTGCTTGAGAAAAATTGTCATTGGCCCATTTCCTTTGGAGTTAGGAAACCATGCACATAACAAGTCAATTAGGTACGATTAAAAGAGTGGCTTTCAAACTTTTTCTTTCCACCCACACACCACCTTAAGCAATCCCTTACTAATCACAGGGCACCTATGGCATAGAGAATACTTAAAGTGGTATGTGAATGGAAAGAAAAAGGTTGAGAACCAGTGTTTTATATGTTCCTAGGAATGTAGTTTCACATTAAATGCTTTAAATACAAATTAGAAATTGCATATGGGATAAACTACTGAAAAAGGTGACTTACAGTTCTGTGATCATCCATAGTGTGCTGCTCTCTCATCCAAAGTCAAATATACAAGGGAAATTAAACCAGGTTTGTTTGTTTATCCTTTGAAGGCCTTAACCATTCATATAAAGAAAAGGGAATGCCAAACTAAAAGTGGCTTGTATATTCTGAATTCCATAATTTATATTTGATAGGCAAATTCAAAATGATACTGAGAAAGATCCATCCTAACTATGCTTGGTTCTCGACCATCCTGGCAATTCTCCCTGATTTATAAATTCACCCGGTGCACTTATCCACATGCTTTTCTATATTTGAATGTGTAAACATCATCAAACAGGTGAAAAGAAAATTGCAGGAATCTGTTTCCTCTCTCCTCAAAAAAAAAGAGATTCCTCCATTCTGTCAGTATCATCAATTCCTTTAAAGATCTTAGTGGCATTTATAATCAAAGCATTTCAAAACATTTCTGAAACACAAAGAGGAAATTCTTTAATATGAATGTAACAGTAGTCTTTTTGTCATTCTCAATGGTTGGGCATTGATTTTCTTTTACAATATACATGCCCTGAGGATCAATTGGAAAAAGTATCACAGGCTTGAGTGTAAAATAATAAGTTAAATTTGGTTCCTGGGAACATTTTCTTGACATTTCAATTTTTCAGCAATGGAGGTTTCGCTGTAAAATTTGCCTTGGCTTCTGTTCAGCCTTTCCAGTTTTGCGCAACTGAAATCAACAGGATGGATTTAAAATATGACCGTTAAAGAAAGAGTTCCTAATATGGACACCCTGAGGGTTAAAGTATTAACTGATGGCTACGTTCAATTCTACGTTTCCTTATTTTGCATGTTCAATTCTACGTTTCCTTATTTTGCATGTTCAATTCTACGTTTCCTTATTTTGCATGTTCAATTCTACGTTTCCTTATTTTGCATGTTCAATTCTACGTTTCCTTATTTTGCATGTTCAATTCTACGTTTCCTTATTTTGCATGTTCAATTCTACGTTTCCTTATTTTGCATGTTCAATTCTACGTTTCCTTATTTTGCATGTTCAATTCTACGTTTCCTTATTTTGCATATGTCCACAGACCAATGTATGTGTCCTGATAAATAACGTACCAGTTTATTTTTGCTGGGTCTGATGGTAGAAGCAATTAATCACTCATCATCTTTGTTGAATATTTTGTTGTATATTTAATGTTAAGAAATAACAGAAAATAACTGCTCGTGTTTATGCTAAAAGCATGTGGATGAGAACATTCACCACATGGGATTTATTCTTCCAAATTTATTAATGTCTCAAAAGAACATCAGATTTCTGTGTTTTCACTGCAAGATGTGCCCAGCTAGCCTGAATCAGCAATGTTAGGAATGGTATTTATCTTGGATCCACCAACTATAAATTTTCCATCTGTGTTTAATCACTCCCTCACAATTTAAGCAAAATATTTTAGAGGCTTTAAAAACATTACAGCAATCAAAGGTTAAACAACCTGATCCTTTATGTGATCATTACAAAATGTACAAGAAATGCACAGAAAGCTGAGCAGCAGGTGAAAATAGTGACTTTTTTTCATTTACAGGAGCTCTCCTCTGACCCCACGTGGAATGGGGTGGAAAAAAAAAAACCAGAGATGGTTATTTTATTAACATGGGCATTCTTCAAAAGCCAAAAAGAGTGGAAGCAGAATTATGAGGGGATATCCAAACATAAGGCACCTTCTGGGCCAAATTTCTGGTAGTCAGTAATAAATATTCTTGTGACCAAACATTCGCCACCACGTTCGGTGGGAAACTAGCAAAGCCAATAAAAATGCGGAATATAGGCTTTCATTGAAGAGGTCAGTGACCGGAAGCATTAATATTATTTCTCTTTGCACAGATGCTGCCAGGTTTTTCCAAGAGTTTAAATATTGGATCTCCAGTGTATAAATCACTTTTTTATAACCACAGTAAAGATGTGGTTTTAGCATCATTGCCCACAAACTGAGAACAAAAAAGAATTGATGTTTGAATTGAAACTGGATTCACATTCCTCTCTGTCCTCTGTATTGCTGGAAGCAATTATAGGGTGAATGATAGACCATGGGGTGTATTGTAGAACAAAGAAACTTGGGGTACATCATCATTCTAGAAAGGTGGTGGCACATGTGGGAAGGATAGTGAAGAAGACATATGGCATGCTTGCATTCATCAGTCAGGTCATTGAGTACAAGAGCAAGGACATCATGTTACAGGTTACAAAATATTATCCAGTATGCATTTGGAGCATTGTGTTCAGTTTTGATCACCCAGCTATAGATTTTAGATTTCAGAGTACATATATGACATCACATACAACCCTGAGATTCCTTTTTCCTAGGTGTACAGCAGAATTACCACTAATTCATAGTGCAAAAATTAAACTGTACGCAGCGTGAATATGTAAACAAACAGGAACTGTAATGTGACTGCAATACAGAGAGAACAAAAAGAAAATCAATAAAGTGCATAAGTAAGGGTCCTTAAATGAGTCTCTGATTAGAGTTTGCCATCTGAGGGTGGAGGGGTAGCTGCAACTCCTGAACCTGGTGCCCCGAGTCCTATAGCACCTCTTTCCTGAAGGCAGCAGTGAGAATAGAGCATGTGCTGGATGGTGAGGGTCTCTGGTGTATGCTGCTGCTCTCTGACTGCAGCACTCCCTGTGGGTGTGGTTAATAGTGTTTGGCCTATGATGGGCTGTGTTCACGACCTGTTGGTAGGCTTTACGTTCAGGGTTATTGGTGTTTCCATACCAGACTGTGATGCAGTCGGTCAGTACACTTTCCACCACACCTCTGTGGGTTTGTATGAGATATCTCAATCTGAATCTAAATGTATTGTCATAAACATGTCACAAAATTCATTGTTTTGCGGCAGCGTCTCAGTGCAAATATTGGCATAAATTACATTTCAAAAATAAATAAATGGAGCAAGAAAATAGGATAAAGTGAGGTAGTGTCTATGGTTTCATTCAGAAGTCAGATGGCAGAGGAGAAGAATGTATCCTTGTGCCGCTGGTTCCTTGTCTTCAGGCTCCTGACCCTTTTTCCTGATGGTAGCAGTGTGAGCTGAGTGGTGAGGGTCCTGGAGGATAAAGGTTGATTTCATAAGACAAGATCTCTTGTAGATGTCCTCGATGGAGTGAAGAGTGATGCCTGTGATGTTGCTCGCCGAGTTAACGACTCTCTGGAGTTTTTTTTCCCTCTCATGTGCATTGGTACCTCCATACCAATAAGCTAGAAAGAGTGCAGAGAAGATTCATGAGAATGTTATTGGGACGGGTAGACAAATTATAAGGAGAGACTGGATGAGGCTGGATCTTTCTGCTTGGATTATAGGAAACAAAGTGGGGGAGAGAGGAGATTGCTGAGGTTTGGGAGGGGCATAGATAAGGTAAATGCTCATCATCTTTTTCCCAGGGTAGGGGAATTTAAAATGAGAGTGCATGGATTGAAGGTGAGAGGCTCCTTCTTAACATCAAGGGTGATGGACATAAGTATGTGGGAAAAACAGGGACAATTGTGCTGTTTCAAAGACATTTAGACAGGTATATGGTCAGGAAAGGTTTAGAGAGATGTGGGCCAAATGCAAGGAAATGGGTCAAGTTTGTTTGGGACGGACAAGTTGGGCCAAAGAATCTGTTTCCATGCTGAACCCTGATTATAATTCTGTAAATCTAATGCAGCTAGAATTTGCCATAGTGCGGCATCGTAACAATATTCCAATGGAGTATGTTTATACAAACTTCTTTCAGTTTAGAACAATTGAAAATTTCAACTTTGTTAAAACTATCATAAACAAATACTGGGCTGATATGATATCTAAGGCATAGCAGGAAGCATTCATGTTCTTTTTATTAGTTTTGAAGTACTATATTCTTTAAAAAATGTGCTTTTGGTTCTGTACTGAAATCAAGGAAATTAGTTTATTATTTGAAGTGTAGGAATTCTGCAGGTTTAAAAATAAATGAGGAAATATGAGTCCTATCCTGTTCCTTTAGATATTTAAGTTCAGTTTTAAAGTAAATTGAAAATATTTACATTTATCACTGTTTAAAAGACATTTCCATATTATTCTACTTTTTTTGCCTTTTTATTCTTCGATGTTGGCTTGTCTTCAGTTCTTTCCTTTCTGTTGTTAAAAGGCAATTGTAATTGCCTTCAGTGTTAACGCAGAAGTCAGGAACCATAATGGTGTAAATCGAAATCTCACCAAAGAATGGTGAAGCATGATTGCTATGTTTTAAGGCAAGTTAATTTGGTAATCTAGGCAGCTTGAATTGTCCAGGCATTATTAATGAATTAATGTTCTGGCTCCATCCTGAAAAACAAATCTGTAGCTGAGGTATAAACAATGAAGAGTAAACTTAAAGTCACTACCTAGGTTCAGGTCTCACCTTCTATTGCATATTGTTGAATTTTTAAAAAAATAGAGCTACTTTTGTACAAATGATAAATGCATTTGCCTTTAGGATTGTTGCCTTAAAAGTCTCAATTGTCCATTGTCAATTGCTCTATCTTGTATGAAAAGATAACCAGAGACAAATGTGCAGATACAACCTATGGACTACGTTAGACCAGCACACCATAAGAGCAGAATTAGGCCATTAACACCATCGAGTCAAATAATGGCTGTTGTATTTTTCTTCTCAAGCCTCACAATGGTTGACATCCTTACTAATTAAGAACCTATCAACAATCAACAATGCACCCAATGAAGTTGAGTTAACAATCCCAGCTGGAGTCCTAGCATTGAAACTACCAGTGACAAAATCCTGCCGAAAACAAGGAAACATTTCTAACAGATTTCTTATTAAACTTGATGAGTGATTGCAATCTTACATCTCCACCTCCATGAAGTTCAAAGTTCTACACTTGATTTGCTAAATTGTCCTCGAAAATGTGGCTTAGTACCCAAGAAACAGATTTCATTATTATTCTGAATTTTTACCAGTATTTCATTTACAATTTATGGGTCGATTTTATTTTTACTCTTTCTCAGGTTTCTTTCCAAATCAGTGAACATGACCCCATTCTGTTGAACCCCAGTTTGGTTAAGGAATGCCCTTTACTATTTATTGGAATGCTTTGAAGAAATAATAGGATTAGCTTGGCCCTGGTCCTTTCCTTGGTACTCAGATTATATTCAAAATATGAAATGGAATCAAAATTAAGAGGGGTCATTGTTATATTTTATATCTATGCATGAGTGGCAGCACTGTTGTAAACTTGAAGCCAAACCCTTGCATCAAACCAGTTACACTGAAAATATTGCACAAAGTTCAGCCCTCCACTGGCACTCCCTCAGGAATGAAACAAAGTTATTTTATCACTGCAGAATGCAAATGCTGGAATCTAGAGCAAAAGAAAAATGACAGGAGGAAGTCAACGGCATCAGTAGGTGAAAAAGGATGGTGGATGTTTCAGGTTGGAACCCTTCATCAGGAATGATTTTATCACTACCTAGTTGGGTGTAGATACCATGTCTAAGGGTTGCTTTTAATGGCTGAAGTGTCTCTCAGCACCAGGATGACGTCTGACTGAATGCAGGCCATAGTTGGGGGATTTTGTTCCCATCAAAATTCAGATTTATTGTCAGAGTACATACGTGGCATCACATACAACCCTGAGATTTCCTGTGGGCCAGACAGAAATTCTACTTTTTGGTAGCACAAAAAAGAAATGTATACAAAAGAAACTACCTGTTGAATATGATGCCAGATACAATTGCCCTCATGTTTTTGTTTGGCTGCTTTTTCTTTGACCTGAAGATTTTTCTATGGGAAGAAGCACAATTGTGGTTACTTGTGGCCTATGGTGGCCCCGTACCTGCAAATGAAAAATTGACTGACGCCCAAAAGGAAAACATTGAAGGTTAAGTTAGACAGTCCCTGTAAAATATGGTGTACCATAAACACAGCTGGAGACTACAGGACTGCACTTTACTAACATTCCTTGAACCAGGAAATATCAGCAGTTGCGGAATTAGGAAACAATCTCGACAACATTTAGTCCTTCATTCCCATTCCTCTTTACTGTGCCTCAATTAGATGTTTTTAGGAAACAATCCTTGTTATCTTTCTTCAAATTTAGATCAAAATTGATTATCTTTACAAAAGGAAAGCTAGTCTTGATGATCCTGGCAATGGTACGGGTATTGCAAATTCACAAGGTAAAAAAAACCATTGTGAGTTCTGAGGAGGAAGGAGGCATCAGAAGGCAGTTTTTCACCCAATGAGTTGTGAATCCTTAGAATACTTCACACAGTTGTCTGTGGATCTTCTGTGCCTACCCTCACTTTGCCTTCAAGATTGGTTATAGATGTTCAATCATTAAATTGAAATCAAAGGAAATAGATCAAATGGGAAGAATTTAAAAGGGCTGCCATTATTGGTGAAATGCCAATGCTCAAGAAATCATATGAGCTACTGCTCATTCTATTTCTGATAGATTAAAGTTCATTTATTCTGAAGTATATGAGCATTCTCCTATTCCACACATAAAAATTCAGCATACAATGATTGTTACATCATTCCAAGAGAATCACCTCAGCAAATCTTTCTGGAAACTTCGTTACTAATCCTTCCTTGTGTGAAGAATTTGACACTAGTCCTAAAATCGCATTGTCCTGACTTGACTTAGACAAATTTAGTTAACTTTTGGCATTTGCAATTCCTCTGTTTACTTTTCTTTCATCAAATCACTTAAACCAGAGATCAGCTGCCTTAAAATTGATCCCCTGTCAGTGAAATTAAATTTCCAGAAGTTGATTACAATGCACTAATGCCACATTACAGCTTTGTCCTGCTTCCATCCAGGAGAATCAATTTCCAGGCAAATGTATTTTGGGATTATTATATAGAATCCACTGTTTAAATAAGAACAAGACTGTATGAATCAATTCAGTCAGTACTTAAAAGTGCAACTTCAGAAATAATATCACAAAGAAATTAAAATGGAAACAATAAACACATTCTGTGTGGACAGTGATTCTCACAGATCATGAGAATTGAATTGTTTATTATTGACATGTGTACCGAGATACATAGAAAGACCTTGTTTTGCATCCTATGCAGTCAAGTCATGTACAGCAGATAATGCAAAATAAAGCAGAAGTGCAGAAAAAAATGTAGAAGAGACAAGAGCGTGAAGACAATGCAAGAACAATGTTTTACAAGAGCAAGAGATGATGTTTATGCATTGGATAATCAAGAGTCTGGATAACATTGGTAAAGAAGCCTTGAATCTGGTGGTATGTTTTCCAACTCACATAGTTTCTTCCTGACAGGAAAGGCAAAGAGATTGTGGCCAGCGTGGGATATGTTCAGAATTATGTTGCCTGCTTTTCTGACATACCTGGAAATGAAATGGATAGTGTCAGTAAAAAGGAATCTAATAATGCTCATTTGAAGTACAGTAAAACCCCAGTGTCAGGCTCAAATGGGGATTGGTAGACGCCGGATAAGTGAATTTTCCAGTTGCTTGAAATTGCGTGTTGCATGATTGGTGAACTAACTGCTAGGAGACGCCAATTTTAAACTTGCATTTTTACCTATTTATTTTCTGTGCTTTTTTTTGCCAGTTGCTTGGATTCTGGATAATGGGGATTTTACTGTATTTCTCAGATGGGCTGTTATACCCAAAATTTCCCCTAAAAATCTATGTATTAGATTCTTGATGAAGGAATGATTAAGATTTCAAAGGCATGATATGTTAGGTTGGTGCCCAGGGGTTCAATAGTAACATTTTTTAAAAAGATAAATAATTGGAGAAAACAAATGCAGGATCATGAGAAAGGTGAAGAGGAGTAGAAGTGCAAGACAGAACCATGGAGTTCTACAGCCTGGAAAAAGGCCTGAGACCTGACTTGTCCATACCAACCAAGCTACTCCCATTTGTCTGCATTGGGCTCATTACCTCTAAGCATTTCCTGTCCATGTATTTGTCTAAATGTTTTTGAATGTTACAGTTGTCTCCACTTCTACCACTTCCTCTGGCATCTTGTTCCATCCATCCATCCATCCATCCATCACCCTCAGTAGGAAGAAGATGCCCCTCAGGTCCTTTTTGAAATCTTTCCTCTCTCACCTTGAATCCATTCACTCAAGTTTTAGATTGCCCTCTTCTGTGAGAAATAATGTGACTATGTGATAGTACAGATTCTATCACCAATGTGTATATGTACAGATTGTAGTGTAGGATGACTGTGATTGGCTGAGAGTGTATCCACGCCTACTGGCAGGTCTTAAAGGGTTGCTCCTAGCCAGACCAGGTCATTCTGGTCTGGGCGAACTACATGTGATATGTTCCAGTCTTCTAGTTAATAAAAGCCTTGGTTTGGATCAAAAGTCTTTAGTTCTTTTGACGCGCCCTACAGACTATACACCCTGTCTAACCCCTTCATGATTTTATAAACTTCTATAAGCTTCCCCCATCAACCCCCCCCCCCACCTTCTATGCTCAAAAACATCCCAACCTATACAGCCTTTCCTTATAATTCAAGCCTTCCAGTTCTGCCAACATTCTTGTGAATCTTTTCTGCACCCTTTCCAGCTGAATATTGTATTTCCAATAGCTCAGTGACCAAAACCCCAATGTGTTGACACTCTCTCCAATGTCTTGTTCAGTTGTAACATGATGTCGCTGCTCTGATACTCAGTGCCTCAACCAGTGAAGAAATGTGTGCTGAATGTCTTCTTCATCACCTGGTCTATCTGCATCACCACTTTCAAGGAATTGCCCCACAATTCACAGTGTAAGTCCTACCTAGCAGAACCTGCCGAAGTGCAATACCTAGTACTGGTCCAGGGTTAGATTCCATCTGCCAGTCCTTGGCTATTTTCCCAGTTTATCTTGATTCTGTTCTTACAAAAACCTACCATTGAGCAAAATGGACTGTTGCGCACCCAAATAATGTTGAGACTCCATAATCGTGTAAGGTAGCAATCATAAATTGAGATTTTTAAAAATGCGGAATAAATGATTAATGCCATCCATGCACCATTTTGTAAGTCAAGTCAAGTCAAGTTTATTGTCATCTGATTGTACAAGTACAACCTGATGAAACAGCATTCTCCGATCTTTGGTGCAAAACATGCAGACACAACCAGGCATAACACACATACAAACAAGTTTTATATATATATATATATATATATATAGGACAAGTATTTAATCAACACAAATAAATAAATATTGTTTTATACAAATGAGAGTTTTAGATGGTTGGTGTGAGCAGTTCCTTCCTTTGGTCGTTCAGACTTCTTATTCCCCGCAGGAAGAACCTGTTCATTAGCCTGGGGCTAGCTCTGATACTCCTATATCACTTCCCCGACGGGAGCAGCTGTGTGCAGGGTGGAAGGGGTCCTCGGTAATTTTCAGTTAATAATCCCAGTAGATCATGATGATTGGGGGGGGGGGGGGGAGGGAGATTCCAGTGACCCTCTCTGCCACTCTTATGGTCCTGTGGATTGACCTCTGATCCATTTCTCTGCAGCAACCATACCACACTGTGATGTAGCCAGCCAGGAAGCTCTTGATAGAGCTCTTATAGAAGGTTGACATAATGGTGGCCGGTAGCCTTGACCATTTCTGTCTTTTCAGGAAGGGCAGTCACCATTGCACCTTCCTGACAAGTGAGATGCTGAGTTACCATGATAGGTTACTCGTTAAGTGAACTCCAAGGAACTGGTGCTCTCCACTCTCTCTACTGCAGAGTTGTTGATGTATAGGGGAGGGTGGTTGTTCTTCGTCCTCCTGAAGTCCACAATCATATCCTTCATCTTGTCCACATTTAAACTTGGGTTGTTACTCTTGCACCATTTCATAAGATTTTCCACCTCTTCTCTGATGGGCAACTCATCATTGTTGCTGATGAGGCCAACGACTGTAATGTCATCTGCACACTTGATGACACTGTTGGGCTGGATCTGGCGATGCAGTCATGGGTCAATAGCATGAACAGGAGCGGGCTGAGCCCACAGCCAGACAGTGCTCAATATTCTGCTACTGACCCAAACAGACTGTAGGAAGTCCAAGATCCAATGACAGAGAGGGGTGCTGAGTCCCAGTGAGGACAGCTTCTCCACTGGCCTCTGGGGAACGATCATATTAAATGCCGAGCTGAAGTCAATGAACAGCATCCTGGCGTATGAGGCATCATTCTGCAGGTGGGCCAGGACAGAATGAAGCGACAAGGATATAGCATTATTTGTGGAATGATTTCTTCTATAGATGAACCGAAATGATCCAACGTCTCTGGGAGATGTGTTTTGATGGGTTCCAGCATTAATCACTCAAAGCATTTCAAAATGGTGGAGGTCAGTGCCAAGGTACGGTAGTCACTGAGGCCCTATTGGGTACCGGGATGATGGTGGTTGTCTTGAAAACTGCAGGAACGAAAGACTACTGCAGTGAGGTGTTGATGATGACCGTGAAGACCTCCGTCAATTGGTCTGTGCAGTCCTTCCGTGCCTGACCAAGTATTTCACCTGGTCCCACTGCCATAAGTGGGGTCACCTTGGATAGGGTTCTCCTTACCTCGACTGTGGCAGTTCATTAGGGAGACATGGAGCTTTCTTTAGTGTCATCCTGTTCTTCTCATCAAACAGTGCATAGACGGTGATCAGTCTGTCTAGAAGGGAAATTTATTATCCTTAATATGCAAGGTTGACTTGTGATCCTTAATAGTGTTAATCTCTTGCCACATGCACCTCATGTCAGCGGTGTCATACAGCTGTCTGTGGATCTTCTGTGCCCACCCTCACTTTGCCTTCAAGATTGCACAGGATTGGAAAACTACAGTAGGTGAAACAACATAAAAGTAGTGGGCCTGAAAGAAGGCAAAGAAGGGTCAGATATGAAGGAATTTATAAAAGGATGGATCCCGAAGGTGTTGGGAATGACAGATTCACATGAAGAAATAGAAATCGAAAGGGCATATAGAGCACTAGTACTGAAACCAACACCACATCAAAAACAGAGATCCATATTGGTAAAACTTCTAAGATATACGACAAGAGAGAACATACTGGAGCAGGCAAGAAAGAAGGTTAGAGAAGACAATGAGCTGTTGGAATATAAGGGACAAAAAATATTTTTTTACCTGGACATAAGCTTCAAACTTTTAGAGAAGAGGAAGGAATTCAACACAGCGAAAACAATCTTATGGAAGAAAGGTTATAACTTTATATTAAGACATCCAGCAGTACTCAAAGTATTTATTCCTAGGGAACAGAATAGACTGATTTTAGACCCAAAGGAAGCCCAAGAATTTGCTGAACATTTGCAGGACAGGAGAAGAGAGGAGGAGGAGTGACAAGAAGTGACAAGAAAATATACAAAAATATGTAAAAATATAAAGTAAGGATAATGTATATATAAAGATTTAAAGATGATAAGAGAAGGGGGGAAAAGGGGGAGAAAAAGAGAGAGAGCTTTGTTATATGTATAGGAAAATAATGTTCTTTGGGGGGGCTGGCGGGGTGGAGAATAATGGTCACTGCAAAATCAGTTGACGATTGTGAGTAAGTTCGCAAACCGAATGGAAAGGGGGTTTGTGGTTGCCGTCAAGGGACAAGGGGAAATCCAAGGAGAGGAGGTTCATTTGGGGTTAAAGGATTATGGCTTGTGGGGATTGTTGGGGTATTTCATGTCTTAAGTGCATTGTCATATATTGAGATTAAAAAGGAAAACTTAAAAAAGAGTAATGGGAAAAAAGGGGGTGGAGGTGGTGAAGAGGCGGAAAAGAAGTGAAAATAAAGATATAAGGTGGCCACGTTTGACTATAGGACTATAAACATTAATGGAATATATAACCAAGTTTAAGTGTATCCCATTGGGAAAAAAAAATCACATATAATTTAAAAGACAAAGTTTCAATGTGTGAAAAGACCTGGGAACCATATATGGAACATAACAGAAAGAGCAGGCCTCGGACCACCACCCACCTAAAATGATAAGAAGATAAACACGATCAGATTTGATGTGCATAAGTAGATGATACGTCTTTTTTGTTTGTATTCCTTTTGTATAAAGATATTGTTTTATTGTATTTTATATGTCCAATATTTACTGTTTTTGGACAGGGTGGGAAGGGGGAAGGGAGGGATGGGGGAAGAAAAGAGAAAATGTCACTGTGAATATTTAAAGAGATCCATCTGTAAATATATTGGTTGATATGGTTCATAGTGTGATAAATAAAGAATTACAAAAAAAAAGATTGCACAGGAGTGTTCAATTCTGGCTGATCTTAGTGCAATCCTAAACTTTGTCCTGAAGGCAGCATCACAGGCTCTGAGAAGGGCCCAGACCTCTGCATCCAACCAAGGGTTTCTGGTTAGCCCTGGTTGTGAAGCATTTGATCTTGGTAACATCCTCAATGC
This sequence comes from Narcine bancroftii, assembly GCF_036971445.1. NCBI lineage: Eukaryota > Metazoa > Chordata > Chondrichthyes > Torpediniformes > Narcinidae > Narcine > Narcine bancroftii. Next base: position 11,305,011 of record NC_091476.1, on the reverse strand, counting down.
ACTTGCTGATGTAGCCAGTCACTGAGCTCATGTACTCCTCTATGACCATAGTAGGTGGCCACCTCCCTGAAACAGCTTCAGTCTGTGGTCTCAAAGCAGCCTCCAAGCCCCCCAAATCCCCAGCCACGTAAGCAATATGTACAGGGGGGCTTCCACAAGATTATTCTGCACTTCAAACTGATGAAGGTAAGTTAAGGGGGAAAAATGGAGAAAGAACATTGGATTGTAAATCATAAATGATTCCTTGATCCTAATTTATCCCTGTTCAAAAACATGATATTTTATGCAAAATTATGTGAATTAATATCTGTATCCATTTTTCAGTTCAATGAGCATTAAAATCAATATATTAATTGAAATGTTAATCTAGCTAATAAATAAGTAATATCATCAGTAATTTTATTATTCATATTCAGAATGACTGCACTAATTAATTTCAATGGCCCAAAGATAATGTAACTTCTTTACGTAGCAACAAGTTACTTACTTCCCATTAAAAAATAACATTAAAATTACAGTTTAACCATGACAAAGACAGATTCAAGCATTACAGACCCCAGAGTATAGTGCATTTTACATGAGAAGTGTTGTCAAGCTGTTTGACTGTAATTACATAACTTGACAATTTTTTCTGTTATAGAAGGGATTTCATAACAGGATCTCATTGACATTCAGAAAACAGCAAAATAAATCTGCATTCCCCAGAGTGTTTAAATGTCACTCATGTTTTCCCAGTTAAAATCTTATCTTCCTAATGTTCTTTTTAAAAGGCCTAAAACGATTATAAAATCTCACATATCCACTTGAAAACCATCTTCACTGTCAAACGTCCATGTTGATTTCAGAAACAACAACCATTATTCAAACAGTCGAACTGAATTTCTCACAGCTGCTCCCATCCCGCTCAGACTTCATCGACCACATGCATCCTGCTTCATCCGTCACTCCATTCTTCCAGTGAAGGGAGAGTATTCCTCAGTTGCACAAGGCTGAACCAGTGACTCTCAAGGGCAGGGAATGTATCACCATGTCTAATAAAATTGGAGAGAGACTCGCGGAGCACATTACGGACACTCCATGGGGTCTGAAAGGACTCTCTTTCTTTCTAATGGGGACCAAGGACCGTGAATGGTGACTCTTTGGCTGCCTTACGGAAGGCAGAAGGCAACTTTGTGTAATATTACAGGCTCTGAACTATTACATGATGAAAAAGGAATCTTGAATCTTGAATTATCCATTGGAACAATGTTCTCAGTGCAAAACGGCTTTGCTGGCTCACAGAACTACCTAGAAAAAAAACACTTGCAGAAAATTGCCAGGGGGAGACCACCAGGAGCAACATTACTAGCACTGGTAACGTTCGCATTGTCTGTTGTAAGCAGGGACAAAAAACCCTGCTGGCAACATACACATTGAAGTGCAATCAATTACACAAAGACTGAAGTTGACGAGACTGAAGGTTTTTTTTCACAAGAGACGGACACCATCCCTGTGCTGAATCAGACTCAAACCGGGGGCAGGCTTGTAGTACGACTGCCTTTATGAGGAAGAAAGGGGGAGGAGTCACGAGCCGGCCAGTGAGAGCAAGGTCAACCAGGAAAGGTCATGTAATTTACTTATAATGAATATGTACAATAGTGGTTTTCATCACACATATGTACAAACTTTTCCTGCTGCCTCCACCTCTATACATTTCCATTTCTATTCTTCATATGCCTCTTGATTCAACCTATCTTTTCCGTCTCTCTACTTCCTTCCCTTTTTGCCTCCTAGTCTATCACTCTCACTGATGCACCCACATTTTATCCCTCTTCACCCCCAATCATTCTTTGATCTTGAACTTGCTGCGAACTATGCCCATGACCTCCAAACAGTGTCACAGTGTTGACAATTGTAACAAAGGCCAAGAACCATGCACTATTCACAGGATTGAGGCAGTGGAGAGGGAAAATGGCATGGCCTGGTAACACAGTGTTGAACTGGACAGTTACTATTGCTGAGGAAGGAGCTATGGTCTATAAGGAAGTTTTTTGAAAGGCTCAGGAAGTAAGAAGATTCTTACCACAGCAAATGTGAGGATTCTACAATGCACTTTAACTGACAAAATTTTTCATATCTGCCTGTTTCTCTCTCTTTCCCATCCCCCCTCTCTCTCATAACCATACACACACACACACACACACACACACACACACACACACACAGGTCACACATATTTATGCACAAACTACCAAAGGCTGCTGCTAATCCATTTCTGGTGGATTTTGCAAATGTTTTAGCAGTTTTCTGATTGGGTATTAGAATTATACCTTGTATGTAGCTCATTGGAAAGGTCTTAGTCCAATTCTTCATCAATGTTTCAAGAGCATGTAGGCTTCAATACATTGCAATCAAAACACAGAAATGCTTGAGGAACTCATCCAGTCTTACAGCATCTATAGGAGGTAAAAAAAATATAACTGACGTTTGGTCTGATCCCTTCCTCAAGGTACGAGTGAAAAAAGACTGGTGTCTGAATTAAAGGCTGGAGAAAGAAAGGGGAAAGAATGAGAGAGGGAGGAGTCCAGACCAACAGACAAATTCGACATGATAAGAGGAAACCTGAGAAATGATTTTCGGCTCTGTGAAAGAGACAGAGGGAAAAGGGAAGAGAGAGAGAAACAGACAGACAGACAGACCGATAGAAGAAAGGAGACAGGGGACAAAGATGGAGGGGATGGGAGTGTCTAGCAGAAATCAGAGAAGTCAATGTTAATGCTATCCAGTTGGAGGGTGCCCAGACAGAAGAAAGAGGTGTTCTTCCTCCAATTTGTGGGTGGTCCCAGTTTGGCAATGCATGAGACCAAGGACAGTAACATCAGCAAGGAAAGAGGGTGGGGAATTGAAATAGATGGCCATTTGGAGATCCACGCTTTTTCGGCAGATAGAACCAAGGTACTCAATGAAGCAATCTCCTATTCTGTGTCCATTCTCTCCGATGTAGAGGAAAACCTTTCCTCTTCTTCACAGACCTAAAATGTTGGTAATATATCTTTTCCTTCTATGGCCGCTGCAAGACTGGCAGTGTTCCTCCAGTATTTCAATCACAGTGTCTACAGACTTTCATATTTCTCTTTGCAGTTGTGGGGAAATTGATACCATGTTTCAGCATACCGTAAGGTATCCACTGAGTCCAGTGTCTGCAGAGAATGGACTTTTGAGAAAGGGACCTCAGTAAGATCAGGGCAATGATGTAGTTCTAAATATAATTAGGTTAATTACATTGACATGCAGCTGATGTTTTGCAGTGGTGTTAGGTGGGAACTGTTGGGAAACCATTGTGGTCCATGGCATGGTTATCTGCAGCCCGTGCTTGCAGCTTTCGAAGAGGAAAAAAGTGGAAGGGAAAAATCCACTTCTTGTGATCTATATGAATGGCAGTGGTATAGGCAAGACTAAGATGGAGATTCCGCTGAAGGAAAATAAGCAGCCAGAGTCAAATTAAAGAAGGACCACAAAAGTAATCATTTTTGGAGTTACCCTAAACCGCACACAAATTGCATCGATCTAAGAGTTGAAGGAGTGGTCAATAATACGGAATAACGTATTCTTTTCAAAAGGTTTGCTTCCTGAAAAAAAATTGGGGATTATGATGGAAAATTTCAAACTGAACACAAAGATACTTACAGATTTTCTGTATCGCGTAGAAAGTTGGGTAAACATTAAATTAACTTTTATTGAATTTAGCATGCTTAATTACAGAATGATCCTGACACATTGCATTATTTCAATTGACCTCAAAATGTTTTGTCACTGATTTTCATTTGTACTCATCATCTGATGCCTCTCATGTCAGCATCCAACAATAGTCGGCCAGAATTAATGGATTCCAGTTTCTCTGATACTGGTTTTCCACGGATGAAATGCTCTGGTGAAACCTTTCACCATGCTTGTCACTGACGGCACCGAGATCAGCAGGGAAGAGGTCCAAGTGAGAATGCAGAAAATGAATTTCCAATAACATGCTGCACTTCATGGTTTTGTCGGCTTGAAGTAGACTTAAAATATGACAGGAAATCACTAAAGTAGGTTATATCCAAAAAAACAGTATGTAATTTAAAAAATGTTAAGGTGATTTTTGTGATCAGCAGCCCAAAATCCATAAAATGCACCCAAAAGTATTCAGGAAGCAGTGGTGGTGATAAGTGGGGCTGTTCCATTGGAATGGCCTTCCATGGTGGGGGATACCTGCTACTCGTGGGTTGTAATTTGTTGGTCGAAGAAGGGAAACAATTGGCTCCCTCCAGTGGTGCTGATTTGAATCATCAAGTGGATCCTGAAACAGAAAGTCATTCGGCAATTACCATTCTAAAATGGTTGATGTGTCCGGCATTTCAGACTGGCTCCTTATAATAATGTGGATGTGGAAGAATCTGTGACAACATAATTTAGGAAACACAATGAATTACACAAGACTGAAGTTGCCGAGACTGAAGAGATGGACAGTATCCCTGTGTTGGCTTCTCACACTGGCCTGGACTCGAACTGTGGCATGACAGCCTTTGTGGGGAAGAAAGAGGAGGGGTCATGAGCCAGCCAGTGAGAGCAGGTTCAACCAGGAAAAGTCATGACATCTACATATGGCAAATATATAGAGTAGTGGTTTCATCACATTATGCAGGCTCAAAAGAACATCACTTCCTCTTCCTTATGCCTCTCAGTGTTAATGCTGAGGAAACCCATTCTGGCTCTATCGAGGTACAGTCCCAATTCTCCACAGCTCTACTAAGCCTGAACAAGCAGCAAACTGAGTCCCAGGGACAGAACCTTTCATCTCTCCATGATATCAGAACTGCTGGCAGGGAGCAGACAGCACAGTTTCAAGGGCCATTTGCCAGCCATGGCAAAGCCTGGAAGCTGGTCTGATAGTTGTACAATCTGTGCAATAAAAACTTACCACATCTTTTGTAAGGTACTCTGAGAGAAGGGTTGAAAATAAGACAAATGAGATTAAGTTAGCCCTTAAGCTTTGCATTCTGCTTGTCATTCATGAATTGTTATTTGAAGAATTGCAGCAGGGTTGAAAAAGAATATTTATCTTATTTATTTACAATGTGGTAGAGGCTGATTCCAGCCATTTAAACCCATACCACCCAATTAACCTACAATCCCACACATTTTGAAGGGTGGGAGAAAATTGGAGCACCTGCAGAAAACCAACAAAGACATAGGAAGAATGTACAAACTCCTCACAGACACCATAGGATTTGAACCTAGGACACGGGCGCTCTAATAGCATCGTGGTAACTGCTATGCTAATCATGCCACAAATATTCTGATGCAGACAATTTTTGGGGACACTAGGACCTGAAAACTATGAAGTTAGCTTTGCAGTGAATAGATTGATACATTAATTGGTCTGCATTGATAGTAATTTGGAAGTAATTTGAAATGAGACCATGAGGCTGCTCTGTTTATGTCTTGATCAAGAGAAATAATGACCATTTGCAGCTGCTACCTAATTATCCTCCAAATCAAGGGAAGGCTATAATGAGTTGGTGAGTAGAAAACAGAATTGATGCAGTCATCAATAGAAGATTGTTGAGTGCCCTTCTGACTTCATTGAGTCACATTAGTATTTTGTATTGATCTAATCCCAACTGTTTACATGTGATATTTAATGAGCTCTCATTATTTGTGGAAAGAGAAAGTGGGTTTTCATTTTATTCTCATGAACTTTCTGGAAATTCTTATTGTTTTGCAAGTCTAGATGATGTTAATAAATACATTGATTCAATTACCATTTTCTTGCTGAGGGAGTATTTGTTGAACAATCCTCCTGAGAACCGCTTTACACTATCAAGAAGGTGTGTGTCCATTTAAAATCAGGAACTTTCTGGAAATCATTACCACCTGGCTGTCTTGTTAAAAATGGTGGCATCACTGGGAGGTAATTCCTAAGACTCAGCAAATGTGCAAAAAGATAATGCTGGAGAAACTCAGTTGGTCAAGTGGTGTATTCTTATATTGCAAAGGTATGTAGCCAACATTTCAGGCTTGAGCCTTCATTGAGGTACAAGCAAAATGAATGTATCTTTGCTATATAAAGGACACTGTTTAACCTGCTGAGCTTCTCCAACATTGTGGTCTTATTTTAATCACAGTGTCTGCAGGCTTTCTCATCTCAGCAAATGTGTGAGTGTTTAACAATGAGTGTACAGAGTGGAAGGAATACTGCCTCCACAGCACATCCATTGTTGCCTTTGAGGGAGTCTGATGTGAGATGCCTGAAACTGAGAATGTGGCCTGGCTTGCTTCTTGCATTTCTCCTTATGGTTGTACTGGTGTAACCTTGTTTAATGGTTCTTCCCTTGATCCATCTCAGCAGATACTGTCTCAGCTTGTTTACTGGTTAAGTAATGCAGTGAACAGCTCACTGCTACCAAGAATATGTCTGGCTACTGAATATAAAATGAGGTAAAGAACAAAATCTAATTTAATTCTCTTTGGTATAAATGGTTTCCATACTGCTGGTGACAGCAGCATGGCTGTGATTGCTGTAGAGTTCCAGGTGCATAGTGAGTTGTGAGTAGAGTGCAATGCCAAATGATATCCTCTGGGACTGTGTTCCCCTTGAAAGAGGAGTGGTAACTGTGACCAGCTGTGTCTAAATAAGTTGTGTAAGTTGCCAGCAGTAAATGAGCAATTCAGTAAAGAGGTCATCCTGTACATGAAAGGAGAATTTTTTTTTTAATTTTGGTGGGGAAATCTTTGTATGTTGAGCTTGAGAGCTATAATAGATGTAAAGATGCCTTGTTTTGGAGGAAAGAATGAGCTTTGTAAAGGAACTAGACAGGTCAGGGAGCATCTGTGGAATTAGAGATGGTTGACTGAAAAGTTGACCATCCTTTTGTATCCTCAGGTGCTGCCTGCCCCTGGGTTTCTCCAGCAACCTGTTTTTGCTCCAGATTCCAGAACCTTCAGGTTCTAAGACTTTTGCTTAAAAGCTGATTGCAATCACAATGCAGTTGATCTACCTGTTTTTGGGGATTTATGGGAAAAGTAGGTGAAATCTGCATTTGTGCAGGGGACGACCAATACATTCAATGCAAGTTCTGATGAATGGCAAATTTCGGCTGATGTATAACCCTCAATGTCAAAACCTGAGAAGATGGGTGGGAATGACTTTTACCTCTAAGCGCAGGTATGATTTTCTGCGGGAGATTCTCATGTTGGGTGTTAATGCGGATCACTTGTAGCACAGCTTGTGAAGATGTTGCCCTTTCTGAAGGGTATTCAGAAATGTGGCTTAATGAAACCTGCATAGGCAGATTGCAGGTGCTGAGGCTTCGATGATATCTTGACATCACTGGGCAAATAAATGGGCGTTGGAGGTTGGTTGCAGTGAAGTTGAAAGCAAGCAACAGTATTTTCCCTTTGGTTTTGGCATGCCTTTGATTGAAATTGGGCCTTTTTTTTAAAATCCTGCTCCTTCGAAGCATTCAGCATAATTAAAACCCAATTTTTCCATGAGTGAATAGCAACTTGTTTTCAAATCTTGCCAAGGAGAAACTTGGGGCTTTCACACTTTTTTAAGTCATTTGGGGGTTGTTTGGTGTTGGGAAAATAAGCAGGAGTAAAATCCTGCCAAATGCAAGAATGTGATTTTTTTTAAAGCAATGGGTTCAAATCTAAACAGATTGTATCACTTTGCATAGCTGAAAATTGCATTAAAATGTCTTTTTTCACATTGTGATTAAATACCTAACCCAAACCCATGTTTTACTGGATAATGTTCACGATGATTGAGTGCAGTGGCATGGAAGCAATTCTAGAACATGAAATACTATGAATTATGCATAGGCATTTCAATCTGGAGCATATCCACCCCTCCCAATAATGCTGGTACTTTACAGTATATGGTATCACTTGTGGGATCCTGGAGTATGCTTTCCCACATCTATTACATACTGTCATTGTATTCCTGCATGTATTTCCTATTTAAAAGCTCACTTCCTATGCGTTTTTACTCATTATTTTCTGTCAACATTTTCTATTATAAATTACTCTTCTCACGTTTAGAATTGAGACTAGAGTAAACTAGTCATGTTGTAATTTTAGTTTCTCACAAGTGGGGGCACTAGCCCACACTTTTTTATTTAACCAGATGCTTGGTCTGACTAACTCTATTTCCTTCCAAAGTTGCCTTGCTTTGCAATTTGAGTATGTAATGTAAACTTAGTCTTGTGTAATATTTAGATGAAATTAATTGTATTACAATAGGAACTAGATTGAACCTATGTTTCCAAAACCTATTAAAAATCTTTGAATTTTATATTTTGCCATTGTAATCCAAGTGGTGTAATATAGTTGCTCAGTGGTTTCATGGCATTGGATTCTGAGCCGTTCTAACTTGCGCACACAATGGATCACACAACCTAGTGTGTGCAACACAATAAAAACAGGGGGAAAAAGCTATCCAAATCTAGCCATCCTACCTCGCCACCTTCAGCAATTACCCAAGCCAGTACTGGGATCAAATAGCCTTGAACTAAAACTAAATGGTCTTGAACAAAACCATTATCACTTAATGGACTTGAAAGGAATTTCAAACTGATAAGAATATGTGGAGAAAGTTTATTGGTAAAGGATGGACTTCAAAGTTAATGAACCTAACCTGTGAAGTTGAGAATCTCACTTAGTGGGTATCAGGCAATGGGAGAAGAGATTTGCATGCTAAATAACTTACAAAAGGAAATGTCGATCATAAATTGGAAAAGTTAACTGCTCCAATTGGTCATTTCTGAAATATAAACAAAAATGTTTAAAATGCTCTTTGGGTCAAACAACACGTGTTGAGGGGGGGGGGGGGGGCGGAAAAATAAAATTTCCAATGGATAACTTTTTCTTCATTGGTTCTACTGTGCTGATATAATTATATCAACCACCTCAACATGCTTGCATAATTCCACTTAACACCAGGAAGAAGACCATTACCCAAGTTTGCAAGGCTGTGCGTTTGAATCCATAACAGTAGTTGAACCTGAGCTGATATTTTTAATTAGATCAGATTTATTTTCATTGTGCATAGATGACATCACATACAACCTTGAGATTCTTTTTCCTGCAGCCGTGGCAGAATTACCACTGATTGATAGTGCAAAAAAAACTGTACAGTTTATTCATGTAAACAAAGAATTGTAAACAGATAACAAATGTAAACAAACTGCAATACATAGAATAAAAAGAATCGAAGTGCACAATTAAGAGTCCTTCTGAGTTTGTGGTTGAGTCTGATTGTTGAGGGATAGCAGCTGTTGGTGAACCTGGTGGTCTGAGTCTTATGGCACCAAAACCTCTTTCCTAATGGCAGCAGTGAGAATGGACCATGTGCTGGGCAATGTGGGTCCTTAATGATTGCTGCTGCTCTACGATGGCAGTGTTCCTATAGATGCTCTCAATAGAGAGGAGGGTTTTGTCTGTGATGGTCTGGGCTGTTCATTACCTTCTGAATGACTTTACAGTCAGGGGTATGGGTGTCCCCATACCAGATCATGATACAGCCGTCAGCACAATTTCTAACTTACTAAGGGAATTGTGTGTTATTAAAGCCAATATCCTTTGAATGAAATATTAAGCAAAAATTGCCAGGTATTATTGGAAGAACAAGGGGTTGAGTCAGTATTTTAAAATCAAATGTATTTGTTGTACATTGATGTAATGAGTGGATTTTGATTACAAGGGCATTTTTATTCACATTTGAGAAATCTACATGAAGAAACTTTCAAAAAGCCCCAAGATAGCAGGTGAAGAACACTGAATAAAGTGTGTCAAACAGGATGGGAATGGAGAGAAATGGAGAGAAGCCTTGAATCTTTTTAAAAAGAATAAAAGCAAAAAAAAAGAAACTTTTGCTTGCCAGCTAATAAACCTAGTTTCAAATGCAAGGTGATGTGAGAGTGAACAAACTGTTGGAGGAACATAGAGTTTGGGTAGAGGGGAGGGTATTGTGAATAGATTGAGGCCTTCCATCAGCCCTGCTTAATAGAGCTTTCAGTATTATCCTACCTCCAAATAAAATGAATCTCCATCAAATGCCCAGCTCTGATTAAGGGTGTCAGCCCAGAACATGGGCAATTCCTCTTCCCCACACACACACACACACACACACACACACACACACACACACACACACACACACAGGTTCTTCCAGCTGATTGATTGTTGCTCAAAACTTAAAAGACTAACACAGAGACTTGTGGAAATAAAATGAAAGTACAAGAAAAATTGTATAAATGAGCATGATTATTACATGGCAGATGTAGTGAAAACATTTGGGTTTCACATGAAAGCATCCAAATGTTACTGCAATGTATTTAAAGCTAGAAGTCTGCATAGCTGCTGTTTGACAGTAAGTGGCTCCCTCTGGCAGAAGCTGACGTAGCTACTTTCTGTTGTCTTGAACTATAAAGCCACTGCAGACTGCAAAACAGGCTAGCACTACCTAAACTCAGCTCAGATTTCATTGTACTGTGCAGTCAGATAGAAAACAACTTTAAACAATGTTCTTCTCCCTCGGTGGCATTTGCTTTTTGGTGGAGATATGATGAAGAATTTGAGTATCTGTGCGAAATTAAGTTTCACAAAGTGAGAAAAATCAAGACCTGAGTTGGGAAAGGACCCAGCACCTGCCTCTTTAGTTCTTTTTGAGTGCATAATTTGGATTGTACTGACATTTCATTGGGAATATAATTGGCATTGTGAATAGGATCAATTTGGGAATATCTTCTTTAACTGGAATAAAAGATGCACCTTGGATTCTTCATAGGAACAGTCTTCTCTGTTCAATGGGGATTCATTTTCGTTGGAGGTAAGCTAATACTGAAAGATTACAGATTTGGTTATTAACCAGACAATGAAATAAAATCCCTTGTGCTTATCCATTTTTTCTTAATCTTGTTGCTTTAGCTACAGTAAGTTCTCAATTGTATGTCAACACTTCCCTGTCTCTAGCCTGAAATGCTGGATGTTTTTATGGATGTGCTCAACCTGGTGTTCTTTCAATGACCAGGAACTTTGTGAAGTTGTACATCATTAATGTCTTAAAACACATGTTTGATTTAATAAATAATGGTCCGATTTAGAGTTCCAGTTCATTTTCTGTCTTTTCTTTTAAATCTATTTGTTGGATCAATTTAACTATTAGGCAAAGTGTCTGTTTTAACCCTTAACCACATGTGGTTTGCAAAAGAAATGCTGTGATATCTGTACTTTGCCACTGAGATTTGGATGATTTTTCTGCCTTGTTAGTTCAGATATCAGAAAACTTTTATTCTGTAAATCAATCTTCTGAATCTAGGGGGAAAAGTAGTTTTAAAGGTGCATGTGGCAACTAAAAAAAGCTGAGATGCTTGATTATCTAGTCCCATTTTTGAGCTGAAGGAACTAAGGACATGCAAGTCATTTAAAGTGATGCTGAGAAGAGACTGCTTTTATTTTTTAATTATCACAATGGAAACTACAGGGAAGGTATTAACTGTGCTTGAAAGAGGGATTCAACCCTCACATTTTTATGAAATGCAATTTGAAACCTTAAGTTTAGAGGATACAAATTGGACTTTAATATGGAGAAAAGGGAATAATGGCAACTTGTCAGAACCATGCAAGTTTTTTTTTAAATCAGGTGTATGTATTGTAAGGACTCACCTATAAATAGTCAACTATAGATGATATCCTAAAACAAAAATGGAAAGAGCAGAGGATGTGACAAATGTACAGAATATCCATCAGGATATATGTTTTGGTTCAAGATATTTTGATAAAAGTTTCATTGATCTGAAACATTGTCTTCCACTTGCCCTTCAACCAGTCAGGAACATTCTGGTTTTATTGCAAATATTGTCTTGATATAATTTTATATCATGCCAGAACACCAGAAAGAGCTTCACACAAGGAGTTGCTTCTGAGTTTCTTTGTCTATTATTCTGAAGCTAATTCTTGAAGTAACTTCATCTTGCACTCAATATACTAAGAATAACAGTGGAAAAAGAATATTGGATAAAACTCCTGAACCCTAGCCAGTTCACGCTAATGTTTATTCTCTGCTCTAGATTCTGTCATTTTTCATAAATTTGTCAGCCTAACCGCCTTTCCTAAAGTGCCTTATCTCTCCAAACACTCCTGTAGTGGCAAGTTCCATCATCCTTTTGCTTTAAAAACAAGTCTGTCCTTTTGCAATTCCTTGTTACATTTTTATTGGATTAATTGATGGCTATTGATGGTCTCTTGTTATGCTCTTTCCCCCACAGTGGAAACTTTTTTCCTATTCCAGTCTATCAAAATCTTTCATAGTTTTAAATAAAATCCTTTGGCTTTCTTTTCTCATCCTTGTTGGATATGTGTGTTTACCACTACAATTCTGATCAAAATCCTGATAAATCTGCAATGTAACTTCTCTCCATATCGTTTCTAATTGGTCACCAGAATGGTGTGTAGAGTACTCCAAGTGTGGTCTAACTAAGGTTCAATAAGCAAAGCTTTCCTACTTTTTATCTTCCAGACATGTCTAATGTTTGGTTTGCTTTTATAGCCTTTATAGCACAACTTTCTTTGTTTGTCTATTCACCTAGCCTGACACCTTCCAAGTAATAATACCTCTGTAATTATCTAAAGATGTTATCTTGCACTGTGGTGAACTTCATCTCGTACTGCAAATTTATTAATACCCTCTGCAATTTTCTGCAGTTCTCACTTATTGGCTTGCCTCCTCTTTCTAATTCTCTGTCATCCATAAATTTAGAAAATTATTGATTCCAAGATCTCAATCGTTAGTACAAATTGTGCACAGCAGAGGCCCCAGATCTAATATTTCTGGAATGCCACTTCCAAACTTCTCTCACTATGAATTGTTACCTTTTGCTCTCACTCTCTGCTTGCTGTCTTGAATCTGCTATCAATCCATTCTGCAACTTGAAAACAACTTTGCATTCTCTGACTTTGTTCATCAGTATTATAGGATACCAATCAAAGTTTTTGAAAATCTTGATCAATAATTTCTATTTTGTTAATATTTTGCTACTCTTGCCATTCAAAAGAAAATTTGTCAGGCAGTAAACTTTGTTTTGAAACCTTTGCAGATTATTTGTGTGAGAGGGTGTGGCATGTCTTCCAAACTCGATCGTGTTTTTTTTAGGAGGTCATGAAGATGACTTGAGAGACAGCTAAGAGTTGATTATATGGACTTCAGTAAAGCATTTCAAGTCAAGTCACTTTATTTATTGTTCATACTGTGAACCAAAGAACTTTTCTAAACTTAAATACACATTACACACACATGTGCTTAGAATTCGAGGGGGGGACTTAAGTAAGTCAATAGAGATAAGTTAAAGTTTGATTCTGTTTTCTTGTTCAAAGATAATTAAAAGCAACTTTTGTTTAAGTAACCCTTTTGTTGTGAAGCATATCTATTGCTGCTGTGCTTTGGGGTCCTCTGGACTCGTAACAATACCATTCTCGCATGGTAGGACGAGATAGCATTTCTCGGACCATGGAGCATATTTACAAAGCTGTTAACACATTAAAGTATTAAGACATATATACTGAAAGTCCACAGTACACTATCCACATCTGTACTGGGAGTTCAGGACCCTGATGGTTTGGGGGGGGGGGGGGGGTGGGGAAGCTATTTCCCACTCTGGAAGTAATGTCCCGAGAGCTTCAGTGCCTCCTGCCAGATGGCAGAAAGGAGAACAGTTTAAATTCTCAATGTATGGGGTCTTTCACAATGTTTATTGCTTTCTGCCTGCATCGAGTGTTGTAGATGTCCTCCATGCTAGGAAAAGTTTCCCCAATGGTCTTTTCTGCTGACTTCACTATCCTCTGCAGAGTCTTGTGTTCTGAGGTGGTACAGCTTCCAAACCAGGCAGTGATACATTTGCATAGGATGCTCTCAATATCTCCTCTGTAGAATGTTGTGAGGATGGACCTACCTCAGCCTTTGCAGGAATTAAAGGCACTGCTGGGCTTTGGAGCTGATGTTAAGCGATTTGTTGCCGTGTGCACTCTGAGGAACTTGATACTCTTGACGACTTCAACAGTAGAGCTGTCAATGGTCAGGGCATTTGACGAGAACCCTCATGGTCGGTTGATCCAAAGGATATTTGCTAGATTGGATTCAAAATTGGTTTTGATGTTGAAAACCAGGGAGGGCAGTGGAGAAGTATTATTCTGGCCAGAGGTGTGTGACTAGTGTAATTCTGCAAGAATCACTGTTGGGGCTTCTGTTTATGATGTACAAATGAATGAAATGGTTTGAATAAGGTTGCAGATGACAAAGATTGGAGTTATGAATAGAGAGAAAGTTTAAAAAATGATTCAACAAGATGTAGACCAATTGGAAATGTGAACACCGAAATGGCAGATATTTAATCTGGACAACTGAGTGCTGTGCTTTAGGAGCTCAATGAAAGAGAAGGTAAGCAGTAAATGACAGGACCCTTACGAGCATTGATGTATAGAAAGATTTTGGAGAGCAAGTTCTCCAAACATGGTCATGTGTTGAAGGGATGGTGAAGGAAGTGTTGAGTATAATGAAGTTAGAAAGTCATGTTACAGCTATATAAAACCTTGATTAAGCTACATTTGGTGTATTGTGCACAAACCTGATCATTGCAATGAATGAACAATGTGAAGGCTTTGGAGCAAATGAAAGAAGGGTTCACCAAGATGCTGCTTTGATTAGAGATTTAGCAATCAAGAGAAGATGGACAAACTTGGATTGTTTTCTCTGAAGCAAGGATGGCTGAGAGGACAATCGGCTACAATAAATACAAAATCATGGGAGACAGAGCATAGATTGTCAGTCTTTTTCCAAGTGTGGGTATTGCTTTAATGCAGTGGTTTTCAAACTGCCCCCCGACTTGCATACTTGCATTCCACCTTAAGACATCCCTATGCCACAAGTACTCTGTTATTAGTAAGGGATTGCTTAAAGTTGGAAGGGAAGGTTGAGAACCATTGCTCTAGACCCAATTATTACTAAAATATTTTGCTTGAGAAAAATTGCCATTGGCCCATTTCCTTTGGAGTTGTGAAACTGTGAACCTAATGAGTCAATTAGGTACGATTAAAACAGTACTTTTCCTTTCCACTCACATACAACTTTTTTTTATACAGAGTGTAGTAGATCCCTGGGACACATTGATAGAAGAATGGCAGCAGATACAGTACCAAAATATGAGCCACTTGGGCAGGCACATCAGCGACCAAGGAATGTAAAGATACAGACCATGTGCACGCAGATATGCAATTTAAATTGGCATCCTGGTCAGTGCAGACAAAATGGGCCAAAGAAACTATTCCTCTGCTATACTATTCTATTTCAAAATGTTCTCTTTTCTAATGGAGATTACCTTGAGCTGACTTGTCGCAACCAGTCTGCAATTCCATTGATATGCTCCTTTAAATAGGTGCATTGTATTAGGTAATATGGACTTCAGATTTTATCCAGTCAGTGTTTGATTCATTTATTTAAATATGTCTCCAACTTTCTATTTTAAATGCATTGGTTTCATTCTTCTCATAATTCTATGTCATCCATTTGTTCCAACTCCCTGGTGAAACCAACTCAAAATAATGAGTGAATAATTCTGCCAATTTCCTGTGTGGCTCTATCTCATCTCAACCATTCTTTTATTTTCTCTAGAATGTTTTAATATTTTGTGTTCCTTGACAACTTGACCTTGTAGTTTATCTATCTTCTAATAGATTTGTGAATTTCATTCTAATATTCTCACATTTATTCTTATACTGTCTTTGTATTTGATGCACATCTTTTTCTACCATATTCAGATGAGATACACTAACATGTAATAAATCAGAAATATAATATTGTACAAAATTATCTTTAGTCTGCCTGAAGGCAGACAAATATTCGCCATTCGCATTGCCTGACATCCTTTGCAGTCAGAGAAAGAGAAGCAAAAGAGAGTTTCCCCAGAGTCTCAGGGTCCATAGATTCTCCTCCAGTCTCTGCAGCCACACAAGACTCCAATTCAGTTCAAATTATCATCAACCCAAGCCCAGATCCAAACCTCTGAGATGATTGGAAAGCCTTCAGGACCCCTTCCTGCTCTCTGCACCCTCTCTAGTTCTGATTCCGATCCCTGGTTGTTGTGAGCCAGTCACCTGCAGCCTGGTGTGAGCCCTTTGACTTCATGCCATCCGCAGTCTGTGTGGGTGTCCTCACCTGCAAGTCAGTAACAGCTTGCTGCCTGTGGGTGTCCTTCAGTCGCAGGTCTCCTCACTGGTCCACCACAGTGGTCTACATCCTTGAGGGTCATCTCCTCTGCTTTTCCTTCTTAACGGGGGGGGGGGGGGGGTGGAGGAGAGCATTCTCACCGTACTGTCCACTGCTCACCACAGTCTCTGCAAACCCTCGTGGCCACTGCAGAACACGGGCATCGTCATCCTGGGCCCAGACCCTGCAGTCGCAGAATTTTAAATAAAACAGCGGCGGCTCCTTTAATAGGCTGTTTAAAGTCTGTACCCTGTCCTACTGCTGATCGGACTGTACAAGAAGCTGGGAGATGAAAAGAAATGTTTAAATTTCTGAGAAAATTCATTCATAAATTGCAATACCAAACAATTTAAAATGTTTATCAAAGCCTGTTTTAATTAGTTTTCACTTGTCAGAAAGCATAAAACATGGATGCTGATATTGGTGAGACATCTTTTCTAATAAGATTACTAAGAAGTAATAGCCATTAAAAGCAAAAATCTTAGTCCTCTTGCCTTATTTATTTACATCATAATGGGCTTTCAACTTGTCCTCTGCTGTTTACCATGTATCCATCCAAATAGATTAATCTAAGGCTGTCAAACTTCTTCATCCTTCAGCTTTGAAAGACTTCTTTACATCCTTTTAAGAGTAAACATTTAGAATTCACATAAAATGTAGACACTTTTTGAAAAAAAGAACTATATTTTAACTGGCATTACTAGCCGCTAAAGAATGTGACAGGGCACAATGAACTTCTGGGATGAATAAAGTCAGCGAGATAAATGAGCAGTAATTGGCACTGAAAAACATTTCTACCTTCTGCACAAGAGGGGTTTTAAAGGTTGTCCTAACAGCATCTGATACTTTTGGGTCAAAAGGAGTGATAATTTTCTGTCAATGAGATTTAAATTTTCAAATGAACTCCACAGACTGATGTCCAGAATTGTAAAACTGTTGTAGATCTTCTCCAGTATAAAGAAATTCCAAAATAAACAATCACCACATAACCCATCTTAAAAGAAATGGTAAAGAAAAACCTCAAAAACTTTATAACAGGGACATTATTTGAAATTTTACCAAGATTTGTAATCTTAACCTAGACAAATAATTTTGTTTCAAGGATGTTATAGAGTACATAGAAGTAAATTGACATTGTGCTAGTGGGAAGTTCATTTAAAGGCCTCAAGCACTGATTATTTCTTATGATTTTTAAAATGCTTACTTCGAACATGCTAGGGCATGAACTGAATACTTAGTAGTCAATTATATCTTTATACCAAGAGGAATCAATTGAGTATATTTTGTTTTGGGTTACTTTAATATATTTATATTTTGTTGTATTCTTGATGTGTATACTTTTATATCCAACCCTAAGTTGTACAATTTGGAATGATCACTGCAATGCTAACATTTGCATTATCAACAAATGCAACAATTTCCTTCATTTAATCTAATATTTTGGAAATTGCTCATGAATACTCAACGCTTTAACCAAGACTATCGGGCTTGGTAACCCTTTTGCATTAAGACTTGTTAACAGACAATAAGATTTCAGTATGCTGAAGCCAATCACTGTGAGTGGCAGTACACCTAGATAAGGCAGGTGGCATCTTGGTTTTGAGTCTCAAAGCAAAAAAAAATGAAAAAGCAAGGAAGTAAAGTTTAAAATAAGAGTTGGAGAACTACATACATTTTGAAACACTGAAAGGAGGGTCTCATAAGTATTTTAAAAGAAAAATTTTGATATAATTTCAAAGAATATTATTCTACTCAGTTCAAGTAAATAGCACTTAGGCCTCTAACCTCCACAAAAAATGTAAATGATGAGGCTTTTGTGAAATAGAGATGGGTGGTTTCCATTGATTTGTTATATATCTGCAAGATTAACAATCAAAAAATAAAGAGGGAGTTAGGCAAAAATATCACAGGAATGGAATTATCTGTAAAATGCAATTGATGAAGTGAAGAATGTGAAAAGAATTTGGTTATGTGACCAATTTTTAAAAAAACACTGGAGGATTTTGATCATGGAGACTTATGGGGGAAAATTCTGGCATAGATTCAATAGATTGAATGACCTTTTGAAGTACGATAACATTGCCAGATTGAATGATTATATACAGAAGGCCAGATTTCATGTAAATTCTGACATGTTGCTAATACACGGAGATAAAACTCAAAATGAATTGGCAAAATAAAAATTTAAAAAAACAGGGAATGGAATATGCCGATAGAATTTTTTTTCTGCAATTGCAAACAGCTAATGTGCTGTTGAGGATATTTCCTAGGGAGTTTGAAGTTGTAGAAGAGATCTACAACATAATACAAATGGTCATGTCGAGGCAGAGTACTGAGCTGATGTACTTTGATTTGGTCCCCATCCATTGAAACTTGAATTCCCTCTCAAACCTCCGACTGACCTACTGGAAACATTTGCAGATAAGTAGACAAATCCTCGCAGAACACAACAATGCAGCCACTTGGATGAAACGATCGAGTGAAATAACTATAGAGAATAATTCTTGTGCAACAGTAATAAAGCCTCCTGGTTTTAACTTTCCATGAAAAGAATGGAAGTGTAAACTGGATTTGTACCAGGCATTTGATGAACAAATGATTTATTGAGAATTCCACTGAATATGATTGAGCTAACCATATCAAATACTGTGGACTATACAACAGTTTCTGATCTGTTTGTAATTTGATGGTGGCATTACAGAATTCCCCAGGAGCATCAGACTGATCAGCCAACCTAATCCTAATTGAAGTTATTCACGTGAGAGGAAGGGTGTGTGTGACTTTTAAATTTTGTTCTAATTATTAGCTATTTTAGAAGGACCCCTTCATTTGGAAATGTGAGTACAATGTATGATGTAAGGAACAACATTTGCACTTGACTAAAACGTGCAGTTAGAACTGAATTCTTGGCCAAGTTAAAATACACGCAAGCTAGCAAATGATCAAGATTATGTGGAAGGAACAAAGGTTTTTCAGAGTTTTAAATTTGGAGGGTAGTGTTTTCTTGTACATCCTAGTTTAATAACACAGTATCGAATCAGAGTTGCTGTGGCATGAAATGAATCGGCGGCAGAGACCGGAATTAGTCTGCAGCCAGTCTGCACCATAGATAAGAGAATTTCACAAATTATTCCTGCTTCTCCTCAAGTATTTTTGACTGGGTCAAAAATTAACATTTTATAAAATTTGTGATAGGTTTGTCTCTAATTTATTTAACCTTTAATTCAGAGTTTACTTAAATATTACTTTCTTGATAAAATGCAACAGGAATTGATAAATATACTTCTCCCAAGTGATTATATGATGAATGTAAATTTTCAAAGCTCAAATGATTAATAGTAAATTGCAAATACCAATAAAATTCCACTTGTGGAATCCAGATCAAGTTTTTTTTTTAAATTTTAGGCATGTAACACAATCTTCCGGCCCAAGAGCTCATTCCCCACCCCACCAAATACACCAAAGAACATACAACCCCTGTACGTTTTGAATGTTGGGAGGAAACTAGAGCTCCCAGAGAACATGCAAACTCCTTACATTGCTGCTGTAATAGGTTGCACTGACCACTACACTAATGGTGTTGTGTGTTTATGGAATACATCTTCAACATCATACAATCTTCCTGATTGTATTAGCAAATCCCATTTACTTTGGCTGATTTTTCTAAAAATGTATTTAAAATATGTAGGCACTTGGTTGAGTTGACTAATGTTAGGAATAACCCGATTCCTGAATATGTAGGACATTCTACTCAGTCCTTTATCTCAACAAGAAGTTGAGGATAGCCATGTTGTCTGATCAGAAGGATATGGACTCAAACTCCTTATGATGAACATGTAATCCTTGTCAACCTTTCAGCACGTTGGTGACTCTTGCTTTGGGTGCAAAACCAAAGTATTTTTCCTGCTTGTTTGACAATGTAAGTACGATTAAATAAAGAATTACAAAGAAAAAGAGGTTACTCTCATAGGAATGGGATTTCCAAAGCTTGTACATTTACAATGCTTAAGGCGACTTCACTAACCATTCATCTATTGAGAATTCCACTGGAATTTAGAATTCCATGTCTAACTAACAAAATGTCAAAAAGATGAAAGGCTCGCGGAAAAGTAGAACTGATGTATCCCTACTGAAGTTCCAAGATGCGCACGTTAGTTATGAGGAGCGTTTCGACAAACTTGGTTTTTTTTTTGTCTGGAACTTTGGAGGCTGAGTGACAACCATAAAGAAGTGTATAAAATTGAGAGGCATAAACTGGGTGGACGGATGGTTGTTTTCCAAGTGTGGAAATGGCAGTTACTAGGAACATGGTTTTTATGTTAAGTGGGGTCACGTTTAAAGATGTACAAGGCAAGTTTATTTCATACAGGGTATGGTTGATGGCTGGAATGGGTTGCTTGGGGAAATTCTGGAAGCGGATATGAAAGCAATGTTTCAGAGACTTAAACGGACAAAGAATAGAAAGGTTGAGCCACGCCCAGGCAGATTTGTTTATATTGGCATCATGGTTGGTTCAGGTATGATGGTCTGAAAAGCTTGTTCCTGTGCTGTTCGATGCTCAGTGTAAATCTTCAAACTTGTGTCTGAATCTCTCCCAAATCAACGTGCCCAGCATTGGACCCCTAAGTGATACTTAACCAGCTACATTAACTGGGCTGCTTTGTTCACATGCCCAGTACCAATTTCCTGAATAAGAAACTTTATTCTGAATTCTATTACAGCTCAGTGGTTAGAGCACTGGTCTTGTAAAACAGGGGTCGTGAGTTTGTTCCTCGCTGGGGCCTCATTTCCATGAGGGGTGCTGGACAAAGTGAAGATTCTCAGTCTTCCTTAAGGAAGACAAAGTTAAAGAATTTCATGCATGCTACATTTTAAATGTAGTATTACATGAAAATAATGGAATCTTTAGCAAGTGATTAGCAGGTGGACATAGGAAAAGATGCAGAGATACTTTTAAAAGCTCCTTGAAAAAACACAGGACTTCCACTGATTTGTTTGACACCCTAGTTCATAGATGCACAAAGCAGAGTGTCCATTATTGCATTAAACATTCATTTAGTGGAAGCAGAAGGCACTGTGTAAATGGTGGAAGAAATGCACCACCTCTCCTTGTAGCATTTGAGTTGAATTACCAAATTCATTGCTGTTTTGTTAATATAATGTGTACACAGTTCAGTAAATCATTTGTGTCACTAACTCAGCTGCTTGCTATGCTGGTGAGGTTCTTAACCTGTGTAATTTTTCCAGTGTTCTTCCACCATAATTTTAAATGATCTTTTTTTTTTAAAAAAAAAAGCGCTTCAGGTCCCTCATTTCCCACATCTACTACTGCAGAACTTGCAAAACTGAGGTGGAAGCAAATAATTATTGACCTTGAGTACCAAAGAAGAAACAACTTTGGCCTCTCCGTTCCTGCCTGTTGGAGAAACTGCGCTTGTCTTTTTCCTTTGTTATCTGTTCATGTAAAGTCATCATTCATGCCATGCTTGCACGGTAAAGACAAGATAGCTTATTTACATAAATACAAGTTAGAATAGAAGTTAAACACATTAAAATATTAAAATATTAAGACATATAGAGTAAAAGTCCACGGGTACACTATCCCCATATATTCTGGGAATTCAGGAGCCTGATGGCTTGGGGGAAAAACATTGTTGCCCAATCTGGACATAACGACCTGAGTCCTATGGTACTTTCTACCAGATAGCAGAAGGGAGAACCGTTTACTTGAAGGGTGTGTGGAATCTATCACAATGTTTATTGCCTTTAGCCTGCATCGAGTGTTGTAGGTGTCCTTTATGGTAGGAAGAGAGTCCCCAATGATCTTTTCTGCTAACTTCACTTTCCTCAATTGGAATTTCTTTTTCTTCAGAGGTTCGTTAAAAAGCCATAAGCCAAACAAAAAGTCAACATGCCCATTGCCTGGCATCTTCGGTAGTTGTCTACAATTCCATTAGACCCTGAATGGGCATTGATAGAGAAAAAAAAGTCATACAAATTACCCTAAGGTAGAAATATCCAAAACACTAATGCATAGTTTAGGATATGGGTTCAGAGAGGATTTGAGGAACTTGTTCATCTAAAGAATGGTTGGACTCTGGACACACTGGCTGAGTAGCCGATGGTGGCAAGTACTGTCAAATATTTAAGTATCTAAATGGGTGCTTGAATTGCCAATGTGTAGAAGGCTAAGGACCAAGTGCTGGTAAATAAGATTTGTCCAGATGATGGTTAGCACGGACATAGGAGACCAAATGGACGATTTCTGTGCCGTAAGAATTGCAGACTCTAAACTGTGGAATCATCTCTTAACCCTCTCTACATGTCTACTCCACTCTCCTGTTAAAGACAGTTTAAGGTCCAATGCTGTGACAAGCGTTATGCCAGTTCCCAACTCAGAAATGTGAATATTCCACAGATATGCAGGGTTGCTAAAGTGCCACTGCAGTCCGTGGTTTAATAAAAACTGCATGGAATGTATTCTTTGTGCTCCAGCCAACTTTAATCCCTCATTCAAGGTTTCTAAAAGAGGGTAATTGTTCATTGTTATGTTTGTCGACGTGATGAAGGGTTCTGACCCAAAACACCATTTCCTTTTCTCCCACTGATACTGCTTGGCCCATTGAGCTCCTCCAAATGATAATTTTTTTGAACTATTCTTCCAAAGTACATTATGGATTATAAAATGATTTTCTGAAAGGTGCATGAAAGATTATATAATTGTATCTTTTTATAATCTGCCCTCCTTTCCCCTGTACAGACTCATCTCAAACTTAATTTCCTTGTTTCTTATGAACATGTTGCATTTAAATGCTTTATAAATGTTGAGCTCACAGTGGATGCAAACTGGCTGTTGTAAATGCTGATACAAGTAGCTAAATTTCAGAAGTAGTTAAATGGGCTTTTAATACTTTAGAATATCCTGAATATGTGTTATAAATGCACAATTTTTTCAACTCTGCATAGCAGCATATCTATAGCTTAATTGGAAAGTCCATTTTAGTTCCAGGTCTAAGGCATCAAACTCTTTTGTTTATTTATTGCAGCATCTCAAATTATAATCCCTTGTCCTGCCCAGCATGTTTTCCAAATTAGCCGTTCTTAGATTTGGCAAGAAGCTCATGATTTGTATTCCATTTTGATCGAATGTAGTTCAGTATATGCTCCTATTAGTCAGAGTATGAATTCCAGACTTAGTTTTGTGGTGATGACTATTGCACTGGCCACAACCCAGTGGTGTGGATTTTTAAACCAACTGTGGTTTCAGTGGATTACCATAAGGAACTGATAGTTAAATAAATCTGCATGCCACTTCTTCAATGGTCACTGGTGGGTAATGCACTGAAAGTCTTGTGCACATGCAAGCCTCTTATCATATAATTTTAACGATGTAACATTTTCAACCATGTGGAACTCCATTTATTTCTTTTGTCCTACTCTATCGTTATTGCTAACAAAGTTCCTTTGTCTTCTTGAATCCTCTAAGATACTTACTAGTGTACTTAAAGCTGCTGCTACACAGATCCATCAGTCTGAGGTTAATCCTGATTTGCAGTGCTGTCTGTCTAGAATTTGCACTTCTTTTCTGTGACTTAGTGTTCCAGTTTCCCACCACATCCCAAAGAACTGTGGTTGTTGGTCAATTGACTACTGTAAGTTGCCCCCAATTCTAGATGGGTGGTAGAATTTTTAGCCTGAGGAGAATCGATTGCAGGGCACATCCTGCCCACCACCAAACATCTTTGCTCTACCCTGTAATGATGGAACCTGTCCTGGAGCTCCCAGGGGCACTGTGTACATTTAATGCAGTCAGAACAGTGAAGGACTTCAATGCTACTTCCACTGGCAATGCCAGCAGTTATTGTCCATCCATACTTGCCCATGAATTGAGTGAACAGTCAACCATTTGATGGGCCTGGTGTCTCAGATGAGATGACGGCTTCCAGGAATTGAGAGCAGGGGTCAAGGAGGTACGATGGAGAATAGGCCAAAGATCTGAAGGCTGGAGCTCTGAGTCTGGGGGTCAATGGAGGTGACTACAATCAACAGAAGTAGTGCCATCCTCACCCACTTGCCATTTTTTTTGTAAAATGGCGTCAAATTATTGTGACCCTTTGCTAGTCTTTGAATGGCCAGCAAAAGAAAGCTTTTGACTGCATCTCTGTGCGCATGACCATTTAAAAAAAGCTAAAGTGAGTGAAAGAATGAGATTGCTTTGTCAGCCTCCATTTCCTCAGTGGGCTGAATGGTGTAAAGAAATATGGAGATGAGGATTTCCTAAATGCATTTTGAAAATAGGGTTTGCTGTTCGTTAAGCGTCAAAGAACCAAATGGTAAACTTGGGCTAGAGTCCTACTGCTCCCTTATTACATTCTGACTGCGACTTCGACTCTTATTCAGAGTCCATTGTATAACATGACTAGGTCTTGATGTGAGCTGCAGCATTAACGGCATCAATCTGACAACTAGTAATAATTAGCTGAAAAAAAAATCCTGTCAAAAATAAACTTGTTTTAAGTGCATGTTTGATTTCTTGAATGTGGTACTTTATGAAAGTCACTATGACTTGTTCCAGAGTTCAGTAACGTATTGTGGAATGAACTAAGTAGGAAAACAGATGCGCTTAAACATCTCGGAACACTGGAGCAACCCAGAATCTGAAATGTGCATAACACTTTGCTGTCACTTCAGTTCCAACTGATAGCAGTGGTAGAGTTAGAGAGTAGGGGTTAGTGCAATGCTATCACACTGCCAGCCATTGAATCCTGCACTGCCTGTAATGAGTTTTTACGTACTCTCTGTGTCTGACTTGGTTTTCCCTGGGGGCTCCAGTTTCCTTCCACCCTTCAAAAAAAAAAGTGCTGGAGTTGTACGTCATTTGGGTGTAACTGGGCGGCACAGGCCTATAGGCCAAAAGGACCTGTTGCTATGCTGTATGTCTGAATTAAATTTTAATTTATAACTCTATTTCCTCCATTATATGGACTCCAGCATTGATATTATTTGCATTATAATTAGTTCTCCAAAACATAATTAATACCCCAACTCCCTGATCCCAGCATCTGTAAATGTTGTCAGCCCATTGCCTATGTCTTACTGTCTTACATTTCCTAGTCTCTAATTCCTTTTCAATTTAAGTACATTTCTGATGAAGAAATGTAATCTGTTCATCCTCGACTTAGAACTAAATGCAAGGCCCTACTAAGACATTCCTCTATCATTTAGCACACTGGTTCTCCACCTTTTTCCACCCACATACCACTCTGTCCCATAAGTGCTGTGATCAGTAAGGGACTGGTTAAGTTGGGATGTGGGTGGAAAGAAAAAGTTTGAAAACTACTGTTTTAATCGTACCTAATTGACTCGTTATGTGCACGGTTTCCTAACTCCAAAGGAAATAGGCCAATGACAATTTTTCTCAAGCAAAATATTTCAGTAACAATTGAGTCTAGAGCAGTGATTCTCAACCTTACCTTCCCACTCGCATCCCACCTTAAGCAACCCCTTACGAATCACAGAGCACCGATGGCATAGGGATTACTTAAAGTGGGATGTGAGTGGAAAGAAAATGGTTGAGAACCACTGATATAACCCTAATGGATAATCACCATTACAGAATTGTGGTTCGTTTAAAACTTTTTTCTATAAACAAAAGGCTGCACTTTATATCTTTGCCTTCAATTGTAATCTCAAGATGATTTTGACCTCTGTCTGTTTGGATTGAAGAAAGCAGGAGTCCTGCAACTCGTCTAGCCAGCTCAGTGACCCTGTAAAGGGGAAATGTTATGAATAATGAGTCCAGCCTCTTCAAGGTTAAGAGTATTGTGTGCTATTTTGCCTGGCCATTTCCCTTTCATAATGTATAAATTAGAGGAGAAATGTAAACAGAAATCGCATTGTTTGCACTGACGACTCCATAGGGAAGGTGCTGAACTGCCAAAAATAAATGAAATATGTTGTTACAGATGGAGGTCACTTCAACCCACCCTCTGTGTGTGGTGCCATTAGAAATTACAAGAGAGGAGATTTTCAGAAGTAAAATTTGAAAGCCCTCTCTGTAATCAGGGTTATGAATCTAGTATACTTAGCTGGTGGATGATCTTTTTCAGGTGATATCATTATGTTATTTTCAGTCATCTTCTCTGCTAATTAAAACTATGCCCCCTCCCAATGAAGAAGAGCGTAACTGCTACAAAACCATACTCAGTGCAGTAGGAGACTGCAAAGCTTCACTTCCAGATGAACTCAATACCCTCTATGCCTGATTTGACCACTAGAAGAACTATTGTCCCCTAATGAGCCTCTGCTGTCAGTCTCCAAGGATGACATGCAGGCTGCCTTCGGGAGAGTGAATTCAAGGAAGGCATCTGGTCTGGTACCTGGCCGAGTACTGAAAAACGTTTGCTGATTTACTTGCCAATTTAATCATGGATATCTTCAATATCTCACTCCAGCAGGGTGTGGTACCCACCTCGCTCAAACAGGTTTCAATCATTCCTGTGCCCAAGAAGAGTGTGGTTACCTGTCTTGATGATTATCAACCAGTGGCACTCACATCCACAGTGATTAAAATTCTGGTGTTAAAGCACATCAGCTTTTGTCTGAGCAGTGATGTGGATCCATTCCAATTTTCCTACATTAGCAATGGTTCTATTACAAACCCCTGGAAGATGCTGACAGCAAAGATCTTTGCATCAGGATGCAGTTCATTGACTATAGTTTGGCATTCAACACAATCATCTCCTTGACTGATCAGCAAACTCCAAGACATGAACCTCAATACCCCACTATGCAATTGTATCCTGTATTTCCACACCCTCAGAACTGGTGAGGATTGGTAAGTGTATTTCCTCAATTGTCTCCATCAGTATTGGAGCACCACATGGCTCTATTCTTAGCCCCCTACTCTTTTCACTTTACACCAGGCACTTTACACTCCTCCAGTTTTATTTTAATCAACCACCAAAATCTAGTGAGAAGGGGCCTCCTTCTGTGGTGCAGCTGGGCTTTAGCCCGAGCACTGGCAGCCCAGCCAAAGAAATGTTTGAAATTTCTGGTGCCTATTTCTTTCTCCAGAATTTTCCAATTGTTGATTTCCAAACTGCATTTGCCACAAGAGATGTTGCCTTCTTTCCCTCATTAAAATCAGTTCATCAAATTGTCCTGCATCATTTAATTTTGTAATTGGACTTGGCCATCTGGAGCAGTGAACATAACTCAAATCTTCAGAGCTGGATTTTAAGTTTGATTCCAAGAACAATAAAAAATTTTTGGTTACCATTATTGAAATGGATTCGATGTGAAATATGTTGAGATTGTAGGACCCAGTGTCAGTAGTATGCCACTTCCAATTCATGGAGATAAGAAATGAGCTATTCAGCCCCTGGGATCATGCCAACCACCGAATGCCCATTTACATCAATCTCTTATTTGTATTTTTAATCTACCCACATTTTCATTGGCATGCCCCAAATTCCATTATTCATCCACATCCTAGGGCCTTTTTACAGTGGCCAATTAATGAGCTAGCCACACAACTTTGGGATGTGAGAGAAAACCAGAATACCTGGTGAATCTCAGGCAGCATTTATAAACTCTACACGGGCAGAACCCAAGATTAGGATTAAACCAAGATTTTGGCACCTCAAGACAGTGACTCCATGACTTGCACCATTGTGCCACCCTAATTTTCTTTTCTAGGTAAGAAATGGGGAAAGAAATGGAAGGGAAAACAGTTCAATACAAAATCATTGGGTTCAATTCCACCTTACCACCTGCTTTTTTTTCCCTCCTCCAATCCTTTACCCTGCAAGGTTTTAAAAACTTCTCACAAAGATCTTGCATTTAGAAGAATGCAAATAGATTTGAGCAGAAGCTTGATCAAAAACTTTTTTTAAAAGCTGGAACATTCTAAATAATTTTTGCCTGATTTCAATAATTGCAGGGAGAATGGAAACCATTGGCTACTGTCTCTTTTATTAGTAAGTAGATCACAAGGGAGTAATATAATTGAATACTTGTTTCATAGATATTTATTCAATTGAAATTGGTTAGGCATGGAATGTCCACAGATCCATGAAGACTTCATGTAAGGATTGTGATTTTAGACACTGCAATATTTGTTTTGATGTCACTTGTAAGATATTCTATGACACATCTAAAGTCCATGACCAATGCTTGGATTTGAACACCAAAGAAAGCAATTATCATTGTTTTGAACCCAGTTTAGTCAGGCCCCAAACCTAGTGAGGCAACAAACAAGCAGTAGAATTTGTTGATCTTGTTCTCGGAATTTTATTTTGAACTTTTTTTGCTAAAGACTTCCCATCCTTTTCCTCACATACTGATGCTCTCTGAACTCACCAATCATATTCCCACACGTACCCTCCAATTTTGCTTCTGCAATCACCGTATCTTCTAACTGAATCAATTGTTTTCATCCCTTCATCTCCTTCACTCCTCCAGTCTGTTGCAAACCAATTATCATCCTTCCTATCCTCTTTGAAGCCTTCCCTAAACCCCATATCTCTCTCCAAACCACATAGAGATTCTCCCAGCACACTTCAACAGTTCCAAATTCACTCTTGCACATCTCACATGTACCACCCCACTGTCCATTGTCATCTTCATCTCTCTTGGCCACCATCATTTGAAGAATAATGGATCAGTATAGCATGAAACAGGCCCCTACTTAATTGTCAAGGACATTACATAGCCTTTCTTAGCCCTCCTATATCCCTGTTTAAATTGCTTAAAAACAAAAGAAACATTATTCTAACAATCTTAAAATAGACCTTTATTAAAGTACCATAATTTGCATTCTGGAATTTTGCCTAATTTTTATAAATTCTCTATTGGAATTGGAATAAAGGAAACATTATTTCCACTTTGAAATATTGCATTCCCTATCCTCCACTTGGAAGACGTTTAAGAACTAGAACCATGATTATTGGTTCCAAGCTTCTCTACATGATGATTGTTTCATCAAAGCTCAACTTCATTTGAAATGTTGTTTAAGTGCATTCCAAGCACTTCAAACAAACCTGAAGTTCTGTAATCTTCTATAATGTGTGTGTGGTTTTTTTTTTAAAGTGTCGCACAAAATAATTAAAGCAGCAGGCAAAGTTAAAGCATTATGTTAAACTTGGAGCCACATTGTTTTTTTTTAATGCCAACAAAATTCACAGGTGCACAAGTTCCTGAAGGAACTTCTAACAAACTGAATTCAAAAACTTTTTATTTTCACTCCTTTAAAAGTTGTGGTAAACAGTGTTCAAATTCACACTGTTTTAAGTGCATGTTTGATTTCTTGAATGTGGTACTTTATGAAAGTCACTATCACTTGTTCCAGAGTTCAGTGACGTATTGTGGAATGAACTAAGTAGGAAAACAGATGCGCTTAAACATCTCAGAACACTGGAGCAACCCAGAATCTGAAATTGTTAGCCCTCAATGTTGATTCACATGAATGGAGTTCAGGTCGGATAGCAAGTAGAAAAAGATAATCTCAGCTGATATTACACTGAATTGATGTCCTTAAGAAGGGATTGCCCATTACATGGGCTGCTGTTACCAGCATTTCCCATTTGATCTTCTGGCGCCTTAAATACATTTTGAAGATTGGTTTGCAATATTACAAAATGGGAAGTTCACTGGGCATATTGAGCAACAATATCCATCTGAGTGTCTCCAAAGGCATATGGAATGCAAATCATGGTTCTGTTTGATACCTATAGTTTATAATATAGTGTAGCGGCAGCTACACTGCAACTGAAAGAACATACAACCAGACGGGTTGAGCTCAGTGAGCAGAACTGATTTATTGCAGGCTGCTGGGCTGGACTTGTACTCCCAGCCCGGACCTGGCTGACAACCACGCTAGGGGACCGCTGACGTCACCCGGGCGTCACGTGGTCCCCCAGCGTGGGCTTCTGAGCCCTGTGCTGAGAAAAAAGGGAACCCCCCCCTCCAATGGTGCCATTTTGGCCAGCTGCCCTGCCGCATGGATTTACAAGCGAGGCCGATTCGCCTGCCTAGTGGCGTGCTGCCACAATGGTCCCTTTTAATACTAGTTACTTTAGGGCCATCTCTAAATGTAGGTTCAAATGAAATCATTGGATGAACATTTAAAACCTTTAACATTGTTCGTGAATCTGAGTATTTGTCACTAAATCTACAATTTGATACTAGACTATGCATTGTACACAGTTTCCAAATTTGATTCCATTGAAGTTGATGGAACCAAGTCTCAGAGAAGCATGCCAGATTGTTATATTTTTCATTGTTTTAGATATATTTTAAAGGGGATAAATTGTGGCAGGTTCTTAGTGTAGGTCACATACAAACACTTCAAAACAGATCCCATTTAAAATGCCAGAGCTCTGCTCAAGCCAGACAGTCCAGACTCTGAGTTCCTTTGCAAAAACTTTGAAGAATGACTTCACTAGTAGGTATTAATTGGACAAGCTGTGGAGTAATATATTATTGTGTTGGAAAGCAACGGATGAGAGGACTTGGAAGATTGGGTCCGATGCTGCAGTCTGAGTACAGTTTGCTACTCTAAGAGGGTCATGTGGTTTTTTCAGAGAAAGAGAGAGAATTCAGTTCTACAGTTTTACAGTCAGCAGCAGTAGCTGGAACTGGAACAGGACAAGCTGGCAAGTTTGTGGAAAAACACCATTTTGAAGAATGGTTTTGAGTTCTTAGTTCAGCCTGTTCAAAGCCCTTGTGGTCCATACAAGAGGAGATGGCTAGCTGTATAATATTTAACTTGAAATAAGGGAAACAAAAAAGAACTCTGTGGTGACTTAAAAAAAAAAGAGGTTATCATCTGAAAAACCCTGATGGTGCAAGTTTCTCGGCCAGACACTGACGTGGCTGATCAGAAGGAATCCGTTATGGTTG
This sequence comes from Narcine bancroftii, assembly GCF_036971445.1. Lineage (NCBI taxonomy): Eukaryota > Metazoa > Chordata > Chondrichthyes > Torpediniformes > Narcinidae > Narcine > Narcine bancroftii. Next base: position 11,273,831 of record NC_091476.1, on the reverse strand, counting down.
TTGAATGAGCAACAAACCTCTCTGAAAACAAACAAGAATCTTTTAAGTACCAAAGCCTGGTGAAATTCATAAATGATAAATTCTGTGCACAGTATAAGAATTGCCTGATACCACTGATCTTGGAGGAATGAGAAGTGAGATTGGACTGGGAATTAAAAAACTTTTCTGAACTTGTATACACATTACATACACGTGCACTTAGAATTAGAAAGGGGTTAAATTAAATAGTAATAAGTTAAAGTTTGATCCTGTATTCATGTTTAAAGATAATTAAAAGCAACTTTTGTTAAATTAATCATTTGTCTTGGTGAATTTCTATTGCTGCTGGGTTTTGGGGTCCTCTGGACTCCTAACAAAAGCAATGCAATGTAAAGCCAGTAGAGCTTTGCAGATGAAATGCTACCAGCCAAGGACAATTAACTCCTGTAAAATTATTGGACTAACCCATGAGTGAAGCAGCAGACTGAGAAATGCCTGTGCCAGTACATTAAGTTTTCATTTACAAATATCACCATTACTAATTTCTACCCTCTGGTGGTAAGCTGATATAAGCATGTTATTCAAGATGTGCTATTCTATGAATTGTTAATTAAATTATCATGTACTTGTATCAAAGGTAAAAGCTGATACTAATGGCAAGAAATTTACTTGATAAATAGGTGAACTAGTTTTGGGATGTAAGAAAACTTGAGTCATGCTTTTTGGTATCAAAATACCTTGGCCAATATCTTTCCACGTAAACTTGTCGTCAACTTGATCAAATGCAGCCTGTTTTATGTTTATTTTTCACACAATACCTTGCACAGTGAGAAAGATTCTGCTAACTGAGCAACAGGTTATCTCCAGCATTCATATAACCATACAAAAACCAGTTCAGAGATTACAATGAAAAGGAAAATCAATTCCAAGCAAGGGCAGCATGAGAGCACTGTTATGGGGTTCATGCAGGAGCCTGATAGCTGCAAGGATAAAACTATCTTTAAGCCAGTGGGTGTGTGCTTTTAAAATGTTTAAGCCATCTCCCCAGTGATGTCAGAAGAGTAGAGATCTTAATGTTCTTAGGAATAAATGTTTCCAATGTCCTGACCTGTGTCTGGACTATCTCCTTCGTCTTATTGATATGGAAAGACATTTAATATAACATTCATTTTATAGCTGCTGAAAGTATTAACAGAGATCACACATTACTCAGGCCACAAATGAAGAAAAATTGGCTGAGAAGGGGACAAAGAAATACTGGAAGGAACTGATTTTTGTTGAAGGGTTCTGGACCTGAAACGTTAATGGTTTCTGTTTCCACTGATGCCGATTGGCCTGCTGAATTTTTCCAGGATTCTCCATTTTTATTTAAGACTATCAATTCTGCTATTTCATTTTTGATTTTTCACTGGAAAATTTGAATCCATACACCATTATTTACTTTCAATTAAAGATTACCAGTAATTAGCGGGGAGAAACCTTAGTGAAACGTGGTGGGGTGGGAAGAAAAAGCCAATCTTCTGTTTACAACATCAAAGCAATTTGTTTATAACTCTACTTAATTCACTTGATGGCTTCATGCTACTATCATGTTTATGTAGGTTTTGGTCCATTAGAAATCGGTCAAGCATTTACCATTGATCATTCAAGTTAAAAAAAAAAAATTAAATACCAAACTTTTTTTTAAAAACCACAAACTTGGTATGGCACTGAAATGAATTAAATACATCAGTTCAAGCTGTCACAGTTGGTGGCTTTCCAGTAACTTCTTGTGATATGTCAAATAAACACCAATGAAGATGGTCTATTCTGTATATGAATGATCAACAAATGTTATAACTTTTCTACTTTCAGGTTCACTTCAAGGCAATCCGACCGCTCCACAACTGAATATATTTGATGTGCAACAGGTTATTGATGTAAATGGAACGTTCAATGTCACATGCAAGTAAGATTTGATATGGCTATATATTCATACCATTTTTGGGAGGGGGGTGGATTTCCTTGTCGAATCTAATCCTTTCAATAGGTTCTGTTGGTGATTCTATCCGGTGAATGATCTAATATGACAAGAGTGACCAAACTTCAAAGATGATTTAATTGATTGTTTTTGAGATGTCTTGAGGTCACAACAAAATGCTACAATAATATAAACCCTTTGCAAATACATCAAAAAAAGGATCAAAACATTAGTTATACTGTGGAGATCCTTCTAGTGTTGCAGGTCACTTAAAACCAACGACGTATCACAATGTGATAAGGTCAACTATTGAAGAAGCATTTCTCCATCTCTTGTAAAGATTTACTATTACATGCTAATAATATTTATCAGTGATAGATTCAATTAATATGGCGATATGAATAGAAGCTCATTTGTTACAAATACTGACACTAATGCAAAATGAAGCTATTGCTGGAAACCTGAATCAGAAAGAGAAGTCAATAATCTGGAAGTTGATCAGTATCTTTGAAAAGGTAGCTAATGCCTGGATGTGGAATCTGGGGGAGGGTGGGGGGGTGGGTAAGATCTTTGAATGGGTTACCAATGGGTGTCTCTGGGAATCCAGAGAATTTAACCACAGCAATCACAGGTCTTCTTTAACTCCACAAATTCCAAACAAAAAGATTAATTAACATCCATTCTTTCCTATTAAATATTTCAGAAAATCATTTGCAGGTAATCTTAACACATCAAATATGTTGCACAATCTGATTTTAAAGGACTGGAGATATCCAATACATCTGTTCTAAACTAGTAGCATTGTATAAACTATGGTAAATTTAAAAATAAAATCTCTTTTTTATTAAATAAGGAATGTAAGACTGAGTTCTTCAACAGTCATCTGAAATTTAACAGGCATATCACAATTTGGATGATGTTTTCACCTCAAGAATATCTGATGAGTATTCTATTTTATCTGCAACCCCCTTTAATAATGTTAAATGTGTATAAATTATAATTTGAGTTTTCATTTTGTCTTTTATTGGTTGCTTTTTGTTTTCTAGTGCACATTCAATAACAAAACATCAAAGCCAAACTAATCTGCATGTTAACCCATAATGTCCTCCACATGAATTTAAGTGTTTCTAATTAAATAACAGATTGATAAAATTATCAGTCTCTAAATCCCTTGCTTCGTAACTTGAATCTGTTGGAGTGTTATCAAAGATGGTTAGTAAGTAAATCAAAATGGCAAAAAATAAGGTTGGAAAAAATGGTACCGAGCTCTGCAAAAGAACAAGTGAGCAAGCAGGAGTCAGGAACTTTTAAAGTAGTTCTTACATCATGATCTGATGCTGTCCTCTGCCCAGACTTCAATAAAGCATGCAAGCTAAAAAACCTAATGCCAACTCTGCAAAGGAAAAGCAGGCAAATTGATGGGGGCTACCAACAGTCCTGAAGGTTCTAGGTTTTAAAGAGGTTGCTCAGTGGACATCAGATGGCATAAAAAATACTGTATACAAAAACTGGAAAATATTATTAGACCCCTTTGATTTGATTTTAAATGCCTTCTCAAGCAAATCTATTTTTCTGGTTGACCATGCAGAACAATAGCCGGCACAGTCAGAATAGCACATAGCACGCCTTTACAGCACCAGCGATCAGGACCAGGGTTCAAATCTCACACTGTCTAAGGAATTTGTTCATTCTCCCCATGTCTGCGTGTATTTTCCCTGGAGACACCAGTTTCCTCCCACCTTTCAAAACATACCAGGGGTGTTGGTAAATTGGGTGGCACGGACTCATGGGTTGAAATGGCCTATTACTGTGCTACATGTCTACATGTCACGAAGCAAGGGATTTAGAGACTGATAATTTTATCAATCTGTTATTTAATTAGAAACACTTAAATTCATGTGGAGGACATTATGGGTTAACATGCAGATTAGTTTGGCTTTGATGTTTTGTTATTGAATGTGCACTAGAAAACAAAAAGCAACCAATAAAAGACAAAATGAAAACTCAAATTATAATTTATACACATTTAACATTTTCAATTTAAAAATTACATTCAAAAATGTAAATTGAAATTGAAAAAAATATTAAATGAGTTTCCTCTCCATTTAAAGTGAAAACTGATGGTTGTTTGTTGTCAGAGGTTTGCCAGATGACATTGCACTGGAAATGACTTGGGGGGGGGGGGGGGGGGGGGTAGAAATCAGGCTAGTTTTACCTGAACTAAACTGAAAGTTGAACAGGGTGATGGGAAGGGAGTGAAAAAGCTAATGCTTCATCCTGGCCCTGTAAAGTTGTAATGCAGAAATTCTGTGACCACTTTTGTGGTTGTCCCAAAATATAGCTGACTGATCCACCAATTAATTGTAAAAGTGGCAGAATCTTCATGTCTCCTGCTGCATCCAGGTAGATTATTGTTCACTCCTGTTCAGACACAGCTGGGAAATTGCAGTAAACTGGAAGTGGTAAATTAAAAGCAATTCCTCCAACCAGTCCAGCTCAATTTCTGAACCTATTCATTGAATTATTTTTCAGTGAACAGGATTGCTGTTAGATTGCATTAGATCACCCTTTCTCAACGGGGCCGAATAAAAGGGGCTACCCCACATTGCGGGGGTGGGGAGGGGAGGGGATGGACTAAAATCATAAAATGTTTTTATGTAGTCAGTAGGAGATAAGTATGGAAGAAACAATCTAAACATGACTGCTCACAGGGAAAGATGCCCTTAAAATTTGAGCAGATTCCTAAGGAGACCATAGCCAAAAATAAAAGTTGAGAATGGGTGCATTAGATAATGTTTTCATACTTTTCACTTCAATAGGATGAATTTCAGAGGTAAGAACCAATATGCTGATATGACTATATAACAAATTCTGTCAGAGGATAAATTACCAATGCTCTTCCTTGGATCATTTATTTATTTAATTTCATAATCCAGCATTTTTTTCCTCTTTGACAATGTTCTTGAAATATGCATGTTTTTTTTTCCACTTGTACCATCAGTGATGATTAGAAATTGCTTCAAACTTCAAAAGACCCATTAAACAGGCAGTGCATTGGGTTGCCATTAATGGTTTGAGTGTGGAGCCCTGTTTGTAATATTCCATGGTGAGCAAGGACCAAGGTATTAACAAATAAATTCAATTTTGAACGAGTCCTAGCCAATATGACCCTTTCTTTCACCATTGTTTAATTAGCAAAGGAATTTTGAGTTGGTCATGGATTCAGACAGCAGTTGAGAAATGCCAACTAAAGCTATTGGAGTGAGTAGTCCGTGGAAGAAAAATCAGGCCTTCAATCAGTTGGGAATCAGGATGAGAAATTTGGATGCGCTTTTGGGAATGTAATTGCCAGGCATGGGTGGGCATTGGGAATGCAATGTGGCCCACATCTATTGGAAGGAAGGTCAAAAGATATTCTTAGTGAGATTGAGGGTGGGGGACAAGGGTTAAAAGTAATTGTTAAAGGGTCAACCTGTAGGAGTATTTGTGTCCACAGCATTGCACCAGGCTAAACTGAAGACCTTAAAAACATGTTTCTGTATGATTTTCCACTCTTCTGAATTTTGCACATGTAATGTTCAATGTAGGTTTGGTGCATGTTCGTGTGCATGTCCATTCATTTTCATGATTCAGTGTGTCATGCACAGAGTGGGCCTTGCTTACTTGGCATCCAATTGTCTCAGTGCAGTTAGTTCATGATGCATTTTTCTATAATCCCTTTGTATTATACAAAATATATTTGTGGTGTATTTAAACAATAGACTTGTATCATTGCAGCTGAAGGTATTGAAAATAAATTAATGCAAATTCAGCTGACCTAATTAATCTCAATATTTCTACACATGAATTCCAATTTTTTTTGGTTTATATTGAACAATGCTTATTACTGATCAAAATGGATTGAATAATCCATTATTTGGGAAGATCCTGTCAGATAAATAATGCTTTACATGAAGCCATCTTTCAAAATTAAAGAAGCAGCTTGCAAGTTTCTTTTTTAAAAAGGTCAAGATAATTGTTTGCGATTCTAGTCTGTGACTTTTAGTTAACCTCCTCAACAACCCAAAATACAATTTGAACCTAATTTATAAAGAGAAGAAGTAAGGTTATGTAAACAGTTATTAGAACCTGGACAAGGTGGGAAGATCTTAGCACAACAGGGAGCCGGATGGGAGAGCTGAGATATCTTGAAAACTAAATGATTAACCACCTACATGTGTGTAAACTGGCTTGATTTAAAGCTGCAGTATCTTTCCCAAACTGACAATGCAAATATTTATCTGTGATTCAGTGATTGTTAATCAGAACTTCAGGACTTTTTCAGTTTACTTGTCTTAAAACAAGACATTATTTTGCTGTGGCATTTTTTTTGTAATGTTTCTCACATGGAAAATAAAAATAATCCTGTTACATGTGAAGTCTGTAATTGTTTTTTTTAAGTTAATTGACCTTTGTATGGTCTAAATTTAGATCAGTGCAGTGTATTCTGAATTATTTTCTTGGAAGCAAATATTCAAATCCATGGTAAAATAAAATTTAAGTGGGAAATGTACTGCTATATGGTCAATGAGATGATCATTTAGAGAAAAACTCGGTGATAGGGAAGTGAGATCCAATGACTAATGGACATTATCCAAATCCAAAGAATGTGTTGTACTCTGGAACATTTTCCCTTGATATTTTAGATCCTTCTAATACATCATCTTTCAGGAATGGCAAAAAGATTGGAAACTGTTCACACGTGAATTTCCCATTGAGCCCAGAATATCAGAGATGCATCATGGCTGGGTCATTGATAAGATGCCTGAACTTTAAAATACTGGACATTTTTGGATGTGTATAGGAGCGTAAGTTCTGAAAGTCTGGGGTCTCTATCATTGAGCAGGTCGGGTGTGACACTTTGAGTTATCCCCAGATTCTGTTGTATATCTCATTGAAGGACTTGCAAAGAGCTTGTGTCAGCTCGGAGTTGATGTGAGATCCACTGAAGCCCCATAAACAACATCAAAGCATACCAAAAGTAATGTACATGATTCCAAAGGGAAATAATTCCATTACTTTTCTAGATTCATGTCCTCTGAAGTTTTTAAAAAAAAACTTGGAGGCATTTTAGCCCAATAAATCTGAGAACTTGTATAAAGTTGAGGTGAAATTAATAAAACTGTAAATTCAATTCAGTTTTTTAAATGAAAAATATAATGCTATTGTATAAATATCATTGTACAGTCTTTAATTCCAATATTATGTTCTGTACTCTTTATATAAAAAAATGTTTTTAAAATTAGTTCAAGATCGTGGTAAAGTTGCAACAGAAATTCATTATAATGACACAAGGGATGTGCTTTTATTTAAGAAGGGATTAGAAAAGAATAGTCTTACCATTGGAATAGAGGTGTTAAGAGAGTATTTGATTGTGTTTTAAAGAAAAATCTGTTGGATTTTGATGGTCTGCATAAGGAGACCTTTTTCTGAGTAGCCAATTAGAAGCACAGGTGTTTTGCTAAAATAATAAGGGGAACAGATGAAAAACATCATTTTGCAGATTTAAATGGCAGAATGAAAATCAAAATTAATTAAAACAGAGGTAAAGAACATGTGTATGGGTTTAAGTGGCCAGTAATAAGATTGAAATATACATAAACAAATCTATTTTGTACATTAGAATTGCTGACATTCCAATTTTGGATGCATTGCCCATATACTGTTAGGTCAGTTGTAAATGTATTGAGGTTAAAGTAACATTTTCTTTTATCTACACAAGTGTTACAACATTAAATAACACTATGATTAGCAATTGTATTTTACTATTCTGTCACATATCATTATATGAACCAAATGTTAACACTGACTAGTCCAGTATATCACAGGTAGAACTGTTCTCACCATCGAGAAAATCTACATGCTGTCAGAGAGCAGCAGCAATTATCAAAGACCCACACCACCCAGCACATGCTCTGTTTTCTCTTCTGCCATCAGGAAAGAGGTCTAGGTGCCACAAGATTCACACCACCAAGTTCAGGAACAGTTGCTATCCCTCTACCATCAAACTCCAAAACAACAAACTCAATCAGAGACTCATTTAAGGACTCTTGCGCATTTATTATTGAATATTTATTTTGTCAGTTTATTTACATTTCTCTCTTCATTTGCAATTGGGTTACATAAATCTTGGGAGAGGTGGGAATTGGATTTGATCATTGTAATTGACCAAAAATGCTGGTTAAATTTATGCTTAGGTAAGTATGACACCTTATTAATTCAAGATGTAGAATGATGCATTTACATCAATGAAATTTAACACCTCAAACATTACATAATAGTAAATTGGAAATCTCAAAACTGTGTTTTAGGTGTGGCATAGATATTGGTACTTTTATACATTCTACCTGGTTATGCATGAAATTAAGACCTTTTGGATAAATTTGGGGGAAATATTAACAAAAATTATGGTGGATCCACAATTGTTCCTTTTGGGGAATTTGACTGTCATGAATGTTAACTTCTCCAAAACTAAATCCAAATTTATTAAAATCGCTTTGGCAATAGCCAGGAAATTATAGAGGTAAAATTGAAATCTGATTCCCTCTTACATATTGATCATTGCAATATGGAAATGAAAAATTGTAAACTCCTGGAGAACATTACTTATAATCTTAGAAATAAATAGAACATGCTCATAGACATTTGGCAGCCTTATCTGGATTACTTAAATGCCCAGATAGTTTAAAATATTTATTAAATATATTATATTTAATTTTTATCTCATTAGTAATTTAATATTTTTATTTTGTTTTGGATTGTATTAAACATTGATACCAGTTCTTTCTCCTTTTCCTTTTTCTTCTCCCTCTCTGTCCTCTTTGTTTTCCTTTCTCTTAAGGTACAGAGGGGTTATTTCTAAGCTTAATGTGCATTTTAAGGATTTTTTAAAATATAAAATCATTGAGCCGTTTGTGTGTGTGTATTCTTAAAAATTAAGTAAAATATAATCTTTTAAAACTTTAAAATCTGAACTCTGAATCTCACTCCAACACTTGATACTTTTCCCAAAATTTTGCTGCGCAATTCACTTGTACATATAATTTCTTTCAAATAAATTCTATTCCTACAAAGTTATCTTCTAGCTTTTCTCTAAATGTAGGTTACAACTTGAGAATAAATGGTCTCCGGGGGGGGGGGGGAGAACACTATCATTTTGTATATCAAACATGACAGCACTTTGTGCATTAAAAGTGATATTTGAAGGCTTGGCAGATTATTATAGACTGAAAAACAAATAGAAAATAATAAGATGCACATATTTACTTAGAGTCTGCTGGAAAATATAAAATGTTTTTTTTTATAGAAACATACTGGGTATATTCCCATTCTCCAAGGCATACTTCATACACCTGAGGTGATGGTAAACGTGGCAGAACTGATGCTATACTAAATGGGTTCTCTATTCAGTATCTTAGTGAGTTGTATGTTCTCCTTGTCAGTTTACCAAAAGGAATAACTTTCTAAACCTAGGGTTATAAAAGAAAGCTGTAATCTATAGGGAAAATTCTGTTAAGACCTCCACCATAAAATCAGATCAGAACTTTTTTTTTAATTAATTCAACTATTTGGAATTGTGCAAATTTCTGAAATTCATTTGCTGCTAATGGGAATGAAATTGGAACATTTTAATTGTTATTTAAACTGTTATTTCTCTGGAACAGAGCAGCTGAATGAGAACATAAAGCTCTTCACCAAAAAATACCACACTGGTGTATAATGTTCTAGATATACGACCATGAGGTTAATTATAGCATAAAACATTATAAATCTCAAGATGCAATCTAGTAGTAATTTACAATTCTATTTCTCTCATCTTCACTGTGGTATCAGACCATTCACATATTAATAACAACAGAAGCTGATATTTTATCATACTTAAACTACTTGACAATTATTTACTTCTCAGTGCTATATATATATTCTTCTTTGGCTTGGCTTCGCGGACGAAGATTTATGGAGGGGGTAAATGTCCACGTCAGCTGCAGGCTCGTTGGTGGCTGACAAGTCCGATGCGGGACAAGCAGACATGGTTGCAGCGGTTGCAGGGGAAAATTGGTTGGTTGGGGTTGGGTGTTGGGTATTTCCTCCTTTGCCTTTTGTCAGTGAGGTGGGCTCTGCGATCTTCTTCAAAGGAGGTTGCTGCCCGCCGAACTGTGAGGCGCCAAGATGCACGGTTTGAGGCGATATCAGCCCACTGGCAGTGGTCAATGTGGCAGGCACCAAGAGATTTCTTTAGACAGTCCTTGTACCTTTTCTTTGGTGCACCTCTGAAATGGTGGCCAGTGGAGAGCTCGCCATATAACACGATCTTGGGAAGGCGACGGTCCTCCATTCTGGAGACGTGACCCACCCAGCGCAGCTGGATCTTCAGCAGCGTGGACTCGATGCTGTCGACCTCTGCCATCTCGAGTACTTCGACGCTAGGGATGAAAGCACTCCAATATATATATTATATTGCCACTATTTAACTAGGCCAATTCAATGACATTCAATTGATTTATATTACAACTCCAATTATCCAAAATCAGATTCTCCAAAATCCTCATTTATCTGAATTTTTTTTTTATAATTTCAATTAAATGAAGATATCTGAAACAAATCAGAAATCCTCATTTATACAAAATTATTTTGGAGCCAAACTGACCAGGACCTCGGTCTTCCGGATGCAGCGCCATACTCGGTGGGGAGGTGTCGAAGATCGACAGCAGCCAGCTTTTGTTTTGGTGAGAATTAAACATTATTTAAAAAGCCTTCCTTGTTGTTTGTTGTTGTTTAAACACTGTTACAAGTGATTTGCTGTTTGCTATTGGGTGGTTTTTTTAAAAATGACCAGTTCTCAAAAAAAGTTTTATCCAACTTAGGCCTGGTCCCAACCATTTCGTACAGCTACGATTATCTGAAATTGGATTCTCCGAAATCCTCAGTTATCTGAATTAATTTTTTTTAAATTTCGGATGAATGAGGATATCCAAAACCTCAGGCTCCCGGGCAGGAGCAAGACCACTTGGGTCTCCCAGCACCAGTGGAGCCTCTGTGGGGAGGTGTCGGTGATCGGCAGAGGCCAGCATTTTTTTTGGGTGAGAATTAAACATTATATTAATGCTTAAAAATCCTTCCCTTGTTGTTTTTTCAAAAACTGTTACAAGTGATTTGCTGTTACAACTGGACTTTTTTTTAAATGACCAGTTCCCTGAAAAAGCACTTATCAGAAATGGGCCTGGTCCCGACAATTTTAGATAATCGGAGTTGCACTGTATTTATATTTTTTTAATGTTGTCACTTCCATAGCTGCTGTATTGGCAGAGATGTAACCTGCATTACCTGAAATTACATCAGTTTATCCTAATTATACTTATTGCACTGGACATACAATACTGAGAGATGTTTCTTTATATTGTGTTGGATGTGTTTCGACTGACATCCTGAGCTGAGAAGCCTTTAATGTCAAGGTATCTGTGCATCAGTCTCTTTAAACCCATTGCATGTAACAGTATCACTTAAGTCAGCTGTTGCTACTCTTTTCCCTTCCAGCAGGCAGTAAATATATGAGCTTGAGAACACAAACCTGCAAATTCAAGGATCGTTGCTTCCCTGCTGTTGAGACACTTGTAAACTGACCCCTCATTGGCAACAGATAATGTTTAATTGTACTTTTCTCTATGCCTGCACTTTGTCCTAGTAGCACTATACCCTGCACTTTTTAATTGATTGCAACACTGCACCCTACCCTATCTGTTGTATTTAAGTGTGAGTTGACTTGCATATATCTTGGTACATGTGGCAATAAACAATTCAATCAATGCAATTCAATTCCCCTACCTGGTAGATGTAAGTAGAACATCTGATGGGTTGGAGAAATTGGAATGATAGCAAATAGGTCCTTCACAGCCACTCCTATGACTTATCTCTTATCAGCTCCTCAAGGAATTTGTTTCAGTAAAGACTCAAGATGAGACAAATAATTACCCATTAAACTTTTAACTTCCTTTGCCAGTACCTTTTTTTTAAAACTAACACTGAATGGAAAATGGCCTTGGAGATCTGCTATGCTGATTCAGTCCAACTACCTATAATTCTTTGACCTCAGACCTGCCCTTGTTTGATTTTCATTTCTTAACTTGTAAATCTTTGAATTCTTGAAGTGCCTTTCTCCAAAAGGGAAATTAAACCAAGGTGTCATTTTCAGTTCAATCGAATTTTAAAGATGCGGTACCTCTACGTGAAGATCATCTGGGAGCACTTGAGGGTTGTAGCCACATTCTTTCTCAAAATCTGCAGATTAGTTAAAGATTTGTCTCCTTAAACAGTTTTACTGGAGCAGAATCCCTTCCATTTTTGACTACTGTATTCCAAAAATACATCGTAGATCATTTCCCAAATGTATGTTACCTCACTTTCTGGAAACACGGGCAGAAAAAAATCAGGGACTTCTTCCAACACCATTGGCCAACTGTTTTATCATTAGAAGATTTGTATGTATGTTAGGATGGCAGATTTATCCACTTCATCTGGATCTGGTTGAGATGAGAGATGGAGCTCATTAACAAGTGTCGTGCATGTGGATGGAGAGGCAAAGATCGAGAAAGAAAGCAGTCTGATTGGTCTAGTGCATCCAATCTCTCATGATTTGCAGGGGTTAGAATCAATTCATAGAACAGCTGAGCACAAGACAAGGAATAAAATTTGAACGTGCTTGGTCTTGTCAACCTGAACTTCAGATATTTCATATGGTTTTGATCATGACATGCTTGATGTCACTGAATCTGCACAAGGTGCACTGATGAGTTTCATTGAACACGTCAGCTATCATGAAGGACTAGAAGATTTGGCAATTATATGATTGAGACTGAAAATGTGATGAATTAAATATATTACAGTTCAGTTGGCAATTTTTTTTAGTTGGAGAGGACCAGGACTTGGTATCATTCCACGTCTAGGTTTAATAACATCAAATGCTTTATTTTTCGAAGAGCAAGGAATACTGGAGCACACTGGTATTTTGCACAGTTGGCATTAACTGAGTTCTTTTGAGAGTGATTGGGACTTATTTCTGGTTGGAGCAAGAATCAATTAATAAAAAATAATTTTAAGGAAGTCAAGCTGATCCCTGGATTATTTTCGGTCACATAGAGAGAAATTCCTCAGATTTGCTTTCTTATTTGCTTCTTTCAGGTGATCATATGGTTTTGGATGAGGTTAAGAGAGTATATGTATATATTTTTTAAAACTTGACCTTGTGTGGGTCAGGCTAAGTGGAGTTGTGTAAACAGTGTGTTCTTGCTCCTTTGATCATATTGACTGACAGAAATGTTTTATCCACAAAGACCACAGGTCTCTCTTGCATTGAGATTTCCATTGAGTTCCAGCTGGGAATTTGAAGAACTTCAAAGATTTAACATGAGCTTGAAACATTTGTGAGATAAAATGAAACACAAACCAAGTAATAGTGTACAAATGATGTCGATCTTTTGCCTGTGACTAACTGAGCATATTTATTGATTAACAGGGGAAATGCATCCTTGAGATGGTCTGGACCCAATCATCCTAATGCTGTGAAAGGCAGACTAGACATAATCAAGAAAAAATGCAATGACAAGAAGTACTTCTGTAGTACTTTGTCTTTAAGGAATGCTGATCGCAATGATATTGGATACTACACTTGTAAATATGCCAGATCTGCAGCTAATGAAAGCCAGGTTTATTTATTTGTCAGAGGTAAGGACACCAGTTTAAAGTAGAACTGTGGACACTGTCCAAACCAATGAGATTCGATAATCTGTTAACTACCCATTACACAAAAGCAGACGAGGGCAATGCCTATTAAGCTTGCATGTTAAAATATAGGTATGTGCCGCTTAACATCCGACCGCACTTACATCCATGGTCCCATAATAATTCAGTGACTGCGAGCAAACCACCACCAATACTCCAACAAAAGAAAACATCACATCTGCATTTGCCAAGTCCCATTAGTTTTCTTCCATGACTTCGCTTTTCATTCTTTTTAGTTCAAGGAGCTGATGTCCAGTATAATTCATCTTAACTAGTCAGGCAAGCTCTCTACCCCAGGAATCAATCTAAAGAAATGTTGATTTTCACTATCTCTATTGCATATATATCATTCCTTATTTTGGGAAATGAGATGTGTACAGGTGCAGTCTCACCAGCACCCAATATAATTGCAGGTAGTAATCTGTACTCTTGTGCTCCAATTCTCTTGTAATAAAAGCAGACATAGCAGTAGCCTTCCGAATGAGACCTGCTCATTGACCTTCAGAGTTCCATTTACAAGGAACTTCTGAAAAACCAACACCCTTCAATCTCCTAGCATGTAACAACTATTCCACTTTTCCTTTACTTTATCAAAGTGGCTGACTTCATCTTTTTCTACTTTGCATGCCATCTCCTCGCCCATGCTTGTTTGGATCCCCCCTGAAAATTCCCTGCATTCTCTTCACTACCCATACACTGTGTACCATTGAGGAAACTGTCTTGCAGAGAAGTCGAACACAGAATAGTCCTGTAATTCACTGGGAGATGATGCCTGGAATCTCACACCTTGGTTACAGTCTGGAAGGCATAGCCACATTCCATACATCCTAATGTACTGCTTAGGTAACCTTTTCTTTCTGCCCATTCATATTTCATCCAGCACATCACTCCTCATACCAATCCCTCTTGCAGGTTCCCCTCTCTGTAATTCCTCAGGTACCTAAATTATTGCAATCAAAGGAATGCACGCAAACACTAACCAATTATTTGTGAATTGTCACCGAAATGGATTCAATTGCTGTTCATCAACCCAACTGATTTGCAGGAAAAGGTTCTCTTGATCATTTCTTGCAGATGAGTAGATTGGTTCATGAGTTGTTTCGTGGAGAAAGAGAAAACTGAGGTGAAGATTATATTTTTTGTTAGCTATCACCTCAATCATCAAATTTCTCAATAGATGGATCTGTCTTTGACACGTGTTATGAAGCAGACTTTTTAGGGGGGGAAGAATCCCATTGGGAGAAGGGTTAATAAAGCCCTAAATCATTACTTTTATACCCATTACCACCAGGAGAGACCAAAGCCTTTTAATTCCTTTATTGTAGTGTACATTCAAATGCATGTTCAAGGCCATAAATGCAAGTGTGAGTCATTTAAAAGCCTTGTAAATGAATTAGCAAATTTTGAGTTTTTTCATCAGATGAATCTAAACGTTCTCTGCAGCTAAGTATATGAAAACTAAGTGAAAGGCAAGATAAATTTCACCTAGAATTATCATCACAATTAATCTGTTTGACAAAACAAATAATTCATGGATGAAATAATGCTGCAATAACCAGTATAAAAACACAAACAGCGCTGCTTGAGAATGCAATAACCAGACCACACAGATTGAAAAAGCCCTCTTCATTAATGAGCGAAAGCTCAAATTTTTCACTTTGATGTGTTGTTGACCTTACAAATTTAGCTAGTGAAATGCATACTTGTCTCTAGAAATCTTCCTCCCACATGCTGTACTCCAAATGATACATAACTATATGGAATTTAGTCAGTGGCAAATACTTGCTTTAAGAATGAAGAAGCAATGGTGGAAAGGTTTTTTTTCACCCTCTTGAAGGTTATTCCAATAACCTTAATTCTCAATTTTTATACAAATGTTTTACATTTATCATCTTCAAGTGGCTTTTGGGGTTTTTCCTCTGCTTGCTATATCGTGAAATCCATTTGTGAGAAATGCATTAAACCAGGACAGTGTTTGTTCAGTTTCTGAACTTACATCATCACCTTTTCAGTCTTTATCCACATTGTTAAATTGCTAAAAGATCAGCTTTGGTGGGTGGCAGAACATGGTCTATAGGAGTTTTCATTTCCCATGCTATGTTCTTCTAAGTGTAGCTCTCGTGAAATAACTGAGCATCGTGCAATGGTGTGTTACAGACGTACACTTCTACCATTGAGATTTCAGCATGATGGTTCCTAATGTTCCTAAATTTGTGTTCTGCTGTCTGCCTTTGAGCTTGGCAAACTCAAATTATTAAGAACCAACAGAGAGAAGAGAAATCCATTCTTCAAATGGAATTAAGTCCAAATGCACTGAACATTTGAATAACTTGAAGTTGTTTTGAAGGGTCAAACAAGCAAGAGCATCACAGATGTCAAGAATTGTCTTTGGGGTCTATACATAGATGTATACAGGTTAGGATTATATCAGTATCTTTCCTGGTTCCTATTTGCTGGGTTTCATATAATTCTTCTCTGAAAGCTATTCCTTTATATCCATCTTGACAGTCCAACTTTGCTACATTTTTCACAGCAATGCCAACATTCTTCTTTTGTGAAGGGGAAAAATTGAATCTTCCATTCTTTCCTTGTGAAGAAGTTAATTTACAAGATGTATTGATTGGATTATTCACAAAAAAATAGTTCTTGAATTGCTTAACAAATTCATTGCACAGTGGAAGATCTTTTTAAAAAAAAAAGATTCTCTGCTCAAAACTCTCCTCACTGCCTTCACAGAAAAAGCAACAGATTTCAGACCTTGCTTTTTAGTAATTTCCACATAATTGTTGATTCCAAGCACCTTGCAGGAAAGTTGCATTGAAAGCAAGAGAAAGAGGGACATGGGGCTAAAACCTTCTAACACCAATTTTCTGGTTCACGTTCCACACGATCATAGTTCATCACTGAGAATACAAAGGCTTAGTGGCCCCACGTCTTTCCATTTTCTATCTCCATATAGGTAATGTTGCACCCTTATTTTGTTTGCCTATACATATTCTGTCAAACCCTCTAGTCTGTCTGCTGCTCTTCCACTTTTAGATCCTGTCAATGGATTCATGAGCCACTCCACTATTTGAGGAATAAAAAAGAATAGTAGAAAATGGAAAATTTAAATCGTAACAGCAGTAAAGGGGGTCAGATCACAACATCTCATTTGAACAGCTTTGCAGAGATTATTGGTCTCATTTTAGGACTTTAAATTGCAGAACTTTTACCTTTTGCAGTAGGGTGATAATTTGTCTAGTACATCCTAAATAGGACAGAAATTTGGAATTTTTAGATCTTCACACACTTCAGTATTCATAGTGTTAATTTTTTGCAGAAATTATGACACTAATGATGATATTTATACTGGAATTTTTTTTAGGAAACACCTGGGATTTAGTGCCTAACGTGCTTTTCTTTGAAAAACAGATCCTCAAAGTCCATTTATAGAGTCCCATCCTGAATATCCCAAAGTGATCAGAATGAATGAAAACCAGGAGACCGTGGTGATCCCTTGCCGAGTCACAATACCAGATCTACAAGTCACCTTGCTGAAGGAGACCTACTTAAAGGTGAGATACTTAAAAAGAACTTCTCTCATAAGTGCTATTAAATTCTTGCATTTGATGTTTGCCTTAAATCTCTTGTACTTGGTCTGCCTCAAGAATGCAAGCAAGAAATTGCTGAAGAAGCAAAGATGCTGCCACTCACAATAATACCAAGAGCCTTTTGTAGAACATTTACCCTATGAATTTAATAGTGAACAATTACAACTATTTGTATGGTGGGATACAGCTGGCATTTTATTTAATTTTGTGGTTTTTGGAAAGGAAAATGCTCCTTTGGCCAGTTGCAATCAGTAGAGGAGAAAAATCCAAAGATTTTGAGAAACATGGTCCTATGAGTAGGCCACTTAGATACAAGCCTGTTCCACCATTCCATTAGATTCCAGCCTCACTCCGTACCTCTATCTTTCTCTCATCTCCTAGTGCATTTGGTAAAGTGAATTAAAATTGACAATTCCCCCAGTGTAAATTGTCATCTGCTTGGGAGAGTTCCAACTTGTACCACTTATTGTGTGTTGAAGTATTGCCCAACCATTCCTGAAAGACCGGCTCTCATATTTTCACATCATTTTCAAGCCTAAGAGAATATTTTTGTATATCCGCTCGGTCATTTAAACTTAATGTCATCAAAAAGTTGAAGAGATGCATATTTAATTTTCTGGATGATAGAGCAAAGTGACCTGTGTAGGTAATCTCATCTTGTGATTTAACCATTGGATTCCTGATGTTATTCTACTGAATCTTCATTGAAAATCTCATGCCACAGGATAGCTTGTTCTGTTTCCCTGCTCAATTTTTAATCAAAATATTAACTGAATTGAAGGTCATTGACACTTACTGTTTGTGAAATAGACTCAGGAGGTCACAAAGTCAGCATTACAGAATCAGGCCTTGCCATCCATGATGTCAATCTGTATGAATTCTAATTGCCCACGTTTGGCACTATCCCGCTATGCTTTGTGTCTGACTTCTTGTTCACATTGCTTTTAAATGTTTAAATAAGGCCTTTGTATCTGCCTCCATTGCCTCCTCTGGTGGCTTGTTCCAAATAGTCACTACCTTCTGGGTGGGGGAAAAACCTGCCCTTCAGATCTCCTTTAAATTTCTCCTCTTTTACCTGAAACTAGTGCTCTCCAGTTCTTGACTCTCCTGTCTGGGAAACAGATTCTTAATATCTACCCTGTCTATGCCACTCATTATTTTACAATCCTCTTTTAGGTCACCCCTCAGCCTCAATCTCTCCTTGTAACAAAATCTTTCCATTCTTGGCAATATCCCAGTGAATCTCTTCTGCACTCTTTCTATTGCTACCATATTCTTCCTGTAGCCTGGTGACCAGAACTGTACACAATATTTAAGTGTGGACTTGTGAATATTTTGTGCAACTGCAACATTATATCCCAAGGGTTGTACTCAATGCTTTGGCCTATAAAGACAAGCATGCCAAATGCTTTTTTGAATCCATTATCCACCTGTGTCACCACTTTTAGAGAGCAATGAACTTTCATACAAGGTTAAGCTAGTGCTACCTATATGAAAATTATTCCTTTCAGTAAAAACATTTGCCTTGATAATTTTTATCTTCTCATGGTTCGGCCTCGTAATGAATAGTCGCTTTTTATTACACACTTCTTCAGCTGTTATAATGCAATTCGTCGACCATCTCAGAGGACTCTATTAGGTGAAGACTGTATGATCCATTCCTAAAATATGTAAACTAACCTCATAGGCTTTTAAAACAATCCAATAATTTCATGGTCGCAACAAATTCTGTCTCTTTTAATTTAAGATTTGTGTAATGAATTTGAAGTAATATTTCCAAAGTACTAGTCCAGGTTTCTAGATAACCACTCTCAGGACACTAGAGGGGTGAAACAGGGTTGACATGGTGAATCACTGTTTACGAAGCCATCTGGTTTTTCTTAGATCATTGGGGTCAGTTAAAGAAAGAGAAAGCAGGCAAAGGGACTTGTAAAAGCTGGGAAATGCAGGTCAAAGATGGTGCAGAGAATTGAACCCAACCGGTTAAAATAGAGGAAATGTGCAACAGATCTTGTAGTGTCCATGGAGAGAAAAAAGGTTGAGTTAATATAACAAATGGATAACCTTACACCAGAAATCTCCATGTCTGGTGCAAATAGAGAAATGGAGTTACTTGAAATTGCTGAATTCAGTATTGAATTGTTGACATTTGATTTAAGGATACAGAATGCCCTTCAAGCCCATGAAACTTGTGCTTTCCAATTATACCCAATTAACCCACCAAATCCAAGCATATTGGACGGTGGGAAGAAACTGTAGCCTCTGGAGAAAACCTATGCAAGCCATGTGATAATGTATAAACTCCTTACAGACAGCTCTGGATTTGTACCCAGGTCACTGACAAAGTGTGCATTGCAAAATATTAGAATCTGTAGCTGGTTAAAGATCAGATTTTAATTACTTTATTACATAAATAAGTCAATAATTCTAGGTTACATGGGGCTGTAGAAATGTTAAATAGTGGAAAGGAGTGTTGGAATTCCCACCACCGGTCCACATACTTAAATTACAACATGCATGAATTTAATTTACTGCACTACCCATTCCAATATCATACAATCTCTCACATGGACCTGATACAGGCTCTCGACAAGAAATATCAACAATTCCTTCCCTCCTGAAAATACTCCTCATCCCTTTGAGTTCCTCCAGCAGTTTGTTTTTTGCTCTAGATTCCGGCATCTGCAGTCTCTTGTGTCTCACATAGCCAGTTAATTTATTCGTTTTCAACATTCTTCACCTCCCGAGACATACAGACTATATTCACCATCCTCTGAGAATAGTAGGTTTAATGTAAGCAGTCTGTTCACTTCCCTGTTTTTGAATGAATTCAAGCCTCCTTCTGTTGCATTTTTGATTATAGAAAACACATTATCTTTGTTAAAGTAACCTATAACTCTAGAATCCTGGATATGTTCACAAAGTCTTCTTCAAGCTGCCCTTATAACCTTTCTACCTCAATCAAAATATAATTCAAAGTATGCATTCAGTTACAGTTCAATACACCCTCTCCAATAACAAGTTCATTCCACAACAATCAGTGATGTTAGATAAGGCTAGCCTAATAAATCAAAAACAACAGGTCTGGCATAATCCATGTTTTAGGTCCAAGTCCTTTATCGAGACCTTCAGCTGGAATAATGGTTCCCAACCCAAAATTTTAACTGATCACTTCTCTTCATGGACACAACCTGACCTGCTGACTCTCTCCAGCCTCTTTTCTTGCTCAAGATTCCAACATCTACAGTTTTTATATTTTTCTAGAGATGGTTCAGTGCTTCAGTCCAGAATCAGAATTCACCTGATACATTAATGTGAAACCCTATTCATCTATTCATATGAACACCATAAAACATCTGTTCATGGAAAAATGGACACCTGATATCCTGAAAATGTTAAGAAAATTCCTAATTTAGTCTTCATTGAATCTTGGGTGAAGATATTTTGGCCTTTCTATGTGACAAACCTATAAAACAGCAAAAATGTGATAAGCAGTCAATTTGTGGTGGGCCAACCAATGTTTTGTTTAAGGAGTAACACAGAAGACCAAGTACACTGCTCAAGTGCCCTTTTCTAATCACTCTGTGGCATACACTGCACCAAAACTCAACTAGCAAAACAAATTAGCTAGGTCTGAGGAAAGAGAGGTGACCAGTAAATCTTGGATCCAGAGAATGGCTGAGGAGTCATAGCATTGTTGAGTGCAGAGTTCAGGGTGAGGTTAGCTACAAGATATTGATGAATGATAAGATTAGTAGTCAACGGCATGTACATGCACACATGGAATAGATGCACATAAACGGTTCATCATTCTTTGAAAGTGAATTCTTATGTAGATAAGGTGGTGAAAAAGGCTTTTGGTATCCTGGCCTTTATAAATCATAGCATAGAACACACATGTCAAACTCTGGCCCGCGGGCCAAATTTGGCCCGCGATATAATTATATTTGGCCCGCAAGATCATATCAAAAATGTATTAGAGGTGGCCCGCTGGCCGCCGCGCCAGCATAGCGCATGCACAGTAACCGCTGTGTCCCAGGGTGAGAGAGAGAGAGAAAAATCCTGGCCCTTGAAAAGTAGTAGTGGGGAGTTTTATAAACACGCTGTCGTGTCCCCCCCGCCCACCACCCCACCGCAGCGCAGCCTGGCCGGTGTCAGGGGAAGCCAAGGCCGCTTCCCAGCACCCGGAACCCCAGTGGCACAGCGTTTCTTGGAGCTGCAGATTGAGTCGGGACGCCAGAGGGAAGATTGGGGCTCCCCGCCGGGCGATGGGGGTGCCGGCCGCCGGCCGCCCTGTGCCTTCCCACCAGACCAGCGGCGGGTGCCCGGAGTACACGTGGAGAGCGAGGCTCGTCGGGCAGGTAGGGTGGAACCCCCCGCCAATCTCGGGAGTGGCGTGGGCTGGATCGGGATTAGTCGCGCTCACCTGCTCCTCCACCGCTGACCAGGATCCCAGCGCGGTCCTGAGCGCGGAGACTTCCCTGGAAAGGTCCTGGGACACCGGCACAGAAAGAAGAGCAGGGTCCGTAGAACATTACAGATCAGAAACAGGCCCTTCGGCCCTTTGACTCTACCTCGTGAAAACCCAACACTGGAGAAATTCAGCGGGTTAAACCGTATCCTTTATCCAGCAGAGAGGTACCTGACAATGTTTGGCCCTTGATCCCCCTCATCAATGTATGAGCAAAAGTCTGTGGTTCTCGTAAAAACACCAGAAGGGAGAAACTCAGCAGGTCAAAGGGGGTCCGTGAGAAACTCAGCAGGTCAAGGGAAGTCTGGGAGAAACTCAGCAGGTCAAGGGGGGTCCGGCAGAAACTCAGCAGGTCAAGGGGGGTCCGGGAGAAACTCAGCAGGTCAAGGGGTGTCCGGCAGAAACTCAGGGGGGGCCTGACCTCGCCAGGACCGTTGCCCACTCCCCCTCCCTGCCGCAGGCTGGCCCGCGACTCACGGTGACGGGGCCGCTGATCTGCCGAGATGCCGCCCTGCAGCGAGAGCCGGTGCCCTCGCACTGTCGTTGTCCAACCTGATCACCCGCAAACCCCGCCCTCCCGCACACAGGCCTGAGTAAGTATTATGAACTTTAATCTCAGGATAAAACGATCTTCCAATAGTTTCATGTCACAGTGATAAATATATTCCTGGTTAAAAATGGTCCTGCACCTGGATACAAGCTCATTAGGCATAAAACTTGAAAAGTGTGTAAATCAAAGGATATCTGTACCAATGGAAAAAGGGCATGGCAAATAACCCTGCTAGAGTTCATGCCCACAATCAGTCACCCATTTGATTGTTTCAGGAATCATGTTATTCTCCCACATTCTCAATAGCCCTCAGATTTTACTATTCGACAGCACACTAGCAACATTTGACAAATCCTCTATATAGAAATATTATTTATTGAATATTTTATTTCTCATTTGTTAATGCTTCTGGAAAGAGTTTATCCAAAACTATTATTAAACATTTATTTTAATAAGAAAAAGTTTAACATTACATATGTTGAAAGAAGAGAAAACATGCAGATGTTGTTGAAAATTTTCAATAAATATTTAGTTTGGCCCACGACTTAGTCCAAGTTTTTAATTTTGGCCCTCCGTGAATTTGAGTTTGACATCCCTGGCATAGAATATAGGAGCTGGGAGGTGATGTTGAGACTGTTCAAGGTGATGGTGAGGCCAAGTTTGGAATATTGTGTGCAGTTCTGGTCTCCAAATTATAGGAAGGATATCAATAAGGTAGAAAGGGTGCAGGGAAGATTTTCTAAAATATTGGTTGGGATTGAGTAGACTGGGTCCTTATTCATTGGAGTGTAGAAGGTTGAGGGGTGATTTGATGGAGGTATATAAAATTATGAGGGGAATAGATAGAGTAGATGTGAATAGGCTCTTCCCCTTGAGGGTAGGAGAGATTGGAACGAGGGGTCATTAAGTTAAGGATTAGGGGACAAAACTTTAGAAGTAACATAAGGGGAAGCTTCTTCACTCAGAGAGTGGTAGCTGAATTCAATGACCTTCTGGAAGAGGTGGTTGCAGCAAAATCAATTTTGTCATTTAAGAGGAGGATGGATGAATACATGGATGTGAGGGGGTTGGAAGGTTATGGGCAGGGAGCAGGTAGGTGGAACTAGTGGAGTTCACTTAAACCGGAGCAGACAATAAGGGACGATATGGCCTGTTTCCATACTGTAATTGTTATTTGGTTATATAAATCTTGTAAACTGGCAGGATGTGTTGAGTCAGCCTGTGTTGAGTCCTGGACATCATAAATACTGTAGTAGCAAAGTCTGAAAAAGCAGGAAGATGATATTGAACCTTTATAAAACACTGGCTAGGTCACCTCTGCATTTCATTCTAGGCCCCACGATTGATTGTGAAGATCCAGTAGATATTTACTGGAATGCCTCCATGGAAGTTGGATGTCATGCAAAAGCTTAGAGTAGTTTTCTCAGGGAAGAAATTTGAGCGATATTTGACTAAGAAAAAGATCATGAGAGTTTTAGACAAGGTACCTACCTAAAAGGAAATTGTTCCCATTATTTTAAGAACCAGGGGATAGATTTAAAGTGATATGATAATGATCCAGGAAAGCATAAAGAAATTACTTTCTCATGAAAGGTGCTTGGAATGTAAAATTCACGGACTACACATGAGTTGGAAGCAAAAGCAATCATAGCTTTTAGAAGTGAAACATGAATATCTGCAGATGTTGTGATTATAGCAAAATCACAGAAATGCTGGAGGAACTTGGCAGATCACGTAGGATCCTAGGATAGAAAGATATGTTACTGACATTTCAAGCCCAAGCCCTTCTTCAAGGTATTCGCCCTCCAGCAATTTTTCACATCTCCCAGGACCACCTTGGTACCTTTGTTTATGCATTGTTTTGGAAATTTTTTTTGCGGTGGTGGGCACCACCCCAGTTCTAATGATTGCTCACGTAACATGTGATGATATTTTGAACAACTTTATTATATATCTCATTGGAGTATGTCCTTTTTTAGAACTCTCTGCAATCCATCAGACTTGTATTTGTAATTTTTTTCAGTATTAACAGTTCCTTGTTTTCTGAAATGGCTTATTTTTATTTAGAAACATTAATTTTAATATAACTAATTTATCACATTCAAAGGCAGCTCCAACATTATAACAATTCTTTGGTGTTTAATACTTTATATGCGTACTTGTTTGTGAATTAGGGAAGTTTGTGTAATTTTAACCAAAGAACACTGCTATTGACTTAAACATCTGTGGGGTAGAATGTCTCATTGGAGAAGGAAATTAGGAAATTTATAGATATGCATTTATATTTTAAAAAAATGCTCATGTGTATATATAAACCCTGTGATTAAATCTTGAGCTATGAGTGGTAGAGACACTTGGGCTGGTTCCCATGTCCCTGTGTCTGAAGTAACACGGAGACGAGCTGTCTGCATCCTGCTATACAAGAGGAAGTTACAGGAGTAAGTCATAATGCCATTCACAAACATCCTCCACCAAGCCTTAAGATTTTTAGGAACTTAATGCACGCCCTCCGTTCCAGGGGGAAAAACTACTTTGCCTTCAGATTTTTTGTGTACTTCCCAAAACTACATTGACAAATCCTGCTGTGAAACCTTTTTTGAGCTTCCCAGTGAGCAATGCATGCAAGTCCAGTGCATAATTTCCAAAATGGGAAACTTTCTTAGAATAGCAAAGGACTTTTGGCTGCAACATGAAGGAACTTTATCAAAAAAAGTTTAAATTTGGAATAGTTATAATTGCTCCAAGGCTTGCGAGGGTCACCAAATTGTTTCCAGAACTATTGCCATGATGTAGTTGACAGACGTGGGTGCCTAGACGTGCAGCTGTGAACAATGATACAGTGCACACTGGAACCCATTTCAATGAGATTCTCATGTCTGGGGATAACCCATGGGTGATACAAGCCACACATGTGGAAGCAGTTCATCGACAGGACCTGCTGACCAGACAGAACTGCTGTTGATTTTGCCACATGGAATCAGCTACAGGAATCATCTTTATATTCACCCCACTTCCACATTCTAATTCTAACCCATAATGCCTTAAATAATCCAAGCAGAAAAATAAGGTCTGGTCTTTCCCTTCCTCCGAGGTGAAGTCCGCTGAATGTCCATCACTCCTACCTCTTTCCTAACCCAAAACTCCCAAGACATGTTGCCCGAGTTCTTTTGCTAACTCCACAATGTCAAGATAAGTAGAGGAATAATGCACAAAGTGAGCTTGGCTGATTCCACTCCATGGTGTCTTTTGGATCCCTTTATGTTAGAATTTTAAGGCAGAAAATAAGGTTTGGTTCATTTCGCATTCTCTAACCAATGGGTCTTAGAAGCCCTTCCCTGCCACAGCAGGTGCAAGTGAATATGCCCTGTGTGACACAAAGTAAAATTTAATATCCTACAGATAAATAAGAATTTGGTACAAAATGCATAGTTAGACATTGGCAGTCAGTTTATCTGCCAGTTTTAATTTATCACCTTCAAAGACCTACCTATTGCAACAACAGTGAACTGAGAATGTATGAACATTATGGACCTAGAACAACATATAGACTTAATGTCTTAATATAACATTTAACAATTATTGTTTAACAATGCTAATTTTTTGTCTGATACAGGAACAAATTGAATTAAAAGTTGATCAGAAAAATATCGTGTGGGATCCTAAACAAGGTTTTGTCATTAGTAATCCCAAACGGGATTTTATTAACATATTGAAGTGCCAAACCACAATCGATGATCGGCTCTTCACATCCCTCTATATAATGCAGATAGAAGGTGAGAAGTGTTCAGTCTATTGATTTATGCTCAAGTCCTTGTTGGAAGCCAGTGAGAGCGGATGGTATAAGGGAGATTCTAAAACAGACCGAGTAGGTAGCCATTCATTTGCTTGGCTCTGGCTCAGCTCCTTGATGGTTTGGGCAGAATGTGGCAGCCGATCATTTAAAGGATGATTGTCAATCAAAGTGCCTGATGGAAGCTCACATCCATCAAAGGATAACAAATGTCATGGTTGTCAGGTTGACATGAAGTGAATTTTAAGGGTCATACCACTCATGCAGTGCAAAAGCAAATTATTAAAGGTTCTAGAAATAGAAACAAAAAATACTGAAAAGATAAGGTCCAGAGGGACCTTATCAGTCCTATGACCAAAGTCGTGAAATGTTAACAATGATTATCTCTCCATAGATACTGAGGACCACCATTTTCACAATGTATTTCTATCCTTCTTTGTTTCTTGTAATTCATCAAAGAAAGTTTCCTTGGCTGTGCATTAGAGTGTGCCACTGGCTTGCCAACAATTTTATCAGGTGGACCAGTCACAACTCGGGAGCAAATTCTTCTTAATTTTCAGCACTCTCTGAGGATTAAGGGTGGCTTCCAATCTGATCTTGTGTGCCCTGAACTTATTGTTCTGTGGATGCTTCCACAGAAAGGGAAGAACGAGGCTGATGGGGATGAATATAACGAGGCTGATGCACTGAGTACATCCTTGAATTGTTTTCTCTGTCCAGCTGGTCATCTTTTTCCAAGACAAGAGTTCAGAATAGAATGTATCAGGAGTCTGGTGCCAGGCATTATATCCATATGGCATGTTGCCAATTGATTCTAACTGGGCCTGAATATCAGAAATGTTGGCCAAGGGAGGAAGCTGACATTGGTTCATAAGAACTTCCAAGTGAATTTGGAGGATTTGGTGGGCATGACACTGTTGTTATTTTCCTGTGCCTTGATTTGCCTAAGAGAGAGAAAAATTAAATCCCATTGGCATTTAAAGTGCATTTCGGAAACCAGTGGGATTCTCATCCATTATTAAAATGGGCGGAGTTAAAATCAGTACCTTGTCGACTTCATTTTAACAGTTGGGGAAGAGTTAAATATTTCCTTGTTGGCTTATCTTATTTTAGAGTTTTTGCACAAAGTCCATTATCTACTTTTCATTTATCAAATTTTTTAATATGAAGTTTGATGTACTCTTCACTAGTCTAATGGGCAAGACCTTATCTCTTTCATTATTCCTGTTCTTTTCTAAGATGCAGACTTTCTTTTAACTATTTATTTTACCTTATCAAATTCTCCAAGCCAGAGTTGATCAATCAGCTTTTTTTTTTGGCTTGAGATCATTTGTTCTCTTGGTTTGTATCAGGACTGACTATTTGCATTTGTCATCCTCTGCCAGTCCATCTTTTTTTTCTTTCATTTTCTGGCCTGCTCAGCATATCCAGAAGTCCAAATTATATAACCTCACCAAGTCCTCACAACATTAGAGGTATGCACATGTGCTAACACACACCCCTCTGCAGGCAAAGCAATATCTTTCCTTCCCATCATCCCAAGACCAAAAAAGTCTTTCCGAGTGAGGCAGCTCTTCTAATCCAATGTGCTTCCTGTACTTTTGCAACACATTAGCTGTCCATTCAAATGGCTCTCCATCACTTTATTACAGATATTCTCCCCCACCTTTTTTGCTACTTGGACCAACTCCTTTTCCTGTCTTTCCCAGTTTTGATGGCCTCCATCCCAAAACATCAACAGTTTTCTCTTTCCATATATACTACTGGACTGATTCAGTTCTTCCAGCATTTATGATTGTATGTCAGATTCTTGCATCTGTACTTTTCCAGCTTTTGACCATGTAGCTGCAACATAACTGAACCCAGGGGGAATCTTCCTTGAACAAAAGTAATTCCAATAGGGAAAGTACCTTTCAGGTTGGGGTGAAATCAGTGTTGAGGCAGCATGGATGGAGTAGCATTTTTCACCTTAAATTCAGCATGAGCCGAATGAACCAGCTTCATTCTGGTGTTAGCTGGAGTACATGGAATAGAATCTCAGGCCTAATACCCTTTCCTTTATTGCCTCTATGTCAAAAATGTCCATGGAATTTTTGATATTTAACTTGGGTCAATTGCCAACATAACATGGATAGGAAAGTTCCATTCCCTCTAGAGCATTTCTGGAAGAGATTAAATCAATCCAAGCACTTGATTACTGTGAATTTCTCTTTAACATTGCTTGCACTAATATATTTTATTGTCATCAGTTGAAGGAACAAAGCATATTCACCTTAATACGAGTAAAAAAATGAAGGTGCTGTCTGGTTCCTCTCTGTCCATCAGATGCCTGGCAACTATGGATTGGAACTCCAGGCCATATTTTCAATGGGATTACCCTGGAAAAAAGGCAAGTTAATAATTGAGTTATCTTTAAGCATATTTACCATATTTATTGAAGCCTTTCAATAATGTAAAAGCTTCAGTTACTGCCAGCACAGTTTGTAAATGAATACTTTTAACATTTAATGTGACCTCTCTTTCCCAGTTATGAAGGTCCACTGCATAAACAAAGTATTATCCAGCTTTTCAGTAACATATCTGAAGTAAGTTATGATCTTGTGAACAAATAGTCCCTTTATTCACCAGTAAAATCAGCAATATTTTCTAGGTTTAAATTTGTAATCCCTTGTCATCTGAAATCCTTACACCAGACCAAAATTCCATTTAGATATTTCAACCAAAGACACTGACCAGCGCTCTTTGTATTGTACTGGAGAGGATTAAAAACTCTCCCATGGCAATCCTCTTCATCAATTTGTGCAAACTTTCCCCCTAGTTATTTCTTACAGAGTCTGGGCAAAATTGCCAATGCCACGATTTGTGCCAATGCCACGATTTGTGCCTATCTCAACTTGCCCCTGAATAGGAGGTTGTAAGCCCCCCCTTTTTTAAACCACTGGAGTCCTTGTGATGGCACTTGCATAGGGCTGTTTGATGAGGATCTAGACCCAGTAACAATAAAGCACTTCTCACTTCTCCTTCTTGATGGTAGAAGGGCTGCCAGAGTAATGTACAGAGTAACTGCCATGAAACTGTCAACATTGTGTTCCCACAAATCACCAAGGAGCGTATCCTCAGAGCAAAGATGTGAGTTTATTTCAATAAAAACAGCACATTGTTCAAATCCACAAATGCTATCACAGAGACTTGATTCTGTCAGAGGTAACTTGGTCAATTCATTTTATTCTTCTTGTTGGTTCATTCACTATCTGCTACATAACTCACCAGGCAACTTGATCATTGCTGGTTCTAACCAATGCTCTAAGGACATTGAAGGGTGATCTTGTAAGGACAAACATGATTTTGCACTTCAGAAAGCATGCAGAAATATAAATGGGACTTTAAGCAGATAACATTTAACACTAAACGTGTCAATTGTTGAAGAAGCTTCTGTTTTCAAAAGCGTAGCACAGGATGGGACAGTAGCATTTTAAAGGCAATGTTCAAGGGAGAATGGTTTTCCTGTGTAGTGACGAATAATGCACGACTCTTTATTTGCAGTATAATCGAACTGTTTCAATTGATAAGGGATTTGTAGAAAAAGGAAAAACATATGAAAGTATTCTACATCTGGAAAACATTCAGCTCAGAGACCAAGGAATCTATGTATGCAAAGTATCTAATAAAAATTTATCAGAAAACAGGACAAGGATCATTGTCATTGGTAAGTAATTGCATTTTTACTATTAAATTTGTAGGTCCTGGAAAGGCATCCATAGTGAATCATAAGGTGGCCATGAATCAACCAAACCATTTGCATGTACTCTTTGACATGGCTTGGTAATTAATTGTACAATAATCTAATGAGGAACCTGTACCATTTTCTGCTCCCACTCAACTTTAAAGTTGTTGAAACATCTGCAGCTTCTAAGAGCTTTTTGGTAAACTTTTTGCTTCATCAATTCATATCGTTCACAATTCATTTTTATTTTGTAATCAATCAATCAATATGTTACAACAATTGGCTGTCATGTGGCACTGGTGTAACAAAATGTTTTCTGGATATCTCAGAGCAAGAGATTTAGAAGGGGAAGAGGTTCAAGGAGAGAAGGTTGACAGCCCAAGCAGCTGAGGACTGGCTGCCTTATTGGAGAATAATTCAGGGAGGAGCAAGAGATCTAATATAAGGAGTCCAAGGGTTACAGAGTTGGATGAGATCAAAGAGAGATGGATGGGTAATGCTATGGAAGGGTTTGAAAGAAGGAAGTGAACTTTTACAATTAATGTGTTGCCAACTTAAGGCAGTGGAGGTGGTGGGTGAACAGGACATGTTGTAAACTGGAATGCAGACAAAAGAATTCCAGAAGTAGAAATGCACACTTTAAATTATCAAGAACTTTGTTGGAAATTCACCTCAAAATCAAGTAGAGTTAAACAGGAAAGACGGCAGATGCTGTGATGGAGTGCAATACAAAAAGGCTGGAGAGCCTCACCAGGTCATGCAGCATCTCTCAGAAGCAAAGGAATATAATTAACATTTTTGGCCTGAGTCCTTCATCAAAGTAGGAGCAGAGAGTAGCACCTTAATAAGTGGGCAGATGGTGGTGGGGGGGGGGGGGGTGATGGAGAAGAGAGGAGCACAGGCCAACAGGGAAAAGGTCTTAGGTGGATAAGAATGGGAGGGCTGTAAAGAAAACAGCCAAGAAGAGGGAGGGAGGTATCTGAATGAAAAGGGAAGGGAGTGGGGAGATGGAGAAAAGGCGACAGAGGCTAGAGGAAGAGCGAGAGAGACAGGGAAGGAACCTAATAGAAAGTGGAAAAGACTATGTGAATGCCAGCTGGTTAGAGAGTGTCCAGACAGAATATTAGATTTTGCTCCTCCAATTTACGGGTGGCCTCAGTTTGGCAGTGAGGCAGTGCATGTGGCCATGATCAGACATACTGGTGTGGGAAAGGGTGTGGAATTGCAATGGTTGGCCACTGGGAGGTCCCCACGCTTACAGTCGACAAAACGAAGATGCTCAATGAACCCATCTCCCAGTATGTTGCATAATAATGACTGTTCCTGCAAAACTCTTGATTAAAATGGTCACTTAAGCACATTTAATACCATTTAAAAATCAAAAAGCTGTGGGTGCTCAAAATCTTCCATTAAAACAGCAAATGCTGGTAACACTCAGGAGATCAAACAGCTATCTGTGGAGAAAAGAGGCAGATTTAATATTTCAAGTTGAAGACCCTTCCTCAGATAAAGGAAAGCTAGAATACTATCAACTTTTGAGCTAAGGAGCAAGGGGAAGGCAACCCTGTCGGGTTGTACATTCACCTTTTGTGTTCCCCCTCCTCCCAATCGCTTTTACTCTCTGTTATGTAACAAAATTCTCTTTGTTCTAAAAAGTAAAAACAAAGCTGGAGAAACTCAGTAGGTCAAGAAGTGTATTTTATAAAGCAAAGGTAAAGATACAAAACCAAGATTTCAGGCTTGAACGCTTCAA
Organism: Narcine bancroftii; assembly: GCF_036971445.1. NCBI lineage: Eukaryota > Metazoa > Chordata > Chondrichthyes > Torpediniformes > Narcinidae > Narcine > Narcine bancroftii. The sequence continues at coordinate 11,242,197 of NC_091476.1, read as the reverse complement.
CAAGGTATGACAAAATGTGGGCAGATGCCCAAATAAAATGGTTTGGTAGGGAGCACAGCCCCACAGGCAGGAGATAATAGGTGGATAAAGGAGGGAGCACACACCAGCAAACAGGGGAGGGGGGATTGCTCTGTAAATGATGGGGGAAGGGAGTGGAGAGCTGGAAGAAAGGAGACAGAGGGAATGGGAAGGGAGAGGGAATGGGGAGTAGGCTAGTCTGTGTTAATGCCACCCAGTTGAAGAGTTCCCAAATGGAAAATTAAGTGTTGCTCCTCCAATTTACGGGTAGTCTTGGCTTAACAGTACAAGAAGCCATGGACAGACATGTCAGCTTGGGAGTGGGGTGCAGAATTTAAATGGTTGGCCACTGAGAGATCCCTGTCATTGATGCAGACAGAGCAAAGGTGCTCAATAAAGTGATCTCCCAGACTGCATCCAGTCTCTCCGATGTAGCCAAGATCCAAATGACTCCCACAGATACATGAGTGACTGTTTGGGGCTCCAAAAGGTGGTGAGGGAGGAGGTACAGGCACTTCCTGAGGTGATTAATGGGAAGGGATGAATGGAGGGAGCCGTCCTTACGGAGGGAGCAGAGGGTAGGAGAGTGCCTGCCTACATCTTGTCATCCCTTGATGAAGGGTTCAAGCCTGAAATATTGGTTTTGTATCTTTACACAGTTTGTCCTGTTGAGTTTTTCCAGCATTGTGTTTTTACTTCAATCACGGTGTCGACAGACTTTTGTGTTTTACTTCTATTTTCTTTGTTCTTTTGATTCTTCCCTATTCTCTGCAGGACAGACTCTGAAAGCAGAATGATGAGCAAACCATTGACAAATAGGTCTTAACTTTACTGCTGGCTACCTGAATCAGGAACTATTTAATTTCCCGTGTTTCTAACCTTTAACTTTGTGTGCATTGGTGACACTGTGTTGCTCTTAATGCAGCCTAGAGCTTCATAACATCCAAGTAATTCAAATATTAAATGTACCTCCTTGGATGGAAAACAGCCTTTAACATATCAACAGAATCAGAATTCATGAAGTTTATTTTTGGAAGAGAAAATCGAGATCCAGTGATGTTTTGTTTCCTGCAGATAAATATTTGACCTTCACTGAGCAATTTTTCATGAACCTTCCCACATGATGAATTGAGAACATGAACCCTGGATTGTAAGTTGTTCCTCAAGCAACCGACTGCATGTAATTATGACCCCAAACAAATGTAGAATGTTTTCAATTGCTGAAAAGCAAAAAGCTCAAAGTAAGGACACTAAATCTGCTCCATGGTGCAGCTGGGCTTGCTTGACCTATCCTTCAACTGTTCAACATGATACTATGGTCTCCTCATCGCTTTCTCTCTTTTCTTTGTGCAGAGAAACCTTACATTGAGGCAGAGTTCAAAAAGCCAAACCCTTTGCACATAGAAATCAATCCAGGATCTGAGAAACTACCCATCAGACTACCTGTGAAAGTTCATGCATTCCCATTGCCGGAAGTATCCTGGTAAGGTTCATCATTCTGATCTTTTCCACAAATCCCACTTATTGATAAAATAACAATTTAAGCAATTGTTTTTTTTTTAGTTGACTGGTTTTCTTTCAAATTTTCTGAGGAAGAAGATGTAGTGGTCACCAACATTTCCCAAATATTTTCCTGTAGTTTCTCATGTTAGACCAATCCCATTCATTACCAATTCACCTGCCCTTTTTTTGTGACTGTGAACTAAAGAGTAATTCCCAAAGATTACAAAGGTAATTCTAGATGGATGAGCTCATCAAGCAAAACCTTCAGTGGAAATCCACAATTGCCCCATGTTTATCACTTCCGCCATAACCTCTGTGAATTTTAGTGAAAATTTCCTGAAGCAATTTTGACGCAATGTAAACAGGATGTGTTTATCAAATACAGGTATTTTTGGAGAGAGACTGATAACATTCCTAGCCCATAACGATCATTTGCCAAGATCCCAAAATTCTGGGTCCTATATTTCATGTTGCAATCTTCCATGCGAAATCTTTTCAAATGCCTTGTTAAAAAAAACTAGATGTATTATATCCTCTACTTCCCCTTTAACTGTCTTAGAGTTGCACGCAGAAGACATTCTGTTAGTGACATAAGGCAATGCAGATGCTGGGATTCTATTAGGTTTGTCAGGCATGATGTTTCTGTTATAAAGCCAGGTTGGCTTTGCCTCTCCGTACTATGATATTCTATGTGACCTGCTAACTTATCATGATGTAGTGTTTTCAGATAAGTCATGATAAGCTAATTTGCTTATAGTCCTTTATTTTCATTATTAATAGGTGTGTTATGTTAGCTAACTTTCAATCCATTATAACAAATGCAGAATGTGGAGATTTTTAAAAAAGTCCCCATAAATGAATTACCTCGTGAACGTATGGTATCATCTATCAGATGCAAGGTATTTGCCTAGTTTTAGTCCCATTTATTTCTCCAGAACTTTCTCTTTACTCTTTTCTACTGTGCCTGTAAGGTAATAAAACAGAACGACTGGAAATATCAGCAGGTCATGTGAAATCCATGAAGAGGAAACAAGGATAGTTTTGCAGGTTAAGAATATGTTCATCATTTTCCATTCACAATCTTACTCTATGGCTTGCATTCTTATTTTCTTTGTTGATGGTCAAAGTTCATCAATTAACAACTTCATGCCCAACCAAAAAAAAGCAGCATTCCTTTAAAATAGACCATTTAGTGACAACCCGCTCAAAAAATTAATGGCCTATCAAATTTCAAACTATGAAGTGTGACAGTAGTAATCCAACACAAGTGAAATAAATTCTCCCAGATCTCTCATCATCCAGTTAGAGAAAATCTACTGTCCAGAAACTTCTTTACCCACATCAATTTCCACACAACTGACCATCATGCTTTTAGAGGCCTGTGCCTTTCAAGCACTACACAAATTATGACCAGAATTTCTCATTATGGGACACTTTTTAAAGGAAGGAGAGTGGGCAGTCCTTGTATGAGGGCATTTTTATAATTGATGAATGTTACACGTAATTCGGCACTAAGCGAATTCTAATGTAGAGTGAAGAATTACAAAGAGAACATCCTTCTAATGTTCAGAACCTGAGAATTCTTGACACTGTCAATTAAAGCAACTTGAAACTGCAAACCTGTATATCACACTGAGATTCAAGCCACCCTGTGATTGAAACTGCCAAGACTCAATGTATGGCAAACATTTGTAAATCAAAATAAGCAAGGCATTTTTCCACTCTCCTACTAAAAATGTTGACTTTTCACTGGATTTGTTTCTCTGGGTGTCCCATGCAGGCATGGATTTTTTAAACAGGATCCCAGCTATGATTGTCAACTTGCTATTTGACTGTGAAAAGCACAACAGTCTTTCCTTGCATCCATACTTGGGTGTTTTCCATCAGAGATCACAGGATACCAAATGGGAATAGAAATCCTTGCTAACTTTCAATTCCCTTTGACAGTGAAGACAACGTTATTTTCCCCAAAATAGGGCAAGTATTTGAGGTACAATCCACTCTAGGTTTGATTCAATAATTTGTAATAACCCTTTATGTAAGGAAATTACAGTTTGAATTCCATTTCTTGACTCCAAGCTGTCTCCAGGGATTAAACATAATGGTTTCAAAGTCCAAATAAAGCAGCTTCAGTTAATAAAGCACAGAACAGATTGAAATTCTGAGAAGTTCTTTTCAAAGAATCATTCACAACTTAGTTATCATTACTCAGTCTATTCAATGCTGTTATCAGTGTAATTAAGAATGGTCAATTCTAAGGATTTTCAAAGCAGAAAGTTTAATTTATTTTCCATACAAAGTCAAATGTCAGTGTTAAGCTTTTTTTAATTACTTGTCCATTTAACAAAGTTATTTCAGGATATTGGCCAACATCTGTCCTTAACTCAATGAATAAAGCAATCTTTTACATCTATGGGAACTTGTTCTGCTCAGGTTGATCCTGAATTTACGCTGGTAACTACTTTGAAAATTATATCCTTTTCTGTAAGGGTCTTTGGGATGTGTTGAAAGGGATGGGAAGAGAAAAATTGAAAAGCCTAGTCATTCACTCCTGACAGCCCTGCTAAATGTGGTAACGTTGGCTTTCAAATATCCCATCAGAAAATTTCTGGAGTACCATCTCTCTGACTGAGAGGGCAGCACTCCCTCAGTGGCGAAATCAGAAATAAAATTCACATCTGTAGGCAGAACAACAGAGCCAATGTCTGAGGTTGAACCCCCTTTATTCAAACTGGGAAAGAGAGCAAAAGAAAGGAGCTTCAGGAAGAGAAGGTATGACTCTCAAAGGATAAAACCAGATGAACGTGGACCAAAGAGCCCAATAAAATGCTGGTTAGACCACACTTGGAATATTTGTGTCCAGTTCTGGTTGCTTCATTACAGGAAACCATGGAGAGGATTCAGAGGAGATTTATCAGGATTGGAGAATGCATTTTATGAGGCAAGGTTTCCCTTTGGAGCGAAGAAGGATGAGTGGTGACTGCATGGATAGGATAGGCAGCCAGCACATTCTTCTGGGGCATTCTTCAGAGGACATCTGTATTAGGTGAGGGGAGGAAAGTTTAGGGGAGATGTCAGGGCTAAGGTTTTTTTTACACAGAGAATAGTCAGAGCCTGAAATGCATTGCCAGGAGTGGTGGTGGAGGCTGCAACAATCGGGACATTTTAAAGACTCAGGGACATGGCTGCAAGAAAAGTAGAGGGTTATGAATGTGAGGTAGGGAAGGTTTTGGTTTGTTGAGTAGGTTTATGGCACAACTGTGCTGTAATGTTCAATGTTGAAATGCAAACAAAAGGCCCCTTCAGATGGACCAAATGCCCTTGTTTAAAGGTGAAGATTATACCCCCTTGCAGCTGAATGCGCCAAGAGCGCCTCCGAGGCGCTGACGCCAACCCTCCTCAGGGAGGGATAATCGACGGAGCACAGCGCTCTGCCGACTCACCTAAATGTACAGCAGTGCTAAGTGGATTTTTAGGGGTGGGCTAATGACTCCATCAGCCTGCGATCCAACTCCCTGCTACCTGACAGCCCCCTGCCCCACTGGAGATGGGAGGTTGGCGGAGATTGTCGGGGCAAGGGTCTGTGGGGTTGTTGGGGCAAGGGAGGTCTGCAAGGGCCTGCAAATGGACAGCTGGCGGGGACATCGGGGGCAGCCGGTGTGGGCTGTGACAGCCGGCTGGCTGCTCCAGCACCTCACGGTGCGCTTCGGTCTTCGGGGCCGCTTTTTGCGGCTCAAAATCCATGGTGGTCTTTCCTATCCATAATCCCCCAACGCAGCTGGAACTGTTCTGGGAAACACAGAGCGGATCCAAATGTGTGGGGGATTGTGGGAGGAGAAGAAGGCCATTGGTATGCTGCATATTTATGGTAGGTGGCGCTGCGGCACCAGTCTCCCCACCTCCAACAGATCCGGAGGGTGCTATGAGGCGCCTCCGAATATGAATGGGACACCAGAGCAGCCTTTTAAGGCTGCTGTCTGAAAGGTGAGTTTTCAGTTTTCAATCTGCTCCTGTTGCCGGCTTCTGGGCAGAGGGTTCACCTGAAATGGTCTAAAGTTGTCAGGTCAAGAAGTGAATGGGACCAGTTATAAAGTGATAACACAGACAAAGGGTATCAAAAAAGACACGAGGAGTTGTGAAATGCCTCATACTTTAAAAATGATACCCAATGCAAAACAGTACTTCATCTTCAATTTGGCATTCTGGACTTAATATTTATTATCTTGTAGTTAGGGATCCTCTTGGAACTATGATCACAATATGACTTGATCTCCCATACAAATGGAGGGTGCAATTGTTCAATCTAAAATCAATGTATTGTGCCTAACCAGGGAGACGGCAACAGGATGAGGGAGGAGTTGGCTAGCGAAGACTGGGAACTCAGTCTATATGTTAATGAATAATGGAAGACTTCCAAGGAGATTTTTCACAGTGCTCAACAAAATAAAATTACATTTAAAAGCAAGAAAAGTAAGGATATTGAGACCCAGCCTTGGTAACTAAAGGAAGGCATCAAATTAAAAACTCAAAGTCACCAAGAGTAGTGGGAAACAGAAGGACTAGGAAAACTTTAAAAAGCAACAAAGAACCACTAAGCAAGCATCAAAGAATGATACAATATATAATGAAAGGAAACTAGTGCATGTATAAGTTTTTATAATTGTATAAAACAGAAAGGGATGGCTTAAGGGAATGCAGGTTCCTTGGAAGATGAGAAGGGAGAATTAATATCGGATAATATCAAAATGGCCAAGACACTTCTAACATGCCAAAGAGTGGTGCGAAAGATGCAGTGGGAGGTGAGGACCTTGATTCAATTATTATCATGAAAGAAGAGGTGGTGCTAAGCATCTAATACGTCCCCAGGTCCTGATGGAATATCTACTGAAAGAAATGGCCAAATTTATCATAGAGGCATTTGTGGTCATTTACCAAAATTCTCTGAACTCTGCACAGATCCCTGCAGATTGGAAGTCAGCAAATGTCACACTATTGTTTCAAAGAGGATGTTGGCAAAGCAGCATGGATTCAGGAAGAGCGAGTCATGGTTTGACAATTTTACTGGAGTTGCTTGATTATATATTAAGTGGCGGATACAATGTAGTTCCCTTGGATCAATAAAATGCTACATGAGAGGCTTGTGAAGACAGTGAAGTTGGGGACCATATTGATGATTGGTTAACCAGAAGAAGGAGAGATTTGGTAGAAATAGGTGTTTTTTTTTTCTGGTTGGCAATCAATGATCAGCAGATGTCAGTGCTAGGCCAATAACTCATGATTCTATGATTGATGATTTGGAAGATGAGTCCGAGTATAGCATATCCAAGTTTTCCTGATGATACCACATTGAGTAGAAAAGTAAATTGTGCAGAGGATGTGGAGAGTCTGCAGAGAGATTACTGAAGTGGCAGCATGGTTAACACAATGCTATTGCAGGGCCAGGGGCCCCAGTTTGAATCTGACACTGTAAGGAGTTTGTATGTTTTCCCCATCACCTGCATGGGCTTTCTCCCACCCTCAAAAAATAGACAGGTTTGTAGGTTCGTTGGTGTATTTGGGTCGCACGGGCTCTCGGTCTGTTACCGAGCTGCACCTCAAAAAAAGTGCATGGGCAAAGGTCTAGCAAATGGAGTACTATGTTAGCAAATGCAAGGTTATCTTCTTTGAAAGGAAAAAAAATCATTTGTTATTTCAATGGTGAAAGATTGCAGCAAGCTATTGTGCAGAGAGTCTATTTATGAATTGCAAAATGTTGACAACAGGTAAACAAGAAAACAAATGGAATGCTGGTCTTCATTTTGATAGAGATTGAATTTAAGATCAGGGAGATTCTACTGCGACTGTACAGGGTACTGGTGAGGCCACACCTGGAGAACTGCATGTAGTTCTGGTCTCAGGAAAAAATATATGCCAACTTTGAAGGCAGTGCTGAGGAAATTCACTAGGTTGATTTCAGAGTTGAGGGGGTTAATCTATGACAACAGATTGAGTCGCCTGGAGTCCAGAAGACTGAGGGAATCTTATAGAAATATAGATCTCTACAGCTTAATGCATTTCTTTGATCTCCTTCCCAGTTCTGTGAAACATGATCTCTATTTCTCTTCTCTCAAATAGAGTATTTCCAGCATTTTCTGTTTTCATTCCTTAAGTTCTGTATTGGGTTGACAGATCAGAAAAGGATCAATATTCTTTTATTCCGAAGTATGAAAGCTAGAATCTGAGACAATTAAAATGTATCATGATTGTATTGTGAATGTAATTTAATCTGTCTAACTTGTAGTTATGTGTAACAGGTACAAAAATGGAAAACTTATTACACAGAACCAGACTTGTTATGTCCAAGAACGCTATTCATTGAAAATAACATACATATCCGAAAAGGAAGCAAACTTTACTATTTCCTTGATTAACAAGCAGCATAACCTGCATAAAAACATTACCATCACCTTAAGAGTCCATAAGAATGGTAAGTCTATTATAATCCATCCGTGCCTAACTGTACATAGGGATAGGCCTGGCTTCCTTGCCACGCAATGTCTCAGTCAACCCCACCTATCCTTTGTGAAATTTATTTTCCTGACAAACACCTTTGATCACAAGGCCATCAGGCAGCAGTCAGCATGGTACATCCTGCAGAAACTGGGAGACAGGGACTCAATGGACATGGTGGGGTGGCTCCCAGACTGACCATCCAGGTCATCTGGTAGAATGCCTCATCACCAGAGCTCACAAATAAGCATCAGGAGTTGGCCTGGTTGGTGGTGAGAGGAGTCCTCCTCGTCAGATCCTTCCTGTAGAACCAGAACATCATCCTCGATGCATGTTGTCCCCAAGAAGACAGCAATGGTGGGGAGACAGTTGCCTGCCTCGTTGCAAAATGTAAATTCACTAAGTGTGTGAATAAGAATGCAAAGGTCCTTCTCAGCATGACAGAGGACTCTCTGATTTATAGCTGTTCCCAGGGACACATACTGACATCCAGAACTGCTGGAAGACCATTAACTCGATCTGCCCGAAACCCGTTGGTCTTTCAGCACACAGAGATGTCAATGCAGGGATGCTGCCAAATGGCAAATTTCAGGCTGTAGGAGAATGTGGTGAAGGGCACTTTGAGGCCAATGCAAGGGCGCTGTCTGCAGTCTCGAGTCCTTATGTTATTGAGCATTGAGGGGCTGAGTCCAAGGGAAACCTCCTCAAACACCAGAGGTGGGGGAGATAATGACAAGGTGCCGCAGTGTTAGCAATGGTGTAAATAGAAATTAAAGTAACAAAGTACAGAGTATGGTTGTGAAATGAAGGATGGGAAGAGACTTTGAACAGTTTTCCTTTTGTAAAAAATTTATTATGAATAAAATCTATTTTTAGTTCCAAAAAAAGCATATAAAATGAGATAAGAACTTGGAAATATTGTCCAACAAGAAATCTACAGAAACTGAAGTCTAGCGAAGTGTACAAAAGTGCTGGAGAAACTCAGTAGATCATGGAACATCCATAGAAAGCATAAAGCAGTTGCCATTTTGGGCCTGAATTGTTCTGTATTTCTAAACCAGAAAATGGTTGAAAAACATTTGCTGCTGTTTGTCTGAAAAGAAAAAAAAAGTCTGATTCATGTTCTGAGAGCACAGCATCAGCTCTCTTGATCTACAAAACATTAGCCCAACCTATTATTTAGTTATTGAGTGCTGATAGATCTGCTGTCTACTTCCAGCGTTTCTGTTCTGATTTCATCAGACATAATGATCTGGGTCAACAGTAAGAGCCGAGGGATAGTGTGTGTGTCATCCAAAAACATTCATCCATGCTATTTTGATTTTATTGAAGTAGGTAAGCATACCTTTGGAGTTGGCTACAATTCGCCAAAATATTCCGAATATTCAGTGTAGCTCCTTTGTACACTGTCAGCCCCTTGCAGTTTGTAAATGATTTACTGTTTGCATTGTCTGTTTGTTTTCTTTGCATTCTTGTTGAAGTAATTCTCTTGAAAAAGAAGGAAAAGTGAAGCCAGACATTGTGTAAAATTCAACAGCTTTACTGATGGTAATAATTACAAGCAGAGCTTTAAGTTGATGACTGAAGTAAACAGCATAGAAAGCACTGTGACCACCAGAGGAATTCTTTGGCAAGTTAGGGGAAGGAGGGGGGACAAAAAGACATGAGACTGCTTATGGAATGTGCTTTATTTTCATTCTGCCTTATTGACTATCAGTGGCTGTCTGTTCAGACAGATATGATTGTCCCATTGTTTTATGTCATTCTGAAGATATTGCTAGGAATTCACTCTAACCCTTGAAGCGGGCAGTCATGGATATTGGTTTGGCAGGGATAAACAGCAGAGGACAGGGAAAAATGGATAGTCTGGAACCATGAGTAGATTAAATCCAAAAAGTGTCTGGAGTATATAAAGGGGGGAAATGGTAACTGTGGAGTGGTTCTCAACCTTTTTCTTTCCACTCACATAACACTTTAAGTAATCCCTATGCCATTGGTGCTCTAGGATTAGTAAGGGATTGCTTAAGGTGATATGTGAGTGGGAAGGGAAGGTTGAGAATCACTGCTCTAGACCCAATTGTTACTGAAATATTTTGCTTGAGAAAAATTGTCATTGACCCAGTTCCTTTGGAGTTATGAAACTGTGCACATAAGAAGTCAATTAGGTACAATTAAAACAGTGTTTTTTCAAACTTTCTCTTCCCACTCACATACCACCTTAAGCAATCCCTTACTAACCACGTAGCACCTATGGCATATGGGATACTTAAAGTGGTATGTGAGTGGAAAGAAAACGGTTGCGAACCACTGGGTGTAGAGAATAGGGCCCTAAAAGTATCAGAATGGTCATCAGTGTATTTCACATTTCAGAAAAATTTGGACAAGTACTTGGATGGGAGGCCTATGGACTGGGTGCAGGTCAGTGGGACAAGGCAAAATAATAGTTCAGCACAGACTAGAAGAGCTGAAAGACCTGTTTTCTGTGCTGTAATGTTCTCTAGTTCTATCTACGCACGGAGCCAAAGAAGACATTGGATGTTCAAAACATTAATATAGTCAATGGTTGACAATATTCTTTATCTGTAGTAATATATTTTCAGTGCAGCATTCGTTATTCAACACAGAACTCATAATAAATAGTAGAGAAATTGTTCGAAGAAGTACAATAATGAATTAATACTGAAAACAAATTCCAGTGGAGAAATAAAATGTATTCAAGAACAATATGATTAATTTAGAAGAAAAAATGGAAAATGCTTAAAATGCTCAACTGTTGAGAAAGAAAACTAATTAACACGTTAGATTGAATATCTTTTACCAGATGGAGAAAGAACTTGAAATAAATAATATTTAAGTTGCAGAAAACGGTCGGAGATTAAACGAACACTGGATTAAAACTGAGGAAATTAGGAGTTATTCCAAACAATTTGGATTTCCAATATCTTTTTGACCATTAATTTATATGTTGTTGTAATTCAATTCCCTTGAATATCATGTGTGGTGTAATCTTTGGAAATCTTCCATATTAAACAAAACAAAACACCCCAAAGTGTCAGAAAATTGATATTAAAATAATTGTCTGTGTATCTTTAAAATGAGAGTTGATGTAAAATTGCAGTATGTTATTTGGGTTTGAGGTTGGAGCTTTTCTTTTTTATTGTGGAGAAACATTTCAAACAAAACTGCATCATTTAGTGTCAACACTTGTGGAATCCCTCTTGCTTATGCTGTAGGGCAGATTGCACGGGGGGGGGGGGGGGGGGGGGGCAAATGAGCAGATGTACAATCAATCATTTGCATTACAAATGTCCTGTGAAAGCTGAACACTCTCCTTCCTTCCATTTGATGAAGAAAGATTCTATGGAATTGTTTCATCTAAGCTGAGGAGCAAGACAAGTTCAAGGAAAAGTGAAGGAAGGGACAGCTCAAAGAAAAAAATTGTTACCAAAGTCTGGAAATTAATTCCTTATATTTTACTTGTCTTGATGGAGAGTTCCAACCTGAAACACTGACCATCCTTTTTTGTTCTTTTGAGCAAACAATGTTCCAGATTCCAGCATCTACAGTCTCCGGTGCTTCTCCAATATTTTATTGTTTGAAATTTCTCTCTTACCAAATCAAAATAAGTGGTCAAATTGGCAGGGATTATATATTTCCAAACAAGTTCTGCTCATTGCATTTTCAGGACCAGGGGTCAATTGAAGTTTTTAATATAAAATATTATAATATTAATTATAAAACCTAGATGAGACTGGAATAAGGGGAGAAAAAAAACTAAAAATAAAAGCCAGAATCATTTTTTTTTACTAGAAATTGTGGGGAAGTCCAGAGAGTGGGGCTGAGTGGGAGGATGGATCAGCTCATGATGGAATGGCAGAGCAGGCTCGGTGGGCCTATTTCTGCCCCTGTATCTTATGGTGTTATGATCTTGTGAATATTAGCACAATGCTGTGAAATAACTTCAGTTTTTGTCACCTTGACTTCATGAAGGCACATTTAATATAATATTGTGCAATTACTGCAACTCTTTTTTGAGAGCACAGGTCATGGAACAGTAGGACGCAGAGACAAGTTCTTTGACCCACCATGTATGACACTGAACAAAATGCCAAACCATAAGGTTGTTTGCTGGATGACTTCTAGAGTATTTTTCACATCATGTGCTCTTTGAAGGCAATCCTACTCCCAATTTTTATTCAGGGTCAGAGTGCAAAGTTCAACTAACCACAATGACCAAAAAAAACAAATAAAAGTATTGAAGTGCCCACAGCAGAGAGAAAAAGGGTGCATCAAAACACATGGAGATGATTGTTGATTAGCTCTGCATTGAGTTCACTAGTGGAAAGATTTGATTTGTGCCCTATTTGCTGTTCATCAAATGTATTTTAGCCACTGACATCTGTATTACCATCCTAACTATAGTTAAAAAGAGGCATCATATCAAACCCTGATTGTCATATCAGCATGGATTTCCTTAAAGATCCATTTTGCTGTCATTTACCTCCTCAATCACCCTGGGAATACTTTGAAGGGAAGTAGATATAAACTGCATTAAGTTATTCTGCTCAACCATATGCATTAGCTCAGAATAGGCCCGGGTATTGTTTAATGGAGGTAAAAGCTGATTAAGATTCTGTTCTCTTATTGCAAAAAAATGAGAAAATGGACATACCATCCAAAACAGGAGCTGTAGAGTTTCCAAATAATGATCACTTGCAAGGAATTAAATCTGATCTGTTCATTCCACAAGAAACAAAATCTCCTTGTCAGGTTTCTGTTCAACTTCAAAACTCAATGTATCATAATATCTTAGTGTCCTACAGCACAGAAGTAGGTCCTTTGTTCGTTCTGGCTGTGATGCCTTTCTACACTAATCCTATTTGTCTGCATTAGGCTGGTATCTCTCTATGCCCTTTCCATCCACGTATGCATCCAAATCCTTTTAAATATTGTAATTGTATTTGCCTCCACCACCTTCCCTAGTAGCTTATCTGACTGTTCCAGACAACCACCATCCTCTGTGTGGGGAAAAACTCAGCCACCAGATCTCTTTTAAATTTATCCCCTTTGATCTTTGAACTGTGCCCTTGAGAAAAAGACTCTGACCATCTATCCTATCTATACAGCATGGTTAACATAGGGTGACCTGGTTAGTGTGGTGGGTTAGCACCACACGATCACATTGCCAGTGTGAGGAGTTTGTACATTCTCGGCATGTTTGCATGGGTTTTCACCAGGTGCTCTGGTTTCCTCCCACATACCAGAGACATACAGGGTTAGTAGCTTAATTGGTCATAAGGGTGTTTTTGGGCAGAGCAGACACATGGGCTGGAAGGACCTGAATCTATCTTTAAGCAAAAGATTAAAATTAAAATAATGTTATACACCTCTATACAATTAGCCCTCTGTCTCTCATGCTCCAGTGAGAACAAATTCAGCCTGTTCAATATCGTAAGATTTTATTGTCATACTGATAAGTATGATGTATAAGAGCACTGAAATTCTTAATTGTGGCAGCCAAACAAATACATAAGATAAACCAACAAAAGTTGTGTAATTAAATATCCACAATATGGCACGACAGAAAAAAAGATAAATATAAAAGGATAGATAGATATCTCTCAGCAGTAATTAGCACAAGAAGATAAAGTGATATGACAACAGATTGTTTTGCGGTCCCAGAGAGTCTATGGTGAGAATAATATGGGGAGGTTCAAGAGCTCTTCTTCAGTCTCGAAATGCTGGGCTTCAGGTTTCTGTAACTTCTGCCTGAAGGGAGCATTGAGAAGAGGTTATGACCAAGGTGACGGGGGTCCTTTATGATGCTGGCTGCATTCTTGAGGCACTGCCTCACATAGATGTCCTCAAAGCATGGGATGTCGGTGCCTGTGATGGGCCTGACTAGGTCTGTTACTTTCTGCAGTCTTCTGCATTCCCAGGCTGTCAAGTTACAAAAGCAGACCATGATGCAACAAATCAGTATACCTTCCACAGTGCAAGTGTAAAAGTTTTATAGAATATTTGACGACATGCCCAATTTCCTCAGGAAGTAGAGGCAATGGCACGCCTTCTTCACAATTGCTTTGATGTGCTGGTTCCAAGAGAAATCAGTTGATATGTGCACTCCCATAAACTTGAGGAACTAAACCTCTCCAGCATTGTCTTGTCAACGATGACAGGTATGTGGTTCCTCAGCCTTTCCTTCCTAAAGTCCACAATAAACTCCTTAGTCTTGTTGATGTTGAGAGCAAGATTGTTGTTCTGGCACCACACACCAGATTCTTGATCTCCATCTTGTTTGCTGATATTATTTCCTGTTATGCCACCAACAATGGGGGTTTTGTCAGCAAATTTATAGGTTGTGTTGGATCCAAACTTGGCAATGCAATTTGAGTGTATGGGAATGGAGTAGGGAGCTAGGCATCAGTCTTGAGGAGCTCCTGTGATGATGGTCAGCAAGGGGGAGGAAATGTTGCCAATCCACACAGATTAGAGTCTGCCAATGAGGAACTCAAGGATCCAAATGGAAAGGGACGAACAAAGTCCCAGCTCCCTGAGATTGATCTCATTTTGATGAGATCATTGCATAGCCTGCTGTAGATGTTCTTGTGGTCGAGCTTATCTAATTCAGAGTGAAGGGCCAGAGGGTCGCACCAGAAATTGATCAGTGCCACTTTTAGGGGCATTTCCAATGTGGTAGCTTTTTAATTTAATCTGGAATAATGCAGTTGGCTTTCAAAGCATTGTGTGGGAAATGGGACTAGAAAGTAATCTATTGGAACATTTCTTAGCCAAGAAGGCCTGGGAAAGGATGTAGTGGTTTTGATGAAGATCATTCCATCAAATTGCATAACACAACTTTGTGAGAAAAGTGCAGACTACCGCTGGAAAATTATCAACTCAGTGAAAGATACTCTTTGTTCTGTCTGAAACTTACATGTCATTCAATGTAAGGAACTGTCCACAACTGAATGTTGGAGGCTAGTCTGTGCAAAGATGCAAGGCGTAGAAGCTTTGAAAACTGTTAATTAGTTTATTGTCATAAACATTGTACAATGTAAATATGCACTGAAATTCTTACGCTGCACTTGAACAAGTACTTTATAGATACCAATATAGACCAGCCATTCTCAAGGGGAGCCATACAAACTGAAATTATTAAAAAATTTTGTGTAAGAGAGAAGTACGAAGAAACCAACTAAACTTGACTGTTTCACTGGGAAGGGGACCCATAAATTTTTGAGCAGTCATACGGAGGCCATAGTCAAAAGAAGGCTGAGAATGGTTGATAGACCATAGGCCTGCCCTCATTGTTTGTTGAAAGACAGAGAATATTTATAAAACATCTCATATTTGTCATTCATCAAATGAGTGTGAAAGAAATATTAATGTCTTGACAATACAAGTTTTGCAAACTAATGAAAATTATATTGTACAGTGGTTGGTGACATATGAATATCCTGTATCGTGTATCTGGAAATTATATGCATAAAGTACATCTTTGAAAAAGGGAAGCCAGAATAATATTTTAACATGCTATTCTGTTTCTACTAGAATAATACAATCTCTCCAACATTCTTGCTTTCAGAAAAACCAGAGATCGCTGATAAAAACGTGGCTAGTCCAAAGGAATTTTTTTATCATATTGGGAAAAAATACCAACTGGCCTGTACGGTTTCTGGAACTCCAACTCCCCAAGTTTACTGGAAGTGGCAGCCCTGCAGTATTGGAATGACCACGTAAGGCAATATGTTACTTCTTTTCCTACACAAACCTAGGGTATGAATATGTCTCAGGATGCAATAGGGAGGAAAGGATGAATAAATTGCCGTAGTCTGAATTTTAATCTGACAACAGGAATAAGCAAGGATATTTCTGCAAATATCATGGTTCTTCTGATCCCTGAATTTCGTCCCTGCTCAGGAGTTTATGCATATTTTGTGTCAAAGGACAAGGTTCTTATTTTCTTCAGTTCATGTAGTAAATAGGCAGTCTCTGCTTGAGTCGTTTAAGTCCTTCAATCTTATCACATTTCTCATCCTCGTCAATTAGTCTCCATGAGAAGTGTGTGAAAGGGCATTGAAGGACATTTTCTGATGGTGCCATTAAAGGGAAGAGTGAGATAGCAGTGTCCTTCACCTACATCTTGGGAGCATCCTTATCTGAGCCTTACAGAAGCTGAAGGTGCTTCCCTATGTGAAAATGACACAGGATTTGCTTTCCTGTTGTTCTCTGGCTTCCTCCTTCACTGCAAACCATTCCCAGAAATACAATTGTTATTTTATCCCTGACCCTCGTGTGACTGATTTCCTCTGGATTTTAGGTTTGTATTGCCTGCCTAATTTTCCTCTTGCATCATCTTTCACACTCTGTAATTGAACACAGCAAACATTTCTTCCCTTTTGAAAAATCCATCAACACACATGTATTTCTTTTAGTATATTTAAAAATTAATTTGAACTCAAAACATCATCGATCAATTGCAACTATGTTTTTCCTTTGACACCTTCTAGCATTATGTATAGTCATTTTTTTTTTATTTTCCTTGGCAGGTGTAAACCAAACAATGATAAGAAAATTAACATCTCACAAACTGTGACAGGTCTGGCAAATAGAATTGAAATTTTGCCTCAGGAAACCAAGGTACTAAAGAATAAATTGAAGGTATGTATGCAACATTATTTGCAGGCATATGATAAAATTTGAATAGTTATTAATATTTGTGTAAGATTTTTTGCATGCTATTGGACAGAGTAAAGATAGCAGTGCAGTAGATCTATTGTGAGTTATCCAACGGATGAATTTCCCTTTTCATTGGGAGACAGTGAAAAGAAGTAGCAGGTGGTAGGTACAAGATGTTCCATGCTATTGGTTGTTCATTTATATCAAACTTTTTCTTTCCACTTACATGCTTACACTTCTACTTAAGTGTTCCCTCTGCCATAGCTGTTCTGCGATTAGTAAGGAATTACCTAACGTGGGATGTGAGTGGAAAGAAAAGGATTGAAAACCACTATTTTAACCGTACCTAATTGACTCGTTATGTGCATGGTTTCATAACTCCAAAGGAAATGGGCCAATGACAATTTTCCTTAAGCAAAATATTTCAGTTACAATTGGGTCTAGAGCAGTGATTCTCAACCTTCCCTTCCCACCCACATACCACTTTAAGTAATCCCTTACTAATCACAGAGCACTTCTGACATAGGGTTTATTTAAAGTGGTATGTAAGTGGAAAGAAAAAGTTTGAAAACCACTGGTTTAGAACAAATTTAAAGATTCCATCCATCAGAAAAAAAATGCTCTCTTCACACGAATATTTGGGACTTCCCAAAGCTTGCTTGTATTATTCTCTAGCAAGCCACTGTTTAAAACATACCCATTGTGAGCTTCTTGGAACAGCTACAATTGAACAATGAATGCAGCATTGCCAGTCACTGCATTCTTGGAACACATGGCAATAAACACACAAAGCTTGTGTTTCAAGAATATATTTATTAACTTCAGTCTAGTCTTATCAGGAAATATTTTTCTCTCCCAAGCATTGTCTCCAATGGAAGCCAGGAGCTTAGATATATAGAAACAGGCAGCCAGAATGAAATGCAAAAGGCTGGTCTAATAAAAATCAATGGCAACATCTTGTTCTTAAATTGCACTATTAACTCCGCAAGATGACATTATGCGCCCTGTAAGCACAGTATTAAACAAGCCGCAAGGTGATGTAAAGGAAAATTATTAAAAGTTTCCACCGAGAAATGGGTTTTAAGAAACATTTTAAAGATACAAAAATTGCTGGAGAGACCTGGATGTTTAAGTAAAGCATTTGAGAGCTTGGGCCATGGATGATTTTAATTTGGAGAAGATCGAGGGGCAAAAAATTGAGTGCAGAGAGGAAACTGCAGATAATAAAACAAAAGAAGAATTTTTTTTTAAAAAACGAGCGTCAGAACCTTAAGATCAAAGTATTGTTGAGCGAACACATCAGCAAGCATGAGGGAGAGGTGCAAGGCAACGGAAGAAGATTTGGTGCAAGTTTCACATGAAGCTAAAGAAATGGAAAAGCTGCAGGAGCTGGAAACTTGAGCGAACCAAGAGAGCACGGGGCAGCTCCGTGGGCCAGACAGCATCTCAGTTAGTCAACAGCTCAGCTCAGCACTCACTCTCGAAAAGGATCCAGACCCATTTCTTTCCATGCATTCTGCTTGATCCATTGGATCCCTCCAGCTTCTCTGCTCATTCATATAAAATTAAGTTTTTGCCAAGTATAATGAGGGAGAAGCTGGCCACAAGGAATTTAGAAGATCAGATCTAAACATGAGAAAGGCATGGATGAGAGGGAACATGTGAACTGAGACAGGACAGAGTTATCAGGTGGAGGCAGTCCATCATGAAAGGATGAATGTGTGGTCTGACATTCAAGAACCAGAGATTATGAACAGTCTGGTTTGATTTCAGGATAATGCCTGGGAGAGGGATAGAAGGAATGACTAGGAAATGGATCTTCTGACGGAGACTAATAACAATGACATAGATGGAGGAAATTTCAGCTTATTCACTGCCAAGTGTCAGACAAGCAGATTGACAATTGAGAGAGAGAGAGAGAAAAGAGTGTCAAGCAAGGGAGGTTTTAAAAATCACTGTAAATTAAGACAAAGATTCTGTGGTCTGAAAATTCAACCTCAGTCCCTTGCCACGTATATACAAGAGGCAGGTAGACTGAAAAAATCCGGTTGGTGCTGGATCTCAAGGGAAAGGATTTGTGCAATGCCAACAAGATGGCTATTTAGAGTAACTTGTGGGTGTGCCCACTTGGGAAAAGGCTATTCTGGAATTGATACTGTGTAATGATATGGACTTGATTAGGGAGCTTAGGATAAAATAACCGTCAGGAGGTTGTGATCACCATGTGATAGATTTATTCCCCAATTTGAGAGGGAGAAGCCAAATTCGGACTTGTCAGTATTACTGCTGTTAAAGGTAACTGATGAGACATGAGAGAAGAGCTGGCCAAAGTTGATTAGAAAGGGAAGACAGTAGTGCAGTGCAATGGAAGGGGTTTCTGGGAATAATGCTGGATCATTTAATTCCAAGTAACATAGAAAATAGAACATTACAGCATAATACAGGCCCTTCACCTCATGGATAGTGGCAACCTACTCCACAATAATCTAACGTTTCCCTACTTCACACCTATAACCCTCTATTTTTCTTATATCCATGTCCATCCAAGAGTCTTTTGAATGTTCCCATTGTACCAACATCCTTCATCACCACTCCCAGAAATGTTTTCCAGGTATCCACCACTCTCTGAGTAAAACCCTACCTCTGACATCTCTCCCAAATTTTCCTCCACTCACCTCAAACTGATGTCCTCTGGTATTTGCTATTGTCACCCCTGGGGGGGAAAAAAGTGCTGGCCTGTCCACCCTATCTAAACCCCTCATAATCTTGCATACCTCTACTGAATTTCACCTCTCATCCTTTGTCGCTCCAAAGCTCTGTCAGCTTTGTTTCCTAGGACATCCTCTCCAATCCAGATAGTACCCAGATAAATCTCCTCTGCATCCTCTCCAAAGTTCTGTGCATAGGATGAGGCATTTTGTTGTAGCATTAAACTTCACAGTTTAAGGAATGGGGCTTTAGAATCTGTGTTGAACTCCTCAACTTTTATTCTTGAAATGTCATTTTTAACACTCACTCTAAAATAGTTAGGGTTTTGTTATCGGTTGGGCTGAAGGGCCTGCTCGATGTTGTATGACTTTGTGCTCTATAAATTGCTGCAACTAACCAATTTTCATTCATGTATTGCCTAAGAAACTTTAGCTGCAAACGTTTCAGTTCAGAGCATTGAATGCTCAGTCTGTTCCTGCTTTCATTTTGTTGCAAGTTTTAAGCTTCATCTTAGGGGGCGGGGGGTTCCGTGCATGTTAATATCTCAAAGCAGCAGCATCTCCAACCACAACATCCCAGAGATAAAACTTCAATCTGTCTCCTTTAATAAAATTTTGAACTAATCCAAAACAGGCTCGTGCTTAAATGTTCTTTGATCTTAAACATTTAGAATAATAAGAATTCAAACTATCTGGAAAATAAAGGTTGGCACCATTCTTGACAGTATCAATTCTTGTGTCTGGTTGACTAATTCTGATTTAATTTATACAGGAAAGTATCAGTGTTGTGCAAAAAAGGTATGAGTCGAGTTTCCAGATAGCTCAGTTTTTGTGAGTCAATTCAAATTTAAAGTTTAAATTTAAATTTTCAAATTTAAATTTAAATTTTCAAATTTCAAGCTTATATTTAGGCTTACATCATATAGTAACAGATCCTTCCAGCCCACGAGCCCATGATGCCCAATTGACTATGTATTTTTTGAAGGGTGGGAGGAAATCGGAGCCCCAGAGGAAAACCCATGCAGAAACAGGGAGAACATGCAAACTCCTTGTGGTGATACAACCACTACACTGGCTGCCCTCCTACCAGCCTACTGCAGGTAGGCAACCACTGTACCTGTAGGTAGGCAACCTGGGAGGCTGGCCTCACCTGTCTGCTCTCAATCACAAGTCCTTATAAAGACTCCAGCCAGCCCCTTTGAGAGCAGTCAGACCCGTGGAGCCAGAAGTGTACTGAGACCTGATGCATACAAGTTTAAGCTGATTAAAGCCTGTTGTACAGTCTGTGGACTTTGCATCACAGCAGTGCTCACACTCCTTACAGACACCGCCAGATACAAACCCTGCACTAATTGCTAGGCTAACAATGCCTCCCTTCATTTCACTTCACTGTTCATAGAACACCATACAGTATAGGCCCTTCGGCCTGCGATATTGTGCCAACCCATATATTTCTACCCAAAAAAGTACTAAAGCCTTCCTACCTCATAATCCTCTTTTTTTTCTTCCATCCATGTGCCTGAGAGTCTCTTAAATGCCCATAATGTTTCAGCCTCCACCACCATCCCTGGCAAGGCATTCCAAGCACCCACAACTCTGTGGGTAAACAACTTGCCCGTGATGTCTCCCCTAAACTTTTCTCCCTTCATTTGTCCTCTGGTGTTTGCTATTCCAGCCCTGGGAAAAGGATGCTGGCTGTCCACCCTGTCTATGCCTCTCGGAATCTTGTAGACCTCTATTAAGTCTCCTCTCATCCTTCTTCGCTCCAAAGAGAAAAGTCCCAGCTCTGTTAACCTTGCCTCAGAAGACTTATTTCACAATCCAGGCAACATCCTGGTAAATCTCTTCTTCACTCTCTCCATAGCTTCCACATCCTTCCTATAATGAGGTGACCAGAACTGAACAGAGATTCTAGGGTTGCAACATGACCTTTCAACTCATGAAACCTATCCCCCAGCATCACATCAGCCTTCTGAGCTATCCTATCAACATGCACAGCAACCTTGAGTTTGGACTTGGAACTCCAAGGTCTCTCTGTTCATCTCTGTCCATCTGCCACTTTTCTGCCCAAATGTGCATCCTGTCTATATCTTTTTCTAACCTAAGACAAACTTCAGTACTATCCACAAGTCTTCCAACTTTTGTATCATCCACATACTTATTGACCCACACTTCCGCCTCTCCATCTTTTTCTTTGGCTTGGCTTCGCGGACGAAGATTTATGGAGGGGGTAAAAGTCCACGTCAGCTGCAGGCTCGTTTGTGGCTGACAAGTCCGATGCGGGACAGGCAGACACGGTTGCAGCGGCTGCAGGGGAAAATTGGTTGGTTGGGGTTGGGTGTTGGGTTTTTCCTCCTTTGCCTTTTGTCAGTGAGGTGGGCTCTGCGGTCTTCTTCAAAGGAGGTTGAAACCCACCAAACTGTGAGGCGCCAAGATGCACGGTTTGAGGCGATATCAGCCCACTGGCGGTGGTCAATGTGGCAGGCACCAAGAGATTTCTTTAGGCAGTCCTTGTACCTTTTCTTTGGTGCACCTCTGTCACAGTGGCCAGTGGAGAGCTCGCCATATAACACGATCTTGGGAAGGCGATGGTCCTCCATTCTGGAGACGTGACCCACCCAGCGCAGCTAGATCTTCAGCAGCGTGGACTCGATGCTGTCGACCTCTGCCATCTCGAGTACTTCGATGTTAGGGATGAAAGCGCTCCAATGGATGTTGAGGATGGAGCAGAGACAACGCTGGTGGAAGCTTTCTAGGAGCCGTAGGTGATGCCGGTAGAGGACCCATGATTCAGAGCCGAACAGGAGTGTGGGTATGACAACGGCTCTGTATACGCTTATCTTTGTGCTACTCTTCATCTAGCTATTTATATATATCACAAAGAGCAGGGGTCCAAAACAGACTATTGCAGAACTCCACTAGTCACTGACCTCCAGGCAGAATACTTTCCTTCCACTACTAATCTCTGCTTTCTACATGCAAGCCAAATTTTTATTCACACAGTCAAAGTTCCATTGATTTCATGACTTTCTGAGTGAGTCTCTCAAGGGGGACCTTGTCAAATGCCTTACTAAAATCCATATTAGACCACATCTACCACCCTACCTCATTAATTTCTTTTGTTACCTCCTCAAAAAACTAAATTAGGCTCATGAGGCATGACCTTCCTTTCACAAAACCATGCTGGCTATCCTTCTCCAAACGCTCATAGATCCTATCCTTAAGAATCCTTTCCAATAGTTTACACATCACTGCCATAAGACTCACCATTCTATAATTCCCAGAATTCTCCCCATTACCTTCAGTTCCATCCTATAATTTTAGCACATGATAGTTTCATCAATTTACTCTCTCTTAATTATGCTCGGTTTTCTCACTTTCACAACATTCTTTCTGGCAGTGGTGAAATGGATATTCCTACCTTTGGAACTAGCATATCCTACAAGGCAAAAAAGCCAATGGCAAATTTTACACGTGGCAATAGAGCTGGTTTCTCCTGGCATTCCTGATTATGAACCTTTGTTTCAGGTTCAGATCCATGGACTTGTATTCAAAGTTTGACAATCCATGTTTTCTTTGTATGGTTTTTTTCTAATCATAAGGAAGGCTATACCCTCATTTTTCCTTCTCACTGGTTAAGTCAAAGGGTTGTTAGCTTTCCAGCTATTTCTGGTATAAAAAGACATTTTCTAACGTTCAATAAATGAATGGTGGTGACCTTGGCTACTGGGTTACAAATAAGGCAATTAATCCTCAGGGTATTAATTTAAAAATTACTAGATAATGACGCTGCAGGTGTACACCTGTTTGGCTACAATGCATATCCTCAATATTGGTAGTTAGTGTGCTTTAAAAACTTACTTTATTTTATTTGAAAATGCTTATGCATTTAAATGTAACTCAATCCCCAAATTCTTTCAATGAAGATAAAGATCAAGATCTTGAAACATGAGAGTGAGCACCAAAGCTGTTTCTGATTTGACTGAGCACCACAGGCATTATAACTATTGTGTCAGCCACCTCATAATGTCACACCATGATCTCAAGAACATTTGAAAACTATTGGTTACACAGCAAGTGAAAGTTAATGTGCACTAATCCATCAGGAAAACACGTGGCATTATATGGTAGATGCATGACATTTGCACAACTTCTTAAGCCATCTGTGGTACCAAATAAATCAAATGTGCATTTTACATGAAATGCACAGCAGGAAGGACAACTCCATAAAGGTAAAGATGGATTAATATATGAGAGAAACCTTGCACCAGTCATGACATCTGGCATCTTAATAGCTTCTCTTGACTGATAGAAAAGCACATTACCTGCATTTAACATCTAATATACAGTATAGCAGTATCGTTTTTATCTATGCAGAGTAAATAATGTCATATCCAAAATTAGTTTACATGCTCCCAAGCCAATTTCTGTAACACCAACTTAAATACTGATTGCATTGCAAACCCAATTAGACAAAAATTCTGTGACCAGATGGAACTGAACATGCAAAATGCACGGAAGAAGTTTCACCGGTACAAAAATTTACCTGAACTGTACTACCTTTGAACAGAAATTATTTTTGGAAGATTTCAATCAAAGCTCAAAGCATTTTTTTTTAAAGTTGAGAGAGAATGCTTTCATGAGGATCTTCGGACTATGCGACGGGATATAGATAGGTCGCGTGAGTGAGTGTAAACTTGGCAAATGGAATTTAATGATGGAAAGTGTGAGGTAATGTGCTTCAGTAAGAGGAATTGGAAAGCATGTTGTCATCTAAATGAAGAGCAATTGCAAATTAATGATCTAGTTGTTCTTGCTCTATAAGCTTCCTTAGTTGACAGATCAGCTTAACCACTGTTATTATATTTATCTCCTCTTCCTGAAAACCTTGATCCTACCAAGTAGCAAGGCAATTCACTTCAAGAGTTCATCGAAAGTGGGCATGCAGGTACAACAGGCAGTGAGGAAAGGGAATTTTGCCATTCATTGCAAGAGGATTTGAGTACAGGAGCAGAGAGCTTCTATTGCATCTGTGCAGGGCCCTGGTGAGACCACACTTGGAGTATTGTGTACAGTTTTGGTCTCCTTATTTGAGGAAAGACTTCCTTGCCATAGAGGGAATTCAAAGAAGGTTTACTAAATTGATACCAGGGATGGCAGGACTTGCATATGAAGAAAGGCTGGATCGACTAGGCTTATACTCGCTGGAATTTGAGGGGGGATCTTATAGAAATGTATAGGACAGGCTAGATGCAGGAAGGTTGTTCCCATTGTTAGGGAAAACCAGAACCAGGGGTCACAGTTTAAGGATAAGGGGGAAGTCTTTTAGGACTGAGATGAGAAAAAAAATTCTCTCAGAGAGTGGTGACTCTGGAATTCTTTGCCACAGGAAGTGGTTAAAGCCGGTTCCTTATCTATATTTAAAAGGGAGTTGGATTTGGCCCTTGTGGCTAAGGGGATCAGGGGATATGGGGAGAAGCCAGGTACTGGGAACTGAGTAGATGATCAGCCATGATCAAAATGGCCTAACACTACACCTATTTTCTATGTTTTGATGTTTCAATAAAATTTCATTCTTTGCACTAATAATGAAACCCAGTCATTGAACATGTGAGGCCACAGGTGTTTGTTCACAGTAACATATACATCATGATTTACTTTCTGTGATTGTTATATTATAATTTCACACTATTTCAAGTAACAAATGAAATTCTAGCTTGGTGTTTATTTCCTCAAAGGGAGGCAGTGATATGGAACCACAATTTTTTTGTGGGGGGGGAGTTGGGGGGAAGGGAAACAGAGGAAGGTTTAGTGGATGATAATCCTTCTCCAAGCATTACAGTGTTGAGTGCACAGAGTTATTAAATGAGAGGCAATAAAATGCGTTCTGCACCTGCCAACAAAAAAAAGATCTTGTCTCTGAATGCTGGGACGAAACCCAAATTAAATCAGTACTTGCCATTTTTGCAAAGCAGTTTAATTTGAATGGCCATCCAACATTGGAGCTGCAACCACTTCTACTTAATGGGAACTTCAATCACTGCTGTCTAGACACTAAAGAAAGAGAGAGAAAGAAACTTGATTGCATCTCATTTTAAACAAACCAAATTTAAAAACTCATTTTATAAACTTAATTCAGTGGATTATTTATTGTGTACCAGACAATGGGAACACATTCAGTTTTGGCATGACCCTTTTAAGTGATGTCCACATTTGCTTGATCTACTCTGCTCCTTCCCCACCTCACTCCACTGATAACTTTGCCTTCAGAAATATAGCTGTCAGATCAGGAATTTCCTTCCTGCAACTTCCCATCTTTTCACTCTATGATTTGGAATTTAATGCTGATAAGTGTGAGGTGCTTCACTTTGGTAAGAAGAATCAAAATAGGACATATGTGGTAAATGGGAGAGCATTGATGAATACAGAAGAGCAGAAAGATTTAGGAGTAACGGTACATCGTTCCCTTAAGGTAGAAACTCACGTGAATAGGGTGGTGAAGAAGGCTTTTAGTATGCTGGCCTTTATCAATCATTGCATGGAATATAGGAGTTGGGAGGTGATGTTGGGATTGTATAAGATGTTGGTGCGGCCTCATTTGGAGTTCTGTGTGCCGTTCTGGTCGCCTAATTATAGGAAGGATATAAACAGAGGGGAGAGAGTGCAGAGAAGGTTGACCAGAATGTTACCTGGGTTTAAGCATCTAGAGTATAGGGAGAGATTGGACAGATTAGGTCTTTATTCTTTGGAGCGTAGAAGGTTGAGAGGGGATTTGATAGAAGTATTTCCGTTAAGAGGAGGAAAGATTAAAACAAGAGGACATGAGTTAAGAATTAAGGGGCAGAGGTTTAGAGGTAACATGAGGGGGAACTTCTTGACTCAGAGAGTGGTAGCCGTGTGGAATGAGGTTCCGGGAGAAATAGTGGCGGCGGAGTCAATTGTATTATTTAAGAAAAGGTTGGACAGGTCTATGGATGAGAAGAAGATGGAGGGTTATGGGCATTGTGCAGGGAGGTGGGACTAGAAAGGGGTGTTTGGTTCGGTGCAGACTAGAAGGGCCTAATGGCCTGTTTCCGTGCTATAATTGTTATGTTATGTTATTCATACAAGGCCTTTCCTAACATCTACCTCTTACAATTGATCACCTACTGTAATAACTGGTTGTGCCAAATTTTATGTCCGTGCTTCCGTATAATGCCGTTGAATCTCTGAGTTTAAGAGCAGCTTATTCTGCAAGTATTGAATTCATCCAAATAACTTTTAATTGTGGACAACTCTTACATGGAGTTCAAAATATTTATCTGTACGTATTTTCCCGATACCCTGAGCTGCTGATTCTTAAATTATTAGGCCATAATTTATATTTTATTCACTGTTTCCTTGGTGCAAACAATGTAAAGAATTTAACCAAAACCAAGTATCCATTTGAAGTTAATGGCAGGACAATCATTCTTACAAGAGAGTTACTTTGCTCAGTATTTTGAGTTGTCAGATGAATCGTGATTGTATTTAAATATTTATAGAGAAAGTCAGGCACTCCTTTCTCATGTTTTCTCTTCGACTTGGACATTGGCAATCACCTGCACATTTTTACTTATGAGACTTGCCCTTGAGCACTATTGAGTTATTTGACCACATTAGCTGATGTAAATTTCATTCTGCTCAAGTGCACTCATGCACATTTCTAAAATGGTCATTAGATTATAATCTAAAGCACAAGCTCTTTTTACATGAGAGAGAAAAGACCTGTTGAGTACGAATTGGCTCCAGTACTGCTGATCCTTGTATTCGGTCTCAAATAGCCATGAGATTCTTCAATATTGTCTCGCTTCCTTTCACCCATCCCCTTAGCCTAAATGTGGTAAAGGTGAAACGGTTCACTGCTTTGATCTGATATGCTGATTCTTTTTCTGTTTCTCAGATCGTGAGCAAACTGATGGTGATGGAAAGCAAGGTCTCGGGGATTTATTACTGCATAGCTTTTAACAAAGTTGGCATGGACAAAAGAAGAATTAATTTCTTTATTACAGGTAAGCAGTTTTTTGCCCTGCAATAATCATGCATCTAAAAAGACTGAAAGTTAACTACTGGCCAGTTGCAACCCATTTGCCAGATTAGTATTTTAAAATAAGGAGAAAATTAAATAATTCCATTGTGATTGGAAAATTTCCATATCCATCACTCTGAACATAACTGGAGTTCTTTAGACTTTATCTCCTGCAAGTGACTTTCTTGCATTAAAGTTAACATGCAAAGTTTTTAGTAGAAATATTGAGCAACACATACTAAATAAATGATTAAATATTGTGAGACAGTCTGAGCAGACCAAACCCCTGAACACCACCCACAACCCAAAGCTAACCTACCAATCATTCCTTATCCTATTAACCAGCACTCCGTATTGATCTGACCCTCCTCTTATCAAAATTCTCCAAACTATTAATTCCCCCCCCCCCAAATTCTAGCTTCCAGAAGTATCTCAGACCATAGACTGAAATCCCACACTACTCATCATATCAATGGAATGACAATTTTTATATTTGATCATTCCCCTATTGATGCCTTCTTGTCTACCAACTCCTCCATCCAACTAATCCAATCTGACCCACCCCCTGCAATGTCCTCAGGCAACGACATATCACCCCATAATCCCTGACCCTTCCACATGGTACCTAGCAGGCCCAGCTCTCTAATCCCTTGTCAAGCATCTTTGGACATTCAGGCAAGTTAGGAAACATCAGCACTCTGGTTTTTCTGCACTTCTAAATTTCCCAGCAATGTGCCCTCAAACAAAACATTTCCTGGGCGACAGGTAAGATTCAGGCCAGATAATGATAGTGATCATGGTTGCAATGCAACTAGCAATGCCTTGCTGTTTGATTAGACTTGGCTGCCAGCAGAGGGTTGGCACACAGTATGCAGTATCTGTAATGGAGGTTTGCAGCCTCATGGCATGCCTCATGTGCTGTTTACATCAACTTTAAAGTAAAGAACTTTTTCCTTCATCCATGTATTGTTTAAGAACTCACACATACGAATACAAGATGAAACACAAGGGAGTACAGATATTCAGGATCAGCTGATGGATACATGTATCCTTATTTTCAAAATGTCCTTTGTAGTTTGCATCTGACAAGTTCAATCCAGTTTCATGTCATCCCACACCTCAGGATCCCACTTTTAAATCTCAAGGTGTTCCCTTCTTATCCTTAATGACTCTCACCTTGTTGAATATTGCTTGACATTTTCAGTTTTTTTTAAAATGCAGCTTAAAATGCTTTCTGTGCATTACTAGTGGGGGAGGTGTTTGTAGGATGGTCAGTTTCAAGTAAACTGAGGGAGTTTGGACTTCAATGATGTGTAGGGAGGATTATTGTTGATCCTGGCAGTGAAAAGAAGACACAAACAGCATAAGGAAGGCTAATCATTTGTTTGGTTGCACACTGTTTAAGATAAATTGGACTCCCACAGTCATCATCAGAATCTGATTAAAAATATTATGAAGTGTTTGGCTCATGACACATCTCATGACTCATACGGTTAGCATACCGGTGCTGTCATTAAGGTATTTGTTTGTTTTCCCCATGTCTGCGTGGGTTTTCCCCACGTGCTCCAGTTTCCTCCCAATCTTCAAAAGTTGTAGGTCAATTGGGTGTAATTGTTGGCATGGGCTCGTGGGCCTGTACTGGGCTGTATTTCTGAATGCAAAATTTATTTAAAAATTAAAAACGGTTGCAGGAACCATTCTCGAGAAAGCTATTGATATTTTTTACCTCTACCATCACGTCACTCCTGTCCAACCTGTCTTGGTCCGATTTGCATCTAACCCTCTGAACCCACGTGCAAGGCATGACTGTATTCCAGTCATTTCCGTTCTTTTAAAAGTGCTATGATCCCTATTGTTCTGGTCACCAGGGGACAGTTTTTTTTTCACTCAGTAGACGCCTTATCAGTTTGACCACCCACAAATATCCTGCTAATGCCAATGACAGCCATCAAATAATTATTGTGCATTGTTCATACTTTTAAAATAACAGAAGAACATGACACTTATAAAGCCGTATTCAAGGTTTCTGGGATTTCCTGTTTTGCAGTTCCATTACACTGCCCTGTTAACTCTGTAATAGACTGAAACGTCGGTTCTGTATCTTTGCCTTTGCTACATAAAGGACGCTGCTTGACTTGCTGGGCTTCTCCAGCATTTTGTGTTTTGACTTCTCAGCCGATCTTTGCTCTTGTTACACAGCTGGACCCCATCCAGAGATATTATTTAAATGAACAAGAACTGATGGCACCAGGATTGCTATTTGAAGAGGCTAATTCCAAGATTGATTTTCTGTTGTATAAGGGAGCAGCCTTTTCCTGAGGAATTATTATTTTTTTAGTTATCAAACTGTAGATCCTGGCTATATCTGAGAAAAAAATACATTCAATGAACTTGACATTAACATACTTATATTTACATGCCGAATCTTTAACTAATAGCTATCAGGGCCCCCTCACCTTCTGAATTAACCACACAAGCCTTCATGTTCTGGGCTCCTTTCATTATTTTCAGATAGGGGATAAATTATTGAGCAGCGTAGCAGTGTTACTAGTAGTATTGCTACCTCACAGTCCCAGTGAGTTACATTCCGTCCAATGCTACAAACAAACTGGTGAAGGAAATGAGTCCAGTAGCATCCATGAAGGGAAAGGGATAATCAATATTTCAGTCCAAAACCCTGAATCACGACTGAGGGTGCAAAGGAGAGGCAGCCAGTGTGAAAAAAATGTGATGGGGATAAGGCAGGCTGGACCCAGGTGAGGAAGGGATGATGTGCAGATGGAGCCAAGTAGGAGAGGATAGGGGGGGATATCAAGAGGCCAAGAAGTGATAACTGGAGACAAAAAAGGGCTGAAGATTATGGAAACTGATGAGAAAGGAAAGTGAGGAGTTGAACCAGATAAGGGATAGATGGTGAGAGGTGGGGAAGGATTATAGGGAAACCAGTGTTTTCCCCCATGGAGGAGGGTGTGCGGATGATGAATCGAGGCCTGTGAAGGAAAGGGGAAAAAACTGGGTAATAGAAAGGTGGGGATAGGGTTAGAAAGAAGGAAGAGGGTAAAGAGAATTGGGTGAGAGGAAATGGGGTGGGGGTGTAGTGCACTGTTAGCCAGAATCAGACACATCCAAAGATAAAGACTGTACAACAGGCTTTTATCCACAAAGACTTCCACAGAGCCAGGCTGGCTGTGGCTGCAGCAACTCTGAGTGAGGCCTCGGGAGGCCGGCGCAGGCTTATGTCCCGGAGGGACCGGGTGGGGCTTGATCTATTCAGGCCGACTGATTGACAGCCGGCCAGGTGTTGTCCTGTCCCCTTACTCTCCTGCAGGTACAGAGGTTGCCCCCTGTAGTAGGCCGGTGATGGACCACCACAGTGGGTTATCTGAAAATTAAGTATTCAATCTTCATAGCAAAGGGTTGCAGCTTATCTCAGGCAGAACATGAGTTATCCAGGTTGGGTGTCATGTGAATGGGAGCTTGATGGACAATATGGACAATGGGACAAAGAGTCCATTATTTGTGATGTGCAGTTGCATGAGTTTAATAATTCGATGTAATATTTGTCTTTGCCACTTCACTGCAGAACACCCATGACAAACCTACGGATTGTAAGCATCCTGCAGACTACAGGTTAAGAAATAGAGCTCTACAGTGAAACAGGCAACGTCTGAGGTTTTTATTTACCGCATCTCAAGATAAACTTTAATTTCTTTGATGAACTTTAGATCATACAACCCAAACAGACTTGCGACACAAATATAACTGATGCATCTTGGAAAGGCGAATCCTCAGTTATGTCTTTGACCGACAGGCAATAATTAATGATTGGTGATGACACATTTGGAAAATAAAGCTGAATAATAGAGCTGTAATTTCCCAGCTTTCTTCTCCTGCTCTGAAATATTGTCTTAGATTTTTCAATAGTTGTAAAGTACAAGGATTGTCTACTCCTATTAAGGGTATTTTCATTTAACAATGTAAATGGTAGTGCTAATGTTCATCCACATGTTTAAAAACAATGATCTTAAAGGTCTGGGTGAATGCTACTATGAATGGAAAGGCAGTAGACCAATGGTAGTGTTGGCAATCTAATCCAAATACCAAAGACTGGTTCATTCAATGCCTTGTGGAAAGTCATCTGTGCACACGAAGAAATAGAAATGCCAACCGATTTTAATGTTAGCATTTTGAGGATTGTCTGTTGATGATTTAAAAAAAACAGGAATATTACTAATGAATCTTTTAAAATCTCCTGAAGAAGTCCATTGCAATTTTTTTTTGGTAATCTATTTGAACTGTATTGACCTTGAGAACAAACCTGGGCCTCCTAGACCCCACATAGAAATCTTACCTGATGAAATTTAGTTTAAAGAGGTGATTCAAGAGAATCAAGAGACCATGTCTCTGTTTCCTGGCAACCTAAGTTGCCTCCAATTTGAATTTCTATGCTTCTCAAATAGATGCAAACATTTTTGATCAAAGTTTAAGGACATATCTTGAAACCAGTAAGAACTCCAGAACACACTTTCCAAATATTTTGTTTGTGTTTTTATTTGCTGTAATGGATGTTGCAGTCGTAGCATCAGTGATATTCTAGCAACACAGTTTTGAATAAAAAGAATATTAATTTATCTTAAATACTGGATAAATGGGAAATAGTAGGATATCAATTTAACACTGACTCATGCTTAAAGAGACGAACTGCCAACTCCAAATTATAACACTACTTCATTTAAACAATTTTCTATTTGTGTAAATTATTTTTTGCCAATATCTTATGGGGAAAAAAATTACATATTAAGTATCACTCAAGTTACTTTAAAGGAAGATCTATAGAGCCTTGTGTGTCACCTTTGTTTATTGTCTTTTGTCTGTTTTGGATTAGATCAGTCAGATGTCTTGCACCTTGAAGCAAATGCTACTACATCATGGATACAAGGAGATGATCTAAAACTCATCTGTCGGTTCAGAAAATACTATAAAAAGGAGGTCTTATGGTATTACCAGTCCTTTGGGAATCCCTCAGATGTTCCACTGAGTCACTTCACCCAAAGGTCTGAAGGAAACTACTCCATCTCACTGGTGCTTGTGATCAGAAATGTGACAAAAAGCAACAGTGGAATTTACAAATGCAAAGCAATAGACACAGCTTGTGGGGATGAGTGTGAGCTGCACACCGTTGTTCACGTAGAATGTAAGTTTCAGACAAAAGCGATTCTAACTACATAAATGAACCTGGATATGTCCCGAGTTAGTTGATAACAGCTTAGTAATACAGGCACAGTTTGTGTGAATATCTCTGGCAAAGGAAAAAGGTAATGGTCACAGTTTCCTACAAACAATTCAGAAGGTTCTGTTGGCAGTCCATTTGTAGCTATCAGATGCAGATGGAGGTGAACTGAGGTGTGCTTTTCCCTTGAGGTTAAATTGTTTACAATTATACTGAATGGATCTAAACTCCCAAATTCAGGTGGTGATTAAAATCCAAAGTATCTGCAAATGGGATAAAATCTCCCTGAAACCTATATATTTATGACCTTACTGAAGGTGAGATGAGGCACTAAAATCAGGGAATCAAGCTGATAATTTCAAATGTTATAATAAATTACCTGCTTTTAAATTTGATGGTCCTATTTTTAACCATGGGCTTACAAAGTCTTGGAAATACCAGTAATTGGCAGAAGGTCAGAGGGTTGTACCATGAGTTAAATCCCTTTTCCACAGTGCTTGTGGGCCAGGGGAGATTACCCATAAACCCTTTGCAATCTCTATACTCCTTCTTATCCACATCCTGCTAACTTCCACCTATTGCCCCTCACATTGCTCCCTCACATCATCCCACAGTCAGAACCTCTCAACCAATGTTTCACCTCCTATCCGTTCTATCTTCACAATACCTCTTGAAATTCCCAGTGTTCGTGCTCACCAGCACACGCCTACCCATACCTGCAGTCCAAAATAATGTTCGTGAAATGCAGATATAGAACTATTCATCAGGAACCCCTTTCCTCCATCCAGACTCTTCTTTAGAATGAAGAAACACTTCTCCTCCGCTGTTACCCCTTTGGCTACTCACTCTCTCCCAAGGTACCTGCTTATGGGTTTCAGCATTGAAAACCATCCAAAAAACTTTATCCATGGGGTCAATGAAAACACCAGGTATTAATCAAACAAGTCCTGTGCTGAGTCAAACACTGTAGATTTCCTGTTTTAGATCAAAGATCTTTCATTAAACCTTTCCAGCATTTCTCGAATTATTTCAATTTTCCAGCACCTTCAATATATTTCTTTCAGGACCTTGAGTTCACATCCTACCAAGAATGTTTTGCAATTTGAACTCAGCTCGAAAAAATTGTCCAAAATTGAAGTTGCTAATGGCTTAAGATACCAAATAGCACATGAATAATCTTTACAGCACAGGACCTTTGACCCATTCCTCTGCCATAAGTGCTCTGCGATTAGTAAGGGATTGCTTAAGATGGTATGTGAGTGGAAGGAAAATGTTTAAAAACCTCTTTTAATTGTACCTAATTGACTCGTTATGTGCACGGTTTCATAACTCCAAAGGAAGTGGGCCAATGACCATTTTTCTCAAGCATAATATCTCAGTAACAATTGGGTCTAGAGCACTGGTTCGCAACTTTCCCTTCCCACTCACATACCAATCCTTTACCAATTACAGAGCACATATGGCATAGGGAAGGTTCTCCAAGTACTTATCCAAAAGTTGAGATGTAAAGGCGGAGAAACTCCGCCAAAATGCATAATCCTACCTTTCCAAATGTGTGGTGGCGGTCTCTGGGCCATATATTCCTACCCCTCTCCGAGAGGGATAATCTCCGCAACGCAGCCCTCCGCCGATCAATCTGAATGTTTCTGGTTCTTTTACATCTTAGGAATTTGTTGTTTAACTGTCCCTCAGACAACTCGAGCATGTACTTACTCAGGTTCTCTCAAAACTTGTTCAAGCACTATTAATTTAGTTTCAAGTTTCTGTTATGAAGAGGGAGAAGAGAGTGTGGTCAGAGTGCAATGAGTCCTTTGGTACGTTACCTACTTTTCTGCTGCAGGTGGAAGGAAAGGGGGTTTGTATGAAGGTCTAAATTATGTTCCCAGTTTCTCTGCAGTTTCTTACAGTCTTCGACAGAGCAGCTCCAATACCCCCAAGTGTTGCATCAAGGCAGGATTCTCTCGATGGTGCATCTGTTGAAGTTGTTGAGGGTTGCTGTGGACATGTCAAATTTGCTGAGGCTTCTGGAAACATTGGCTAATCTGCAAGATTCACAAATATATTAGACCTAAATTTATTTATTACCATTATCTGTACCTAGATACAATGAAAGGCTTTCTTTTATGTGCCTTTCAATGGCTGGCAAGGAGATACTTTGCGAAAAGAAAGAGTCTATTCAGAGACATGAATGGTCTAGCAACCTTCCCTCATTCACCTACTCTCTCCTTACCATATGTCTTTGGAAACAGTTTGTCTGAATTTGCCTGATTATTTAGGGGCAGGTTTGAAACTAACTCATTAGACAGTCGTGCAAAAAATAATTAAAGAAGGTGAAAATATAAGCAGCTGACACAGCGAGCCTGCCCCCTGATCAAGTGGTCTGGAACATCCTGGTCAGACATTTCCTCCCACACATCCCTCACATTAATTCTGGGAAAATCGAAAAACAGAGCCAGTAGGAGGTAAACAGTTTAAACATCTTTCTTTGCCATGGAATTTTTTAAAAAACTGTTCAGGCTATCACTCGGCAGTCAATGTCAGTGGCTGAGGAACTGAAGAGAAATACAAATAGTTAAAAACAATAAAGAATGACTTGATATTTTCTCTGATGCATTACAGCTAAAACAGTCCCAGTCCTGCAGAAGAACCTGACAAACATGGAGGTCAACAGCAGCAGTACAGTGGTCCTAAATTGTGATGTCACAGGAAGACCCTTCCCCATCATCTCCTGGTACAAAAATGAAAAACTGGTTCTTCCAGCTTCAGGTGTGCAAAGTTACATTTATTTTTCTTCTGTGTTCCTGTGATAAGAATAACAGGCCAGTTGATTTGAGAAGTAATATTCTCTCATTGTCTTATGAAAAATGTTTGAATCTCAAACCCTGACATGGTGTCCTTCGTCTCGGATCTTTAATTTGATGGAAAATTAAAACCCAAAGTATCAAAAGGAGATTTCAAAACTATATTTGTACACTTTAATGTTAGCTGTTCACAAGCTTTTATCATCTCCAGCTTTTAACCATCTGTTAATGGTATTTAAAGCATGCAGGACAGCTGTCAAGGGATTAGCTACCCTTTCACATGTGGAATATGTAGACAGCATTTCTTAGAAAATCACAGAAGAGTTCACAGTTCAAAAAGTGGTTTTCTTGTTTTGGTTTCTTTTCTAATGTCACATTTTCCATGAACCTTGACCAGCATTCCCAACATTGTTCATAATGATAGTTAAAGAAAATCATGATGCTTTTATTATGTGGAATGTATGTATATTATTAAAAAGAAAAATTCTGTATCCATCCATTTTGTTCATTCTTATCATTCCATTTAAATGAAGTTCCACCAATAAATATTTTCATCATTGTTGTCTCACCTTTCACCTTTAGTTTTATTTAAACAATAAGATGGAAAATAGGAGAAATTTGCAATTACAGCAATGCAAATATATTTGCTGGTATAATGCTAAAAAAAATTACACATTCTACATTCCAAGTCCATTGTATGAAGATATGTAGTGTCTTTTTGTGTCTTTCCAAATGCGTGGCATCAAAATTAATTTGGTATTTAAGCAACCATAAAATATTGTGCATGCAATTTGGAAGGTCAAGTTCTCAAAAAAGTAGTTATGCAGCCTTGCAGCACCAATGGGCCAGGTTCATTCCTGAACTCTGGTACTGTCTTTGTGGAGTTTGCATCTTCTCCCTGCTATCTTGTGAGTTTCCCTCAAGTGCTTTGATTTCTTCCCACTTTCTTGGAGGTAACTTGGTTCCTGTAAGGGGCTAGTTTTGGAGACCAGTTTGAGTTAAAAAGATTTAATAGGTTACAGGGAAATAAGTGGATTAATGTCACAATGGAATTGTTCTGAAAACTGACAGAGACTTGAAGGGCATCGAAGCCACTATTTCAGATTCAGATTTATTGTCTGAGACACCACACACAACCCTGAGATTCTTCTTCATATGGGTGAGAAAGAATTACTACTTATTGGTCATGCAAAAAAAACTGTACACAACATACACATGTAAACAAATGAAGAAATGTAAAAAAACTGACTTATTTCTATTTAGCTTAACCTAACTTAACCCCCTTCTAATTCTAAGCGCACATATATATAATGTGGGTATAAGTTCATAAAAGTTATTTGATTCACAGTCCAATCTCACTTTTCATTCTTCCAAGTTTACTGGTTGCAGGCATACTGTGCATAGAATTTAACATTTATGAATTTCACCAGGCTTTGGTGCCTGAAAGGTAAATGGTTACCGCTCAGGAAGGTTCTTGTCGGTTTTCAGAGAGAGATTTGTTGCTCATTGGACACCCACAAATGATTCTTTCAGATCAGCCACTTCAGCGTCTTGCCGAAGAAACTTGCCCCATCAGGGTTCTCCAGATGATAACCTCTTTCTTTCAGGTCACCACAGAGAACTAAGAACTCAGAACTCAGAACCATCTTCAAAATGGGAGTTTTCCACAAGCTTGCCAGCCAGCTGGTGCTACTGAACTGTAGAACTGAATTCTCTCTCTCTCTCTCTCTCTCTCTCTCTCTCTCTCTCTCTCTCTCACTTTCCCCCCCCCCCCCCACCCCAGCACTGGCCTCTGTCTCCCAACTCCATCCTTCACCCCTCTCAGATTCACAAATTTCTATATGGCCCATGTCTCGCCCCTTCTACATTCTCCTCCTTGCACTGGATATCAGCCTTGAAGGATTTCATTCCAAAATGTTGACAGCTCCCTTTTCCCCACTTACTCCTGCAGATTTTTTTTTGCATCAGATCTGCACATTTGCAGTGTTCTGTGTCTCTGCTTTATTTAACTTTTTTTAAATATATTTTATTTTTTATTTTTATAAATCTACCTAGTAAAATCTTCAATATTGTTATATATTAAAAATTTTCATACAAAAAAAAAGCCCCTTCCACCTCCTACTAAATATAAAGCCACACACTGTCAGAGCTCACACTCAAAATATCCATTGTAACAGCACCAAGTATCATTATTATAATTGGGCCCCTATATGGTCCAAATATGGCTGCCATATCTTGACAAATGCGTCATACTTGTTTTTTTCGATTGTATGTAATTTTCTCCATTGGTGTACAACTGTTCATCTCTGCAGTCCATCGTGCTATGACTAAGGGAGAGTTGGACTTACAAGTAGCTGCAATACACTTCTTAGCCATGGCTAAAAACTACTTTCACAAAAGAAATTTGGAAGTTAGTTAATTTAATACTTATTTCAATAAAATTACCCAAAAGATAAAGCACCGGGTCATCTCTGAAGGTTACCCCTGTAATCCTTGTTAACACTTCCGCAATATCCTGCCAAAAGGCCTCTCCTTCACACACAACCATATTGCATGTAAAAACATTCCTGTTTCAATCCCACATCAAAAACTCATCTCTGATATTTCAGATTTTGACCTACGTAGCTTCTAGGGCAAATAAGATATAATTGGTGTTGGAAATTATACTGAACCATTCCATATCTTGCACTTATAATTGATGTCATACTATCCAAGCACCAATCAGACCAACAACTTTCTGATATTCCAACACCTAAATCCCACTCCCATCTCTCCCTCGACCTCTGTGAACCTGGTTTTGCATTTTCACTCTGGAGAGCATAGTACATTTTTATGTTATGAGTTGAGGTGTATTCCCCAGCCAGATCATTTGTTCCATTTCACTAATTTCAGGTGGGACCAACATTGGCCCCATCTTTCTCTCTGAACGATCTTAGCTGGAGGAAAGAGAAGAAAGTCCCATCAGCTACTCCAGATTTCTGTTTTAGTTGATCAAAAGACATAAGAATCCCCTTTGCATCACAGTCTTAAATGTATCTCATACTTTGTCATACCAGGAGTTGAATATTCTGTTACCTATATTCTGTCCACAATATTCTTACATGATGGTGTTCTTAATGATATCCCTGCTTTTTCTCCAAGGCAATCATTGATTTCTTGCCGTACTCTTATCACGTATTAATATAGGATTTTCCATCTTCTTTGTTATGACTTAACACTCCACTTTTAAATAAAATCCTTCACTGCCCCCTCTTTCACTGCGTATAAACCCATTCGAATCCAGTTGGGGAGGAGGAAAGAAATCTGGCTTTGTGCTGACAAATAATACTTTCTAAAATCCGGTAGCCTAAATCCTCTTAGTTTAAAATCCATTGTTACTTTTTCCAGTGATATACTTGGCACCTTATTGTTCCATAGGAATTGCCTAATGCAATTATTTAATAATAATGTAGCTTTTGCAGCTTTCACCCTCATTACCAGTTCTCACTGATTTATCCAATATCCGATTCAAACAGAAATTAAAATTCCCTCCCCTCTGACCAATATATTTCATCTACCTTCTGCTGCTTTTAACAAAGATATTCTTCATAAAGGCTTCGTTGTCATAATTTGGAGTGTAGATATTTATAAGCATCCAGGATTCTTTACAATGTTGCCATTACAAACCTTCTGGCTTGATCAATCGATATATCTTCAACCATTACTGTGACATTTTTATTAATTAAAATTGTTACTCCTCTCACCTTTGAACTGAAAGAAGACATTATCACTTGTTCCACCCATCCTCTCTTTAATTTTGCATGTTCCGATTTAGTAAGGTGTGTTTCCTGCAAGAAAACTATATCTGCCCTTTCCATACCAGTTCTTCCACAAATATTGTTCAACAATAAAACTTCTTTGATTATTCAAGTAATAGAGTGATCTTTCCCCTTTAAAAAAAAATACATAGTGCTATGCTCTGACGGTGACATAAACAAAAAATCCCGGAAGCCCACGAGAAAAGCCTGTGGTCTGAAAAAGAAGAACCCTTCCCTTTAGCGCCATCTTGCAAAACTGTTCCGCTTCCGGTGCCACTATCCCCCTTCAACCAGAATCTCCACCCTGCTACTATTCTTACCAAGTTCTCGCTCTTGCTTGAACTCACCGTGCAATTTCCAACAATACTTAACAATAAATACAAGATGGTTCAAAAGTACACTTTTTACTTGGGCCCTTGTAAACATTCTCCTTAATATTCTTGTTTAATATCTTTAATCTTTGATAATCTTCTACTTCTTCCTTAGTCTTGATAAAACGTCGATTGCCATCTGTTACTTCAACTCTCAAAGTCGCAGGATATATCATCAAGTATTTGATATTCTTTGACCATGATTGCCCTTTTACATCATCAAACTCCTTCCTTTCCTTAATCAAAGTTGGGCTAAAGTCTTGAAAGAATAACACCGATCTGCCTACGATCTGAAGCGGCCCATTGTGTTTCTTTGAGGAATCAAACGTTGCTCCCAAAACCATTTCATGTTCCTAGTAACTCAAAAGTTTTACCAGGACCGGCCATAGTTGCTGCTTGTCAGATCTTCTGGGTCCGATGGTCCAAGGAGCCCTTTCTATTTGTAGTTATCTGTTGAATTTATTTTCTCCCAACACTCATGGGATCCAAGTTTCAAAGAAGCTCACCAGGTCTCTCCCTTCAGTCCCTTCCTTCAAACCAATAATCTGAACATTATTGCATCTGCTAAAATTCTCCATGTGGTCGTTTTTGTCCAGCATAGCTTGTTTATCCAAGTCCCACTTCTTTGCATCTTCTTCCAAAGCTTTCAGATTTTCTTGCATTTTAACCAAGACAACTTCTGCTTGGCCCATTCATTGCATCAAATCCTCAATTGCTTCTTTAAATTCAGTCATCTTCTCTGACGTATCTTTCAGCACCCATGAAATGATTGCATAAAAGTCTCCAAGTTATCCAGGATTGCATTCAGGTCTCGTGTCAACACCCCCCCCCCCTCCCCCCTCCCCCAGCACTGCTGGGTTCATCTGGTCCCAAGGCCGCTGTTGTGCCACTCCCTTTTGGACTTTCACTTGACGTTCCGGGCTGAGTCGGTGTCTCTTTCGATTTTGTTTTTTGCTATCTTGGTTTCTTTGTGTTCATCCATGGTGGAAAAAAATCTTAATTTTAAACTTTTAATACTCTTCATGGAGAGCTCATCCAAGACGTGTCTGCCTAGATCCTTCACATGGCCACAGCCCCCTATTTAAATCATTCTTGACTAAGGAAACTAAGCAGGGACAAAGGCTTTATTTTGACAATGTAACTTATTACTTTTGCAAACCAATAGTACCAAAAAGACTCTTTAAAATGTTTAACACAAAAATATTATTTCTCTTCCACAGGCATATCCTTGGAATCAGGAAGGAGAACTTTGATTATTGAGAGAGCTGAACATGATGATGAAGGAGAATACAAATGCAAGGCAACAAATGAGAAGGGAACGGTGGAAACTTCAGCATACATATCTGTTCTAGGTGAGATCTACAACAGTGATTTTTTTTCCCCTTTGAGAGAAGCAGTGGGTTTTCGACCCACTGCAAAGAAACAATCTACCAACATGCCCTCCACCACCCTACCCACCCCTACTCTGCCCTTCCCCCACCCCCCCCCCCCCCCCCCGCGCCTCAATTAGATCAGTCTCGCCTCTTTTGAAGAGAACAATGCTGATTCATCAAATTGTTCCTCATTTTTGATTCCTGGTAAGAAGCATAAAAAAGAAACAGTGGTTACAAGAAAACTGGAAATACTGGAAATACTCATCGAGTCAGATGAGTGGATGGAGAAAGAGAGCCAATGTTTTAGATCTGTGACTTTACAGCAGAACAAGAGGTGAGTATATGGACCTAAAGCATTGGCTCTGATTCTCCCACCACAGATGTTCTCTGACCTGATGGGTATTCCCAGCATTCGCTGTTTCTTCAGTTCTCCATTGCATTGCCATCAACATACCAGCGATATCTGGAGATAAGAAACCATCTTTGTCACCACAGAAAATTTTTTTTGCTTGAAGATTTACATTTTTCAACCACCTTTACTCTTTTCTGTTACAGAGTCTGAGGAAAAGTCCAACTTGGAGCTGATAATCTTGGTTTGCACTGGGGTGGCAGCCACTCTCTTCTGGCTTTTGCTCACACTTTTTATCCGGAAACTCAAGAAGGTGAGGTTGTGAGCAATCTTTCAGTTTTCTAAATTATTGTCAAAGCAGTAACATTTCATAGAAAGGAAACTTGTGCAAATTTGTGGGATTCTAACACCTCTGAGATTGTCTGATCTCAGACGCAAAGCAGGCTCAGGCCTGGCCAGTACTTGGAGGGGAGACCACCTCGGCACACCAGGTGCTGTAGGTTTCTGTGAGGGGCACTGGACAAAGTGATAACTCTCTGTATGCCTTACAGTAGACAGAAGTTAAAGCATTTCATGCATGTTACATTCTAAATGTAGGATTATGAGACAATAATGGATTTTACCTTTGCATCATGCTTCCCATTGAGAAACCAAAGCATCACCTTCCTGTCAGTTCTCATTCACCATGTCTGAACTATTACCATTACATGAATCACTGTATTATTCATAACGTGTAAGCTCTGAGCTGTATTCTACTCTTCGGAAAAGTGTAGCTGGCACGATATATATTCCAAAAATGAACTGAGAGGAAGTTAGTTACACAAGAGGTGTGTGCAGAAAATCAGTCTTTGTCACAAACAATAGTAGAGGGTGTGAAGCCAGAGGAATCATAGTGGCTGGAAAAATGTTATTTATCTGTGTTTATGTCAAGGTATCAGTGACGGCATTGTGTTAGGTGATCATGGATTCAACTCCCACTCCAGAATCTTAAACGTCTAAAAGATGATTCTCCAGTGCATTTTTGCATCTCTAAGAGAAATTGTCTGCTCACGAAATGTTAAGCATCTGCCCTGATGATGGGCATTAAAGAAGCCCTCAGCACTGTTTGAAGGAGAGCTTAACTGAAGAATCTGTTTTAATCCTGCTTGTTAAAGCTTGCTGGGCACAAATTGAGTGCTGTAATTTCTAAAAAAAAAATAAAAGCAGACATGCTGTAAATACTCAACGAGTAAATCAGCATCAAAATGAACCCGAGTTAATTTTTACACTCAGCTTGTTTTATTTGTTTCTGCACAGCTGCTATCTGAGCAGAAGAATTTTCCAATTGATTTCAAATTTACAGCATCTCCATTATTTTGCTTTTATTCCATGATTCCTGTATCACACAAGTGTCAACATTTTTTTAAATGCCTAAAGCCCTTGGGTTTCCTTTGTATAATTTGGAGCTTCCTGAAAAATGAACAATAACATAATAGATAATTCACTACCTCCCCTCCCCCAAGTTTACAGATAAAGCCTCTGACTAGGGCAACTCTTACGAAGCAGGGACGCTTTAAGAAAGTCACCCCAATGGCGAACAGCATCAACCCGCTCTTCACCCTGGGTGGCCACGTTGCTGTTTCACACAACTTTATTCAAACAGTTGCCATGAGCCAAGCATGACCAAAGGACTCCGCTGGCTGAACATTTGCTCCAATCTTCACCAAAGGTTTATGTATTACTTCAAAGAACATGAAAATTTTAGATGCATATTTTTACCTGTTATTTTATTCTTATTTATTTTAAATTTTTTTAATTTATTTTCCTCAATTTTTTTTACCAGCTGCTTAAAGCTGTCGATTGCTGTAATTCCAGATACAAGGGGTTTTATTATCAATCTTTACCTCCTATAGGTGCTGCGAGACCTGCTGAGTTCCTCCAGCATTTTTGTGTTTTTTCTATGTACACTGATCCTTCAAGTCCATCCCTAAACAATGACACGGTACTGTCCATGCCACTGCAAAGGGTGAAAAGAATGACCTACACCCAAGAAGTCAAAATCGAAGGCTGATTTATTCCACTGGGAACTCTGCTTATATTCCCTCCCTGCCGCTGAAGATAGGAGTAACGTCACAGCGGCGTCAGATTGGTTGGCGTTCCCACCATTGCTCGTTGTTTCCCGTTGTGCAGGTTGTCACATGGGACAAATTGGCCCCCATGGGGTCTGCACAGTCGTCACGTTCGTCAGCCATCTTGTGTACCAGGTCGCATCCCGGTTAGCAGGCCACTACGACACCCGATATTTTGCTTTGGTGATGAAGCTTTTCTTTTCTAACCTATTTCATCATTCAGCCACCATGAGATTTGTTCCACTGACTCATGAATTTTTAAGCCAAATCATCTGCATAATATTCCACCCTCCAGCAAAAACTGACTTCAGCCCATCTGTTC
This sequence comes from Narcine bancroftii, assembly GCF_036971445.1. NCBI lineage: Eukaryota > Metazoa > Chordata > Chondrichthyes > Torpediniformes > Narcinidae > Narcine > Narcine bancroftii. Next base: position 11,198,399 of record NC_091476.1, on the reverse strand, counting down.
TCCAGCATTGTGTTTTTACTTCAATCACTTTTGTGTTTTACTCTCGGTACCTCTGCAGTCTTCAACAGCCCTTGCACTGCTGTTGGAAGGCATTGTAACTAAAAAGATTTTCACACCTGCAAACAATTACACAACTTTGTCAGACATTCCCCTCCCGACCTTCCACAATTGACATAAGACCCTGACGTGTAGCATTATCTTGGCAGGCACAATGGAATATAGTTTGGATGACATATTTCTGCAATTTGAATATCAGTGTAAGATGCCAACTTATAAATTGAACTGGGTAGAAATAAATCATCTAGTTAAACAGAACAGTCTGCGACACTGTGATTGTGGTGCAACGCACAAAAGTGCTGGGGAAACTCAGCAGATCATGCAGCATCTATAGGAAGCAAGGGGGTGTAACCAAGATTTCTGACCAGTTCCACTCGTCAAGGAATGAACAAAAGGCAGGCAGGTGCCAGAATAAAAAGGTGGGGGGGAGGGGTAGAGAGGAGGGAACAGGAGGAGGTGCACAGGCCAACAGGCAAGAGGTGAGTATGGGTGGGAAGATGAAGAGAAAAAAGCTATGGGTGGGGCTATTTGCTGCAGAAAAGTAGAAAGTCATTCCTAGCCCTAACCCCGTCACATCACAATTCTGGAGAAACTCCGCAGGCCAATCAAACAGTGCACTTTATTTTTCTTCTTTGGCTTGGCTTCGCGGACGAAGATTTATGGAGGGGGTAAAAAGTCCACGTCACCTGCAGGCTCGTTTGTGGCTGACAAGTCCGATGCGGGACAGGCAGACACGATTGCAGCGGTTGCAGGGGAAAATTGGTTGGTTGGGGTTGGGCGTTGGGTTTTTCCTCCTTTGCCTTTTGTCAGTGAGGTGGGCTCTGCGGTCTTCTTCAAAGGAGGTTGCTGCCCGCCAAACTGTGAGGCGCCAAGATGCACGGTTTGAGGCGATATCAGCCCACTGGCGGTGGTCAATGTGGCAGGCACCAAGAGATTTCTTTAGGCAGTCCTTGTACCTTTTCTTTGGTGCACCTCTGTCACGGTGGCCAGTGGAGAGCTCGCCATATAACACGATCTTGGGAAGGCGATGGTCCTCCATTCTGGAGACGTGACCCATCCAGCGCAGCTGGATCTTCAGCAGCGTGGACTTGATGCTGTCGACCTCTGCCATCTCGAGTACTTCGACGTTAGGGATGTAAGCGCTCCAATGGATGTTGAGGATGGAGCGGAGACAACGCTGGTGGAAGCGTTCTAGGAGCCGTAGGTGACAGCAAAGATAAAGATACGTAACCAAAATTTTGGGCTTGAGCCCTTCATCAAGGTGTTCTTTATGACCCTGCTTACTACCATTTCACTGTAAGCTCGTATAGGTCAGTTGAAACTTTGAAGAGAAATAGTAGACACTGCTTGCAATACCTCTCACCAGTTCATAAGAGGGCTAGAAACTGTGGCTTTATATTTGCCAAGGTAATCAAGGAAAGGATTTGGTCATCTCTCTACCAGCCTGATGTAGATTAGCTAACTCAGTTCAAGGTGAGATGACACTTCCCTGATCTGTTTCACTCCTTTAATAAGAAAGTTGATGGTTTTACTCAGCTATTTTCTTTACTTGGGATGGTGAGAATTGACGAGCCATTTATTTTTTTTTGCAGCCAAGCACTGTTGATGTTAAAACTGGGTATCTATCAATTATAATGGATCCAGACGAAATGCCATTAGATGAGCAGTGTGATCACTTCCAGTATGACAGCACTAAATGGGAGTTTCCCAGGGACAGACTCAAACTTGGTATGTACAACAAATTTACAGAGAATACACATTGGAAGAGATGGTAATGGTTTGAATTAAATTTGGCAGCAGATTCTTCTTTGATTACTATGCCTGTCACTTGGAATTCACTCCTTCAAAACATTCACTTAGATCAATAGCTTAAAACTATGGGTCAGCTGATGGTTCCCTCCATGAAGTCATACCTTCCCAAGTTCTGAAATCTGACTGTGATATTTGCTTCCTTTGTGATTCCTTCATCCTGCAATCCATCACCCATTTTGCTGGAGCTCATCTTCTCTCCTGCATTACTTTTTTTTCCGGACATCATCAAAGCTAACGAGGCCAGGGCTTATCGTCCATCCCTAAGTGTTAGTGAACTGCCTTCCCGAGCCACTGCAGAAAGGTTAGAATTATGGTAAAACTCCTGGCCCATTTCAGAGCACAAAAGCCTTTGCTATTGTTGTGGGTCTGGAATCACATATTTGGCCAAAATGGTCAAAATTTTCTTCAGATGGGAATTAGAGAACCAAATGACAAAAATTACAAGCCAAATTACAATAAACTGGTAGGTTTATGGTCACTAGACATTTTTTTTGAATTCCACATATAATTTAAAAATCATCTGTCATGGAGGGACTTGAGTTCGTACTTCTGGCTTGGAAGTTCAGAAACTTAATCACTGCTGCTTTCTATTCTTTTGAAGTTTGGATAAGGCCTTTTCTCTTCCTCGATATCTCTTGAGAGTTGCCCTTTTTCCCATAATAACAGCCCTTGTTTTATCCCCAGCCCATAACTTCCCCAAGAGAATCTACCACCACACTTCATCCTTGACCCTCTCCTCAGAAGCAGGAAAATGTGTGAACTTGGTATTCACTTAACGAACGAGTATTGTCTCATTTAAAGTGGAATTGTGCAGAGGTCCCTCACTTTTCAGTGTGATCGGATCTTTTCTATTCAATCAAGCCGTATTGTCCAGCTCCCATATATCCAATAGAGTGCTGCTGCTATCCAAACACATTTCTCGGTCTGTCCACAGGCAAAACTCTGGGACTCGGTGCATTTGGCAAAGTGGTGGAGGCATCTGCCTTTGGGATCGATAAATCATCAACCTGTAAAACCGTGGCTGTAAAAATGCTGAAAGGTATGTTTCTCCACACTCAGCAAATTGTCATTCTGTGCAGGCACGGCAGTTATTAAAATCAGCTGTTCATCGCATTTATCATGGTGTTGTAGATTCCTGCACCGCAGTGAAGTGTATGTTTCTCAAATCATTTGTTGTTCGACCCACACAATATGTGCAGTGTCAACTAATTTTCACTTAGAATTAAATAGAAAAGACAAAATCCTTTGTAACAGTTTAAAATCACTCCAGAAAGTTTAAACTTCAGATGAGATAATACCCATAGCCTCAAATTTTGAGGAATTGTCAATCTCCACAACCACAGAACCGTGTAAGTTGAAGCGGCGTCCTGTTTGTATCATTGCCATTCAAATCTTCTTAATGGAATTAAATAATTAATTTTCATTTATTTTGTGTCAGAAACACAAATTGAATGATATTAAGCTGGTGCAGGGAAAGTAAGAAGGTGGATTCATTTTTGTAGCTCTTACTCAAGCCATCAATGGATATTATTCTTGTATCCAAATGAAATGTATTGAAGACAATCACATGACCAAAGCAACAAATCTGTACATGCATTGTTGAAGTCTCATTGAATGTAAAAACATTTTGATGATACATTTATTAATTAATCAATTTGCGTACATTTTTGTTTGGTGCATAAATTATTTTGTGCAGAATAATTCCTTAACCTTACCTGAGAACTAAAAAAAAAGACTATTCTATTCTTTATGCAATCTCCTATATTAAATAAGTTTGATGGTTTTTATCACAGTGCCACCTTCCTGCCAGAATTTCCTAATCCAGTGACTTTTCCCCTAATATTAATTTCAGCCTTGAATTTACTCAACCATGAACTCTTTAGATCCCTTTCAGGGCAGCATGGTCAGCGCAGCGGTTAGCGCAACACTATTGCAGCGCCATCAGCCAGCTCCCCACCATGACTACCAGCCCCCCCACATCTCCATCGGGCACACAAAACTCAAAACGGTCAACCAGTTTACCTATCTCGGCTGCACCATTTCATCAGATGCAAGGATCGACAATGAGATAGACAACAGACTCTCCAAGGCAAATAGCGCCTTTGGAAGACTACACAAGACTACACAAAAAAGTCTGGAAAAACAACCACTGAAAAACCTCACAAAGATTAGCATATACAGAGCCGTTGTCATACCCACACTCCTGTTCGGCTCCGAATCATGGGTCCTCTACCGGCATCACCTACGGCTCCTAGAACGCTTCCACCAGCGTTGTCTCCGCTCCATCCTCAAAATTCATTGGAGCGACTTCATCCCTAACATCGAAGTACTCGAGATGGCAGAGGCCGACAGCATCGAGTCCACGCTGCTGAAGATCCAGCTGCGCTGGGTGGGTCACGTCTCCAGAATGGAGGACCATCGCCTTCCCAAGATCGTGTTATATGGCGAGCTCTCCACTGGCCACCGTGACAGAGGTGCACCAAAGAAGAGGTACAAGGACTGCCTAAAGAAATCTCTTGGTGCCTGCCACATTGACCACCGCCAGTGGGCTGATATCGCCTCAAACCTTGCATCTTGGCGCCTCACAGTTCGGCGGGCAGCAACTTCCTTTGAAGAAGACCGCAGAGCCCACCTCACTGACAAAAGACAAAGGAGGAAAAACCCAACATCCAACCCCAACCAACCAATTTTCCCCTGCAACCGCTGCAACCGTGTCTGCCTGTCCCGCATCGGACTCGTCAGCCACAATCGAGCCTGCAGCTGACGTGGACTTTTACCCCCTCCATAAATCTTCGTCCGCGAAGCCAAGCCAAAAGAAATTGCAGCGCGAGCTGTGGTGCGGTGTTAGCCAGAATCAGACACACACAGACACACACAAGGTAAAGACTGTACAACAGGCTTTAATCCATAAAGACTTCCAAAGAGCCAGGCTGGCTGCAGCTGCCACAACTCTGATTGAGGCCGGCACAGGCTTATATCCCGGAGGGTGATTGATCCATTCAGGCCGACTGATTGACAACTGGCTAGGTGTTGTCCTGTCCCCTTACAGTCCTGCAGGTACAGAGGTTGCCCCCTGCAGTAGGCCGGCGGTACACTCCTGCAGATACAGAGGTTGCCCCCTGCAGTAGGCCAGTGGTGTACCACACCAGCAACCTGGATTTGAGTCCAGTTTAGTCTGTCAGGATTGCTCTCTGTGTGGGATTTCTCTGGGTGCTCTAGTTTCCTCTCACCCTTCAAAATGTACCAGGGGAGTAGGTTAATTGGGATATTTGGACAGCTCAGGCTTGTGTGTCGGGAGGACCAGTTACTGAGCTCTATGTCTATATTTTTTTAATTTAAAAATTAAAAAATTTTTTTATATAACTATGAGTGTGACATGCAGGGAATAGCGAGGTATGTATCTTGTGCAAGGAGAAGAATTTTTGTTTAATTTGGGTATCATATTCAGTGCAGACTTTGTGAACTGAAAGGCCTGTTCCTGTGCTCTACTGTCCTAGGTTCTATGTAATCACTTAACAGTACTTCAAAATCATTACCAATTCTGACATTTAAAAAAGAAGTGGTTGGAAGTTGAAATCAGTAATTCCAGTAAATAACAGATTGGAATCTAGCCATTCTGGCTAAAGAAGTGTATTAGAGTTTTATGTTAGCAACAAAGACCTATTGATTATTCAGTACTTAGTATTTTTAGCCAAAACTTTCCACAACCTTCAGCAATAACTAATCCTGCTTCCAGAGAAGAAAAAAGTACAAATGACAAGTTGGAAACAGAAACTCTGGTTTTTCCATTGCATCTACTGGAGTTTTGAGTGTGACTTTAAATTTATTTGTCACAAAATTCCCAATACAATGAAAAGGGTTATTTTCCTAATGTATCAGCAGGTTATTGCTAACATTACATGTATACAGAATATAGGATTACAATGAACAGAAAGATCAATTAGCTCCAAGCAAGGGCAACATGAGAGCACTGTTATGGGGTTCATTCAGGAACCTGATGGCTGCAGGGAAGAAACTGAGTTTAAGCCTGTTGGTGTATGTTTTGAGACTCCTAAGCCTTTTCCCCGATTGGGGGGAGGGAGAGGAGAGTGCATCTGTGATCTGATGGGTCTTTCTGTACAATGGCTGTTTTTCCTGGCCAGTGAGAGATATAAATGGAGTCGATGGATGAAAGCAATGTTTGTGTTATGTCTTGAGCTGCACTCACTGCCTTCTGTAGCTTCTTCTAATCTTGCAGAGAGCAACTCCCATACCAAACTGTGATGTATCCAGCAATGCTTGTAGAAATTTTGAGAGGCAGGGGTAACATGTGGAACTTCCTTAATCTTCTGAGAAGGTAGAAGTGATGGTGTGCTTTCTTAATTATTGCATCAATTTGATTGTCCCAGGTCAGGGCGTTGGAGATACATGTATTAACTTAAAGCTATACACTTAAAGCTATCTACTTCAGCACCATTAACGTGGACTGGGGAATGGACTCTGTCCTTCCTCCTGAAGTCAATGATCATCTCCTTCATCTTATTGATGTTGAGAAAGAGGTGTTATCTTGGCACCATGCTGCTTGACTTTCAATCTCTTTCTTGTTCATTGTCTCTTTGTTGCTTGATACAAATTTGAAGATGGGGTTGGAATGGTATTGAGCTGTACAGTTTGGATGGAGAGGCAGTATTAGACGTACACCAGTGTTGAGCATAATCATGGAAGATGTGTTGTTACCTGTCTTCAGGAAATCAAGGATCTGGTTGCAGAGAGAGACTATGGTATTGAAGGCAGAGGTATAGTCTATGAGCAGTAGTCTATCATAGGCGTCCTAGGCATCTAGGTGTACTCGGGTTGAGTCGAGAGCTAGGGAGATGGCATCTGCTGTGGATCTGTTTGGAGGATTAAAGACAGGCAATACCTTTCTAATCTGATTCAACCTAGATTAGCAAACACATCAATATGTGGGAATCAAATTTAGAACTTGCTTACCTGAATGGCCAAGATAACAAAACATTTCCGCTCCGTAAATGGTGATATGGTTACTGAGATCTGTCTTGTTCGTTTCATATTCCCATACCTTGGAACTTCACAACCCAAAAATACTTTTGAAGCGGAGTTGTTTTGTTTTTCCCTGACCAAACATGATCTACAAGGTACAATGAAGTGGATCAACAATCTGAAAATCAAGGAAAGCAAACCAGAATACCAGATATTTACAAGCCTCTGTCTTCTTGAATAAGAACTGTGGTCAGTCCTTTCCTGCCTTGTCCTTCCAAGCTGCACGGGGTCAAATGATATAAGATACAAAAAATAAATGGTTCTTTCTATCATTGAGCTGTTGACGTTCCCACATGTTTAAATTTTTACATGCATGAGCTTTTGTTTTAAGTTCATTTTTGGAAGTAATGAGATCATGGTAAAGACTCATCATTTCTTTGTTATCCTTCAAAGAACAGTATTGCAGCCTTGACTTTTCAACTCGGCTTTGGAATAGAATAAACAATCTGCGATCGTATTTGCTCACTGTCATCTCACTCTTTAACAGAGGGGGCCACTGCCAACGAGGGCAAAGCACTTATGTCTGAGCTGAAAATCCTTATCCACATTGGTCACCATCTAAACGTAGTGAACATACTGGGAGCTTGCACCAAGCCTGGAGGTAAGGACTGAAAACTGTACTAGACACTAAATCCCATGTGAATTTCGGGGTTCAAGCAAGCAACCCCTCTTCTTGTTATATTCCTCCCTCTCTTGGCATAATTATTGCTGACGATTTCTTAGATAAATTAGTACTCAAGGTTTTTTTTTCCTTTCTGTCAACATAAGCCTAAGCTTCCCTTCTTGTGTCTCACCTCCTCACCTGGGAAAATAGTGGAGGACCTTTCTGTAATTTTAGGCATTGCTCTATTTGCTTTATATGATCTCTAGATAATGGATGTCCCTGACTCGCCCAATTTCAAACAATTTTGTTTACAAAATTAAACCTTATCAATGGGCATGTCAAAGAATTTTAAAATACAAATATCAATTAAGAACCTTGTTTCCCAAACTTCCTGCTCCAATGTTTATTTTTTGATTAGTTAAGTATATAATTCAGAGATAGCTTTTACGTTAAATAAGATATCTCTTGTCACTCTGCTGCCCAAGAACTTCAGAGATAATGAAGGAAGAATGGCTGTGCATTTGCTGAGCTGTGGAATAGCCTCCACTAATTCTTGGGCTCGTTTTTAAGTGCTGCTTTAACAATCAGGTCACCTGGCATGCAGGGCCACGCAAAGGGCCATTTTCCTTGAGCAGCACCTGCAGCTGATCAACAAGGATCATTTCCTGACTTCCCTTTTGCCCGAGTACCTTAATGAAAATTCAGGAGAAGGCATAAAGACATTTCCCCAATTCCTAGGATAGTCGTGCCTGCTCCCTTCAGCCCTACAGCCCTAACTGATCTGAAAACATCCGTAATCTAATTTATATCCTTTGTCTTTGACTTGAATTAATAAGTATTGGATAATTTTTCATAAAAAATCAAATAGACGAGAGCTTTCCCCTTCACGTACATAATATCATGTTTCTGCTATAGTCTCGATGAAGGGTCCCGACCTGAAATGTTGTCTCGGCCATTTCGATCCATGGATGCAACCTGACCTGCTGAGCAACTCCTTATTTGTTAGAGATTTCCTTTTGTTTACTTTAACGTATATTTCAGAGAAAGATTCATTATAACTACAACAATGTACTTGTTACATGGTTACAATGAGGAAAAATGCTGTTCAACACAATAGTTAATAAAGATTCTATGTTAGAATAATCCATCTCAGCACATCCTCTGCCTTCTCCCCTTAGAGCAGCAAATGTTTTCTTTTCAGATGATTATCCTGCTTTTTTTTGAACACGGCAATTGAATTTACATTTTCAGCCTCTTCTACAATAATGTATTTTACTTGGCATTAAGATAATGACATTTTAAGAAGCTCACAATAGCATCTTATTATTTGCTACAAATATAGGATTGCTCTACTTCTGACATAGAGCCAGTCCTGAAGAGGTATATTATTCAGTGAATCATGTTGCATGATGAAGCAAGCATTGGCCTTGGTTGCAATCCTTTTGAGATACAACCACCTTACTACATTTATGGCCCTGACGGCAACCACTTATTCAGTGGAGATAGGAAGCGAATTGTGCCTGTAGATCATAACCCAAGATAATTGTAAAGGAGAATGTTGCAGGGGGTGAGTTTGCAGATCAATTAGTCACATCAATTAATTTGTGTGCTGATATACTGTACAGTGATCCAGAATTTGCAAAGAAATGTGGTCATTTCCCCATTTAGCGACTGGAATTTCCCTGCAAAACTGACGCCAGCTTCAGACTTTCCACAACACTATGAAGCCTCAAAATTGTGGGCAACTGTGAACAGAAAGTCTTGCAAATGTTGTCCAGCCAGGGGGGGTCATCATCGCCCAGGTTCACATTATTACTGCTGGAGCAGCCTGAAAGACTAGGCTCTCTGTTGACTTCTGCTGCAAGGAACTGATGTATTAGTATTCATCACTTTTATCATTTTAACTGACCTTGTGTATTTTCAAATTACAGAAAAATTAACCTATTTGACAGGTTTGATAGTCAGCTATGTTGTAAATACAGCTTAAGTTACTATCTCAACAAAACAGTGTTCACAAATGCAGGCACAGAAAAAGACAAAGAATATATCTGCAGGACAAATATACAAAAATATAAATAAATATTACGGTCTTGGATGGTTAGTGTGACCTGTTCCTTTGGTCATTCACCATTCTCACTGCCCGCAGAAAGAAACTGTTTCACATCCTGGTGGTGCAGGCTCTGACTCCTGTATCCCTTACCTGAACGGAGTGCAGTATACACTCGTGCAATAGTCGAACCCGTGTAAAGGTCACCCCCCCCCCCTATTTTTGGCCCTGACCGCCCACCCATCCAAGCTCCTGACTCCCCAACTGCAGCTCTTCGCCTCAGCTGTCCGCCCACTAGAGCTCCTGACACCACGAATGTGGATTCTCGCCCTGGCCACCCACCCACTAGAGCTCCCAATGCCCCGGCCACAGACTCTCTCCTATGCCCTGACCGCTAACTCAACCAGGATCTCGAGGCCCCTTGCACAGACTTGCCACCCAGTGCCAGCCATCTGTGCTACCAATGCCTCCTCCACCCCCCCCCCCCCAACTTTGCCCTGAAAAATTGGTCCAAAAGTTTTGACTATTACATAAGTATATATGGCAGTTGAAATATACTGTGTGTGGAGTGGTAGGGATCCTCAATGATTTTCCATGCCCTCTTCAAACAATGATCCCTGCAGATCACATCAATGGGGGAGAGGAGGTCCCAATGATCCTCCTGCCATTCTTATGATCCTGTGAAATTACCTCTAATCCAGTTCTTTACAGCAACCCTACCACACTGTGATGCAGCCGGCCAGAACACACTCAATGGAGCTCCTGTAGAAGGTTGACATGATGGTGGCCAGTAGCCTTGCCTGCTTCAGTCTTCTCAGGAAGTGCAAACACTGTTGCACCTTCCAGACAAATAAGGAGATATTGTGTGTCCATGATAGATCACTTGTTAAGTGGACTCCAAGGAACTTGGTGATCTCAACTCTCTCCAGTCACCTATCAACTGCTCTAGGGCTGGGATTTATTCTGACCCTCCCATGTGCTAGTTGTGCAGAAGGTCCATTTCATACACCTAACTACAGCTCCTTTTCCACTGGCACCCTGTCCCAGGAATTAACTGGGAACTTACTGGGGCAGGATGCAGTGGAAAAGGAACATTGTCCAAACTCCAGCATCAAATGACACCATTTTTAACGACGGGGATTAACCACCTCTACCCCTGCTCATATCGCCGGCATTTGCTGATGCTGACGTGCTGATAAAACCAGTGGAAAAGGGATGGCGGAAAGTCACCCATTTCCAGTTGAAGGTAGAACACTGCGATCCCCTAGGGATGAGTGTGTTCAGTGGAAAAGCAATTAGTGTCCCAGTTAAGGGTGGCCCAGTGTAAATGGCACAAAGGACTTGCTATCCCAGGATACTGCACAGCCAATTAACTGGGATGCCAGTGAAAAAGGGGCTAATGACAAAATAGACAGACAAGCTCCTCTGTCAAAACTCCCACCTAGGCACCTCCATAAGGTAAATGCACTCTTTTCTCATGAGCTGAGCTCAACTCCCTGCCAATCTGAGCATTTATTGTTAGTTTCCTTTTGCCATCCCAACGACAGCTTAAATATTGGTAGCACAAAACAAGACTAAAGGATGTTCTTTTTCACTTCTTCTACCATCCTCACTATCCACATAGTTGGAATAGCATTACTTGAATGGCACTGTGGGTTGGAGCAGCCAACTGGATATTATCTAAACCATCAGCAAATTTGGAAAGAGAAACCGAGTGAATGTGCTCACGTTTTTAGTCAATTACACTTCCTTAGAATTGGAAATGTCTTCTCACATTTCCAGCTAGCTCTGATGAAGGCTCATTGATCTGACACATAAATTCTGTTTTTCTCTCTCTCTGTGGACACTGCCTGAGTGTATCCAGCATTTTCTGAATTTGCTTCAAATATTCTGCATGGGCAGGTTTTTTTTTTGGCTTCAGTTTGAACACATGTTGTACTGATTGAATTTGGAGTAGAATTTCTTTGCATATCACTAGATGTGAATGTTTCTTCAGGATTAACCTGTCAATTTGGGAGGAAGAAATGTTTCCCAACTAAAATGAACTTTTCATTGTCAAGATGGCAGTTTTCATCCAATCTTCCTTTTGCCTGCATGCTTGCATAAACTCAGACTTTAGACATTCCTACCAGATGGATCATTGTTGACAGTGCCCCAAAATTAGTTTTTAATTGTTATGTTTTACTTTACACTAGGCGCTCTGATGGTAATTGTGGAATATTGCAAGTATGGAAATTTGTCCAACTATCTCAGGAACAAGAGAAATGATTTCATTTTAATCAAGGTACGGCAAAAGAAAGTGAGAGCAAGACTGGAAGTTTCATGTTATCCAAGTAACGGCGGTTACCAGACAACTTGAAAGCTGCAATTAATGAACCTTTCATTGTATCAAAGCAACAGATTTGTTACCAGCACCATACTGGGTTAACTCATTAGTATTGAATGTTATTGCAAAGCAGTCACTTGGAATAAAACTGACTAATAACTGCATTAGATTGTAACTATGAAAGGAATTTAACAGATTATTTTATTCATGTGCAATAAGACATGTGCCTCATTTTCATGTATATAAATATTTATAATACCAGCACAAAAAGCATACGTAATTATAAAAACAGGAACACAAGCACCTACACACTGCTTGGACTGGCTCCGAAAAATATTAAAAAGAAACATCTTAGCCACTGAATTATGAGTTTTGCCTTGGATCTCAAAAAAATATCAAGTGGATTGCTGCCACATAAGAACATTTCAACTGGTGCACATCTGAACAACTTTTGCTCATTATGACATTGAATAAGTACCACTGGCCTTGATCGAGCAAGGTCCCATCCATTGCCAACATCTGTATTCCTGGGGTCTCTAAATTTGAAATTGGGTTGTTTATTTTCAGTGTCAGAAAAATATCACCCAGCCGGAGACGATAAGCCATGAGACCAGCCCCGATATAATGGAAAGCACAAAACGTAGACTGGAGAGTGTGGCAAGCACAGGAAGCTCAACAAGCTCTGGATTTGTTGAAGATAAGAGTTACAGTGACACGGAAGAGGAAGAGGAAGGTAAATCTATCTTCCTTCCTCGTGTTTACTACTTTGGGAATAATTCAATTGTAATGTTCATTCTTATTAATCTGGTGAAACTATTAAAAATCAAGCACGAGTAATTTATTGTAAACGTAGGGTATTTCCTTTTCAACATCAATGGATCTTAAAATGGCTTTAAATAGACTTACTGAAGGATCAAAACATCCTGTTTGACTTTAAAATACTGAAGGACAGCTCAAGGAAATTGAATTGCTTTCTGTGTGTCATTAATAACCACATTCCCCTTGTCAGTAACCTTAAGTTATCAAAGGTAAATAGCACCAAGAAGCTTGCAGACAAATACACACTGATGTTCATTGTTTAAGGGCCACAGAATTATTCTAGCAACTTCATTTTTGCTTAATAAGACAAGAGATGCCATTCCGAAAACACAGGAGGGTTACGTAGAGCATAAGGACAAGTTTGTAAATAATGTCCATTAGAAACTAGATCTCAACCTTTTATCTTCACAACTGGTGAGTTTAGAGAGGAGCTAGCTCATAATCCCACTGTCTGTTCCCTTTTAGGTTCTCTCCATTTTAGACCCTGTGATTCACAAGAGAAGATTCACAAGAAAAATGAACAGAGGCAGGCCACTCGGCCCATCAAGTCTGTTCCATAAATCTACACTAGTTCCAATTTGATGTTGGAGAGGTGGTGACACTTTCTTCTATCCATAAGTTGTGATGCCTCCCTATGCTGATCATAACCATGGCCTCTACATGGCCCATCTTTAGCACTGAGATAGATGCATTAATAAAACCATGATGGGCTTGAAAGCAAATTGACCCCAGAGTGATGGCATTTATGCAGTTGTGAGCACAAATCATAAACAATGGGGCATGGGCGATTCAATGAATGATCCGTTTCTTCAGTATTGACAACAATTTTCTGAATTGAACCTAAACTACAGAGGGACCACCTCCTCAGCAGGAGAGCTACCAACTGGAATCTTGATATGAATTTAATAATGAAATTATTGCATCTCTCCAAACTGATAGTAATCCTTGATCTGTTTTGCAGAAGCCGAAGACCTCTACAAACGGCCACTGGCCATGGAAGACCTGATTTGTTACAGTTTCCAAGTAGCAAAGGGCATGGAATTTTTGGCATCAAGGAAAGTAAGTGAATTGCTCACTTTCATTTCACTGTGTCCTGATGCAGGATCACAATTATTTTCACCTTTTGCCTCTTCAGATGCTGCTTGACCCACTGTGTTCTTCCATCATTATTTTTTTTGCTCTTTTGCTTTACTTTCAGCAGACCATTGCATTTTTACAATTCATGCCAGAGTTTTGATAGGTGAATATTTCATGTTTGCGATTTATGAGATAAATGGTGCAACTTTTAAGCAGGTGGAGAACAGTCAGGAAGGGACAGAGCGGAGGTGCCACGAGCACGGCACAGGGATCCATTTGGAGATGGCTCAATGAGACGTGGAAATTAACATCAAAAGAATTTCTAGATTCAAATAAATTGGTCACCTGAGAGAAAAGGGAATTGAAAGATTGTGATGAGATAGAATGGAAGCTAACTCATGGGGTGTGTGAAGGGAAGCACAAACTAGTTGAACCAAATGCCCAGTTTCCAAGTCGCAGATAGATTTTCTTTTTAAAAAAAAGGTGTTCTATGTAATTCCATTCCAATGGCCTGCAGCTAACAGATGATCGTTTCAATGCCCCATAGCTTAAGGCTAGCTATGAGAATCAAGTTCGTGTTTGAGGTTGATTGGGGTGTTCAGTGTGATTCTTGAAGACTCTCATCGACCTGCAGCAGCCCAGAAAAAAATTATTCTATGCTGAGCCCGAGGGAAAGGAAATTAGTGTGTTACACAAGTTTAGCTAATAACATATGCTTTGTGCAGGCTAAGTGCACGAAGACATTAATAGAGACTGAGCAATATTGTTTTTGGCTTTACTTTCAGCCGGTGCAGAAGAAAATGCAGAAAATTTGTTAATGATATTTAAAAACATTAGAATTAAACTGACATTGTTTCAAAGCTTCTGAATGTTTTCTTTTAATTCAGTGCATCCATCGGGATCTGGCAGCACGAAATATCCTCCTGTCTGGGAACAACGTTGTGAAGATCTGTGATTTTGGCCTAGCTCGAGATATTTACAAAGATCCAGACTACTTGCGAAAGGGAGACGTAAGTTTATAGGTTGTCAGCTTCCTAACATTGAGATTGTTTCCTGCTTCCCAGTGGTTGATGCCAGGTTTGTGTCTTTCTTAGGCCCGGCTTCCTTTGAAGTGGATGGCACCAGAATCTATATTTGATAAAATCTACACAACTCAAAGTGATGTCTGGTCTTTTGGAGTGCTGTTGTGGGAAATATTTTCCCTAGGTAAGCTTGAAGAAACAAGACATACTTGTATAATTTTCAAGATGTCTGAGGCTGTATGTCAAAACTCATGAAGCAAAGCTAATTTTGAAAGATTAGACCATCTTCACAGGGACGAACTCCAATACATTTGATTTTCTGCACATGTACTTTTGCATGTCGATCACAATATTTCACAGATTCTGTTTATGCACTAGGATTTATAATAATGTACCTAGAATGGTTAACTAATTATATAAAATACCATTTTCTCAAAAAAGTGGGTTATGTGATATTAACAAAGGTTAATGAGAGTGTTAATTTTGTTCTTCACAGCTTGAGAATAGCTGTCTTCATTGCAATATCAAAGATGCAATTTCATAAATCTGTATAACTCAACAACTTTGACCTGGAGATTAATTGCTTGTTTAATCTAAATTGATAAATTTGCCATAGTATTAAAGTAGAAAAAAATATTATTAAAATTATTTTAAAACACAACAAAAGATGCAATCAATATAGAATATCCTCCCATCCTCACCTAGCATCCCACCACCCTCTGCATCCAACACATTAACTGTCAGAATTTCTGGAACTTACTACAGGATCTCACCACCAGACACAATTCTTCCTTCTCCTCCCCTCTCAGCCTTCTGTAGGGACTGCTCTCTCCATGATTCCCGCGTGCCCTCATCCCTCCCCGGCACTTTCCCCTGTGACCACAGGAGGTGCAACACTTACGCCCACACCTCCTCCCTCACCATAGTCCGGGGCCCCAAACAAGTGAAGCGACACTACACGTGTACATCCACAGGACTTATTTACTGCATCCAGTGCTCCCTTTGTGGCCTTCTCTACATCAGAGAGACTGGTCACAGATTGGGAGATTGCTTCGCTCAGCACCTCTACTTTGTCCACAACAACAGTGACCTCTCTATAGCCAAGCATTTCAATTCTGAGTCACACTCCCACACTCAGATGTCTGTCCATGGTCTTGACCACCTACAGACTGGAGGACCAGCACCTTATTTTCCGACTGGGCACTCTCCAGCCAGATGACCTTAACACTGACTTCTCTGCTTTCTGCTAAACTTGCTCCCCTCCTTTCCCCCTTACCCAACCAGCCAACCCTTCTCCCCCTGATCGCTGCTGCCCCTCCCTCCTTTCTCCACCTATCATTTCCTGTGTTTATCATCCCCGTCCCCACCCCCATCTTTTGTTCGAACCCCTGTCGGAATTTCCTCAAGCCGAAATGTTGGTTATGTAGTTTTATCTTTGCTACATTAAGGGAACTGTTTGACCTGCTGTACTTCGCCAACATTGTGTTTTTACTTCAACCACAGTGTACAGATTTTTGCGATTTACTTCTTAAAAATATCAAGAAACTCTGAAGCAGTAATTTTAAAAAAGATTATCTTTTATTTGTAGGCATACCAACACGATTATGTTGTGAAGCTTTCTGCAATTTTTTTCAAATTTGCTTGGAATATCAAATATTGGTTGCCAATGGTTAGCATGTTCAGGAAAGTTGGCTCCTCCTTTAACAATAATGGAACCAGAAGTCAAGGAGTGAATATTACCAATATATTTCCAGAGCAATCACAAATGTCCTTATTTTTATTTTAATCAAGTGTTAGGCTTTTAATTTGATAAAATAGATAAAGGTCTAAAATCTAGATAACATGAATTTTTTAATATATATCAATAATAATGTTCATGTGGAGTATAATTTTGAGGTGTGAATTTCTGGCCTTGATAATGTATGACCACTTAGAGTAACTGGTCTGATAATTAGTCAACACATTGTATGCACTTTTCTATCTTTGCACAGCTTGGAGAATCATATTCTGTTTGTTGGCCTGGAATGTACCTTGAAAAATTCACAATCTAAAACTATTCAGTGTCTTTTCAAGATATAAATTCACTTCAATTTGCTTCTCTGCTACTTTTTGAAAGTCATTTTAATGGTGCTGCAGATTTCTGCAATTCTCAAGACTCTCCTTACCTTTCTTGGTTTACTGAATAGATTTGACATTTTTTATTTACCTTTCTGATTTGTGTACTCTGGAAATGGTTGCTTGGGCACTTTCTGCTTCAGTGCACTTCACCATGATAATTATTCTTCCCGTCAGAGCCTCAGTACTAATTATAGGGGTTTGTTCAAGCAAGGTGGAGGGGAGTACCCCAGTGTGAGCCTCAGATGAAGATGTGTTGCATTGCAGTCTAAATTCATTCTTGCCCTCGATTACACACAAGACCATTTTCCAACAAGGTTAATTTGTGCCAATTGAAGAAAATAAATAGGAGCCGGAGTTGGCCATCCTGCCCAACAATCCTGCTCTGCCATTCAATATAATCTCCATTTACCTACCTTTTCCCCATGTCCCTTAATTCCCCTACTCCACTGCTTCAATGGGCAGTGAATGCCACATATTCATCACCTTCTGGGAAAAGCAGTTCATCCTCATCTTCATCCTAAATCTACTACCTGCAATCTTGAGGCTATGTTCCCCTAGTTCTGGTCTCCACTACTTCTGATCTCCCCTACTAATGTAAACAACTTACCGACCTTTATTTTATCTATGCCTTTCATTATGATTTTATTTCATAAGATCCCCTTTCATTCTTCTAAATTCCAGCAAGTACAGCCCCAAACAACTCAATCTCTCTTCAAAGGCTAACCTCTTCATCCTTGGAATCAACTTCCTCTGGACTGCCTCCAAGGCCAGTACATCCACCCTCAAGTAAGGAGACCAGAACTGCATGCAGTTCTCCAGATGCAGCCTCACCAGGACCTTGTACAGTTGCAGCATCATTTCCCCCCCCCCCCACCTTGCTAATGGCACTCAGGCTATTTTTTTTAATTTGGAGATAATAGGCCCCCCTGGCCTACGAGCCCATGCTGCCCAAAGGCCCACTAACCCCATATGTTTTTGGAATGTGGGAGGAAATCAGAGCCTCTGGAACAAATCTACGTGGTCACAGGGAGAATGTACAAACTCTTTATAGATGGTGCCAGATTCTAACCCAAGTCATTGGTGCTATAATCGTGTTGGCTAATTATTACATTAACCATACCAGCTAAGGCTACTCAGAGATGAAACATAAAATGCGATAAATAGCTGAACTTTTATCCGTGAAGAAGAGATCAATGAACGTCAATCAGAACTGTTAATTCAGTGTCTTTAATAACCTTCAGCTAATTCTAATTGATAATTAAAACTAAACTTATTCTATCCTATCAATTGCTGTAACAATGCTCCACATCTCATATTTGATATTTACTGAAATCATTCAAATTCTTTTTATCCATGATCATTATCAACCTTAACGTATATATCCTGTTTTACAAATACAGGTATATCCTGCTTTACAAATACTTGAATTACAAAAATTTGCTTTTATCAAGAAAGCCGTGTTCGCTTTTATGAAACGATTTGACTGGGTTTTCACTTTTACGAAAATAGCCTCCAATAGCAGTGAGAGGGTCTTCGATTTATGCCATTTCGGCTTACGAAAGATTTCCTAGGAACGTTCTAGTTCCGTAAAGCAGGGTATACCTGTAAATGTATCTTCTCCAGTGGCTAGTGGTCATTATTCCACAAGTGTTGATAGCATTTTATCACTGAAAAAAAAATTTAAAAACTTAAAATTCAGTAAAAAAGAAAAAAAAACATTTTTCTCCCATTAAAAATTTGACATAATTTTGCATTGTTTATGTAACTGGACATAACCCAGAGATCAAAGCCTAAATATCAACGGAAACATTTAAATTAATGTAAATTGTGAAAATAATTAAATAAATTTAGAGCACAGGCCAATAAATACTATTATTCCCAGTGAAGTTCAAATCTCATTAAAAAATAAAGAAGTTATTACAGCCCCACAATTCAAAGATGTAAAATCATTAATCTGGAGAAGTTATGCAGGTCAAACAGCATTCTTTATATAGCAAAGATAAAGATACATAACCTTCATCAAGGTATGAGCAAAATGTAGGCAGGTGTCTGAACAAAATGGTGGGGGAGGGCCAGGAGATGATAGGTGGATTAGGGAGAAGGAAAATGGCTCCGTGAATGGAGAGGGAAGGTGATGGAGACTCTGAATGAAAAGTCATTCATTTTATCCAGTCAAAGATTTTCTCTTCTTCAGTGTTATTATTTGTTGTGGAATATTTGCTGTCATAGAATGGTCTTTTTTTTTTAAAGTGGTTTCACATGAGACGTGACTACTATTGAGGAAAGGATAATATTTCAATTTAATGCATAATGAGGCCAAAGCCAGTCAGGTTTATGCCATATACAGATTAGGAGGAATGAATTTCCCACAGTCAAAAATTATTTTCATATCTAATTAACTGTCATATAATTTCCAAACAGTACTTCTTCAGCTCAGTATATCAGTGGAGTGTATTGGCTTAATTTAACTAAACCCCACCTATAGTTCATACCTTCATTAAGTAAGAATCAAAACTTTAGAATTAGATAATTACTGTATATTTTGGTGTATAAGTTGACCCTTAAAAACTGATTCAACATACAAGTCGACCCTTGAGAAACAAAAAAAAACAACAGATTTTCATTGAAATTTTTATTGAAAATAACAACATATTTTGAACACTTCAAAATCACTCTCACTATCTCAGCAAGCAAATCCATATTGTCACTGTTTAAAATGTGGGTCCCAATCAGTATCTGATGAGGCAGCTTTATCTTCAGTGATCCACAATAAATCATTAATTGCACAAGAGATACAGCATTTTTTAAACAATTTTATTAAAGTCTCTACTTTAACTTTGTCCCATGCCTTGAACACAAAGTCACACAACACAGTAAGCCCCACCTTTTGTGAACGATTTTTCTGCATTCGACATGCATGTATTCCATTCCTGACGCACATGGTCTTTGAATGGCTTGTTCAAGCAGACATCGAGAGGTTGCAATATAGACGTCAAACCACCCGGGATAACTGCCATGGAAGTATTATGTGGTGCTAATCTACTTTTAGTGTTCTCAGTTAAGTGGCTGGGAAACATATCCCAGATCAGCAAACTCCAATCTTTGCATAAACAACCTGGCTGCCTGTTTCACACATTTTCTATCCATAGTTTTATATCATTTTCATCCATCCATTCATCCTTTTTCATGAAAATGTACAAAAATACCTGCTGGGAATTTTATTTTAGGTTTGAGTTTGCGTTTGAAGATTACCATGGGTCTTAACTTTGTCCCATTGGCCATGCACAATAACAACCACTGTAAACGTGATCCTTTCATGGCCTATACTTTTGTTTGGCACAGTTTTAACACCCTTCCATTGCCTGTCATGTCATAATTCATGAGGGTTTTGTCCATGTTTCCAATATTTCCCAAAGCAAACTGGTGTTTCTGTTGATTACAT
The DNA here is from genome assembly GCF_036971445.1 of Narcine bancroftii. Taxonomy (NCBI): domain Eukaryota; kingdom Metazoa; phylum Chordata; class Chondrichthyes; order Torpediniformes; family Narcinidae; genus Narcine; species Narcine bancroftii. The sequence goes on along the minus strand of NC_091476.1, from coordinate 11,178,035 downwards.
ATAATAAACTGGTGAAAATTTACAACTTTATGATCAAGATCTTTTGGTAGTTCCTGAGCAATTTTTGTTTTTTGTCATAATATCAGATTTTTCCTGTGCATGAAACAGTTGAACCAGCCGACTGTAGCCTCAAAACCTTTACTGAGGTCTGGGTAAGACTTTGCCCACTTCAGTGCAAATGTTCTTATTTTATTTTGCGTGACTATGTAGCAATCTTGCCTCTGTTCACGTACCCAAGCTGCAACATGATTTTCCAACTCTGGCCAACGAGTGATTCCTCTTCTCATTGAACATTGCTCTTTTGGTATTTTTCTTAAAACCTCTTTTTTCTTCTTCCAATCTCTTACCAACTTCTCACCTACATCAAATTTTCCTGCAGCAGTGCAGTTGTTGGTTTTCTTGGCCATTTCTATTGCTTTTACCTTAAAATTTGCTTCCTACTTTCATCGTTTTGATGGCACCTCCATGCTAAAAATCATCTCCAGCCAATGCCCAGCAGATCAATCATTCCAATTTTCAGGGGTCGACTTATACGCTGACAAATGCCCAACATCTCAGGCATTGCCATTTTTTTTTTCTTTGGCTTGGCTTCGCGGACGAAGGGGGAAGAAAAGGTCAACTTATCCGCTGAAATGTATGGTATGTTGTTCTGAACATGCCATATATTCAGATACGGTGTGTATGATGGTTTCTTGAGTCTGCAGGCCATTTCCTCATATCTCTTTTTGGACCACTTCCATCATAACTTTATTGCAGCCATAGCATATTTACTCTACTATAAAGTTAAATGTCATTTTTTTTATATTTTTATTCAGTTTAACATAAGCATAAATGCAGAATTGACAATTACATAATCGTTTGTATACAAGTAAGCACGAACAAAAAAGCCTATGAAAAAAGTAGATCAAATTACTTGTACCTCAAAAACATTTAATTGAAATGATCCATGCGACCATATTAAACCCATTTGTTGAAATTACGTATAGAATAAAGAAGGAGAAAAAAAAACTAAAAAACTTGAAGATGCTGTGCAGAATAAATTTGTAAATTAACACGCTCTGCTTTGCAAAAATGGTAAAGCAAGCGGAAGCCAGATTTTCCCTTTGTTACACTTGGCAGAAGATTTAGCCTGGATAGTACATGTAGGAAATTCAGTCAAGGACAATTCCTCCTTCATCGGTAATGGATGGAAAATTAGACTGACTCCATTATGGGCATGCATCCCTTTCCACCCCATTTTCCTCAATATGGTACATGCAAGCTACCTTTTATGTCAAGTTCAATAACAGGATGAAACAACCTAATAAATCATAAATTTTGAAGCAGAGCCCAAGCCATCCAATAAATTACAAAGTACTCCCTGTTAATTTAGGTAAATGGAATTTTGATTCACAACTGTTAATAAGCTAAATATTTTGCTCTATTGATGTTCCAGTAACTGCATAACATTGTAACAGACATCAAACACTGTAAAAACTACAGCAGTTGGAATCCATGATAAAATTAGCCATTAATGATGCGTGCAATTTTTTAAAACATTTTCTGGAATAATAGAGTTCTGATTGAACAGGATATGTCAATAATATCGAGAAACAATAGTGGATCCAACATAGCATTTGATGTATTTGATTCATAATCAGAAAACAGACCCAACAAATAGTACTTTCTCATGGGGTATGTGTGTCATTCTCCAAGGCGACAATTTAAAGATCATCCCAAACATCTCCTTGATGAAATAGTAACAAGTTGCCTTCTTGAGTACCTATGTTCTTTGTGACGATAGTGCGACATTTCTGCTGTGTAAGGATTTTGTATATCTTTCTCCAGTGATGATGAATGAACACTGGCAGGTTTTCAAATTGCAACTTAGAAGGGAACTTGCTAGTGGTTGTATTGGCCTGTGTGCCTGCTGCTCTTGTCCTTCTGGATGCTAGAGGTCATAGTTTTAGAAATGCTGTCAAAGGACCGTTTGTGAAATGCAACAGTGCATTTTGTCGATGGCACATATTGCAACCACAATCCGCCAGTAGTGGAAGGTATGAATATTTAGTATACTGGATAAGATGCTATTCGGCTTTGCTTGAACTTCTCCAGAGATACTGGAGCAGTACTTATCCAGGCAGCTGAGAATTCAATGACATGACTGACTTACATCTTTGGGGAGCAAGGAAGTGAGTCACTTACTAGAGAAAGCTTCACCTTATCACTACATCTGTTTACTAGGTGATGTGCTGTTTGCACTTTTGGTCCTAGATAAGACAAGATTGGCTTTCAAAGTATAATAATTAGATTTCCTTATCTTGTTGATTTAGGTCTCCAAAAGGAAACCTGTGTCTTATTTTAATCATACGTTCAGTTGGCCTCTTACCCCTGATTAATCTCTCACTTTTTGCCCTCACTGGGATATATTTTGGCTGTTGCGAATACAAATGATGGAAACTTAATCTCAGGAAGTAAATTGGGAGTGTATTGTTACAGTAACTGTACGTGGATAAATGGAGCAACTGCTTTGAAACAAGCTCATGGAAAAAAATCTGGACTGTAAAATTAAACAAAATTTCCTTATAAGATTAAATTTTAGTAGTAATGCTTCAATATCAACATTCTGAACTCAGTGTCTTTGTTCACTATTGGACATTAAATCCTCTAAAAATACAGGATGAAGGGATTTGGTACAAATCAATTTTGTATGAAACCCCTGCAGTAGCTCATTTTCCACAGGTCACCATCTTTGACGTTGTATACTCATGCCCTGTGAGCTGCATTAATAATACTCAAAGCTCATTCTGCGGTTCCTCAGTTTTTGTGGGGTTTCTTGTAATTTGGATTGGAAGTGTTGAAAGCTGTCCCCCTCTCAGTTAAAGTGTAATGTAGGGCAGTGGCATATCTAGGGAAGGGAAATCACTGAAATTGCACTGCACCCCCCCCACCCCTTCAACCCTTCACCCCGCAAACATCCCTTGCTGCCGCCATACGATCCTCTTCGCCTTCCCTGTTGTAGAACCCTAAAATTAATGTGTTTATTTTAACCATTTTGTTCTGTCTCCAAAGGGGCTTCTCCATATCCTGGAGTTCAGATCGATGAAGAATTCTGCCACAGATTAAAAGAGGGAACGAGAATGAAACCCCCTGAATATTCCACACCAGAAATGTAAGACTCATGACTAATGTTGTGTTTTTTAAACAAATTGTTCTGATAAATTTCTGTCCCAATCATTAGAGATGAACATAAATGGTGATACCTAGATTTCCTTTGAACAACCATAAAGGTGCCACAATACCCTAAATTAGTGGTTTTCAAACTGCCCCCTTAAACTCACATTCCACCTTAAGCAATCCCTATGCTACAACAAGTACTCTATGATTAGTAAGTGATTGTGAGTGGGAAGGGAAGGTTGAGAACCACTGCTCTAGACCCAATTGTTACTGAAATATTTTGCTTGAGAAAAATTGTCATTGGCCCATTTCCTTTGGAGTTCTGAAACCGTGCACATATCGAGTCAATGAGGTACGATTAAAACAGTGGTTTTCAAACTTTTTCTTTCCACTGATATATCACCTTAAGCACAGAGCACTTATGGGTATGGCATAGGGATTGCTTAAGGTGGAATGTGAGTTTAGGGGGGCAGTTTGAAAACTACTGCTTTAAATAAATTCTAGGACAAGCACTCAGGAGATTCTAACCTGAAGCATAATTCCAGAAAATGTAGAAATACCAACTCGGCCCATATTGATATTTCTGCTTCTCTTTTCACAGATGTGGACTGGCCCATTGAACATTTGCAGTATTTTCTGTTTTTAATCTCAGATTAGCAGAAACTGCAATTTCTTGATTTAATTTAACTGGAAATCAATTCTCATAGAATAGTTTGTAGTGAATGCCAACTCCACCTAGTTAGCATCTCATGATTCCTTTATTGTCATGTAATTAAAAACAGTCCAATAGGGAATTTGCTTTCATCTGCTCTAAGGCAGACAGTTTTGCCATCAGCAGGAAGTGCCTCTCATAGTCAGAGAAAGTGAACCAAAAGAGAGTCCCTTCTGAGTCACCGAGTATCTGTGGATTTGCCTCCAGTGCTGCCGCAGCCCCTGCAGTATCCAGTCCAAACTAATGACAACCCGAGCTCCAGACCAAACCTCCGGCTCAATCAGGAAACCTTCAGCATCCTCTCCCATTCCAGTTCCAATACCTGGTACCCCTTCAACCATTTGTGAGCTAGCCTCCAACAGTCCGCTGCCTGGTGTGAATCCTTTGACCGCAGTCGCCAGCAGCCTGCATGGGTTCCTCGCCTCATTTCCAACAGCCCGCCACCAGTGTGTTCTTCAGCTGTAGAACACTTCATTGGTCCACCACCGTGATTACTGTCCCGTGGGTCATTTCCTCTGCTTCTCCTTCTCAAACGGGGTGGTCTCCTGGTTTTCTGGTACCCTGCGCCAGTCCTCACTGACACAAAAATAAAGTTGGGCAGTATCGTATCCACCCCTTCCATAACAATTTGAAGTCTGAGGCATTCCCTTCCAGAATTTAGACCAAAGTTTATGGGTTTACAGCTAACATACATGTGCATCAATTCCAGCTATCAGACAATGTTAAACTGTTGGCTTGAAGAACCAGGAGAAAGGCCCACCTTCAGTGAGCTGGTGGAACAGCTGGGAAATCTCTTGCAGGCCAATGTACAGCAGGTAGGAAAACCAAGTTTGAATATTGCAATGGAAGTCCTAAAATCTAGATTGCTGGGGGATTGGGTCAGTCCAGATTTTTGAATTTTCTGGATTCTTGGGCAGTACTTTTAAAATTCAAAAGGAATAAAGACGAGATGTACCAGGTAAATTTTGATTGTTTATTCATTGGCAAAAACCTCATTTATCAAAATGACTTCAGAAAAATGAAGTCAACATCTATTCAGGTAGATGGTGTGGTGAAGAAGGCATTTGGAATGTTGGCCTTCATCAATCGGAGCATTGAATTCAAGAGTAGGGAGGTTATGATGAAATTGTACAAGGCATAAATGGTGATACCTAGATTTCCTTTGAACAACCATAAAGGTGCCACAATACTCTAAATCAGTGGTTTTCAAACTGCCCCCTTAAACTCACATTCCACCTTAAGCAATCCCTATGCCACATTTGGAGTACTGTGTACAGTTTTGGTCACCAAATTATAGGAAAGATATCAACAAAATAGAGAGAGTGCAGAGAAGGTTCACGAGAACGTTGACAGGATGTCAGGGTCTGAGTTACAGGGAAAGGTTGTGCAGACTGGGGCTTTTTTCTCTGGAGTGTAGAAGATTGAGAGGGGACTTGATCGAGGTGTTTAAGATTTTAAAAGGGACAGACAGAATAAACGTGGATAGGCTTTTTCAATTAAGAGTGGGGGAGATTCAAACTAGAGGGCATGGTTTAAGATTGAAGGGGGAAAATTATAAGGGGAAATTTCTTTACGCAGAGGGTGGTGGGGATGTGGAATGAGCTTCCGGCAGACATGGTCGAGGCGGGATCATTGGTTACATTTAAGGAAAGACTGGATCGTTACATGGAGAGGAGGGGACTAGAGGGGTATGGACTGGGTGCTGGTCAGTGGGATGAGGAGGGTGGGGATTTGCTACGGCATGGACTAGTAGGGCCGAACTGGCCTGTTCTGTGCTGTAAGTGGTTATATGGTTAAACGTAGTTGCTTGTTGCCGCTGTGCACGCTCGCACACACTCAAAATCCCGCTAAATTTTAAAAGTTTTCAAAAAGTCCAGTTCTTGGGTGGTCCAGATGTCAGAGATCCAGATTTTTGAACTTGTATGTATCAGGAAATTTGGAATGTGGGTAAATTCTTGAATGCAGAAATATCAGAGGTTTTTACATTTTTGTTAATAGTCAACCAACAAGAAAATGTTCAATGCCATTTATGTGTTAATGACAAAGTGGTTAAATTCAATGTTATTTTTTAATCGTAGCACATTCATTGGTCTTGATGAAGGGCTCTAAGCCAAAATATCAACCATTCTTTTTTACGTGTTTTTTCAGCCATTTCTCCCTCCCCTCCCCACCATTAAACCATTTCAATCCTTCTGATTCAGCTACTGAATTATTTCTGCAGATTGCAAAGACTGGGAAGGCAGTCAGTGCCCTGTGTCAGCCATACCACAGTAGCAGAAGGCTGCAATGGAAAGGAAGTTGTGAAGTGAGGTTATGCCTTTACCACCCTCCCTGCCATTCTGCCTCTCCCCAACATGATAATACATACTGAATAATTCCCCCATAGCACATGTCTCCCCAGGTCAGAGGCATGGGATTATAATTCAGTTGCCAATTTACTTCTTGGAACTCTGCAAATTCATTGCAAGATAAAAATAGAAATAGGTTGACCTTGGTTTTTTCTTATTAACCATACCTTCTGACTCTCCCAACAATTTGTTCATCTATTGCCATTGTGTAGGAATGTATTGCTAACCTTCTGACAGGAGCTTACAATTCTCATCAGTGCCTAGCCTTTGCATTGCTCCAATCTGGTATGTTGAGATGCAAATCAGAGACCATAGTTCTCTATCTAAGCATGTCACCTTGAGAATGAATGACAGGAGCTTCTACAAATGTGGCACTGGTACACTCAAATAATGGGATTAAATTTGTGGTGATATCCTTTTTATCCCTCTAGCCCTGCAGAATTCTCGTCTTTATTTTTGAGTTATGAGTTGTACTGCACGACATCTCTCTCTTTGCAATCCAAAGATTTTTTTTTAAACTTTTTTTTGGGAGGAAGCTGTTGGGGTGAAAACCATCTTGTATGTAATAATTTGTTTTTTATTATCTGTTCAATAATATAATTGTAGTTACTGTATGTATGGAATTTCTTTTTAAATGACAGGAGCCTCAATAAATTTTTTAAGACTTCCGTTGAAATTGGGAAGTCTCATAATCTATAATTAAATGCTGAAGATCTTGTATTCTCATTTAGAAACAGTGTAGAATGGCTGAGTTGGGAAATGAAACCTGTCAGTAAAGAAGACTATGACTTCTTTTGAAATTGTGAACGCAAATTGAAAGAATTACTTCAAATCTAACCATCCTATAATTCACCTGATTAATTCTGGATGCAAGTCTCTAATCTCCACACTATATATCCTGCAAAGCAAAAAAGAAAAAAAAATCCTATCTATAATTTAATAGAATATGTTCACTTGCTCTCTCCAATTCATGCTTTCTGTCATTGGTTGTAAACAAGAAGCAAAAGCTCAACAGAACTTCCATCACTGGGGAAAGGAGATTCATGCAGCTAATTCCTGGGGTGAGGGGTCTGACAGTTTGGGCCCGGAGTTTAAAGAGGTGATCTTATTTAAACATACAAGATCTGAAGGAGGCTTGACAGGTAGATGCTGAGATGTTTTCACCAGTCGGACAGTCATAAACAAATCAATAGTCAGTCTTAAAACTTTCTTTACTTAGAGAGTAATGAATCTCTGGAATTCTCTTACCACCCCCAAATGGTGATACATTTAAGATGGAGATTGAAAAAGATTTGCAAGTTTGAGGGTTAAGGGCAACTGACACAGAAGAGGAGTTGAGGCCAGCATAGGTCAACCATGATCATGTTCAGAATCAGAATTCATTGTCAAGAACGAGTCATGAAATTTGTTGTTTTGGGGCAGCATCATAGAGCAAACATTCATATTAGAACCATCTTACAACATTACTATTAAAAAAAGTGTACGAAAAGTAAGGCAGTGTCTTTGGTTCATTGATTATTCAGAAATCTGATGGCAGCGTGGAGAAGCTGTCCTTGTGCCTCTGAGTGCTCGTCTTTAGGCTCTTGTACCTTTTTCCCTGATGGTAGCAGAGTGAAGAGGGCATGGCCTGGGTGGTGGGCGTATGAGCGTTGAACGGTCGGGCAGATTTATAGGGCCTGATTGCCTTGTGCTGTCTGATCCTTCTCCCAATTACTTTAAACTATACCTTGCTTTTGGCGGCACTGCATAAAAAAAAATCAACATACTCCCTCTGCAATCAAAGTATAAAATGAGTTGAATAATTTGCAGCTGGTTGATAAATGTTCAGAAATTCTATTTTTTTTCAAAAGTCAGCAATAAAGGTTAATGAAGCACTGCAGTTTGAGCTGACCAGTGTCCTGTTCTGAAGCACATTCTCCTTCACTGACATGTGTTCTTTCCTTTATGGCAGGATGGAAAGGATTACATTCCTTTGAACATTACACTGCAAACAGATGGTAATACAACCCTCTCCTCTACAGACCCCAGCCTCACAGAAGACGTAGCAACCCCAAATGTTAATTACAATTGCACAGGAAATATTGGGTAATGCATGCTTTGTTATTAATCAAGAAATGTCCATTAAACTTTAGAAAAGAAAACAAATTTCTTTTCCTGTTATGAAATGCAAAACCTGACAGGATGGAATTGACGTTTTCTACCTTGGTCACTTGTAGACTCAACTGCAGTAATCCAAAAAAGAGACCACTCAGTGTGAAAACATTTGACGAGGTTCCTGGAGAAAACAAGACAACTGTGGTTCACAAGGTATGTTTTTAATATAGTTCTGCCATAGAACGATGGAAGATATATGACTTGGAGATGGTTTGGCTCTTCAAAGCTTTGTAGATCAAAAATGAGCAATGCATCTTAATCCTATTTTTTTTTCCTCTTGGCACCAAGGTCAGTTCTTCAAATACACATGCAAGTATTTTTCAAATGTAAGAGAAGTTTCTGCTTCCAACACTTTTTGGGTAGCAAGATTGAGACCCCAACCATTTTCTAGTCAAAAATATTTCCTTCCTCCCCTGAAAATAGTTTGACTCTTTGCCTTCTGGTATTTTTTCCAGTCCTTTGCTAAGGGGGAAAAAAAAATCCATTCTCTCCACTCTCTTTCAGTTCCTCAGAATTTATTCACCTCAATTTAGCTGATTCACAGCCCCAACCCTCCATTTCAAAGGAAACAAACCTATATGATCCAATATTAATTTTTCCTCTTTTCACAGTTGCTGCCCAATGAGTTAACTGTTTCCAGCATTTGTAAATTTTTATGTTCCTAATATCTAACTTTTTGTCTTGGGTAAAATTTTATGATCCTGGTTACTCTCCTTTGCAAACCTCCCTAGTGTTAATGTGAGTAGAATTGGCACAGAGTATAAACAATTGTTAACAATTGAACTCTGTCCAAAATTGCACACGAAATTTAAGAACACTTGAAATGAGAAAGAAAAATATTTTGTGTAATCAAGGGCAATCCTGTCTCCATTCATGGAAAATCTTCAAAGATTATCCAGCCCTCAATGACTTCAAAATCTCATTATTTCTGATTTAAATCAAATCAATTTTCTTTGACCTCTAATGCTTCTTTTTGAAAGGTATTTGTTCTGCTCCTTTTTAAAAGTTAGTAGTTAACCCAGACATAATTAGAATTGGATTCTACCACTTGTAAAATTTGTACAAATTTACAAAGTGTGAGCTGTAAAAATCCTCCAGGAATTCTGTCCCCAATAACACAAGCCTATCATCATGCCCAAATTATACAACATGCAACAAAACAATATATTTATTAATAACCACTAATAATCTAACAACAGCTAACTTAACCCCAATGATGTGCAAATATACGTATCAAACATTATTCCAAAATTCAGTCTTAGAAATCCTGTGTTGAAACTCACATTTAAACTGATGCCAGAAGTCATCATAAAGGAGGTGAGAGAGACTGAGTGATCGGACTGGAAAAACCTCTCAAATCCTTGTTGAGTTGCTTCTAGAGAACTGTCCTTCCATAAGAATGGTGGTCACAACTCTCCTTTTCATACTGTAGGGGTAACAAAATGAGTGACTTCCATGAGTCTTCCAAAACCCAAGCACGAGTCAGACAAAATGACCATCATAACGGTCACAATCCAATGAAGCAATTCTTCGGCTTCCTTTAACCAGATATGGGTCAATCAAAATAACCATTACAATTGTCATGGTGGTTCAATAATTCCCCTGACAAGGAGAATCAGCAGAATTGTCCATTCCACCTCTGTGTTTTTTAGTTTCTTTTTCAGTCTCCCAATCACATGACTGTTTTCCCTGGAAGAACAACCATTTTTCCCCCCCCAGAATATCAACTTTAGTTTATAGTCAATACTTGCTGGTGTCACTAATCCTTAAAATTACAGTCACATTAAATTAAATGTGAGCTTGTAATAGCACAACTTGGTTGGTAGATATATTAGCCAATAAATTACACCGTTCATCATTGCTGCATTGATGAATAATGTATCCAAATGAAATTACAACCTCTATTTTAACCCAAATATCTATTGCCTTCATCAAAAATAACAAGTTAATAATTATAAGAAAGAGTAAACTAATGTTGTAAGTTAATTCAATATCATTCATCCCATTAATATCACAGACAAAATCAGTCACTACACAAATAATGAGAGAGGGCAACTCACAATTTAAAAAAAATTAAAAAGACAAACCTTCAGAAACCTAATGATACTGAGATCAATTTTGAAGTTTTCTGCTCCTTTTAATTGGGAGATATTGAGGAAAGTCAAGTGAAGCTTTCAATTTGCATTCATGTGGATAGAACAAAACCATGGTGGGTGGACTTGCCTCCAAGCTCAACTTACTGATGGTCCACAGAAACATTTTGAAAATTATGTAAAATGACTTTTCAAGGGAATGCCAAGAATGATCAAAAATGTTAGTGGAGATATTGTGTGCATCTCATCTTTTCTTTCTTTGGCTTGGCTTCGCGGACGAAGATTTATGGAGGGGGTAAAAAGTCCACGTCAGCTGCAGGCTCGTTTGTGGCTGACCAGTCCGATGCGGGACAGGCAGACACGATTGCAGCGGTTGCAAGGGAAAATTGGTTGGTTGGGGTTGGGTGTTGGGTTTTTCCTCCTTTGCCTTTTGTCAGTGAGGTGGGCTCTGCAGTCTTCTTCAAAGGAGGCTGCTGCCTGCCGAACTGTGAGGCGCCAAGATGCACGGTTGGAGGCGAGATCAGCCCACTGGCGGTGGTCAATGTGGCAGGCACCAAGAGATTTCTTTAGGCAGTCCTTGTACCTTTTCTTTGGTGCACCTCTGTCACGGTGGCCAGTGGAGAGCTTGCCATATAATACGATCTTGGGAAGGCGATGGTCCTCCATTCTGGAGACGTGACCCATCCAGCGCAGCTGGATCTTCAGCAGCGTGGACTCGATCACCATGGTTAAGGCCATGCTGTCTGACTATAGCTCTATTATTTTTACATTCCCATTGCTAAAATGCCAGTATCTATTTTTAAAGATGACATTAAGACCTCTAAAGGAGTCAACAGTAAGTTTACTTATTTTATCAACGGAGAATGTTCCTCTCAGCAAGTATTTTTTTTTCCCCCACTGACTAATGAGGATGTATTGGAAAATTTCAGACACCTTGGCTCACATACCACCAGACAGGAGATCACAGATTTGCCAACAATTCTTCTGCTCCTTGATCATATCCAGGGAGGGTGCCCAAGTGGAAATAAGGCACATTCTAAACAATCAGAGAGTAGGATATTCATTATCAATGCAACACCAACATGGGAAAATGATACAAAATCTGACAAAATTTTAGTTCAGAACTAAAGCTACCAATACATTTTATTCCCAGGTGCACCTCTATGTACTAACTGCCTTCCTTCACTCTACTAATTATGCAACTGATTGATATTAGAGTTTTTAATCAGCTAAAGCTCACACAACTGAACATCTTGTTGGTGAATAGTTGGGGCAGGATTAGAGTGAAATTCATGTTTAAGAAACAATAAAATCAAAAAATAATCCCAATGCAAAAAAAAGTTTTGAAACTGATGCCAAATTCTAAGTGTAGATGCAACCATCTCTCGACACAAAATATTTTGTTTTCACTGCGGTCAGCTCTTACAAATAAAACAAACCATTAGAATTTAAGAACATTAAGACTTATTAGGAAACTATCAACACATTAGCATAGAACAAGGGATCCACATGAGTTGACATGAATCGATTATTTTATATCTTCCATTCCATAAATGGTTGAAAGTTTTGCCAATATTATCAGTGAATAGAGATTAATCCAATAAACATTTTGCAGTATAATTAATGTAACAGGAATTCTTTCCACCTTCAGCGGCAGAAGATAAAGACTAATAAAATAATCGCTTTGTCTCGGTCAGCCCTGCATTTGTAGGCACTAACCTCGCCTTGTTTATTTACATTCATGCACTGAGAAAGTGGTGCTCTGGTGGAGAACTCCCATGGATAGGTTCCATCTGGTGTTATGAGATCCTCGACTGGGCCCAATAGAAACCTATCCCAGTGGGCTGATGTCGATGCGATGGCAAACACTGTCAAAGCACGGATCTTGGTTTCCCTATATGTCAGTAGAAGAAATAATGTGTATTCTCTCAAATAAAACCAGTCGCATAACAAATTCAGTCCACATTGCAGTGAATCATGAGTAAATATGCGGCTTAGAGTTGACAAGAACATTAAAGAGACCCAAGATCAAGAAGTGACTGTGAATAATATTTCATATAGATGTGCTTTAATAAAGTTTGATTTTAAAGTGCATTTTGTCCTTTCAAAGATACATTTACAGATCAAGACATCCACTCTGCTAGTGGAAATTCAATTATCTTTCCACATTCATATTTCTCAAATGTTTCCATGAATATTGATTGAAAAATGATAGCCGGTGGGACTTGGCAGTCAGGCAGCATGTGAAGAGGTAAAGGGGTAGTCAGCATTTCAGAATCCTGCAGCCAAACTGAGAGTGGAAAGGGTTGATAGCCTGTTGAAGAGGTGAGGGGGTGGGGAGGGAGAGAGGAGTTGGCAAGAGACAGGTGGGTCCAGGTGAGGGAGAACTGATGGGCTGAGAGGAACAATAGAGAAGGGAATAGCACGCTCAGTAGGTTAAGGGTGTTAGCACAATGCTGTTACAGCACCAGTGAATGGGGTTCAAGTCTAGGGCTGTCTGAAAGGAGTTTGTACATCCTCCCCGTGTCTATGCAGGTTTCCTCCCACTATTCAAGACAGATGGGGGTTGGTAGTCAATTGGGTGTAATTGGGCAGCATGGACTCATGAGCCAAAGGGCCCTGTTACCATGCTCTATGTCTAAAACAATAAATAAATAAACTGATGGGGGAGGAGTTGGTAAAAACTGGGTGAATGAATCTGAGGAGAGAAAAAGGAGCAGAGGGGCATAGGTTTCCCAAACTTGAAGAATTAAAAGTTCATGTTATTGGGTTGACCTGACCCACTCATTACCTTTTTTTCTAAATCAAATTCCATAATCTTCAAATCTTTATGGTCTCCATTTATTAGTTGCCACCCTCTTTTGCTGTCTCTGGCCCTTCCCTTCCCCACCTTGCACCTTCAATACCTATCCCTTACCTGGTCCTGCCCTTCCTCTCCTCTTAACCTCTTCATATTGACTGAATCCCTTTACACTTTCAGTCTTGATGCTGGGCTTGATCCAAACCATCGACCATTCATTTTCCTCCATAGGATGCTGCCAATTCCTTTGAGTTGCTCCAAAAAAAAAAAAAAAAATTGTACAGTCTCCATCACCCTCAGTCTCTTGTGTCTATGTTTATCAGCAGAATGAGTTCACTAACTTCACTGTGATGTAGAAATGAGCAAAATCAGTGGAGAGAATAGGGTGCAGACGAGGGAAGACTAGCAGTTTGCAGCGTTTCTCATTGGGTATGTTATGGTCCACAGGAAGGAGAAACAGATAGTGGAATGGTGCTGGCTTCTGGTGAACTAAAGCGTTTGAAACACACAGAAACAAAATCCTGCCCCTTTGGATTGATTACATTAGCGTAAGTATACGAGTTTTGGGACTTAATTATAAAGAATTTCCTGAAACAGTTGGGCTGCATCAGAGCAACTGCTTCGCTGTTTGACGTGCCTTATCTTTAATTTATTCCATCAGAAAATTAAATGTTAATAAACTTGAAATTCTCTTTCTGAAGAAAGTTTTTAAAAATGAGTATTAAAAATGGAATAGTTTAGACTAACCACTGTTGTCCACCTCAGGCCTTCAGAGAAATAACCGAAACTGCTGTTATAGGCCAAATCTTATTTCAGTACATCACAGAACAGTTCTGTACAGCATGGGACCAGAAACCACAACTTTTGTGATAATTGTCTCAAAGAAAGCCTAGAAATTAAAGTTGATACTTTTGATAATCATGAGGAAAAGTGTATTGTTAATATCAAAAATAGAACATGGCAACATGTTCTTTAACAACCAAGGACAAACTTATCTCTGCCAAATCCTGAAGATCAGTTTCACGTGGCCAAGCAGGACTGGGAACAACATCCTGAGCAATTTAAATTCAGACATACAGTATGGTAACAGACCCCTTTGGTCCACAAACCAGTGCCACCAATTGCACCCAATTAACCTACAACCCTTGGTGTTTTGGAACAGTGGGAGGAAACTGGAGCTCCTAGGGAAAACCCACACAGACACAGGCAGAACATACAAACTTCTTAAAGACAGCACGGGATTTGAACCCTGGTCGCTGGTGCTGTATCAGTATTGCACTAACCACTACGCTAACTGCACCCATTGAAAGGATCCAAAGTGAATTGATCATGTTACATAGGTCACACAAGATTTATCCACGGAAGGCAAGCATGAAAATCTGCAGATGTGAGTATTGGTGCAATACACACAAGTGCTGTAGAAATAAAGCTCCTCTGAAAATTTTTGACAAGCGATTCCCTATCCTCAATCTTGTTGGCTGCCAAGATACCAATCTTGATAAATTTCAATACTAATAACAAAGGAAATAATACATGAAAAATTACCTACATGACCAAAAAAAACAATTTGTCATTTTTAATTATTAAATAATATTTTAAGACAAGAACTCGCATAATTTCCTTGCGTTCACACAGCACCACAATTCCCTTTGTAATTAGCAGGCTTGCAATTCTTGGAACAGTCTAAACTGGGCAGGCTTCAAGAACAGGCTCCTGTGTGAAGATGAACACTAATGCTACAAAATAAAGCAGTTCAATCTGGAATGTCTGACACTTAACAGCAGAAAACAGACCCTTTGGACAACAATAACTTTATCTTATGAAAAATATTTATAATCTCTCAAATAAATTGTATATGTTTATCAATGCCATTTTTTATCTGTATTTGAAACATCCTGAAATGTTACATTTTGATCTTGGACAGTTTCTTATTGCAGTTTCTACAATATTAAACATATTCATGAGTTCTCACCTGGGGTTATTTATCTCCAAATTTTCAGATTATTGATACCAAGTAAAACTTTCACAACAAAAATGGGATGAAATAAAATGCTTCAGATATACTGTACAACACAAGGAATGATCAAATATTGAAGCCAGTCCTCAAAGAGTTGTTTATATTGTTTTTTAAGTAAATACTTTTCTACTCCAGTAACTTTACCATATTACACATGAAGTTGAGCTTGGCTGCATTAATCATCCTGATATCACTGAAAGATTACATTTCAAACTCAACAGTTAAACTTTGGTTAAGAGTGCAATTTAAGAGATAGCCAAAACTTGCTGGACAACAATGTCTGCCCCGAGACAAAAGTATATTTGGACCACTGGCTGTGAGTTTGAAAGGCTTAAAAAAAAACTTGTATTATGTGGTCAACTAGTGCTGTCTTTTATCTGGATATTTTCCAAGGCACAGATATTTTCATGTTTTCCCTTGCATCTCTTGACAACTTAAAAACAGAGAATCAGCCAAAGTTAGTTGTCAAAAGTCAACAAAACTGAATGAAGCTCAATTTCCCAAAGAAAGAAAATGCCATCTTTCTATGAATGACTCTTTGTTTGAAAATAGTCACTAATTCTCCTCATTTCAATTTATTCCACAGTATGGGTATTTTAATAGGGCTTTGTGAAAATTTGGCACGCCTTTAGTTTCATTGCCAATTTGAATGTAGACAGGTCATTAATTCTTTCACAAGGTTTATATCAGAAAAGCCTCCTTCAGACCAGTCAGAGATGTTGGCCAGGTATGTGGAGTCTTGCACGTCAAAGCTGCTTCTGGCTGTGATCTACATGACAATTGACCACATGAATGACATGACCAGACATGCCCAATGCTGTTGCAAGTACACCACTTTTCAGTGAGGTCAAAGAAGTTAATGATGTGTTTGGAGCTAAGCTTTAACACAAAAACAAGTTAACATTCTTTTTAATTTTAAATTTAAACATACAGCATGGTAACAGGTCTTTCGGCCCACAAGCCCATGCCGCCCAATTGCACCCAATTAACCTACAACCCCTGCTACATTTTGAAGGGTGGGAGGAAACCAGAGCCAGGAAAAACCAATGCAGACAAGGGGAGATTTACAAGCTCATTACAGACAGCGCAAGATTCGAACCCTGGTCCTAATCGCTAGCACTTCAACAGCATTGCGCTAACCACTATACTAACCATGCTGACCTTAATATTTTTTCTGCATCTTTGCATCCATTTGCAAATTAATTAATTAACATTGTTTCACATCCACAAGTCCCAGTGGCACACTTAAACACACTATGTAGATTAATATTAAACACACAATGCAGATTAATATTCTTCTTAGGCAGTTCCTCAGGACTGAAGATTATTTGCTTCTTCTCCAGTTCTGAGCTTGACCGTTAATAGGTACAGTGCACACAGTGGTGCAGCTAGTAAAGTCACAACACAGAAACTGGGTTCAGTCCTGACCTTGTATGCTGTCATTGTGAGTTTGCACATTTTCATCTGGATGCTCAGGTTTCCTCCCACATCCTAAAAATGTGCAGGTTAGGCCATTACTTGGCCACTGCAAAGTTCCTCTCACGAGCACTCCAGGAGAGTTAAAAATGGGGATTACTGCAGAATTAGTGTAAATGGACTATTGTCAGACAGCATGGAGTTAGTGGGCCAAAAAGCCTTTTTCTGTGGTGTATCGCTCTACAAATCCAATGTTCTCGTTGGAGCTCTTTTCCCTCATGAACATAAGAGAATGTGTCCTTGGTCAAGATGCAAGGTGCTCCAATTCAGTTGGAGACCAGGCTTTACTGTACAGACCTTTCATTATGGACACATTCGCACGTGATCACCACAGACATAGAGAGACAAAATTGCTGGAGAAGCTCAGCAGATCATGCAACATCCATAAGAGATAAAAATATATAACCAATGGTTCAGACCCAAGGTATGAGTAAAATGCAGGCAGGCACTTTAAAAAGGGCTCAGACACAGAACATTGATTATATATTTTTACCTCCTATGGACGCTGCATGACCTGTTGAGTTTCTCCAGCATTTTTTGTTTTTACTACAATCACACCACCTCCAGACTTGAGTTCACAGACATAGGACTTGTCTGCATCAGTTTCCTTTAACTCCTTACAAGATACAAAAGTGAAACTATGCTACCATTATGCTATAATTTACCAATGCAACAATTCTTAAATCATAACTAATTGCTTGCCTTCATTGCATTTTTTTCTTAAAACAGAATGAGAGCGGTGAGTAAAAGCAAGGAGTCTGTTTTGTCAGAGACAGAGAACCATACCAACCCGTTCAAGTCCGACATGTGTAATACAGTGGATGAAGGCTTGGATTTTGCACTGGAAGATTCTGTTCTGTTGTCAATGGACCAGACACTGGAATGTCACAGCCCACCTCCTGATTACAACTCTGTCATTCGCTATACCACTCCACCAGTTTGAACAAACTGGCAATTTTGCCTTCAATGGGGCATACCCAAAATGAGGAATGGTACTGCAGCATAATATAGGAATTTTTTTTTTTTTTTAACTGAAATGCTGGTTGGACAAATCGAGATTGAGCAATGGGTATGAAAACTACATTTACAATAAGGATAAAATCCCAGTCACTACAAAATACACCTGCAGACAATTTTCAAAAAAAACCAAAACACACTTAAAAATGGTGAAATACTCCAAGTATTTCAGTTAATCACAGGAATATCTCTGGGAAAAAAAAATACATGAATTCTTCTAGCATAAACTCAACACATCTTCATCATCCACATTTAACAGTATTAGCCTCAAGGATGAATGGCTGTAAAAAATAAATAGACTGCGCTCAAAAGTTTGAGGGTTATAGGATCTGATGTGACACCACCCTCTCTGCTTCTATTTAAGCATCTGCAATAATTTTTTCACTACCTTTCATTTGTTTAAATTACTTTATTGCTACTACTTATTTCCCAATGTTCAGCTGTACAAATTGTTTGGGCCATGTTAATATATTCCTAGGTTTCTAACAATTCCACAAGAAGATAGCATGAACAAGTACCTTCCCACAGTTGCTTATTTTTAATAGTTGACCAAATGGCCTACTGTATCATAATGCTGTCAGTGAAATCATCAATACAAGAGGTATGTAAAACCATTGGACTACAATGTTGTGTTCGTAATCTAAGGTTGCGAGTTCAATTCACAGTACCTACATCCCTCAACCAGTGGAAAATGAGCTCCCTCTCCCCTCCAAATGAAATACAGAAGTACCTGGTCCATCTCATAGGCAGAACTGATTTCTTTGACTTGATTCACAATGCAGCAAATAGTGGACAATCATTACATGGTCCATGACAGACCTAAAAGCCACCGAGTTTCAGGGAAGGAAGAATTTCAGAAAAGGTAGTTTAACAGAGGGGGGGAAAAAAGTATTAAAAAAATATCCTATTGAAAACAGATAAAAGAGCATTGCAAAATCTCAGCAAGAGATTGGGAAATGCAATATCAATCCAAGCATGCTGAATTTTCATTTCAATAAAGCAAAAATATATCACAATGAAAAAAAAAATCAACATTCAGCTGAAATTTTAAAATTTGGTTATTCCACATTTAGCTGCGGCCTCTCAAGCTGCAAGTCTAATTTGGTAAGGTCCCAGAACAGTAAATGCATATGTAAACTGGCACAATCTAAGGATGTCTCCAACAATGTACAGAGATATTCTGGGTACTTTCCAAACAACCATCACTGATGGCATTCAAACAATCCAATAAACTCTCATTATCCATTTTTTTTCTTGTACATCATGGAACTTCAGCAAAGTTTTGTCCTTTGCATTGGACTGTTAACCATGTCCCATCACACCCCTCCCCCCCCCCCCCACCCGGCACCTTGTGGCCCTGATTTCATATGATCAATTAGGATTGCTCTAATCTCTTCGTTATCTTCTTCACAAATATTATTACAATAATTTTCTACTCCCAAACCAGTTATGATGAACTTAGCTGTTCTGACCATCTTTTGGAATGATTAACTGTGCAAAGCAAAGTACATTTACGTTTTTGGACAAACATTGACCTCTCAGATAGAGTTCAAGAGTGCCAGATACTTCCAAATCAATAAATTTCCTCTCAATTAAGTTCTCAGAAGATTAAATGATCTCAGGAACAAACTTTTCTCTTTCTTCTATGACTGCTGTCTCTCTCCATGCATCAGGAACTGAAGTGCCCAGAAAGTGCATGGCCTTCAAGCAAGTTAAGCGGCCATTCTTATTATATACTTACAATGACGTAGAAGGAAGCATTAGTCTATGGGCTCATATCTGCTCACAAGGAAGCATTTCCATTAGTTCCGTTCCTCCTTACCTTATTTCCCGGAATCACTTCAAATTATTCCCTCCCACGCACGGCTTATCAGTTCACATTTGATTTTCACACCAAAAATCATGAAACAAATAACAGTTAATATTTAACCATTATATAAATCATTAATACAATATGAATAGAAGCTCAAATATCATAAAGTATCTTAACATATTTTTGAATCTTTAACTTCCTCGGCTTAGAGATTCAGCCCTGGTCAAGTAATGGTCACAGTGTTTTATGCCCATGAAAATGAGCTCCAGAGGGAACATACTGCTGCAGATGCAGAGCACATCATTCCTTCCAACGAGGGATGAATGTTTAGGCATAGATTTTGAAATATTAATGCAAGTAAATTGCAACATCCACACATATTTTTGAGGTCCACGTGATTTTGTTAGGCTTGGCGTTAAAATCTCACTTAGATTGGGAGTTGCTGCTTGTTAAGGTTTTCAGGATGTTTGACAGTGGGACGAGTTCATAGATACTTTACATTCACGTCGCCGTAGTGGAGAAGAGGTTGGAAATAAAACAGCTAGTGAAGATGTGCTAAGTTACTGACAGTGGCATCAGAATGCAAGAAAGTAGTTTGAGTATTTTATCTATCAGATATTTCGCCTATTGGATTTTCCAAGGAATATCAAAGAATTTTAATAATACTGAACTTAAAAACAGGGTTATTATTGGGCATTAATATTTAAACAGAACTTCACCTTCTCTCCCCCCCCCCCAAAAAACCCAAATATCATTGTTTCTTTTTCCCCTCTTAAAAGTATTTGTTACAATTGGTGTTTTCTTCTTGAGAGTAATGGTGGAAAGTAGAAAACAGACCACTTCAATGAAAATTTGCATTTTCTTTCTTTGTGTTTTTTGAATTCTACTTAGCTGATTGGTCTCATTTATTTCCCCATATATTACCACATTTCTTTAAAAATATTCTTACAAAATTAACTGTGATTTCAGTATCAACACTTTATGTATGCTAAAACATTCCTAATCCTGAATGTATCTATTTCATAAAGCAGTCTGGCAGCTACCATTTTTTAGGTCTTTGTACCTCACAAAATCTAAGTAGAACTTTTATAGCTGTAATAAATGTATGAAGTTAAATCCATATTTTGAGCAAGTGAAGTCTCAGGTAATCGATGGATGCTGTATTCCTTTTTAAAACTTTACACTGGTGTTTATTGTAACGAATTACAAGCAAGTAACAGTTTCAAACATTCCTCATATATTATTGACTAATGGATAGCGTTTTTCTAAATGTAAAGAAGAAATGGCTGCTGAAGTCTAAAACTGAATATTTTTATCACTGTAAACATATGGAGCTTTAAAGTATTGCTGGATCTGAAAAAAATTTCATTAATGTTTGAAGAAAATGCAAAAGAATATTATCCCACAAAAGAATGTTATCATTTACTACAACTCCCAAAATGCTGGGAATCCCACAAATGCCATTTGAACATGGATCTCGTGTGAATGCTACAAATAACAAACACTCAGCATTGCTTTGTTGTGTATTGTATAGTGTATAGTCACAAACTTAGATGCTCTATATTTTGTATAGATAATGGAACAAAAGATCAGGAGAAAGCCATTCATATCTGTACCATCATTCAACTGGATTTTGTGGATCTACATTGCAATTCACTTTGCCTATTTTTGCTCCATTAGACCTTAATAATCTTCTCTAAAAGCAGACATGTTCACTTCAAATTTCTGCTCTCATCTTTAACCCATTTAAAATAAATATATGAATCAAAAATATGTAGTTTAGTATTTGGCTTTAAAAAAACAATATTGTTCAGATAAATCGAATTCTATTGTAACAGAATGTGCCTGTAGAATCACTACATCGATGAGTTGAGAGTAAAAAGGTGGCTGTAAAGCAACGACTCATGACAGTGGCGAACTACTCACATGAGGGTTCTCTCTGGATGGAGTAAGCTTGATGGAGAATTTTTTTTGGAATTTTCATTTAAAACAAAATCTTTTTTTTTGTTAAAAAAAAACACCTGGGAGTGAGCTTCAATCAATAATTTGAAAGTGCAATTGTGATAATTGTTGGATAGCACAAGAGTGTTATTACTTTGGGGATATGATACCAGCAGGACCACTCATTTAGATCCTGCCAGCCATCCATTATCCTATTTATTCACGGGTTGTTTGTGTTTTTTTATACCTAATTAACTGACATGTTTATTTTCTGGAAACTCACAAGTAACATTTGAAGAATGAGCAACATTTAAGTGATATCGTTTTGAAATGTGATGTGCGAGTTTTGTCTACCTATTTTAATTATAATTATTTTACCAAGCAAATCAAATCTATGGGTCCTGTTGTGCCTTTCTATAAATTACTCAATACCAGATTGTATAGAACAAAATACCTGTACTTAGTTTCAAAGTGAAGTTACAAATCTAGTTTGCAAGTGTAGAGATTTCTGATGAAAAATGTTTTGATTAAGGGTCCCAACCATTTATCTCCATGAACACTGCCTGACCTGCTAAGTCCCTCCACTTTCTCTTTATTCACTGGAGATTTCTGATGTTTTAAGTAATTTCCAATGACCTGAAATTCTCACAAATAGAATGAAGGGTCTTGGTAAGTGTGAGACAGTTTCATACATTTCCCCTCAATCATTAAAAAAAACAATTACTAGACATGATTTAGCAATTTCCTGGTTCCACCAAGCATCATGCATATGATTAGACACTGGTATTTTTCAAACTGACACAAATGTGGGAGATGATCAACTTTTCTGGACAATATCAACTTTTTATTTGTAATTTCTATAAAATACTAAAAATGAATTTACGTTATTACTAACGTTAATTTCACTTTATTTTGTAAACGCCCGTGAATTGCTGATGAACTTTTTTTTTTACATCAGTGGTTAGGGACGCGTGCACGAATGTGTCTCTCATCCACTCGTCACTGAAAGCAGCAAGGAAGTGGCTGAAATTTATAGGAAAGAGAGGCCAGAGATTTGATTTACTTCACTCAAGATTAGCAATTTCCCACTGAATCATATTACCAGGAGAGAAATTTGACTTTACTGTGATGCAAAATGGATGCAAATGGCCTGCAAAGTGAACTTCAGGACAGATGTTCAGCTAGTGCCCCATGTTCTTCCTGGTGTCAGTAAACAAAGATAAAGTCTCCCCCATTGCTACTCAAGATTTTATGATTACTAAATTACATCAAACTGGATATGAAAATATTCTAGAGATGGTTGTTACAATTAATAGAAGGTTACTTAAAGGCATTTTGTTCATCAAGAGTCATCTGGTCTTGTGCAGCGAATGTCACTCAGTTAGGCACAATGTAGTGATTTTAAAATCACATTTGCTCCAGTGTATTTATGTATGCTGCTCATAGCATGCAGGACGTTTCATTTGGATGGTGTTAAAATGGAGGGCATAGACATTGGTGTTCAGTGTCTACTGTATGTACTAAGGAGAAGTGAAGAGCAACAGACAAACTTTTAGAACTGACCGAAGGTGAATTTCGAACCCTACCAAATCAGTCTCCATAAAATGAAATCAAGGATCAGAAATGCAAACTATTGACTTTTTTTTTTAAACCAATATATTTTCAAATAAAACTAATGTCCTAACAATAAATGAGAAAGTATCATGTAACAAGTTTCTGGAAACAATTGCAATCTTCACGTAAAAATGCAAGCTTTCTACGTATTTTACTGACAGACTCAAACGGGAGCATAAGCATTTCACCTAGAATTATTGCTATTTTAAAGCTTGATGCATACATCATTAATTCTCATACCCATAAATCAATAATCTTTTCAAAGCTTTGGTTTATCTTTGCTTTTAAGCCGAAATGTGATACAGTGTAAAAGGTTTGCTTCTGAATCCAATACAAATGCTGCAGGACAGGCTAATCCTTTGTATTAAAGATGGATATCTATTCATGTCAAGGCGACTTCTTTGTCGAAGAACCACTTGTTTTAAAGTGCTATTGGCCTCATTCTTTTCCTTAAGCATCAGAAAATAACTCATTTGTAGGAAAGAGCAGGAATGTCCTTTATTATCTGTGTATGCACTGGAAAACTTATGTATTTCCTTTATAACCCAAGATCCAGTAGAACTATTAACAAAAATACAAGTTTACATACTTCTATCGCATTTATTTGTTCAGAGTTTTGGTCTTTTAATATCCTCATTTCTTCAGAATAAACATTGCTAAGTGACTCAACAAGTAAATGTGTGTTATATTGAGTCAGCAGGCCAGTTGTCAGGTCTGTTTATTCAGGATTATGAAGCACAGACAAACTAAAGGTTTCTCCTGTTAAATGGTGGTTTGAATTCTTCCCTCTATAGTTGGAAAATTGCCTCTGGTGCTTTACTTCCTGATGCCAAATTACTGCTCTGCCCTAAAAGCAGTACCATTATGCATGTGCAGTTCATTTGGTAGTCGTCCAATTAAACATGAAATAATGAGAGCAGACAATAATAATTTTTAAAAACCATATTCTGTGAAGTACTGTACAAACATTAGACAAGGGAGAGAGAAAAAAAAAAAATCACACTTCCCAGGCACGTTATAAAGGCTCAACACAATAAAGCCCATTTGAGTAACATTCCTTTTAACATAAGAGCAGAAGTGCCAATGTTCACTGAAGTTTACCAAATGTTCAATCCCATTCACATCTCTTCAGCAAATGAAGCAGGAAACTCCTGCTGGGCACAACAAAGTGCTCGAGGTCAGGCAGCATCCTTGGAAAGCAATAGACAGTCGATGTTTTGGATCAATTTGGCCTGAAATGGCAACTGTCCATTGAACTTGAAGAAGAGCTTAAGCCCGAAATATTCGTGGTATAATCTTACCTCCAATGGACACTGCGAGACCAGCTGAGTTCATCCAGCATTTCTGTGTTTTCACTACAATCAAAGCATCTGCAGACTTCTGTGTTTCCTATTCATTGGGTGCTGCCCAACCCACTGAGTTCATCCATCATGGTTTGTTGCTCCAGTTTTCTGCAATATGCAGACTTCTCATTTACCTCTAAACCTGTGTGGAGCAAGCCTTACACAGTATTCAGTCATCCGCTGATAATCAGCCAGTAAAGTTCATGATCAATTCACCTAACAACCAAGACTGACATTCAATGGAATCACCATCATCACGTCTCCCATCATTAACATCCTCAGGAGATATCATTGAGCAGACTCATTGAAACAGCACATAAATACCATGCCTACAACAGCAGGTTAGAGATAGGATATCCTCTGGAACCTGCAAAGTCTCTCCACCATCGAAAGACACGCATCAGGAATGAGAAGGAATGCTCTCCACCTACCTTGATAGGTACAACTCAATAACTCAAGAATCTAAACACTTTCCAGGGAAAACAGCCCATTTTATTGGTACACCATTAGCCACCATCAACACTGATTTCTTCCACCACAAGTACATAATGGCTACAATGTAGGACATCAACAAAATGCACTGAAATTACTCAACTAGGCTACTCTGACACCATCTCCCTAAAGTGTGAGCTTCTCATTGAGGACAAATATATTAACAATATCTTCAGGTTTGAGGAGATCCATACAAGAATCCCTGAAAAAGGCTCAGGGCCCTGTGATATCTGTCTGAGGTCAACGTCAGAACATCATTCAAGAGGGTGCAGCCTCACAAGGAGTCAGGCCCTGACGGCGTACCTGGCAAGGTTCTGAAAATCTGTGCCAACCAACTAGCCGGAGTGTTCATGGACATTTTCAGTCTCTCATTGCTGCACTCAGAGGTTTCCACCTGCTTCAAAAGGGCATCAATCATCCCAGTGCCCAAGAACAGAGTGAGTTGCCTTAACAACTATTGCCCAGTAGCACTGACATTTACTGTGATTAAATGCTTTCAGAGGTTGGTCATGGCCAGAATCAACATGTACCTAAGCAAAGATCTGGACCCACTGTAATTCGCCACAATCACTCCACACTGACACAATATCACTTGCTCTCCACTCAGCTCTGGATCACCTTGAAACCTACATGCAACAAAGACAGTTGAAAGAGGTGGTTATCTATAATAGGGCTCACCAATGAAAAACCATCAAGCCCGAAGAATTTCCTAAATTGATCCCAAATTCTCAATCTATTTCTCATTAATGGATTATATGTCAATTTGGAAAAGGAAATTGGTAAAAAGGATCCTAAAATTGCCAACAAAAGTTGTTTTTTTTTTTGGAGAACTGCAATTCCATTTTTACAAGAGGGGCAATTCACTGACTTATCTAAATGTAATAATAAAAGTAAATTACGTATGTTAATCACTCAATAGTAAAATCTAAAATCTGGAAGTAATAATACTCCATTTAATGTGGACAGCACCAGATTTGAACCTGGTTCACTGGCTAACCACTATTCTAACAGTTCCACCCCCAAGAGATATTCTGCACATTTTGAGTTACCTGATGAGACAATGTGGTCCCCACATTAAAGGTTTGACAGGGTAGTGCACTCCATCCACCATTTAATGCTGGACTTCTGGCTGCATGGACTCACAATTCTTAGTATCTTGCCCAGAGCTCCTTCATTTTGAGTAGACATGTCAAGGAATCCCAAGATTTGGTGAAGTTACATTTTATCAAGGAGACTTTGGGAATATTTTTAACCTTTTCCTTTTTTAACGCATACACTTTTCCCACAGCAGAGGGGCTGCCAGATTTAGAGTCGAAGACTCTCCACTTGAACAATATTTCCAAGAGGGACAGGTGGTGCAACACTATCTGACTAAATGGAGTTTCACAGCCACATGATGAGGTCCGTCTGTGCTACGGCAGTTAGGTAGACCAGATCAAACTAGCTTCGACGCTTGATTTTCGTGGTATGCCTGCAGCTACCCACAAAGATAGCCATTAAAATAAGCCCCCCAAGTTAAGTGCATTTCCATCCCCTTTCTCTGGAGATTAACACATTGCATCACTGTCTGAGAACACAGGGCACTTTCACATTGCAAGAAAAATCATCTCAGGGGTTTGATGCAGGATAGGGGCTGAATATGTGAATATGGGCCCCTCCTATCATATCTCTCTCACAAGCACGCGCACGCACGCACCTCAGTCCCCCACCCCAACTACATTCATTTCAGTCCCTCCCATGCAACACAGTCGCGTCATCCCCTTCCACCTACAGTCATGTCAGCCTCTCCCACTCCACGCCAAGACGTGTCAGCCTTTCTCACCCCACACACAATCTTGACAGTTCCTCTGCAGTGTGGATTGTGGCGGGGTCACGTGACCTCTCTGGCTGGAACCAGGTCAAAATCTACCACATCTGTCAATCAAGTTCAAGACCACCTGTGCTGAGCACTCACCTTGCAATCTCCCTTTTCAAAGGATCACACAAGTCACCACTGGCTCTGTTAATCACCTGGGCTGGCTCCACTGACCAGCAGGGGATGGATAAAGTCCAAAACTTGGAGCTGCCAGGTCTCCCTTCCCCAAGAAACCCAAGCTCCATTCCAGGTCATCATTGTACCATGCTTCTTTCTTATTTAATGTTGGTGCTATACCTGCACTCGGTCGAGGAGTGGTGGGTGCTGTTGTTCTATCTTCCTCTACTACAGTGATTTTCAAACTGCCCCCCTAAACTCACATTCCACTTTACATAATCCCTATGCCATAAATTCACTGTGATTAAGAAGGGATTGGTTAAAGGGGTATGTGAATGGAAAGAAAAAGTTTGAAAACCACTGTTTTGACTCTAATTGACTAGTTATGTGCACAGTTTTATAACTCCAAAGGAAATGGGCCAATGACAATTTTTCTCAAGCAAAATATTTCAGTAACTGTTGGGTCTAGAGCAATGGTTCTCTATCTCCCATTCACACTCACATACCCCCTTAAGCAATCCCTTCCTAATCACAGAGCACTTATGGGATAGGGATTACTTAAGTTAGAATGTGAGTTTGGGGGGGGTAGTTTGAAAAAATCAGTACTCCAATATACATCTGTGTCTAGAACAGTTTATATTTATAGGTTGCTTTGTTGTGTCCGATGTGATGGTTTTCTGTACTTTGTGAGATTCCCTGTGGTGAATTTCCCTCGCAGGGTAATAGCCTGTTATCTCATTCAAACTGTGTTTAGACTCATTTTTGGACTCCTCAAACCGATTTCTCACACAACACTCTCCCACCCACCCCACAGCCGAGTCAGCCCCTCTTAACCAAAACACACTCACGTCTTGTTAACTGGTTGGAGAGGCTGACTTGTTCCTCCAAAGTTTCACAGTTTCCATTTTCCCTTGGCATATGCTCCAGCCAGTTCTTGCAGCTTGGCGCAGTCTCTCCAAACCACATTGCCATCACCTTCAACTTGTCAAACCTGAACATTTCTGGCAATAAGTCAACTTAAATAAAAGCAGAAAATACTGAAAATTCAGCAGGTCAGGCAAAATCCATTGAAAGTTGGCATTTCAGGTCACAGCCCCTTTATTGAAGATAACTCGGTTTCTCTATCCACATAATGCTGTCTAACCTGCTGAATGTTTTCAAGATTTTCCATTTTTATTTTTATTTTCCAGTAAAGGCAGCTTTTTGTTATTTAAAAGTGCTAAAAGTAACTCGAATTTGGCCACCATGCAAATCTGACCATCAATTCTATCCCGTTCCCCTCCAACTCAGGCTGAACACTTATTTGAATCTGTAGTTCCCCATTTGATCACCAGCCGAGGTTCTCCCATCACAAAAAGGCCCCGTCCATCTATAACCACTTCACTTTTGGGATTTAAATTTGGTTGTTTCAGTTCTCTTGACTGCCTTCTAAACTTCATAATATTCAGCTCATTCCAAGCTCTCCTCCCAATGCTCTAGGCCAGTGGTTCCCAACCATTTTTATGTCCCGCACCCCAAAAAATTTTAATATGTTCTCGCACCTCTTAAAGTAATAATTTATTTAAGAATAAAGGTGAAGGTGACCAAAACAAATTTGTATAATAAATTTTTAATAACGTATAAACAAAAATGAAACATATGGAAAAGAAAAAAATATTACAACAAATTAAAAGTTGCATAAACCTGACAAAAAAAATTAAATTTTCATCCATGCATGAAATTTCTTTAAAAAAATTAAAGAACTAATGCTCATAAGCCAACTTAAATTTAATGACTCTTGTTCCTGTTTATTGCTTAAGAGTTTTTCAAAACGTGGCACTTTGTTGCTGAGAGCAATCTACATGTCTGCCTGTGCACCCAAGCGATTTCTAGATTTTGTCTTGATTGACAAAAGGGCCCCAAATCCAAACTCGCAGAAGTATGTCGTCACGAATGGGATGAGCACAGTTACTGCTTTTTCACATAGTCTTGGAAACATGTCCATTGTTGAACACCAATATTGTTCCAAAGTTTTGCTTTCAAACTGCATTTCAAGAACACAATTTGAGCGCAGTTCAATAAGGTCTTCCTTCAGCTCTTCATCATCCGACATATTATCCAAATTGAAGGAGTGTGGATTTACAAAAAAACTGAAATGTTATTTCGCACCCCCTGGAATGCTATCTCGCACCCCTGGTTGGGAAACCCTGCTCGGGGCTGCATCAGCAACTGAGTTCCAATCACTCCTGTTCTTGCCGAGTTCTCCAAAACTTTCAACATCCAGATTCTTATCCGCATGGCAAACATCCATTTGTGTTTGAGAACCATCTCTGTAATGATCCAGAGCGACCTTGTGTCCTGCCTAGATCCTATCTTAATATTGTTAACAAAGCAACAGAACAAACGATTAAGATAAATTTGACTGTTTTATTAGTCACAGATGGGATTAAAGAACGTAGAAATCAAAAGGGAGTGTTGATGAGAACATAAATAAAAATAAAATTAGAACCAACAATATGCAGAAAGGAAAACAGGTTTCACAAAAAGAATCCTGCTGGCAAAAAAAAAATGGCAAATATACAACAGATGTTTTGTGGTGAAGTATTCTTACTATTACAGTACATTTCTCCAATGTGTTTAGGACCTAAGTATCCCATGCAAAGGATTTCAATTTTCATTTTCTTTTTTCTATTTCCTTTTTCTACTTCTCACCTTTTCATAATCTTTTCAGGAAGCCGGTGTAGTGCAAGGTCATGGATAGCAGACTCATGTTCGCCACAGGAACAATCACTGATCAAGGCTACATGTGTCGTTAGAAGTGGTTCACAACCATTTTCTTTCCACTCACACACCACTTTGAGCAATCCCTTACCAATCGCCGAGCGCTGATGGCATAGGGATTATTTGAAGTGGTATGTGAGTGGAAAGAAAAAATGTTGAGAATCACTGCTCTAGATTCAATTGTTACTGAAATATTTTGCTAAAGGAAAAATTGCTATTGGCCCATTTCCTTTGGGGTTAGGAAAACATGCACATAATGAGTAAATGAGGTACAGTTAAGACAGTGGTTTTCAACCTTTTCTTTCCACTCACATCCACCTTAAATAATCCCTTACTAATCACAGAGCACCTATGGCATAGGGATTTCATAAGGTGATACATGAGTGGAAAGAAAAAAAGTTTGTAAACACTGCATTAGAAGAACACACACTTCTTGGGTGAAACACGAAAGTCTGCAGACATGTGATAGTAATAAAGAACTCAGCCAACCTTTCAGCACCCATAGAAGGCATTTCTGGCCAGGGCCCTTCTTCAAGGAATAAGCAACTAACACTTTTCATTGGTCTGGACTCCTCCCCCAGCCAGCACTGTATCTATTCTGAGATTTCCTGGGGGTTTTTTGCTCATTCTGCTTATTCCTCTAATCTCACCCTCTCAGAACACTCTGTCCTCCACTCTCTCTGCACCAATCCCAAACTATTAAACCCACAAAGGTGGGGCAGTTGTAGTCTGGCACATTGTCCTCTACCGTGCCGAGCCCAGGCAACAACTCTCAGACACTTCCTCTTATTTACCCCTTCAAAAGGACCCCACCAAGAAACATCAAGCCACTATCTTATGTATCATCACAGACCTCATCACTTCTGTGGTTTCTTAACCCCTCACTGATTGGTTCCATCTCCTATCCATGATCCACAAAACCAATTGTTCCAGTAGGACCAGTTAACCTTTCACAATGATGTAAGGTGGCTATTTTTGCCAGTGACCTTTGTGAAAAGCAGCATCACAATGTTTTTAAAAATGCCTGGCCTTCCTTCTCACCAGATGCCATCGCTGCATGAAAGACATGACTAGGGGTGGGAATGGAGAAACCCATTTCTTCTGCTTTTCCAAGAAAAATGAATGCAAGTGCACATTCGTAGAAAAGGTGTAAAGAACCTAAACAAATCCGAGAATTAGATCATGAAAATGGAATAGATTTTAATTTCTGGTGAGGAATTACATGGGTGAAATGATGGAGAAAAAAACCCCTCAATGATAGCAATACTAAATGTTATTTTGATCTTTAAGATTATCTATCGTCTTAAATCTACAGAATGTTCTGTACATTGCTGCTAAACATGTGGGTGAGGTTATGGTCAGATATCAGTTTTGTTAGCAAGGATTTTGCTTCTTTTCAACTTTGTTAAACTTTTTCTGTTCTTCACATCAAACAGAATTAGAAGACAATACAAACCTGTCATGGGTCCAGCTTTTTGATTATATTTTGCTTGCATTATTTCTTGTGATATATTGCACAATACACTCTTGTGAACAAGGGTTCATTTTAAATAAATTTAAAAAAGGACGTCTTTTAAAAAAGTAAAACTTGACCTATTGTTTACCAAATAATAAATGCACGTTAGACATGTTGAAGGACTTGATGGCTACCATTGCACATTTATGAAATATTAACCTTGGTCTCCTCAGCAAGCCACGTTGGTTAGTTTTGTATATCACTACAACTTACATCAAGTATTCTCAAGGCCTGAGAACCAGTTTTCAATCACTCATTGAATTTCTTGTTCGGGATGTGAAAAAAAAAAAATCAACCTTTCATACAACCAATGTTTCTCTGGGTTCTCAAGATACACATTTCAAACAGTTATTATTCAGTGTGACTTTATAAATTACTGTAAACTTGGCAAGAAACCTGGAGTTAGCAGCGAGGGAATAACAACAAAGTAAGCTTCTCGCAAAAATACAGAAGAAATTCATTGCTTCTGATGCCTAGATAATCATATTAAAAATTATTTAAAATTATGCTTTTTCTATAATATCAAATGTGCAAAAGAATGATTGGTATATATGCATTATATTAAATAATGGGTAGAATGAATCAGATAGAATCAAACAGCAGTTTAGTTAGGTAGCTATGATACAAGTTCAGAAGGTAGGACATCTACTATACTGGGTGTCAGCAAAGATAGTTACAAAGCGTACTTGGACATTACTATTAAGAAATATCCACCTAAAGGGTAATTATTTGCTCCTAAATTTGTTACAGTCGGGGTATGCATCTCTGCATGCACTGTGTCCCTTACGTCATGATCACTTGCCATAATTCTGCTGTAATAATAGTTCTCTGTTGTAAGATCCTAGAAACCAACCTTTTGCACTATCCTGCCCTGACCACCTGTAGATTAGAGGAACAACAGCTTATCTTCCATCTGGGTACTCTCCAGCCAAATGGCATGAACATTGATTTTTCTGCTTTCTGCTAAACTTGCTCGCCTTTTCTTTCCCCTCCTCCTTTGCAGTTTTTCCAGTTCTCCCCCCCCTTCCCCATCCAGCCATCCCTCCTCCACCTCATTGCTGCTATTACCTCCCTCCCCTCATCCACCCATGATCTCCTGCCTTTGCCACCCCTCACCCCTCCTTTTGTTCTGACGCCTGCCAGCATTCTCTCATACCTCAATGAAGGGCTCAAGCCCAAAACGTCGGTTATGCATTTTTACCTTTATTACATTAAGGACACTGTTTGAGCTCAAGATGCTGAGCTTCTCCAGCATTTTGTGTCTACAGATTTTCATGATTTACTTCTTTCAATTTGAACTTTGCAAGGCACCCTGCTGGAAGGTCCAATATAACTGAGTTTTTCCACCCAATTTTTTTTAATGTTAATGATATTATTCAGTTCAAAGTTAATTTCATATAAACAAAATGAAAAATATAATGAAACAGCAAATATAGATGCAAAAATATCATATTGCGACACATCTGAATATTGTTAAAATTCTTGATGTTTAATCATTTTGGTGATGTAGGAAATAACTTCCATTAAGGTTGAGTCAAATAAAACAGAATTAGAAACTCAGGATTCCTCCTTCAAAGTACCTCAAGGGGTAGAAATAACTACTGTATATTTTGGCGTATATGTCAAATCATAAAACCCTCAAATCACTCAAAAACAATGGGGGTCGACGTACCCCAGACATACTTTTGAGACCTTAAATTCACTGAAAAAACGAGATTGATGTCAATTCGGCGTACAGTCGATGCTGAAAGAACCTCTCCACCACTGGGCGCCGCCATAACTGCTCCTACCTAGGGCCCTGACATCGCTGTCGCCGCTTTTGCCTGGAAGGCCAAGGTTCCTGCTCCTGGCAGGAGCACGATTTCACCAATCCAGCTCCATTGGCCGCCGCTGCCTGGGTAGGCTGAGATTTCTGGTCCCTCTGGGAGCACGATGTCACTGCTTCAGGTCCGTGGGCCATCGTTGCTCCTGCCTAGTAGGTTGAGGTTACCTTTTACTTACTTAATTTACAGATTTATTACTTGTGATTGGGGTTTATAAAAAAAATTGAGTTGTTCCTGGGAGGGCAGCCCAAAAAAAATGGGGGTCAACTTCTACACCGGATATAACATTAAACCATTAAAATGAGGCTAAAGGCGGGGGAGGGGGGGTCCACCTATCTGCCAGTCAACTTGTACACTGAAATACATGGTATGTGTTTGGTATTCTGATGGGAATATTTTAACAATGTTTTAATGATGAGCTAATGAGCCTTCTTCTGTTCCTATATCTTGTGAACTATACACAAAAAAAAAAAATCACCATCTATTTGCATAATGGATAAGACTTCACAGAGCAGTTTTTTCATTTGACTAAAACAGTTCTCCAAAAAGAGTCTGATCTGAGGAAGATTCATCAGAAGATTGTTGCCCATAGAATAGAATATTGTGATGTGCAGTCCAATTCTCTTGCCATCTGCTCTTACTGGCATGTCTTCATTATTTATCTTTAACATGCAGTTACCTTGCTGGCTTTTAAATGTCTTTATAAATTGGAGAGCTATCACATGGCAGGAAAAAGAGCAACAAGAAAACCCAAGCTGACACAAATGAAGCGCCCACACATTTATATTTGAGAACAAGTGTAGTTTGCAGATAAAAAGATTGAAATCAACAAATGCCACCTGTTTTTAGATAGCATCATAAAGTTGTAAAAGTTTCATGGCATTTGACAGCCAGCCAAAGCACTGAGACATTCAAAGAAATATTAGGACTAAAAGTTCAGAGAAGGGACTGGTGAACTTGAAGGGTTTCAAGAAAAGTTTAGAGGAGGGAAAACAGATACAGAGTTAGGGGGGAAAAAAAATAAGAATGGGTTGCAGATTTTGGACTAAAGGGGGTGAGCAAGTTAGGAAAAATGAGACCATGATGGGAATTAAAATCAAGGTTGAGAATTCCATGATCAGTGCCACAGACCAATCTGTCATCTAGTGAAATAGAATCATAGAACACAACAGCAAAGAAACAGGCCCTTTGGGCCATCCAGTCTGTGACAAACTATTATTTCAATTTCAATAATATTTTGGTTAATTGCTGATAGGGATCATAGAATTAAAGTGTAAGATGTAATCTGTTAAATTTTCTGTTAATTATATGTCAACTCAGAGGACAGACAAGGGAGTATTGGAAGAGTTCTAGGTGGAAGAGGTTAGCAGGTAGAAATCAGCAAAAAGAGCAAAGATTTGTGAAGGTAACAAATGTCTCTGTTAACTAACAAGCCAAAGTTAAAGAAGTCTTTCTCTGCAGCAAGAAATGCACAGGGGTCTACAAGGTCAGCATTCACAGTATTCAGTCGTAAGTCACACTACTCCTATCTAGTTATGAACCACTCTTTCAACCCCAATTTATTCAAGAATAATTTGGCAATTTTTTTCCTTTGTTGCCTGGAGGGAATTCTATGCTGTGTGAAATTCTCCCAATACTATTTTGCTAACAACATACTTCTATTTAGTACTAGTCTCGGGAATTAATGAGCCAATGTTTCACACAGTCCTCTTACACCCGAGACATACAGAAGCAGGATGTTAAGTGCTGGTATTTGATTTCCATGCCAGCCTGTGTAATGTGTGGCGATCTTTCTCATCTTAAAAGACTGAATTTTCATGAAATGCTCGAATAGCAAAGTGAGAAAAATGTGTGGCAACTTCAGCTGCATCAAGACTTGGAACATTTAAATTATGTCTCAATAAAATGTTGAACAAGATCTAATCTTATTTTAATGTAGACTTAACAAGAATACAACAATATAATTGATTGCAATTTAAAGGTTTGATTCTGCTCAGATAGGAAAAATACTCAGGGAGCCATGTTACATTGAATTTCTGTACTCTTGCCCATAAATAGTTTCAATTCTCTTCAATGAGTATTCAGACAGCAGAGCATTCCAGATGACCATGGACCATTATGTAAAGTAACTTCCACAATCATTAAAATTCTGTCCAAAATAGATTGCAAACTAAAAATGAATCAGAGTTTTCTAATGGTGAGGCCTCATATTGTCATAGTGTCTGATCTTCTTGAGATCCCAACTCACCATCATTCATCCCATCTCATCTCAATCATAATCTCACACTCCATTTAACTGGCCAACAAGACTGGTTCACTTCCATCACCAATTGTGAATGAAGGCCAATGACAACATGACTTATAATGCAGGCAAGATGCAGAGATTAAAGTGATATGGCTCAAAAAGTATCCAAATGCTACATTACAGGTGTCAAGATTGTAGGGAAATGTTGTTCTTTCCACCAAACTGTCCTTTTTGCCAGGAGGTCAGTGAATAGTGGCATTCCACAAGGATCTAGGAAGCCTGCTCCTTGTGATTTTAATACATGACTTGAAGGGGTGGGTCAGTAAGTTTGCAGATGATAAGAGATTGCAGGTGTTCTGGATAGTGTAAAAAGTCATTGTCGGTTTCGATTGGATATAGACAGGTCGCAGTGTTGGGCAAAGTAGTAGATGGAATTCAATCCAGACCAGTATGACGTGAAAGATTGTACATGAAGGCAAAGTACATGGTTAATGGCAGGATTCTCTATAGAAGGTTCTTGGGGGTCCAAATACATAGATACATCATGTTTGTTGTGCAAGTTGATAGGCATAGTAGTGTGCTGGCCTTCATTAGTCAAGGATTGGGTTCAAGAGCTGTGAGGTAATGTTGTAGCTCTATAAATCTCTGGTTTCATGACACTAAGAGTAATGCATTCAATTCTAGTTGCCTCATTACAGGATGTAGAAGCTTTAGAGGATGCAAAGGAGATTTACCATGATGCAGCCTGGATTGAAGAATATGATATGAAAGGTTGAGCAAGCTAGGGCTTTTCTCTTTGGGGAGAGGATAAGAGGTAGCTTAAATGAGCTCTACAAGATCATGAAGGGACAACAAGCACCTCTTTTCTGAGGTGACAATATCAAATACCAGAGAACATCTATTTGCGGTGAGTGGAAGAAAGATTAAGGGAGTTGTCAGAGGTAAGTTTTCTTAACCCCTTGAAAAAAGAGATCCTTGGGATCCAAATCCATAGATTTCTCAAGGTTGCCTCGTAGGTTGATAGGATAGTTAAGAAGGCTTATGGAATGCTGGCCTTCATTATTCGGGAGACTGAGTTCAAGAGACCACACTTGGAATATTGTATTCAATTCTGGTCGCCTCATTACAGGAAGGATGTGGAATCATGGAGAGGGTACAAGGGAAATTTATGAAGTTGATGCCTGAATTGGAGAACATGTCTTATGAGCCAAGATTAACAAAACTAGGGCTTTTTCTCTTTGGTGCAAAGAAGAATAAGAAGTTGACTTAACAAAGGTCTGCAAGATTATACAAGGCATAGCTACTTTTTTCTGGGGCAAGAGTAGCAAACACCAGAGGACATCTGTACAAGGTGAGGGGTGGAAAGTTTAGGAGAGACATCAGGGGTAAGATTTTTTTTTTTTTTAATTTTTTTTTTATAAAGTAGTGGATGCTTGAAATGCATTACCAGGGGTGATGATGGAGGCTGGTACAAGAGGAACATTTAAAAGACTCTTAGGCAGGCACAAAGATACAAAAATAGAGTGTTCTGGGTCAAAGGTACAAAAGATTTAGGTTGTTGAGTCAGTTTTTCCCAAATTGATCTGCACAATATTATGACCTGAATAACCTGTATTCTTCTATGTTCCATGTTCTTTGTAGCCTGTCAATCTGAGAATTATTGTATCAAAAATCCCATCTGGCAACACTTTCTACCATTAGAATGCCAGTCCTCCGTGATCCCATGAAACCTACTTTGGTCAAAGGAATAAAATGTACAGAGATACGAAAAGAGGTATGACTGACATCCGGTGCTTTAGCAAGGCAAGTTCTCCCTGACATCCTTTTAAACGTTCAGAGGGGTCCTTGACAAATTGTTATTTTTCTTAAAATATCTTTATTAAATTTAATATACAAATTCTACATATAAAGTCATCTAACAATTACAAACAAAAGACCATAATCATACACATATCACATATTAAACATATAATACTAATCAAAAGCCTATCCATAATTGCTTATTTGATTTGTTTCTTTAAGACATGAAATTCTATATATATGGTATTTAACAGTTTATCCCGTTCTTATAATATATTCCTGTCTAATTCTGGATAGAAAATAAATAATAATAAATTAATTAAACAATCCCTTTATATAAACAAAGGGTAGATTCTATCTTAATTGTTTATATGATCCATGATAAATCCATGTTTAACTAATTAATCTAAAAAAAGCAAAAATCCCCTGTCTAATCTAACCCCTCCGTCTAATCAAGCTTAACTTGTAGAATTATAAACATATGGATCGAATAGTGACCTTTAGACACCAGACAGAGTCTCCAGAGCATCCAAACTTTTAAAATCTTCTAATGACGATAGTAATCTATGAATGGGCCCCACATCTTGTCAAATTAAAACTTTATATCTTTAATTTTGTATCTAATTTTTCTCCAAGCTTAAACAGGACATAACCTCATGTTACCATTGGGTATGAGTGGGTGGAGAGGTATCTTTCCATTTCATTAAAATTGCTTGTATGGATATCAATGAGGTAAAAGCTAAAATTCTCTCTCGAGTTGAAGTCAAAGGTATATCCTCTTCTTGACAAAAATCAAACAAAGCAATGAAAGGGCATGGTTCTAATTTGATCCTCTGAATCATTGATACATTTTTAGCGATTAGGGCACTCCCAGAACTTATGAATCAATGAAGCTTCAAGATTTTATACTCATCACATTGTGGATCAACATCCATGTAAATTAGATAATTTGACTTTAGACACGTGTATCCTATGCACCACCTTAAATTGTAATAAACAATGATGTGCACAAAATGAGGGATCATTAATTAAGTTAAGAATGAAAATCCAATCTTGGTCTGAAAATGATACATTCAAATCACATTCTCAATCATCCTTAATCCCAGTAATGAAGGCTGTTCTTAAATTTAATGTTATTATAAATAATTGATATTAATCCATGCTGGGAGAACTGCAAATCATAAAGAAAATCAAGAATTTTTTCTGAAATTCAAGGAAAATCAGAAGGCTTAGATTGAACAAATTACCCAACTTGTAAATATCTAAAAAATGTCTATTAGGAAGTTTAAATTTGGCTTTCATTTGTTCAAAAAAAGCAAAATTCTTTCAAATAAAAAGATCTTTATAATTTTTGATACCATCCCTTAAAGCCTTAGTAGGGTTTCCCTTGATATAGAGTATGCCAAAAAAATTTACCCAACATTGTGACTCTTCGCCATACAGAAAGCATTTGTGTAGATCTATTCAACCCTCTGTGATTTATTGAACTACTACAATGTACATTATCTATCAGTTAGTGGTTTATGTAGAGAGCTTTCGACCTGAACCATTAATTAGATCCTCATCTTGATTCATAGGTATACTTAGCTCAACAACTAACACTGAATTAGTTCATGAAGTTGCCAACTTAAAATCCTATAAACCTATGCCACATTTTAAAATCTTTGAGGTTTATATCTTCTGTTCTTTTTATCCTTTACACTCCTTGAAGTCATACACAAGTGACTGAGAGAGAGCAAGCAGCCAATACAGATCATTAGTCAGGTCATGATAAAGCTCAAAAATGACAATTGTTTCATTTCTTTATCTGTGATTACTTCCTTGCCTCCTTGTCTCTGCACATGAAGGAAACTAAAATTCAGATACATTGAATCAATGATGGTGTATTATATGTGGTCAGATTTGAACAGCACCTTATCTGTGAGCCAGACAGTGTTGCTGATCTACCTGCTCCTCTCATTATTTTTACCCATTGTGGTATCCTGCAATATTGTTTTCATTGGCTCTTTATCATGATTTCCTGGAATTAAAAATTAATTACCTTTGGCTCCCTTTTGAGATTCTGCCTTGACCAAGCAATTAATGAGTCCCATCTTGTTGCTTCATTGTCCCAAATTATTGTCACTGCCAACAAGGTGACATTGACTGGCCTGGAGTTCAGTCCTCTCATTTTTTCAACCAAGAGCATAACATTTCTAATCATCCTGCCCTCTGCCACCTCCATACACCAAAGAAGGAGCAGAAGAAAGTGGCAAGAAGATTCAAAATTTCCAGCTTTACTTCCCTCAACACTCTGGGAAGCATCACACCAAGAAGAGACTAACTGGAATTCTATCCACCTTTAGCATTGGCAAGTTAACTCTGAGAACTCACATGGAGTGAAACATGAAAGTCCGTAGATGCTTTGATTGTAGTGGAAAAACACAAACGCTGTAGAAACTCAGCTGGTCTCTCTCCACATATAGGAGGCAAAGATATAGCACCAACATTTCAGACCTGATCCCTTCTCCAAGGTACAGTTATACAGTTCCCTCCATAACAAAGACACTTTTTTTTCCTTTATTTGCCCCTGTGTTCCACGGTTTTAAATTTGTAATTGAACAATTTACATGGCCATTAAAGTGCACATTCCAGATTTTATTCAAAGTTATTTGTGTACATTTTGGTTTGACCATGTGGAAGGTACAGCACCTTTTATACATAATCCCCTCATTTCAAGGCACCATAATATTTGGGACATAGCCATGCTATGTATATTAGTTATGTTTAGTACTTTATCGCATATCCCTTGCATGTAATGACTGCTTGAAGACTGTGATTCATAAACATCACCAGATGCTAAGCATCTTCTCTGGTGGTGCTCCGCCAGGCCTCTACTTGAAGCCACCTTCAGCTCCTGCTTGTTTCGGGGGCTTTCCCCCTTCTATTTTCTCTTCAGTACATAGAAAGCATGCTTAATGAGATTTAGATCAGGTGACTAACATGGCCATTCAATAATTTTCCCATTTTTAGCTTTGGAAAAACTCCTTTGTTACTTTCACAGTATGTTTGGGCTCATGGTCTTACTCAGTGCTAATTTTTTTTAAAATGCCAGAGCTCACTAAAAATAGTGA
This sequence comes from Narcine bancroftii, assembly GCF_036971445.1. Lineage (NCBI taxonomy): Eukaryota > Metazoa > Chordata > Chondrichthyes > Torpediniformes > Narcinidae > Narcine > Narcine bancroftii. The sequence goes on along the minus strand of NC_091476.1, from coordinate 11,137,830 downwards.
CAATGAGGCCTCGCGAAACAGGGCCTTGGTGGCCGCCATATTGTATTTGGCATTGTACAATTTAGAGTGAACAATAGAATGAGAAAGGAGGATGACAAGTCGTGGAAGAAAAAGGTACCTTGTATGTCCAGAATAACAGTCAGCAAAAGGGTGTGGGGGGTGGGGGGTGGGGGGTGGGGGGGGGGGGGGGAGGTGGAAGCAGACCAAATGCCAGGCTGCCCAGAGTGATGAGGTGCCAGAGTGGTCCTGGAGCGGCCCCATGAGGTGCTGGAGCAGCGTCCGGTGAGCTCCAGCAGCACTGCGCCCCTGGTCTTATTGTAGGATGAAACGCCGCCCAATAACTTTGGAGGCATTTGCTCAAACTTAGGCAGATAAGAAGTTTCTATACACCTCCAAATTAATTTTTCATCAGCTGTTACATCATCAGTGAAGATAAGTGAACCAGTACCTGTTGCAGCCATACATGCCCAGGCCATTACACCATGTTTCATAGATAAGACAGTTTCTTAACACCTCCACACTTTGCTCTTGCCATCATTCTGAAGGTTAATCTTGGCTTCATTTGTTCACAAGACCTCTTAATACTTCTTAGCAAACTGTAATCTGGACATCCTGTTTCTGTGGCTAACTGAAGATTTGCATCTTGAAGCAGAACCTCTGTATTTCTGTTCACGAAGTCTTCTGCGGACAGCAGTCATTGACACATCCACACCTGCCTCCTAAAGGTTGTCTCTGGTCTATCAGAGAAGCATTTGGGGATTTTTTTTCATTATGATGAGAATTCTTCTGTCATCAGCAGGGGAGGTCTTCCTTGGCCTACCTGTCCCTTTGTGATTACTGAGTTCAACAGTGCTTTCTTTCTTCTTGATGATATTCCAAGCAGTTGATTTTGGTCATCCTAAGGTTTGAGAAATGTCTCTTTTTGTTTTATTCTTGTTTTTCAGCCTCATAATGGCTTCTTTGCCTTTCATTGGTCCTCAAGGTAATCCAAAAGCTTAGAATCAAGCCTAGCTCTCTTATGAAACAATTAAACATACCCAAGTCAGCACAAACATCTGTGAAGACAAATGTCCCAAACATTACAGAGGGCAATCTTAACCCCTTGTGGATGCTGTACGACCTGCTGACTTCCTCCAGCATTCCCTCCGCCCCCTCACAACTCACATAAATATCAATGTATAAGCAAGTTCAAAGAAGAACAACAGAGTTGACACCCCTGCTGATTTTTTTCCCCCCAATTTGTGACCTGTGCTCTCCTTAACAGGTCTATATGTTCCCTTTTTAGCTCTATTGAAATGTGGTGAGGTTACAAGGTTATCATGAAGCATTCTTTGCCCTGCATAATCTCTCCTCATTGGGCCGACACCAAGCTGTGCTGGAGAGCAAAATTAAGTGACAAGGCAAAGGTGTTGTAGTTCATTATCGCACACTGCTTCATTAAAGTGCTATGCTCAATATTTACAATGAAGGAATGGATCCAGTATTTACAAGGCCTCAGCAAAATTACCTGCCTCTTAACCTTAACAATTGGCATCCATGGCCTTTCTTGCTCAATGTATTAACTCCTAAGGAGCATATGTGCTGCGAGGATATGATTCCTATGAGGTTTTAGTCACAAAGGTTTGTACTTCTGGATGGCTGACACTTGCCTCAGAGCTGATTTTCAAGTGAAGTCAAGCCTGAGGGTCTAAGCTATTTCACCCACCTCTCCTTTCCTACATGAAGTTAAAATGGAGAGCCACAGTTTTCTGCCAAATTAAAAATCATGTTGGGAAAAATGACAACTCATTACAAGATACCTCTGCTGGAAAAGCAATTCAACAGCCAGTGACAAGATTTGTACATTTTGAGCACTTACTTGTGTAAAGCATAAATGATATCCTTTCATTCACTGGTCAAAATAGGTCATTCACGAAGTCCATGAGCGGTACAGAAGATAGTTGTTGCTGATCAAAACCAGGGTTCAATTCTGATCGCTACTGTTGTCATTGTGCAGTTTACACATTCTCTCTGAATTTGCATGAATCCCCCCAGTGCTCATATTTCCTCACGTTTCCTAAACTCCTCCTTGGCTGCTTTCAAGTGTTCCTAGTTCAGGCTGGTGGTTGGAGAACAGGAGAGAGTTGATAGGTGCATGAGAGAAAAGGGATTGGGGGGAATTAAATGGGGGAATGATGAGAGAGTTCTGCTGGAGAGAAGGCTGATTGGCTACCAGCTGTGCTGTGATTAGCATGCTTTGGAGCATGTGTTGGACAATGATAATTGGCCTTGTCACTAATGCCTACATCAGTTCATTTATTTCAGTGGTTTTCAAACTGCCCCCATAAACTCACATTACACCCTAAGCAATCCCTTACTAACCACAGAGCACTTATAGCATAGGTCTGGTGGAATGTGAGTGGAAACAAAATGTTTGAAAACCACTGTTTTAATTGTACCTAATTGGCTCGTTATGTGCATGGTTACCTAACTCCAAAGGAAATGGGACAATGACAATTTTTCTCATGCAGAATATTTCAGTAACAATTGGGTCTAGAGCAGTGGTTCCCAACCTTCCCTTCCCTTCCCACTCACATCCATCTGAAGCAATCCCTTACCAATTACAGAGCACCAATGGCATAGGGATTGCTTCAGGTGGATTGTGAGTTTAGGGGGACAGTTTGAAAGCCACTGATTTACTTCATGAAGTGTGCTCGGGGTCAACCCAGTCAGGGTTATGTAGTCTAAAGCAGCCATTCTCAAAGGAAGGGGAGGGGTGCACAGCACATTTAAGTAAAAGCCTTGTTTTGTTTTCTTTTCATGTCACTTTAACGTCATTTTTTTTTAATGCCGTCAGGAGGACAGAAGTACAGAAGAAACCAAAATGACTGCTTCACAGAGAAGGAGGCCCATCATAAACTTTGAGCAGAGTCTTATGGGGGCCATAACCAGAAAAAAAAGGATGACCTGCTTCGTAAACTTATTATGATGCCCCATTTCAAAACTGTAAGCTTGTTGACATTATGGAACTAGGCCAGCAACAACACTGGCTGCATATCTTGGAAGATACTGCCGAAGAAATCTCAGCTATTAAAAAAAAAACTCAATGGGTTTGCATAGGAAAGAAATTTTGCCACAATTTCTAGAGTGTATCAACTTGAAGTTAGAAGAGTTGGTTCCAAAGCTGAGGATGTTTAGAGTAACCCTAGAATTCCATTGCTGAAAAGAATCAACCTCTCGGGTGAAATGGAAAATATTGGTTTAAAGTCAAGCTAACATTGCTGCAATTGTCGGAATTCCAAAGCAAATCCTCTTGCAGCACTCCTCCAACATGTACCTGGTTAATGGGCATTATCCAGAGGCCGCAAGCAGAGAAGAAATCTACATTTAAATTTATCATGCCTTTTCAGATTTCAAAAGCATCTCTGTGACATTTTACTTGTGAAATAGACTTGCAGTTTTCCAGTACTGAAAGCATGATGGATTGACCTTTCAGATCTTGCCAGCATTAAGAACGTGTAGTTGAAGTTTCTCCTTAATGGATGCAGAAGATGCTCTCATGAAAGGCACCTGCCTTTTAAGAAATGGACGTTGTAGTCTATGTTGAAATTTTTCAGTGCAATTATTTAGTTATTTTTTGGAAATTTATTAAAATGCATGAGCAATATTTTAGTGGGCATTTTTATTAATTTATTGCTGATTAGAAACATAGAAACATAGAAGATAGGAGCAGGAGTAGGTCATTCGACCCTTCGAGCCTGCTCCGCCATTCAACAAGATCATGGCTGATCTTAAAGTTCAGTACCCCGTCCCCGCCTCCTCTCCATAACCTTTAATACCCTTATACTGCAGAAATAGATCTAATTCCCTCTTAAATATATTTAATGAACCTGTCTCCACTGCCCTCTCAGGCAATGAATTCCACAGATTCACCACCCTCTGGTTATAGAAATTCCTCCTCATCTCGGTCCTAAATGGTTTGCCTATTATCCTCAAACCATGGCCCCGGGTTCTGGATTTTCCCATCATTGGAAACAACCCATCTGCATCCATTCTGACCAGTCCTGCCAGAATTTTATATGTCTCTATGAGATCCCCTCTCAATCTTCTAAACTCCAGCGAGTACAATCCCAATTTGCACAATCTTTCCTCATAAGTCATTCCTGCCATTCCAGGTATCAGCCTGGTGAATCGCCTCTGCACTCCCTCCATTGGAAGAACATCCTTCCTTAGATAAGGTGACCAAAACTGCACACAATACTCCAGGTGGGGTCTCACCAAGGCCCTCTACAGCTGCAGTAAGGTATCCTTGTTCCTATACTCAAACCCTCTTGATATGAAGGCCAACATACCATTTGCCTTTTTAACCGCCTGCTGTACCTGCATGCTCGCCTTCAGAGACTGATGTACAAGTACCCCTAGGTCTCTCTGAACTTCCCCATCTCTTAATCTATTGCCGTTCAAATAGTAATCTGCCTTCCGGTTTGTATTACCAAAGTGGATAACCTCACATTTATCCACATTGTAGTGCATTTGCCATGTATCTGCCCAGTCCTTCAATTTATGCAAATCACACTGGAGCTTCCTGACCTCCACTTCTGTGCACACAACCCCTCCTAGCTTAGTGTCATCTGCAAATTTGGAGATATTACATCCAATCCCTTCATCCAGATCATTAATGTAAATTGTGAACAGCTGGGGTCCCAGTACAGATCCCTGTGGCACCCCACTGGTCACCGCCTGCCACTCAGAAAACGAGCCATTTATCCCAACTCTCTGTCTTCTACCTGCCAGCCAGTTCTCAATCCACATCAATACTTTGCCCCCAATCCCATGAGCCTTGATTTTGGAAGCCAGTCGTTTATGCGGGACCTTATCAAAGGCCTTTTGGAAGTCCAGGTACACCACATCCACTGGCTCTCCCCCACCTATTTTACCTGTCACCATCTCAAAGAATTCCAATAGGTTTGTCAAGCACGATTTACCTTTTGTAAATCCATGTTGACTCCGTCCGATCCCTTCTCTGCTAGTCACATGCTCCGCTATTACATCCTTAATAATGGATTCCATTATTTTGCCCACTACTGATGTAAGGCTCACCGGCCGATAATTCCCCGCTTTTTCTCTACCCCCCTTTTTAAATAGTGGGGTAACATTAGCTACCCTCCAATCCATGGGTACTGATCCTGAATCTATCGAGTTCTGGAAAATAATTCTTAAAGCATCTGCTATCTGAATGGCCACTTCCTTGAGTACCCTAGGATGTAGATTATCAGGCCCTTGGGATTTTTTCTGCCTTCAATCCCATCAATTTCCCCAAGACCATGTCCTTAGAGATACTGATTTCTTTCAGTTCCTCCCTTGCATTAGTCTCTATGTTTCCCAACATCCTTGGGAGGTTATTTGTATCCTCTCTTGTAAAAACAGAACTAAAGTAAGAATTTAATTGGTCTGCCATTTCCTTATTCCCCATTATATATTCCCCTGATTCCGAATGCAAGGGATCCACTCTGGATTTCACCAATCTTTTCCTCTTGACATATTTATAAAAGCTTTTGCAGTCGGTTTTTATATTTGACGCAAGCTTACTTTCGTAATTTATTTTTGCTCTCTTGATTAATCCCTTTGTCCTCCTTTGCTGCATCTTGAACTGCTCCCAGTCTTCGGTTGCGGTTCTTTTTTTGGCCAATTGATATGCTCTCTCTCTGGACCCAATGCTGTCTCTAATTTCCCTTGTTATCCACGGTTGAGTCACCTTTTTTGGTTTATTTTTTTATGCCAAACCGGTATAAACGATTTTTGCAATTTCTCCATTAGATCTGTGAATGCTTTCCATTGTCTATCCACAGTCAACTCCCCCATAAACACCACCCAATCAATCTTACTCAACTCCCGTCTCATACCATCATAATTCCCCTTATTTAAATTCAGGACCTGGCAGCTGAACTCAGTGACTGCACTGAGTTGTCAACAGAAAAAGGGAGGATGAAAATAAAGGCATTTGGAAAGGAAGTTTCCAATACCAGTTTATTTAAGAAGTCAAGAAACTGCAGAATAAAGAAACCAACTGCTGGAGGAACTCGGTGAATCTGGCAATAAATATATAGTTGACCTGCATGCAGGGTCCTGACCCAAAAAACTCAACTGTCCCTTTGCCTCCAAGGATGCTGCTGGGCCTGCTCCAGCCGTTTGTTTTCTGCTTCAGGAGCTGAGTAGGGCCACCACGTGCTGACCTTAAAACCTCCAAAGCCCTGCGAGGAAAAATGCAAGTTCCTTTGGGCCAGGAGATGATCAAGATGTGAAAAGATGGACAAAAGCATGTGCTTTATAGGATGAGTGTTGGTAAAACAGGAATAGAGTTATACAATATCCACAGCCTTTTTGCTGTTACCTTCACTGAAGCCTTACTTTTGAGTAGTTTCAATGTCTGCATTACATATGGCGCTGTTAATGAGACTATTCCTTTTGGCATCACAGAGGGCAGTGGAGTACTCATAAAACCATCACTAGAAAGGATTCATTGCAGTGACGAAAAGAGTCATTTCATGATCTGCTTGTTCAATCCGAGCCACTGGCCTCATTCATTTGCCGTCCATTTTCCATGGGCTGAAAATGAATAATATGAGACCACACTTTCACCATTCAAAAATCAGAATATTGAAGTTTCTCAACAGCTAAACACCCCAATGCAGAAATAGATAACCATCACAGCTTAATAGAGTTTTAAAAAATAAACTGGCGATGGCATTGCTTCCTGCTGCGTCAAATTAGAAACATCTCAGGGTCACGGATTTTTTTTTTAAATAGCAGAGGCCTGTGAAAACGATGCATTTAGCGAAGACCAAACTGGACCAGCAGGTTTCCTTTGCTGAGCTGAAGAATAACAGTAAGCTGGATTTTTTTTTAAACTGCAATCTTGGAGTGTCGTGATCACTACTAATAACGTTTGTCTTGCATATCAGATTTATTAAATGTATTTAAATTCCCCTGCTGCCATAGAGGGCTTTGAACATATGACTTTTTTAAAATGTAGACTCAGCACAGTAACAGGCCATAGAACCATGGAACGCTACAGCACAGAAAACAGACCACTCAGCCCTTCTAATCTGTGCCAAAAACATCATACTGCATGTCCCACTGACCTGCACCCATTCCATAACCCTCCAGACCACTCCCATCCATGTATCTATCCACTTTATTTTTAAACTTAAGAGTGAACCGCATTTACCACGTCAGATGGCAACTCGTTCCACATTCCCACCACTCGCTGAATGAAAAAGTTCCCCTTAAACCTTTCCCCTTTTACCCTAAAGCCATGTCCTCTTCTAATCTAAGTGGAAAGAGCCTACTCATATTTACTCTATCTATACCTCTCATTATCTTGTAAACCTCCATCAAATCTCCCCTCATTCTTCTGCACTCCAAGGAATAAAGTCTTAGCCTGTTTAATTTTTCCCTGTAACTCACATCTTGAAGACCTTTCTGGCCATGAGCCCTATTCCTCCCAAATATACTAATAACCTACAAACCATGTCCATTTTTTTTTGGGAGGGGGTGAGTGGAAAGGAAATTGGAGCATTTGGAGGAAACCCACACAGACAGTGCCAGATTCCAACCCAGGTCACTGGCCCTGTAATGGTGTTGCGCTAATTGCTACATTAATAAAGCCGCACTATCAAGTTTACTATCATTCTCCTACTCAAGCCTTGCCCCACAGTCACCCTCACCATCATTATCCATTTACCAATTGTACATCTTTCACTCTACTAGATTGATCCTGCTGCTCATTAATTCCAAAGGGTGCACTGATTACACGGGAAAATTTACCGGTCATTCCATGAAATGAACGTCCAGTTAATTAGCTTCTGATAATGCTGATGAGAGCAACATTAATTAAGATACTTGAAGAATGCAATGCTCCTCTTCGCATTGAGCTTCATGACCGCTTGGGTCATTCCATCCACTGGGATGGAGTCTTACTTTCAGGTTTCATCCACAGGACATCAGGTCTGACAACTTAACATTTCCTCAAAATATCAACAGAATGTTGTATTTGAGTCTCAGTGTGCACACAAATTGATGATTAAACGTAAATTGGCCAAACTCCAGGTAACATAAATAATCATCAGATCAGTCCCTGAGGTTTCCATGGATATGTGCTGATTTGCAGAAGATTTTACTTTGTTCCCGAATTTAACTAGCGGTCTCAATGGATCTTAACACTATGTTGACATTCATTTCAAAAGGAATAGTGTGTAAGAGTAAAGAGGTGCTGATGAAGCTCTATGGGGCACTGATAAGACCTCATTTGGAGAACTGTGTGCAGTATTGGGACCCTTATCTTGAGGGTTTTAAATAGGTCAGAGAAGATTTAGCAGGATGATTCCTGGAATGCAAGGGCAAACATATGAGGAACATTTCTCGGCTCTTGGACTGTATTCATTGGAGTATAGAAAAATGAGAGGGATCTCATTGGAACATTTTGAAAGCTGAAAGGATTGGACACAGTAAATATGAATAAGATGTTTCCCTTGGTGGGTGAATCCAGGACAAGAAGGAACAGTCTTAGAATACAAAGGCACCCATTTAAAACAGAGATGAGAAATTCCTTTAGCCACATACAGCTGTGGAGGCCAGATCATTGGGGGACTTTAAGGAGGAGATTGATAGGTATCTAGTTAGTCAGGGTACCGATGGATATGGGGAAAAGGCCAGAATTTGGAACTAGATACGAGAATGGAGTTGCAGAGAAAACTTGATGGGCCGAATGGCCTACTTCTGTTCCTTTGTCTTGTGATCTTGTGATCTCTTATAAGCAAAATGAGAGTAAAAATACATGAGATTGATCTGATCCATCTGCATGAACAGAGGCCATACTCCCTCTGCCTGGTCAGGCCTCCCAAAATGTATCATCTCCCATTCCTCAGAATTAAATTCCAATTGCGACTCTTGTGCAGAATTAATCGAATCAACATTTTCTCACAGTGTAAAGCCTTCTTTCTCACTGACCACTTGAACAATTTTTACATAATCTACAAACTCATTTATCACAGCCCTTACATTTGAATGTAAATCGTTAATAAAAACCACAAAGAGCAAGAAAGGAGAAAAAAAAATCACCCATATGAGAAATAAAATCTGCAAAGTACATTTAAATGTAACTGAAGTCTGTGATGAACTTTGGGCAATAGAAAAATTAAGGACATTAATCTCCCGCTCTCGAAAGGGCTCTCAGCAGCTTCAAAGTTAATATTTCCTTTACTCCTAGACTTTACCCAGAAGAGTCCCAAAATTAAGGATTAGAGCCATAGGTCGAGGAATAGCCAATGGCTGTCAGGCTCTTGAACTTCCCCTTACGACCTTAACCGTAAACTTCCCAAACACCACACTATGACCTGCCTGCGCTATTGAAATGCCATGTGTTTTTATTACACTAACTGAATTTATTATCCATCCATCTTTTATATTTATGATCTCTTTCTGTATGGGGATAATTTAATGTCGTGACATTGCTCAATTGTAGGTTTTTTTTAATGGAAGTACCTGTTAGAGTGCATTAAGAAAGAATTTTGGTGCATATGTAATTGTACTTCTGTGGATAACAATAAACTCACTTTCATTATGGTCCATAGAGATCGTAAGAGTTTGAATGTACAGAAATAATGCTAATAACACCGATGGAACAGCAGCACTGATGCTGGTGCAGACCTGCAGAGAGTGGGAAGCAGAGACACAGCGCTCCCGCAGGGTACATCCGCCCAGTCCGACTGCCCTCAGCTCCACACAAGCTTCAAATGGCCTGTAAATGGAGCTAATGGTGCTTTCAATGGTGGGGTCTGTGCTCAAGATGGAGGCAGCGATGATCAGTGGCAGCCATGCGGAGTTGCAAACTCCATGGAAACAGAGGACTGGTGCAGGGCACCAGAAAATAGGGAGGCCACCCCCCCACCCCCCATGTTTAAGAAGGAGAAGCAGAGGAGATGACCCACGGGACGGTGACCTCAACGGCAGACCAGTGAGGGTTTCTGCGATTGAAGAAACACGCAGGTGGCAGGCTGTTGGAAACTCGAGGCAAGGAACTCACGCAGTCTGCGGGCTGCTGGCGACTACGGCCAAGGGATTCACACCACATGGTGGGCAGCTGGAAACTGGCTCAAGATTGTCTGAAGGGGCACCAGATATTGGAACTGTGATGTGAGAGGGTGCCAAGGGGGCTGAAGGGTTCCTGATCGTTTCAGAGGTTCGGATCTAGAACTTGGGCTGCTGTTGGTTTGGACTGAACTCTGTGTGGCTGCGAGGACTGTGGAAGCCCTGGAGGTGAATCCATGGACGCTCAGTGATTCTGAGGGGACACTATTTTGCTCCTCTTTCTCTGACTATAAGAGGCATTTCAGGCAATTTCTACCGATGGAGAATCCATCTGTCTTGCAGCAGACTAAAGCGAATTTCATGTAATATTGCACCATTTTTATTATATGGCAATAAATTGAATCTTGAACCTTGAAATAACTGTTTTAGATAAACTTTCCTTTTGGTGGCAATTACTTAATTTAGCAGTGGAGGGAATGGACTAAAACAAGCAGTAAATTGAACCATAGGACTATGCAAAACCAGGCTCTTCTGCCCATCGAGTCCATGCCGAACTATTATTCTACCTAATCCCATCATCCTGCATCCAGACCAAAACCCTCCATACCCTTCCCATTATAAGACATTAGAGTAGAAATAGGCTATTCAGCCCATCAAATTTGCCCTGCAATTCAATCATGAGCTGATCCACTTTCCTACTCAGCCCCATTGCCCGGTCTACGTCCCATAACTGATGCCCTGGCTAATCAATCTTTGTCTTAAATACACCCAATTACATGGCTTCCTCAACCACCTGTGGTAACAAATTGCACAGATTTACCACCTTCTGACTGAAGTAATTCCTCGCATATCTGTTCTAAATGGATGCCCTGAAATTTTGCCCTCTTCTCTTAGACTCTCACACCATGGGAAACAACCATTCTGCATCTACTCACATTGCACTGTCAGTACTTTTATAATTGTTTGTTTGCTGAATGCGACTTGTTTTTATTTGCACGTAGTTATTTGTATGTAGCACTATTTTTTAACTTCTGGTTGGATACTAATTGTATTTCATTGACTTTGTATTTTACTTGGCACAATGACAATAATGTTGAATCTAATCTAATCTTATCTTTGTCCAATCTTCTCTTGTGTCAAAATCAAACCAGCATCCACCACTTACACTGGCAGCTCAATCAGAACTCAGCGCAGAATAAGAAGTTCCTCCTAATGTTCCCCTTAAATCAGTGGTTCTCAACCTTCCCTTCCCACTCACATACCACCTTAAACAACCCCTTACTAATCACCGATGGCATAGAGATCACTTAAAGTGGTATGCGAGTGGAAAGAAAAAGGTTGAGAATCACTGTCTTAAATATTTAATCTTTGACTTTAATCCATGTCCTCTCATTCTTATTTCACACTACTGCAATAGAAAAAGCATGCTTGCATTTATCCTATATATACTCCTCATAATTTTACATACCCCTATCAAATCTCCCCTCATTCTCCAATGCTCTGGGGAATAAAATCCTAATCTAATCAACCTTTCCCTATAACTAAGCTTTTCAAGCCCTAGCAACATCCTTGTAAATTTTCTCTGCACTTTTTCAATTTTATTAATATCTTTCCTGTAGGTAGATGATCAAAATTGCATGCAATAGTCCAAATTTAAACTCCAATTCAACTTCAACATAACAACCCAATTCCTGCACTCACTATTTTAATTTATGAAGGCCAATATGCCAAAAGCTCTCTTTACAACCCTATCCACCTGTGACACCACTTTCAAGGAATTATGTATCTGTATTCCCAGATCACTTTATTCAATCATACTCTGCAGTTCCCTAATGCTTACCAAGTAGATTCACCCTGGCTTATCTCCCAAAAGAAAATGCATCATACTTGCCCACATTGAATTCCAGCTTCCATTTTTCCAGTTAGTCCTGATCCCACTGCAAGCTTTGAAAGCCTTCCTTGCTATCTACTTTACCACAATCTTAGTGCCACCTGCAAATGTTCTGATTACCTGCAGTTTTGGTCTCCAAGTTTGAGGGAGTGCAGCTCAGGTTCACAAAGTTAATTCCTGTGATAGCGGGCCTGTCATATGTGAAAGAGTGGAGAGACTTGGATTGTATTCACTGGAATTTAGAAGGATGAGAGGGTATCTGATTGAAACATACAAGATTATTAAGGGATTGGTCACTCTAGAGGCAGGAAACCTGTTCCCGATGTTGAGGGAGTCTGGAACCAGAGGCCACAGTTTAAGAATAAGGGGTAGGCCAATTAGAACGGATATGAGGAAAACTTTTTCACCAAGAGAGTTGTGGATTTGTGGAATGCTGTGCCTCAGAAGATAGTGGAGGCCAATTCTTTGGATGCTTTCAAGAAAGAGTTGGATAGAGCTCAAAGATAGTGGCGTCAAGGGACATGGGTAGCAGGCAGGAATGGGGTACTGATTGTGGATGATCAGCCGTGATCACAGTAAATGGGGGTGCTGGCTTGAAGGGCCGAATGGCCTACTCCTGCACATATCGTCTATTGAATTTACCATGTTATTATCCAGATCATTGATATATAGATGACAACAATAGAACCAGCACCAATCCCTGAGGTATATCACTAGTCATACACCTCCAGTCAGAGAGGCAATCATCTACTACCATTCTGGTTTCTCCCACAAAGCCATCATCTAATCTAATGTACTTCCTCAACCTGGATGCCAAGGGAATGAACATCTTGACCAACCTACCATGCAGGTGCCTGTCAAAGGCCTTATTAACATCCATATAGACAACATCTACTACCATTAACTACCAACATCCACTCCATTAACTTTCTTGGTAACCTTCTAGAGAAACTTGACTGGTTTGACATGATCTACCATGCACAAAGCCATGGAGTGAAATAAGGAAGCATGCGGATGCTATGATTGTAGTTAATACACAAAAGTGCTGGAGAAACTCAACAGGTCCCACATCAGCCATAAGTGGCAAAAATATATAACCAACTTTTTTGGCCTAAGCCCTTCATCAAGGTAAGTCTGGTGGCAGAAATGGCAGAAGACAATATGTTGGATGCAGAGGCTGATGGGGAGGTAGGTGAGGACAATCCTATTCTTGTTGTGAGTGAGGAGGAGTAGATGAACAGGTAATGGAGGATATGCAGGTGAGGACTGTTGATGATGGTAGAGGGGAAGCTACATTGTTTGAAGAAGGAGGACATCTCTAATGATCTGGCATAAAGGACCTTGTCCTGGGAGCAGATGCACTGAGACAGAAAATCCTTACAGGGGACAGTGTGTGAAGTGGTGCAGTCGAGGTAGCTGTGGGAATTGGTGGGTTTATAGAAGATGTCTGTTGAGTGTTTGTCTCCTGAAATGGAGACAGAGAGATTGAGAAAAGGGAGACTGTTGCTAGAGGTGGACCATGAATTTGAGGTCAGGATCAACTGCAAAGAGGATGAAGTCAAAGAACTCATCATGGGTACATGAGGCAGCACCAAGTAGTCATTGATGTAGTAGAGGAAGAGTTGAGGGGCCTTGACTGTGTAGGCTTATAGCATGGATCGCGCTCCATGGAGCCAACAAAAAGGCAGATCCAGGTAGGTACTCCTTTGACTTTGAGAAAGTGCGATGTCAAAGGAGAAATTATTGAGGGTTTTACCATCTGGAGGAGGGTGCTGGTGGAGGGCGACTGGTTGCGTCTGTTGTCGAGAAAGAAACAAAGGGCTTCGAGGCCTTCAGTCCCTGTCTATCCAAGTATTTATATATCTGGTCTTTTAGGATGCCATCTAACAACTTACCCACTACTCCTGTCAGGCTCGCTGGCCTATAATTTCTTAGAGCCTTTCTTAAACAACGGAACAACATCAACAATCCTCCAATCTGCAGCTAAGGATATTTTAAATATCTCTGCTAGAACTCCTACAATTTATGCACTAGCCTTCCTCAAGATCCACGGGAATATTTTGTCAGGCCCTGGAGATTTATCCACCTCTATTGCCCCAAGGTATGTAAAAGGTCACTGCCTGTATCCCTGATGAAATATCAGATAATCTCTTCCAGGCAATATTCAGGTTGGAATGTTATCCCGATAATTGGCCTTTGTTTGGACTTTGGTGAGAAAAGGAGATGCAAAGAGAGCATCTACAGTGTGTCCTTAGCCTCAATGATGTTACAGGTATAACCTAAATGTACCCTCCTCCAACACCCAACCAGTTGACATCAAAGAAACTGTCTTTAGCCCAAGGAGCTCAGTAATCTTCACCTGCAGGAAAAACCCACTGGGGACTATTTCCAGTTCTGCTCTAATGTCTGCAAAATAATCTCTTACATTCCTCTGCACATCAAAGCAAACATGAGTAATGTTGCAAGCTAAGTGGGTGGAAAGTTGCAGCATTTGGATAAGGCTGCCACTTAAAGTCTGAGCTGCACTTGACATGAACCAAATGTGTTATGAAAATGTCAGAGAGGTCAGATTGAACAAAGACTCAGTAGAGTTATAAATGGCTTTATCCAGAGTGTAATTTGAAGGCATAGTAGCCTAACTATTTCTTCAAGAGGGTTAAAAATGCGGTAGTTTCTGGGATGGTCAGTGAGGAAAGGGGAAACTGGGGGAAACGTTCCCCTTGTCTGCCTTATGCTACTGTTTTTCAGCTTTCTGTGCTGTTGATCAGTGCTGGGTGAAAGGTGTTGCAGGTCAGTGCCTGTCCTTTAGATGGTCAGAGTCTATTTTCCAGGGTGGAAATGTCAAATGCTAAGAGGGCATAGATTTAAGGTGAGAGAAAGAAAGTGTAAAGGAGATTTGCAAGGCAAGTTTTTTTTCCATAGAGAGGTGCCTGGAACATGCTGTGAGGGGAATTGGCAGAAGCAAATAAAATAGGAATGCTTAAGAGGCATTTAAACCGATAAGCACATGAATAGGTAAGGGATGGAGGGGTGTGGAGCATGTTTTGGCAGAGGCAATTAATTTCAATTGACATCATGGTCAGCACAGATATCGTAAAGTATGATGCCTTTTGGTGTGCCCTCGCTCCCTGATCCCCTCCTGCCTGTGAGACCGTTTGTTTAGGCGCCTGCCGACATTTTTTTCATATCCAAAACATTTGTTATGTAACTTTATCTTTGCTCTATAAACTACACTGTTTGACCTGCTGAGTTTCTCCAGCATTGAGTTTTTACTTCTATGCTTTCGAGCACTACGAGCATTGATGATTAGCTTCACATTGGGAAGATCAGGACAGAGTGGGTCTTCTCATGCACATGAAGGAAACCTCAGCAGTTTTCACTTGAGAAACCAGTTGGCTTCCTTCTATTTATTGATGGTTATAATTTTGTAGAGGCCACAGATGCCACCTAGTGATGTTAATCTGGACTGAACCTGTGAACCCATCCAATGATTGGTGAAAAGTAGAAACATCAGCTTCCATCTTGCTTCTTCCTTGCTGTCTTCAGTATCAGCATTGTTGCATACAAGTTTCTAAAGGCAGAGTGTCAGCAGCTAACAAAGTTTATGAACCTATTACAAGGCATCAAATAATTTTAAGAGTCCTATTTTAGGCAAACTGTGTCAAGAGGTCACTCCTTGTGTGTAGCTCCCTCTCCTGTGCACCAACAGTAGGAAAATTCAAGGCAAAAAATGTTTTGGAGGTCAATTCAGAATTCTGAGTTTGGATACCTGAAATGCTCATGTTAAAATTTGCATGCCATGATGAGATGTAAAAGATTCAACATTAAATTTAACCACTTCTCAAAACCACAGATTAGTAGTGACAGGAATGATAAATGTTGATGGATAGGTTACACATTCAAAAGTGAAATCTGGGTATCACGCTCATGTAAATCAATTCCTCTGTACCCAATTGTAAGGGCTGTTGAAAGTTGGACCTTTCAAACTTCCATGTAAAATGCAGTTAACCAGGCAATTTGCCAGGTTGACGCCCCAGTTACGCAGCAGTTAGAAAGGATCTGACCCCGTCAACCTCGTCGGAATTCAACCGGGTCTCTGACCAACCTACAAGCGATTTAAACAGGAAAATGGCCGACCCACTTATTCCGGTGATGTTAGCGCTTGTGTCAACGGGCAGACAGCATCTGATATCCGGCAGTACTTCCGGTTAGCACATGACGCATCATTGCGGGGGAAGAATCCCCTTTAAATCGCCGGGATGGTGATTTAATGGGTTGATCGCCCTGCGATTGGAAAAGTGCTTCCAGTACCTTTTCCCCAGTAATCGCACCCGGGTCCGAGGAGGGCTACCCAGGTGCTGCAGTTTAAAAGGGGGTAGAGATTCTGAAGGATTTAGCCATTTCCTTTTAAGGAAGTCCTATTCTTGTTAAACTGGAATGAGTTCAGTTACAGATACCACCATCTCTACTTGACCTCTGGTTTCCATATGCAAAGATTGGTTATGCTGACCTTCCTTTGGTTTAGACTGGAGGATCAGCTTTTCTGATTCCATGCCAGCCGGACTGGTGATTCTTTAATTTAAAGAGAATCCCAGGCCCTATAGATTGGATTAAAAAGGTAATTAAGGGCTAAAATTTATATTTTTATTTCTTTCTCTTTTTCCTAAATTTTCCTTGGTATTTTTGTGCATTATAATCCATGCTGCTGAAGACCCAACTGCGCTGGGTGGGTCACGTCTCCAGAATGGAGGACCATCGCCTTCCCAAGATCGTGTTATATGGCGAGCTCTTCACTGGCCACCGAGACAGAGGTCCACCAAAGAAGAGGTACAAGGACTACCTAAAGAAATCTCTTGGTGCCTGCCACATTGACCACCGCCAGTGGGCTGATATCGCCTCAAACCGTGCATCTTGGCGCCTCACAGTTCGGCGGGCAGCAACCTCCTTTGAAGAAGACCGCAGAGCCCACCTCACTGACAAAAGACAAAGGAGGAAAAACCCAACACCCAACCCCAACCAACTAATTTTCCCTTGCAACCGCTGCAACCGTGTCTGCCTGTCCCGCATCGGACTTGTCAGCCACAAACGAGCCTGCAGCTGACGTGGACATTACCCCTCCATTAATCTTCGTCCGCGAAGCCAAGCCGAAGAAAAAAAAAGAAAAATGAGTTTATTTACAGCAATTTCCAAAAAAAATCTGAATACACTGGATAACAAATATTTTCAAAAGGTTTGTTTCATGAAAAAAAAACTGAGGATTATGATAGACAACTTCAAGCTGAACACAAAGATAGTTTCACATTTCCTGTATCACATAGGAAGTTGGAGAAACATTAACTTTTATTGAATTTAGAATGTTTAATCACATGATGCGCTGACACATTGTGTTAGTTCAACTGACCTAAAAATATTTTGCCGCTGATTTTCATTTGTATTCAGCATCTGATGCCTCTTGTGTCAGTGTCCAATAATAGTTGGCCAGCATTGATGGATTCCAGTTGTACTGATACTGCTTTTCCATGGTTGTAATGTCCTGGTGAAACTGGTCACCATGTTCGTCACTGACTGCACCAGAATCAGCAGGGAGGACGCCCAAGTGCGAAGGCAGAAAACGAATTTTCAATGACACATTGCACTTCATGGTTTTATATACTTGAAGTAGTCAAAATATGACATGAAATCACTAAAATGGGTTATATCTGAAAAACAGTACATGATAGAAAAGTTTTCAGGTGATTTTCACGATCAACCATCCAAAATCCATAAAATACACCCAAAAGTATTCAGGAAGCAAACTTTTAATTGTCCAGTGATATCAGAGACACAAAGAGTGTTACAAAGTTTTGCCTCCATGGCAAATTGGCCTCCACCACACCTCGCAGGTGTGAGATTGCAGTGTATTTGACCTTGCAAATTTAACCAGGAAGTTGCAGGTGAGTGAGGAACGCAAGCAGTACGTTCAATGACAACCGCAATCCAGCTCTATTTGGTCCATTGATTGTAGATTGTGACAACGAGCAAGGGAACCAGCCACGTTAATCAAGATCTTCAATCAGCAAAATGTTCCTGCTTCTGAAATTCTGTTTACATTCTGCACTTAGAATAAAAGCTCCCTGAGGATCTAAGACACCCTTTCCTGTCGCCTGAAAACTAAGGTTTGAAACATCCTGTGAAGTTTGCAGAATGTTTTTCTTCTTAAAATTACAACTAAAGGAAATCCAAAACCTCTCTTACATGAGAATTGTGTTTATGCCTCTAAATTCATTCCGAGAGTGGACACGTATACAAGATCCAGGCTTCAGTGGAGTGTTGTTTACTCTTTTATTTAGCACTGTTTATGATTTCAACAATTGCCAGAAATATCAAAGTAAACTTCTGGCAGGGCATTAGGTCACAATTAATTAACCTTTGCATGTCTTGGTGAATGAGAGTCAAGTCAAGTCACCTTTATTTATTGTTTATACCAAGCTCGCGTGGTAAAGGCAAGGTAGAGTTTCTCTGGGACCACAGAGCATATTTACATAAATATGTTAGAATAGAAGTTAAACACATTAAAATATTAAGATGTATACTTGTATACTGTAAAAGTTCATAATACACTATCCACATATGTTCTGGGAATTCAGGATGCATGGGGAAAAATATTGTTGCCCAATCTGGACATAAGGGCCCGAATGCTGCAGTACCTCCTACGAGATGGCAGAAGGGAGTACAGTTTATATGAGGGGTGTATGGAGTCCTTCATAATGTTTATTGCTTTTCGCCTGCATTGAGTGTTGTAGGTGTCCTTCATAGTAGGAAGAGAGTCCTCAATGATCTTTTCTGCTGACTTCACTTTCCTCTGCAGGGTCTTGTGGTCTGAGGTAGTTCAGTTTCCAAACCAGGCGGTGATGCAGTTGAACAAGATGTTCTCAATACATCCTCTGTAGAATGTAGTGAGGATGGATGATGGGAGATGAACTTTCCTCAGCCTTCACAGGAAGCAGAGGTGCTGTGGGGCTTTCTTAGCTATGGAGCTGGTGTTAAGGGACCAGGTGAGATTCTCCGCCAAGTGCACTCCAAGGAACTTGATACACTTGATGACTTCAGTGGTGAAGGCATCAATGTTCAGTGGAACGTTCAGTGGAACGTGGTCCCCCCCAGGCCCTCCTGAAGTCAATAACAATCTATTCTGTTTTATTAATGTTCAGATACAGGTTATTGGCTCTACACCTGCCCATTCTTACTAGGAAGGCCCACCACGGTCATCAGCGAACTTGGTGATATGGTTCAACCTGTGTTTAGCTGCATAGTCGTGGGTCAGCAGAATGAACACCAGTGGCCTAAGATCACAGCCCTGGAGGGTCCCTATGTTCAGTGTGATGGTCTTGGAAGTGCTGTTACCGATCTGGATATGGGAAAGGTGTATAGATAATTGCAAGACTCTTACATCATTGTTGTGCAGAGGGATCTGGGGGTATGGCATGCTTGCCTTCCTTGGTTGGGGTATTGAGCAGAAGCGCAAGGTAGTCGTGTTGTAGCTATATAAAGCTTTGGTTATGCTGCACTTGGGAGTATTGTATGGAATTCTGGCCACTCCTTTACAGGAAGGATGTGGAAGCTTCAGAAAGGGTACAGAAGAGATGTAGCAGGATGTTGCATGGGTTAAAGAGAATGAGCAACAGGGGAGAATGGATGAAGCTGGTTTGTTTTCACTGAAGGCTGAGGGAGATTATGAGAGGCATAAATAGGGTAGACAGTCAATATCTTCTTTCCAGGGTAGGGGTTTCACAGAGCAAGATTTTTCCACTGAGTGTGGTGTGTACTTGGAACAGAGTGCCAAAGGTAGTGGTGGAAGCAGATATTTAAGAGGCTTCATAAATTTAGAGGGATAAGTATCAAGGGAAAGAGGGAGATTTTGTTTGATTTGACATCATATTCGACGCAGACACTGTGGACGAAACGGTCTGTTCATGTGCTGTACTAGTCCATGTTCTATGTGTTCTGAAAGGATGGGAGAGTTCTCCTGTGGATGTCAACATTGGCTTTCCTGCTTTAGGTATGTACACTATAAGTGTTCAGTTTTTAAAAATATAGTCTTCAGTTAGGAAGAATAAAAGACGCCACCCATTGGTTAATTACAACAGCAAACTTGGCCAGACATCGCTAGATATGGCAATGGAATCTGATTGAGTTCACGGAGGGTCACAGAGTCATTCAGCATAGAAACATGCCCTTTGGCCACTCTGACCATCCTGACCAGCAGGTTTCCATCTACGCTATCCCCATTTACCAGAATTTGGTCCATAGTCCGCAAGCAAAACAAAATGCCCATATTGTGGTAACAAATGATTAAACCAATCGCAGGTGTGTTTAAAAGACCACTCCACTCCAAAAGGAGTTCAAATAAATAATTTAATCATTAAACAAAAGCACAAGAACATCCTTCAGGGTCGACAAACCCTTTCTGATCTATTACTGGAATCCATGGGATTCCCAGTATCACAGTCACGACCACTGTTTCCTCTGAGCTGTGTGCATGCATACACATTTTGCAACCAGAGCACAAAGGAAATTAATATCCGCACATTAAATAATGTAGTAATTAATAATTATACCTATTGAAAATAATCTTATTAAATACATTACTTTGTTGAATGCAATCATACTTTATTATATTAAAACATGCCAATATAGTTTTATTAGCCATGGCTGTGTCAAAATAATCTTGAAACAATTTCAAGTTTACATTTGCACAACTGTTCAGTGCACACATACTTTTGTCACAGGAAAAAATTTGCACAGCATAAGATTTTTGCACACACTGACTAGTAAAAATTAGAGGGAACATTGGTCATAACATTGCGACCCGAACTGCCTCAGTTCCTTTAGGGAATGGATGGATTTCCTCTCACCATTCCTTAAATCTGGAACAACATAGGGGTACAACAGCAATTCACAATTCCATTTCCACGGACTTCATAAGAGCAAGTAATGGTTGTCACTATGGGTGACCAGAGAGGCATTTCTCAAATGCTTCAAGTCCAATGCATCAAGATTTTTTTTTAAATTTAGACATACAGCACAGTAACAGACCCTTTTGGCCTATGCCGCCCAATTACACCCAATTGAGTTACAACCCCGGTATGTTTTGAAGGGTGGGAAGAAACTGGAGCATCCAGAGGGAAACCACGCAGACATGGGGATAACAGACCAACTCCTTACAGGGACCATTCGAACCTCAGTCGCTGGCATTGTAACACTACCCTAACTGTGCTGCCCAAACCTCCATGTCAATATCCTTCTTCACTCCAAAGAGAAAACTCCCAGCTCTGCTAACCTTGCCCCATGACTTATTTTCAAATCCAGGCAAGATCTTGATAAACCTCCACTGTGTAGATTCCTATAATGAGGTGACCAGAACTGAACATCATATTCCAGTGTGATCTCACCAGAGATTTGTAGAGTTACAACATGATCTCTCGATTCTTGAACTCCATCCTCCTTATTAATGAAGCTCAGCATCCAATACGGCTTCTTAACTAACTTACCAATCTGCCTGGCAACCTTGAGAGATGTACAGATTTGGACCCAAGGTCCCTCTGTTCCTCAACACAGTTAAGTATCTGACCATTAACTCTGTACTCAGCCTTCTAGTTTGACCTTCCAAAATTCATTACTTCACACTTATCTGGACTGAACTCCATCCACGTCATTTATAAAAACCACAAAGAGCATAGGTCCCAGAACAGATCACTGTAGAACTCCACTAGTCACTGACCTCCAGGCAGAATACTTTTGTTCCACTACTACTCCCTGCTTTCAACATGCAAGTCAATTTTTAATCCATACAGCAAGGTTCCGTGGATGCCATGTCTCATGACCTTTTAAATGAGTCTCACATGGGGGACCTTTTCAAATGTCTTACTAAAATACATGTACACCATATATACCGCCCTACTTTCATCAATTTCTTTTTGTTACCTCATGACTCATGAGACACAATCTTCCCTTCACAAAGCCATGCCGACTATCCTTGAGTATGTTGTACTTCTTCAAATGCTCATAAAACATCCTGAAGAATCCTCTCCAATAGTTTGCACGCCACTGATGCAATTCACTGGTCTATAATTCCCAGGATTTTTCCTATTACCTTTTTAAGCAAGGGAACCATATTTGCCAGTTTCCAATCCTCCAGTACTTCCTCTGTTCGCAAGGAGGACTCAAAGATCATAGCCAATGCCCAAATGGCCTCTTCTCTCCCTTTCCACAGCAATCAGGGGTCTACCATTTCTGGCCCCAGGGCCTTATTAATCTTAATATTTTTAAGAATATCCAATGCTTCTTTTTCCTTAATCTCAACAATGTCCAGCACACAAGCCGACCTCACCCTGATCAAGGTCCTTTTCTCTGGTGAATGCTGGAGCAAAGTATTCATTTAGGACCTTCCCAATCTGTCCCCACCATCCAGGCACGTTGCCTCCTTTATCCTTAAACAGCCCCACATTCATTCTTGTCATCCTTCTGTTCTTCACATATGTATAGAATGCCTTGGGGTTCTCCTTAATCCTACATGCTAAGGCCTTCTCAGGTCCCCTTAAAGCTCTCCCAAGTCCTTTCTTAAGCTCCTTCCCAGCTACTATATACATCACATCCTGTTTCCTGCATCCTAAATCTAATGTACACTTCCTTCTTCCTCTTAACCAGCTGCCTCACCTGTTTTGTCAACTATGGTTCCATTTTTCCCTACTTCATTGGGACAAACTTATTCCGAACCCACCCCAAGTGGTCCCTTAACATCCTCCACATTGCTTCTATGCTTTCTTCCTTGAACATCTGTTCCCAATTTACTCTCCCTTGATTCCTGCCTCATCCCATCATATTTAGCCCTTCCCCATTTGAACACTTTCCCATCTTTGTCTGCATTTATCCTTGTCCAAAAAGCTCAGGGATTCGTCGTCACTGTCCCTGAAATGCTGCCACACCAAGAGCTCTGCCCTCTGTCCAGGTTCATTACCCAATACTTGATCCAGTACAGCTTCTCCTCTAGTTGCTGGTCCAGATATTGTGACTGGAATCTTTCTTGGACACATCTGACAGGTAGGATTCAAGATTCAAGATTCAGTTTATTATCATAGTAATAAAACAGTGTCATTTTACATTAAATTTCTTTTTGCCTACTGCAAGGCAGACAGATTCTCCACTGGCAAGAATTGCCTAAGCGCTTCTTACAGTCAGACCTACAGAGAGAGAGAGAGAAGCAAAAGAGAGTCCCGCCAGAGACACGGAGTGTCAGTAGATTCACCCCCCGCAGGCACACAGAGTCAGTCCAAACCATTGGTGATCTGAGCTCCAGATCCGAACCTCTGATACAGTCAGGAACCCTTCAGCGCCCTCGGCACCCTCTTGCGTCACAGTTCCGATACCTGGTGCCCTT
The DNA here is from genome assembly GCF_036971445.1 of Narcine bancroftii. Taxonomy (NCBI): domain Eukaryota; kingdom Metazoa; phylum Chordata; class Chondrichthyes; order Torpediniformes; family Narcinidae; genus Narcine; species Narcine bancroftii. Next base: position 11,114,455 of record NC_091476.1, on the reverse strand, counting down.
TCAGCCAGTCTCAAGCCAGTCTGCAGCCCAGCATGAGTCTCTTGACAGCAGTCTCCAGCAGCCCACAGCCTCCCGTGGGCTTCTCGCCTTCAGTCTCCAGCTGTCCCTCAGCTGTGGATCCCATGTCGGTCCGCCGCTGTGGTCACTGTCCCCAAGGGTCGCCTCCTCGCTTCACCCTCTCAGACATGGGGGGTGGTCTTCCCGTCCTCTGGTGTCCTGCTCCAGTCCTCTACTTTCCCTGAGTCTGCAGCTCCTAGTGGTACCTGCCGATTAATGGGCACCGCCATCTTTGGCACAGACCCGCAGTCACAGGATTTCAACTAAAACCACTGTTGACTCCCTCAATGGGCCTTTCAAAGCCTGTACAGAGCTGACACAGTTGATTGGGTGGTTGGACCCCACGGGAGCACTGCATCTCCTCTCTCTCACTCCCCAGCACTGCCAATTCTTTTAGGAAAGCAATGGGATAGGCTTTACTTACATTTCGAAAAGAACCTGCTTATTCGGGACCACAGGTCATGTCTTACAAACCTGACAGCTTTTGAAGGAGGTGACAAAGATGACTGATGAGGATAGGACAGTGGATCTGGTCTATGTAGTATCTGGTAAAGCATTTGACAAGGTCCTTCATGGGATCAACCTTGACTTTGTAGATTGAATTAAAATTGGCTTGGGCATAGAGGCAGAGGATAGAGGTGGAGGTTCTACGGGGATCTGCACTGGGACCTCTGGTTTGTGATAAAGGATATGGATAAAAATGTAAATTTGCAGGTGGAACAGAGAACTGCCTTTTGTGCACTACCTGGGATCGGGGGGAGGGGGTTGGTGGGGTCATGGAGCAGGGGTTTTGTTGTGGAAGCACGTACGATAACGATGCTTAAAAGACATTTTGATGGACATGTGAATATGCAGGGAATGGAGGGATCCGGATCAAAGGTAAAGGTTCCATTATTGTCACATAATACTACATTTAGAATGTAACATGCATGAAATTCTTTAACTTAGACAGAGTCACCACTTTGTCCAGCGCCCCTCAAAGAAATAAGGCCCCAGTGAGGAGTGAACTTGCAACCCCTGGTTTACAAGGTCAATGCTCTAACCACTGAGTGATCGGAGCCTCCAAGCAGTTGCAATTAGCTTAATTTGGCATAATGGTCAGAATAGACATCGTGGGCTGAAGGACTTTTTCCTGAGATGCACTGGTCTGCATTCCATGTAAATGCACAATCACCACAATTGTGGTTCAACATTACCCTCTGGTGGAATACTTGGGATACTGCATGCTACCAGTCCACAAATAACAGCAAACCTGATGGCTGATACAATTAAAATTCAGAAAATTGGCTGAAGAACAATGCTGTGTGACTTTTATCCATCCTATTCATAAACCTCAACCTGCTCATTGTGTAAAAGTGAAGTGATGCCAATGAGTAATGCGGATTGTACAGAATTTTAAAAAGAATCACAATTTAAATGGCAAACACAAGCAATCCAATACCTAGGTATTAGATTAGATAATAATTTCAGCCACCTGTACAAATTAAATTATCAACCACTAATAAAGAAATTACAGGAAGATTTAGAACAATGGAAAGAATTACCACTAATGTTGATAGGGAGGGTAAATTGCATTAAAATGAATGTCTTCCCAATTCCCTTAACGGAGAAATTCTTCAATGAACGAAAGAAAATAATAAGGATTTGTTTATGGAAAGGGGGGAAAATGAGGATAGCATTAGATAAATTAACAGAGAGGTACAACCAAGGTGGTTTGCAGTTACCAAACTTTAAAAATTATTATAGAGCAGCACAATTAAGGTATTTATCAGATTTTTATCAGACAAGGGAAAATCCAGATTGGACTAAGATAGAACTAGATAAAATAGGGGAGAAGGTACCGGAATATATACTTTATAAGTGGGATGAAAAGCGGGTGCAATATAAAAGCTCACCAGTACTGCATCATTTACTCAATATATGGAAGAAGATTCACTTAGAAAGGAAAAAAACAAATTACCAAATACCAAAATTGTTATTGACACAAAACCCACTAATCCCTTTTACAATAGATAACCCTTCTTTTATAGAATAGGAGAGAAAAGGAATTAAAAGAATAGAAAATGGTTTTTTGGGAAATAATTTATTAACATTTGAACAAATTAAGTACAAATATGGAATAACTCATGGTAAAATGTTTGCATACCATCAACTGAAAGCTTATTTAAAGGACAAATTGGGAAGCAGACTGAGATTACCAGAAGGAAGCAGCTTTGAATATGTGATTACAGAAACAATGATAATAAAAAGATTTATAACGAACATGTACATTAAGCTGCAAGAGAAGGAAAATGATGAAATAAGCTATAAACCTAAACAAAAGTGGGAAAAAGATTTAAACATAAAGATAAAAAATGAAACATGGGAAAAGTTATGCTCTGGAACTATGAAGAATATAATAAACACAAGGTTACGCACGATACAGTATAATTGGTTCTTCTTTGGCTTGGCTTCGCGGACGAAGATTTATGGAGGGGTAATGTCCACGTCAGCTGCAGGCTCGTTTGTGGCTGACAAGTCCGATGCGGGACAGGCAGACACGGTTGCAGCGGTTGCAGGGGAAAATTGGTTGGTTGGGGTTGGGTGTTGGGTTTTTCCTCCTTTGTCTTTTGACAGTGAGGTGGGCTCTGCGGTCTTCTTTAAAGGAGGTTGCTGCCCGCTGAACTGTGAGGTGCCAAGATGCACGGTTTGAGGCGAGATCAGGCCACTGGCGGTGGTCAATGTGGCAGGCACCAAGAGATTTCTTTAGGCAGTCCTTGTACCTCTTCTTTGGTGCACCTCTGTCACAGTGGCCAGTGGCGAGCTCGCCATATAACACGATCTTGGGAAGGCGATGGTCCTCCATTCTGGAGACGTGACCTACCCAGTGCAGTTTGATCTTCAGCAGCGTGGATTCGATGCTGTCGGCCTCTGCCATCTTGAGTACTTCGATGTTGGAGATGAAGTCGCTCCAATGAATGTTGAGGATGGAGCGGAGACAATGCTGGTGGAAGCGTTCTAGGAGCCGTAGGTGATGCCGGTAAAGGACCCATGATTCGGAGCCGAACAAGAGTGTGGGTATGACAACGGTTCTGTATATGCTAATCTTTGTGAGGTTTTTCAGTTGGTTGTTTTTCCAGACTCTTTTGTTTACATAGTTTTAGTTACATAGGTTATATATCACGCTCCAAAAGTTTAAAAAATGGGATCCAACATCATCAGATAGATGTTTTCGCTGTAAGAAGGAAACGGGAACAACAGTACATGCAATATGGGCATGTGAGAAAGTGAAAAAGTTTTGGGAAGATCTAAATCAGGTATTAAATAAAATCACAAAAAGCAACATACCAAAAAATCCAGAGATCTTTCTTCTAAGTATAAGAAGTAAAGAATTAGGCCTCAAACTGGATGAAGCGCAAAAAAGATTTATTATGATAGCCTTAGCTGTAGCAAAAAAATATATAATTAGTCAACTTGGAAATCAGAAGAGAGCCTGAGAGTACAGCAATGGTACATGGAAATGAATAAGTGTATTTCATTGGGAAAAAAAACATAATTTAAAAAATAAAGTCACATTATTTGAACAAATTTGGGAACTGTACATGGAACATAACAGAGAGGGCCTACCGCAGACCTCCACCACCGAAAATGATAAGAAGACAAGATGACTTGATCCAGTGTGTAAAAGTAGATGACACGTTTTTCTTGTTTATTTTCATTGTGTGATGACATTGTTTAATGGGTTTATTGTATTGTATATGTTGAACGTTTAATGGGTTTGGAGGGGGTTGGGAAGGGGTGAGGGAAGGTAGGGGGGAAAAAGGGGGAGAAAATACCATTGTGTATATTTAAGAGGGAAATGTTTGTATGTATTTTGATTGATATGGTTCACAGTGTGAAAAATAAAAATAAAAAATTCTAAAAACCTGCTCATTGTGGCAACCCAGGAGCTCACACAAAAAATTGGGGAACGCTCATTTTAATCCAATGATATACAATTTTTAAAAATCACGTCATAGCTTTTATTCAGACAGTAATAGGCAAACACATTCTTAGCTAGCAGGAGCCCCATAGTTAAAAGAAGATTGTGTGTGGTCTGAATTCTTGCATATGTGAACTGAACTTAACACCTTTTTCACTTTTTCTCTCTTTGTTTCCATTTGATTCGACCCTTGCTACTAATTACATTATGGACACTGACAGATTATGTTATATTTAATATTGTTTATAGATATGTTTTAAAGGAGATAAATTGTGGCAGGTTTCTTAGTGTGGGTCACATACAGATACTTCAAAACAGATCTCATTTAAAATGCCAGAGCTCTGCTCAAGCCAGACAGTCCAGGCTCCAGGAACCTTTGAAAAAACTTTGAAGAATGCCTATAAGGACTTCACAAGTAGGTGTTAATTGGACATGCATCGAATCCACGCTGCTGAAGATCCAACTGCGCTGGGTAGGTCACGCCTCCAGAATGGTGGACCATCGCCTTCCCAAGATCGTGTTATATGGCGAGCTCTCCACTGGCCACCGAGACAGAGGTCCACCAAAGAAGAGGTACAAGGACTGCCTAAAGAAATCTCTTGGTGCCTGCCACATTGACCACTGCCAGTGGGCTGATATCGCCTCAAACCGTGCATCTTGGCGCCTCACAGTTCGACGGGCAGCAACCTCCTTTGAAGAAGACCGCAGAGCCCACCTCACTGACAAAAGACAAAGGAGGAAAAACCCAACACCGAACCCCAACCAACCAATTTTCCCCTGCAACCGTGTCTGCCTGTCCCACATCGGACTTGTCAGCCACAAACGAGCCTGCAGCTGACGTGGACATTACCCCTCCATAAATCTTCGTCTGCGAAGCCAAGCCAAAGAAAAGGAGTAATGGATTATTGTTTTGGAAAGCAACAGATGAACAAACTCGGAAAATTAGGTCCAGAGCCACAGTCTGTCTGAGTGCAGTTGTTGTAAGAGGGTCATGTGGTTTTCTCTGAGAGAGAGAATTCAGTTCTACAGTTCAGCAGCAGCAGCTGGGACTGGAACAGGACAAGCTGGCAAGCTGGTGGAAAAAACCCATTTTGAAGACGGGTTGCGAGTTTTTAATTCAGCCTGTTCAAAGCCCTTGTGGTCCATGCAAGAGGAGAGGACTGGCTGCATAATGTTTCACTTGAAATAAGGGAAACAAAAAGGAACTGTGAGGTGACCTGAAAGGAAGAGGTCATCATCTGGAAAACTCTGATGGGGCAAGTTTCTTCAGTAAGGCACTGAAGAGGCTGATCTAAAGGAATCAGTTGGGGTGAACAAATAGCAAAAAAATCTCTCTGAAAACCAACAAAAACCTTCCTGAGCAGTAACCATGTACCTTTCAACCCCCAAAGCCCAGTGAGGATTCATAAATTTTAAATGCTGTGCACAGTATAAGAATTGCCTGCAAACAGTGAACTTGGAGGACTGAGAAGTGAGATTGGACTGTGAATCAAAGAACTTTTCTGAACTTGTACACACACACATTATATACACATGCTCTTAGAATTAGAAGAGGGTTAAGTTAGGTTAGTTAAGTTAATAGTAATAAGTTAAAATTTGATCCTGTTTTCATGTTTAAAGATAATTAAAAGCAACTTTTGTTTAAGTAGCATTTGTCTTTGTGAATTTCTATTGCTGCTGGGCTTTGGGGTCCTCTGGGCTCATAACAATATGACCATTCCAAAGTAATCCCTCAGCACTGCTGAAAGGAGATGAAGGAGATGTGAAGAATATTTGCTTTCATTGAAGGGTGGTATTCTGCCTTGTCCTCGCCTGCACAGCCATCCCCGAGGATTCCAGTGCACTCACCTGGAAATGACAAAAGATTTCTGCCTCCTCCCATTCTATTTCATCATGAGATAGTGACTGATTTCTGCCACATGCTTAAAGCAGTCAATATTAGCCAAGTTTACTATATTCACCGATGGCAGCCTGTTCAACCTGAGGTGACTACAGTCCCACACCAAAACATTGGAGCAACTCATTCGAGAACTACACTTTGCCGACAATGCTACCCCTTGTTGCCTATACAGAGAGAGCCCTGCAGCGTATAACATCCTGCTTTGTGAAGGTTGCCAAGCTCTTCAGACTGGAAGTCAGCTTGAAGAAGACAGAAGTTCTCCATCAGCCCATACCTCAGGAAGAGTACCACCCTCCCCGCATTACCATCGGCGAGACTGAGTTGAAGTCAGTCCCACCAGTTCAGCTACCTGGGATGAACCATCTTGTCAGATGCCAAGATCAATAAAGAGGTTGACAACAGACTAGCAAAGGCAAACAGTGCATTCAGTAGGCTGTACAAAAGAGTCTGGAACAGCAAGCATCTGAAGAAAGGCACAAAGATCAGTGTGTAAAGAGCTATGGTACTGACCACCCTCCTGTATGGCTCCGAGTCATGGGTCACCTACCATCACCACATTGAGCACTTCCACCAGCGCAGCCTCCGCACCATCCTCAACATCCACTGGAGTGACTTCGTCACCAACATTCATGTCCTCGAACAAGCGGAGGTCACCAGCATTGAAACCATGTTGTTTAAGATGCAGCTACACTGGGCAGGCCACATCTCTAGGATGGAGAATCATCGCCTGCCCATGAGTGTGCTATATGGCAAACTCTCCACTGGCCACCGTGTCAGAGGGGCTCCGAAAGAGGTACAAGGACTCTCTGAAGAAATCCCTTGGTGCCTGTCACATTGACCATCACCAATGATCTGCTCCAGCCTCTGATCGCGTGGCCTGGCAACACAACATTCACCAGCCTGTCTCCTCCTTTGAGAATGTACAAAGGGCTGGCCTTGAGGACAAAAGGAGATGGAGGAAGAACCATGACACAGCAGCATGAAACCCAGAACAGAATTTCCCTTGCAGCCACTAAGGCCAGGCATGTCCTGCAATGGCCTTGACAGCCACCAGCGAGCCTGCAGCAGATGTGGATAACCCCACTTCCTAAATCTTTGTTCATGAAGCCAAGCCATGATGATGACTACCTTCATTCATCATGCTTTCTTCAAACCACCAGTAGTGTGGACAAATCTCCACAAGTGATGTCAATGCTAGTAGAGCAAAGCACTTGGCCTCACTCTGCAGACCCAGCAGTAGGCATTCACATGCATATCACACACATGGAGTATCCAGCTCACATTTTTGGAAGTGTGCTACGTACACACGTGACCAGATCACAATTAGCTGGCAGATAAAATCATGCTTTATGTGAGTGAATCTCGAGCCCAATAACTTCAACATGGTTCATTTTTCCTGAACAGTGGTGGATGCTATTGATCTGCTGTGAAGCCCTGAAGGCCCCTGAGAAATGTTTGTTCTGGCTTAAATCCCTGACAGGATTCAGTCCAATCATTTTCAAAACAAGCATCAAACAAAAATATCTGAATAACCCACACCCCTACATTATTAGACTGGTGACATTGTCAATATAACCTCAATTAGAGGTTTAACGTTATTTCATTGGCCTCAAAACATTTGGGATAAGATTTATTATCAAAATAAGCTTCCAGCATGAGTTTCCTTTCTCATTTTACCAATGCCATCTGACCTGTTCAGTGCTCTCTGCAGTTTATGTTTTTGCTTCAAATTTCAAGCATCTGCGGGAATTTTTTTTATTTTCATGAGCCAAATCTAAGTTTGTTGATGATAGAAAGCTAGGTTGCTGGGTGGAGTGTGAGGAGGATGAAGAAATACTTCAGCAGGACATGGGCTAAGTTCATGGGCATGGACATGGCAGGTGAAATGTTAAATCATCTACTTTGATAGAAAACAAGCAGGGGAAGTAGGTGAGGAAGTCGTCTCTCCCAACCTGCTTCCATCTGCCCATCCTCCCCTCCTCCACCTATCATCCCAATCCCGCACCCCGTCATATTGATCAGTTTTGGCAATCATTCCTGTTCCCTCTTGGACATGTCGCAGAGTCTGAACCCGAAATGTCAACTTACACCTTTTGTCTCCACAGATGCTAATTGACCTTCTGAGTTCTTCCAGTGTTCTGTTTTTTTTTTGCCCCAGAGTTGATTATTCAGGAATGAGATAAGAAGAAAATTATTTTCTGTATTTTTGGAAATCTCTACCCAAGTAGCCTCAATCACTGAACATATTCAAGACGATGGCTGATAGATATTTAGAGATTAAGGGATACAACAGTATATAATTAGTGCTGGAAAGGGGCCACTGAGGTAAAAGATCAGCCACGATCTTATTGAATGAGAGCACACCTAAGAGGCGAAGCGCCTTACCCCTGCCTCTATTTCTTACATTCTCATGTTGGCACCTGATTGCCAGGCAGGATGTCACTGCAAATGACCTCTCCTACATTACTGTATCAGTAGCAACACATTCTTGTCAGTGTCCCCCATTCTCACTGAGTTCACTACATCCTGGCGCGACCGAGTGTCCGGCGGTATATCTGGATGGGTAGGCTGGGCTCGTTAGCCTTGGTTGGCAGCCAGCCTAAGAGAAGGACAACTCTGATTTCAAACCCGAGCAGAAGGAGCTCATTAGCCTTTCAGGCCATCCCTCTAGGTCAGTGGTTCTCAACCTTTTTCTTTCCACTCACACACCACTTTAAGTAATCCCTATGCCATGTGCTCTGTGATTAGTAAGGGGTTGCTTAAGGTGGGATGTGGGTGGAAATAAAAAGTTTGAAAACCACTGTTTTAATCGTACCTAATGGACTCATTATGTGCACGGTTTCATAACTCCAAAGGAAATGAGCCAACGACAATTTTTCTCATGCAAAATATTTCAGTAACAATTGGGTCTAGAACTGTGATTCTCAACCTTCCCTTCCCACTCACATACCACTATAAGCAATCCCTTACTAATCACAGAGCACCGATGGCATAGGGAATACTTAAAGTGGTATGCGAATGGAAAGAAAAAGGTTGAGAACCACTGATCTAGAAGGACAATCCGATGAGACACCTACGACCCAAGGACCTGTTATTGCCCCAGCTTGCTAGGCTATGTCAAATAAACCCCAGGTATAAAGCGTAGGGCCAGTACTGCGCACACTGCACTCCATCTAAAAAAGCCATTGCACAGGCTCAAAGGACATGCCCATGTCTACAATCCTTCCTAAATCTTTGTCCACAAAGCCATGCCATAATGATGCACCCGACTGACCCACTTTGCAATAGTTTGCATGAAAATTACTGGTTTACGTTGCACATTTGGGTCAAAATCTCTGCAATGTTCTCTTTCTCCTCTCTCTGTTTCATCTTTGATGGGTTGTTTCTTCACCTCGATTTCCAAGTTAGTTGCTTCCTGCACTCTTTCCTGCCTATTGATTGGTTTGTGGTGTTTCAGAATTCTTTCTGCACAGTTTTGACTTGTACTTTGATGCTTTCAGTCCTGTTACAAATTTGTATTGATGTAACTTAATGTCACAGCCGGCTCTCACTGCAGAGCAATTTCTGATACTCCATACTTCATTGCAATCTTTATTTGTGGCTTCAACAAATTCTAGCTCAAACGTTCAGTTCTTTTGCGTCCTGAGCAGTTATTTTTCCACTTCTGCGAAGCCTTTGTTCTGTCACAGTTGATTTGGGGCCATGGCGCTCCGTCAGCATCAATTCTTTCTACCTTCACTGCTAAAATGTTAGCTGTGTTGCCCCCATTTGGTTTCCAGCTCTCTGCCAGATTTGGGCCACAGCGGAATTTTGTAGGCAGCAAGGTGGAGTTGGATATACTTCCACCAAGTTCATATTGTCATTTTACAGTCATTATCATGGTCACATAGCACAGAAATAGACAAGCCCAACTTGTCTTTGCCAACTTATTTGCCTACCTGATCTGGTCCCATTTGCCTGCATTTGGTCCATATCTTCCAAAACTATTCCTATCAATATACCTATCTAAATGTCTTTTAAATAATGTAATTGTACTTCCCTCTGCCTCGTCCTCTGGCAACTTATTCCACATATCTACCCACCTCTGCGTAAATCAGTTGTCCCTTTAAATCTTTCCCCTCACACATTAAATTTTTGCCCTCTAGTTTTAGATTCTGCTGACCTGAAAAAAATATTGTGCCAATCATCTTATCGAAGCTCCTCAAGATTTTATATGCTTCTATAAGCCTTCTACGCTCTAGGAAGAAAAGCCTCAGGCTACCCAGTCTCTCCTTATAGCTAAACCTCTCCAGTCCTGGTACATTCTCGGGTATCTTCTCTGCACCCTTTCATGCTTAATGACATTCTTCCAGTAACAACAGGACCAGAACTGCACATAATACTCCATGTGTGGTCTAATATCATGTGAAGTTGAAACATAAGGTCCCAACTCTTGTACTCAGTGATGATGTGAAGCATCCCAAATGCCTTCCTCACCACCCTTGGACTTGGAGACTTTGCTTTCTCTTCCTGGTCCTTTCTGTCGGGCCTCTCTTACCCATGTTTATAGGTGAACATGGGACAAAATCCTACAATTGGCAATGCTGGGAGAATGATGTAGAGCAAAATGAGAGACATACCAGTTACTAGTCAGCAGCTTGGAGAAAGGTGATTTCTAAATTTGTAATAGTGCCCTGACAAAATCACAGTCAACAACAGAGATGGGGAATTCATGCATTTTTGAACAATAGACAACCATTAAATAGTGCCAGAAAGTCACAGGCCTGAAATATAAGAATGATTTTGTTTTGTCGTGGGGCCACATATAACAATCATAACTGGGGATGCAAAGCAGAGTAGCAAGGTTGGTTGATGTTTCTGTTTTTGCTATTCGATTCTGCATTCTATTCTCCTCATGTAATGTTTACTATAATATGTTTAATTAAAAAAAGATTGAAAAATAAAGAAAGAGCAGCTCTTTCTCTTTTTCCTCTAGGAACAAACCCTAGTTCCACTCCAGGTTGCAAGCCATGGACAACACTGGAGAGTCAATTGTAAGGTGTGTACTGGTACAGGGTGTGTGTGGAGGGGGGGGGGGGTGCTGTTGTGGTGCAAACCTAGAAAGGACTGTTGCCTTATTTGTTGTGGTCAGTGTAATTCCATTCTGTAGTTAATCATTATATCATGCCTGCAAGCTAACGAGCGATGGCAAATACTGTTTGTTTCATCCTCGCACTTCGTTATGAGAACCGCCATTAATAGCAATCTGTCAGGAGTAGTGAGCATCAGTTGTTTAGCTGCGTCCGATGGGCATGAAATGTCCATAGTTTCTCTGTGTGTTTGCGTGAGTGTGATCTCTGTTGTGTGTAAATAAATATCCTTGTTTGTGGTTAAACTTTGTTCAGACTCATCACTTCTTGGACCATCTGAACTTGTCCTCCACATCACACATGGGTAATTACATTTACTTGTTAGATTATCAAACACTCCTGTAAGGTTCTACTTTGTTGTTAGAAAACATTCAACTATATAACCATATAACAATCACAGCACAGAAACAGGCCAGTTCAGCCCTTCTTGTCCATGCTGAACACTTTCTCCCACCTAGTCCCATTGACCAGCACCCAGCACATAACCTTCTATACCTCTCTCATCCATATACCTATCCAACTTTTCCTTAAATATTAAAATTGAGTCCACCTCTTTGCTCAGAAACTCATTCCACTCTCCCACCATCCTCTGAGTGAAGAAACTCCCCCTTGTGTTTCCCCTAAACATTTTCCCCTTCAATCTTAATCCATGATCTTTTGTTTGAATCTCCCCCACTCTCAATGGAAAAAGCCTGTCCACATTTACTCTATCTGTCCCCCTCAAAATTTTAAATACCTCTATCAAATCACCCCTCAATCTTCTATGCACCAGGGAATGAAGTCCTCGCCTGTTTAACCTTTCCCTGTAACTCCAAACCTGAAACCCAGGCAACATTCTTGTAAATCTTCTCTGCACTCTCTCTATTTTGTTGATATCCTTTCTATAATTCGGTGACCAAAACTGCACACAATATTCCAAATTTGGCCTTACCAATGCCTTATACAACTTTAACATGACATCCCAAATCCTGTACTCAATACTCTTAAATATGAAGGCCAACATACCAAAAGCTTTCTTCACCACCTTATTTACACGTGACTCCACTTTCAGGGAATTATGTACCAGAATTCCTAAATTCCTTTGTTCTACTTCACTCCTCATTTGTCTACCGTTTAATGCGTATGACCTTTGCTGATTAGTCCCACCAAAATGTAGCATCTCACACTTATCAGTATTAAACTCCATCTACTGTCTCTCAGCCCACTCTTCTTAACTGACCTATATCCCACTGCAAGCTCTGAAAACCTTCTTCACTGTCCACAACATCACCAATCTTTGTATCATCCACAAACTTACTAATCCAATTCAGCACCCCATCATCTATATCATTAATATATCTATATATATATATATATATATATATATGGAAAACCACAAAGGACCCAGGACCGATCCCTGAGGCACTCCACTAGTCACCAGCCTCCAATTTGACAAACAATTTTCCACCACCACTCTCTGTCATCTCCCATCCAACCATTGTTGAATCCGTTTCACTACTCAACATTAATACCTAATGATTGAACCTTTCTAACTAACCTCTTAGGCAGAACCTTGTCAAAGGTCATACCAAAGTCCATATAGACAACAGCCTTCCCCTCATCTACCTTCTTAGTAACCTCCTCAAAAAATTCTATAAGATTTGTTAAACATGATCTACCACACACAAAACCATGTTGACTACTCCCAATGTCACTGTCTATCCAAATAATTGTATTACCATCTCTAAGAACACTCTCCATTAATTTACCTACCACCAATGTCAGACTCATAGGCCTATAATTACCAGGTTTACTTTTAGACCCTTTTTTAAACAGTAGAACAACATGAGCTACCCTCCAATCCTCCAGCACCTCCCCGTGGCTAATAAGATTTTTAATATTTCTGTCAGAGGGCCCACTATTTGTACACTAACCTCCCTCAAGGGAATATCTTGTCAGGACCCAGAGATTTATCCACCAACACAACCTCTGTCATCTGACCTATCTCATTCCCTAAAAGGATATCCAATACTGCCCCTTCTCTAGTCGGTTCTTCTTTGTATTGATTTAGAAAACTTTCCTGAACACATTTGACAAACTCCAACCTATCCAGTCCTTTTACAGTATTGGCATCCCAGTCAATAGGCACTTTTAAACTGCCACACCTGGGTAACCCTCCTGGGACCCAGGTGTGTTTAATGAGTCGAAGGTGCTCCCAGAACCTTTTAACATGCAGGGGGATCGCCCCATTAAATCACCAATCTGGCGATTTAAGGGCCATCCCGCCCCACGATGATGCGGTAAGTGATGTGTCACACACTCACCGGTTGAAATTAAGTAAAAGATTTTAACCTTACTCTTCCTGCAAAGCACATTTAAATTGCGTTATAATATCCCCTTTCCTGACCTGCACTGCTTAGTTCCTCCTCTACATTTGAACTTGGCACCAACATGCTGCCCACTGATGCACGCATGAAAGCACTGATGTCACTGGAATAACTGGGTCGGCCATTGTCGTTTTCAAGCCGCCGGTGCACGAGACCTAGGTAAGTTTCACTGGGTTCCCTGATTACCTCTGATGCAGGACAGGGACCCGGTTGATTTAGGGGCATGCTAACTGGGTCAGATCCTTTAAAGCTGTCTTATGAGTGGGGTGCTAATTAGGCAAATTGCCCGGTTAACCCCATTTTACAAAGCAGCTTGAAAGCATCTATTGTGTGGAAAGTTAGAATCTCCTACAATTACCACCTTATGTTTATTATATATATATGCTATCTCCTTACAAATTTGCTCCTCTAATTCCCTCTGTCCATTAGGTGGTCTATAATACATCCCCACTAGTGTTTTCATGCCTTTCCCATTCCTCACTTCCACGCAAATAGACTCATTGTGCTTGATGTTAAAATATGGAGCCAATACGTTGCAGAAATAATAAATAAACTTTAATAGCTTTATGGAGGAAAATGTGTTAATCTTTTTACACCAAAAGAAGGCATCAAACCATAAAAAGTCCAGAATCTCTACTTCGCACCTTCATCAATGTCCCATCAGAAGCCTCTCAAATGATTTCAATAACCTTTCCTATAGTTATTGAAGGTTGTCAAAATGTGCTGATCTTGGACCAACAGCAGCCCCATATTCCTTTCTCCCATCTTGGGTGCTGCTGGTTTCCTTCTGAGCCATTGGTCAGCAGTTCTGCCCATTCTTCTGACCCACTATCCCAAGTGAATGGATTTAGTTTGGTATTTTCAGATTTATATGGAGTTAATTCCTGCTTCTCCTCTCTGCTACATTGGAAACCCATCCCAAGATAAAGGGATCTTGTGCTAGCTATGAGTGTGCCACCCAAGCCTCTGCAGTGGCTTACATTGCTTGAGCATTTATGACCATGAACAGGAAACTGCAGCCTACATTTTGATGAAATTACAAAGCTTTCCTTCATCCCCTCCTTTATTGGCTTCTCCTCTAATTGGTTAGAGGGCCCAACTGCTGGGTTTGTTTACTGAACAGGGCACAAGTATTCTACAGCGATGAAATAACATCACAAAATGGACCACAATTACATCCGCATCAAGATGCAGCCATTGGGGCTATGTGGGTTTTCTGTTATTTTTTGCCATTCTCTCTTGCAGAGCTTTATCAAGTCAAGTCAAATTTATTATCTTCCAATTGCACAAGTACTGACAAAACAGCATTCTCCACTTCTCAGTGCAGGACATGCAAGCACACAACCAGACATAATGCACGTACAGACAAACAATACACATGCAGGACAAGTATTCATACATACAAATAAATAAATATTGTTTTGTACATATGAGGGTCTCGGATGGTTACTGTGAACATTTCCTTTGGTTGTTCAGCATTCTCACTGCCCGTGGGAAGAAGCTTTTTCTCAGCCTAGTGGTGTTGGCTTTGATACTCCTGTATCTCTTTTCTGACAGGAGTAGCTGAAAGATGCTGTATGTAGGTAGCAGTCCTCAAAGATTTTGCACTCTCTATTTCCCCACAGCAGAGTTACTGATGTGTAATGAAGGGTGGTTGTTCCTGGTCCTCCTGAAGGCAACAATCATCTCCATTGTCTTACCACATTGAGATTCAGCCTTCAAATACACAATATACATCAATGTTCTTAACGGATCCACTTTCAACAGGGAAACGCTTGTACACTTAATATATCATTAACAGTCTTTGATTTCCCTTTTATGTTATCCATCTAATTCTACCAATAGACTCCTACTTCCTTTCTCATCATTATTTGTTCAGCCTGATTCTCCCTTGTATTATCAAGCTGGTCAGTCTCATTGTTTATTAGTTTCCAACTCCATCATCTTCCAGGGATCCCAAACTATTTGCCAGATATAAAATAATGAGTAGAAAACATATAACAGAAGATTATGCACCACCTCTTAAAGGCAAGTGGGTGCTTCATACCAGCATATGCAAGATGTGTCATGTTGCTGGTCTGACTGAAGATCCAATTTAATCAGTTGCTGAGGGAAATGGGGCTCTCCTCTCACTGTAAAAGTTTCTTTACACACAGGGAGGATCTGACAGATATGTCCACCACCACCACCACTCACCTCATCCTTGGACAATGGGAAAAGACCACTTCTAGTAGTGACTACCAGGAACACTTCTA
The DNA here is from genome assembly GCF_036971445.1 of Narcine bancroftii. NCBI lineage: Eukaryota > Metazoa > Chordata > Chondrichthyes > Torpediniformes > Narcinidae > Narcine > Narcine bancroftii. The sequence goes on along the minus strand of NC_091476.1, from coordinate 11,098,787 downwards.
AAGTGAAATATATGTTTGCACCTCACTTCATGAACCTTGAATCCTCATCCCACCTTGGGTGCATAGATGTTTCCCATATCTGTAGCTTGATAATCAAGTTCTGTGTACATCTGACTATACACCAGGGTACAGGAATTCTTTGCTTCTCGTTATACTGATTGTCTTGTAGGATCAGATAAAGGATCTGTATACACATGACCAGGCTCGCAGTAGTAACCTGTACCTTCCATATCTATCATTTATGAATCTCAGTCAGCTCTGTTATATTCAAGTTTGGGAGAGCAAATTTAAGACAGAGTTGAGGAGGAACACTCTGTAGAATTTGCCCAATGAAGCAGTAGAGGCTGCCTCATTGAATGTAAATAAGACAGGAAGATTTTTGTTTGAAGAATAGAAAAATTATGGATTATGGGGAACAAGCAGGAAAGTGAAGGTGAATCCACTACCAGATTAGCCATGATATTATTGAATGGCCCATTATGTTTGATGGGGCAGATGGACTTTACCTGCCCTTATTTCTTATGTTCTTATGTAGGTGGGTATCTAGTGCATATATCATGGTGATGCTGATATCGCCTCAAACCGTACATCTTGGCGCCTCACAGTTCGGCGGGCAGCAACCTCCTTTGAAGAAGACTGCAGAGCCCACCTCACTGACAAAAGACAAAGGAGGAAAAACCCAACACCCAACCCCAACCAACCAATTTTCCCCTGCAACCGCTGCAACCATGTCTGCCTATCCCACATCGGACTTGTCAGCCACAAACGAGCCTGCAGCTGACGTGGACATTTACCCCCTCCATAAATCTTCGTCCGCAAAGCCAAGCCAAAGAAAGAAGAAGATTAAGACCAAATATATTTTTAAACTGTATCTGAGGAAGAGCAGTGCTACGATTATGATGAAAATGGCGAATACAGCGCTTCTTAAATTAGTCAACCAACACAAATGGAAAAGTTCTCCATGACACAAGAAACTAAAGATGCTGAAATCAGGAGGAAAGGAACAAACTGCTGGAGGAATTCTCCTAATCAAGTAGCATCAGGGAGAAAAGGAATTTTTTATGTTTCCATTTGAAACACTTCATTGCGTAATTCTAGCTGTTCATTTGATACTTGTGCCATTATTGAAATGAGCCCAGACTCAGCTGGAAATCTCAATGGTAACATTGGATGGATCTGTAATTGTTCTGCCTGTTTACTGAAGAACATTTGAAATTAAAACTTACATTTAAGTTTTGAACTGATATTTTTACATACAGTACAACTTCGAAATGGTCATGACCAGGCCTATATTTGGATAAACAACAAGGGAAGGCTTTTTAAGCATTAAAATAATGTTTAATTCTCACCAAAAAAAATTCTGGTCACTGCCGATCAACAACACCTCCCCACCAAGGCCCTGCTCCTGCCCAGAGCCCGAAGTTCCCGCTCCTGCCCGGAGCATGAAGTCCATGCTGCCACTGAGAACCAGAGGTCAGCGCTGCTGTCGGCAGCCCGACGTCCCTGGTCAGTTCGGCTCAGAAAATTTTGGGATAAATGATGATTTCTGATTTGTTTATCCCAGATTTTTCAGATAAATTAGGATTTTGGATAATCGGAGTTTTATGTACCTGTTTGGCTGCAGCACATAAGAATTTTGACATCTATATATTGATAATACATGATATACATGATAATAGACTCAGAATGAACTTTGTAAACCCTTGTTTACAGTGATCTCATTTCACCACATGGTGGCAAGAGAGTCTGCATAAATGTATAAGATCAAGAGTCCAGTCTAACTTTTTTTCCAGAGAAAGGGAAAATTTTTAGAGGTAAGTACAGAAAATGCCAAAAATCAGTGACTTTGAGGAAAACAGATGAGTAAATATTTACATTGACATTCCTGTTGGAAACTGTACTTTGTACATGCTGTTATGAAATAGTATTTTTTGGAGCTGGCTGGCATTTCAGATGACTCACCAATTCAATGGTCAAATTTAATCTGATCAATTAATTCTGAATCATGATTAAAACACCAACATAGGGTCATTAAAACACAATTAAATGGAACACATTTTGTCAAGATTTTTGTTTCAAAACGCTGTATTGTTATCTCTATAAGATAATATCTACTAACAAAACAACATCACAGAAAATAAAACAGGTTGAAAATATAAATAGCATTAATTAAATATATTAGAGTAAAATATTAATCGAATACAGTGATTAGTGCAATTCCATCACCGTCAGTAACCCAGGATCGAATCCAGCACTGTCCATTAAGGAGTTTGTACGTTCTCCTCGTGTTTGTATGGGTTTCCTCCAGATGCTCCGGTTTCCTCCCACCATTCATAATGTACTGGGACTGTGAGCCAATTAGGGCAGTATGTGCTCATGGGCTGAAAGGGCCTGTTACCGTCTAAATGCAGTTTTTCCATAGTTGTTCCGAAAAAGTGCCACAGGGTTTCTTGTTCAGATGTATTTTCGTCCAAAGAATAGAATTTTCTACAGTGATGTAGGTCCTGAATACTGAACTAAAGCTATCTCAAGGTTTTGGGTAGGACTTAAATCCCTCATCTTCTGTGGCTGATATCAGAGCACTACCACCTGCAACAAAAGCAATAAACTATGGTGGAATAAAATAATATAAATAAAAACTGACTGATCTACTACTTCCAAATGCTGAATCTCTGAAATAAGATCAGAAATTGCAGAACATTCAGAAGATCTTGCAATAAGGCTTCCTCTGTGAGAGGTGTAAACTTTATTTAATCTAATGAAAGGTTATTGGTCTGAAATATTATTTCTCTTTCTCTCTCTCTCTCTCTTTCTCTCTCTCTCTCTCTCTCTCTCTCTCTCTCTCTCTCTCTCTCTCTCTCTCTCTCTCTCTCTCTCTCTCTCTCTCTCTCTCTCTCTCTCTCTCTCTCTCTCTCTCTCTCTCTCTCTCTCTCTCTCTCTCTCTCTCGCTCTCTCCCTCTCGCCCTCTGCAGATGTGGCCTGATTCTGGAATTCACTTGTTTTACAATCTGACATGGTACTTTATTCCATTGGCAATTTCCAATAAATGCGTTACAGGTTGTATTTTCATTAATCACATTTATTTTCAGGTTTTCATATGCAAATTAATTTTTCTTCACAATTTTTCCGTTATTTTCATGAAGCATTCAGTTTGGTCTGGATAGGAATATTTGACACCACACCAAACCATCCACCAGATGGGGCCAAAGCCTGTGGTCTCTCTCCACTGCCTTGCTCAAGGAGGAATTGAACCTGATTGCACCCATATTTCCAAATGAAACAATTGATATTCACCTATGTAAACTGCAGGAAACGCTTCTGTGCATATACAGTAAAAAAATAAAAAAAAGTCTTGGATTTTCTGACAAGTTGGGAAAGCCTAATCCACCTGCTTGCTTTGCTACTAGATCATATGTGGCCCAGCAGTGAAGACTCCTCATGGGGCCCAGCAGAGAAGACTCCTTGTGGAGCCCAGATGTGAAAATCAGTTTTGCAAAGACTTCCTAGCAGGCCTAGCTTAACCATTAAACAAAATAAACACTTGCTTATGGCACCAAGGGAAGGGGACACCACAGATATTTTTCCAGTGCCAGATTTACCAAGGTGCAGCTGAACTATGGCCCCGCAATAAAAAATTTTTAAAAAACATATATATATATATACAGGTTATATTTAATATAGTTGTGGGGTCTGGCCTGGAAGCCAGCAAAGCCCCATCCCCAGCTCACCGAAGGCAAACATGGATCAACCAAGTGTTGTCCTTCGCATCAGGATAGTATGGAGTGAAGGTGGAGTTAGGGAAAGGGAGGAGAATCACAGGTGAAAAATCTAGCTGGGGGAATCAGCTAATAAGAAATGTCCCAGAATCTTTTGCTGGCACTGCCTTGGTGGAAATAGAAAAAACATTAAAAATATAACTGTAGATTTGATTTAACATGAAAAATGAAAATACTATGTTAATTAGGAAGGTGATGATCAGATATTAGTGGAAATGTTACTTAGCCCACCTGAAACAATATTTAAATCAAATTAAGATAAAATGTGATTCTGCATGAGGCAGGATCAAGAAATAGTCTGCTAATGGCCTGAGATGGGATAGGATGAAAGGAGAATTGTGTGGAGCATAAATGGCCCATTTAAGTGCTGTCTTAGATATATTTTTTTTTAATTTTGTGTATGGTTAGTATTTAGTGGTCCTCCAAAAAAAATTTCTTATTTGTAAAAGAGAAAAGAAACCTAATGCATAGTCTGCTTCCATGTACATTTTATTTTCTATGCTGTGTCAGCATTTGGTTTGATGTGACTTTACAGGAATAGTTCCAACACTGCCAAATAATGTTCATGCTTAAAGCACCAGGCTGCACTGGTCTGTTCAAGTTATCCCTAAAATATTGAATTTCCAGTATTTAAAAAATAAAAATCAGGGGATCTGTGCAAAAAGGGTTAAAATTGGTTCTCGACCTTGTTTGCACTTTGTGCACTCAAATAACTGGCGCCCTATGCGTACATCTAATTAGTGAGGGCCAGATGCTAATTTTGTTGAAGGACCTCTGTATGAGGATGTGTAAACCATGGGAACATCCAGAGCAGGCAGATCATGATGGCCTGTCACTGGTACTGAAAGATTTAAGTACTATATAGTGCAGCAACTTCCCTCTCTTAAACTAACGCAGCTCAATTCCTATAATAGAAAGAAAACCCCTACCCCAGCCAACCAGCTTGATGTACAAGAATAGGGGACTTCTAATGGGATAACTGCTGCAATACTTGTGGCTGTTGCTGGAACTCTAAGTGTTTTTCCGTGTTGTTAAATGAATGGATCCAAATGGTAATGACAACCCTTTTTGGTCACTGTAAGGTTTGTTCATAAACCAGTTGCTTCCAGGCATGAAAGGCCTGGTAAGGTTTTATTGAATGGGACTGAGAGAATAAGAAGAGGCCACACAAAGTAGGACATGGCTTATGGGAGAGGTAGAAGGAGTCTCATCATCAAGAAGCCATATCCACAGTGAGTATTTCGGGATTCCATGCAAGTAATCAGAGCCCCCACTATGGCACTCAGCTACAGTTTAAAATGGTTCTGCTGAAATGGAAGCAGAGAAACAGTCATCATCTGATGCTGGCTCTTAGTCTCTTGATGGTCATCCACTTAATCTCAGATGATGCAGTGGCACAGCAGGTAGTGTTGTTCTCTCACAGCTCCAGCTGCCCAGGTTCAATCCTGCCTTTCACTCCTGTCTGTGTGGAGTTCTGTATGTGACCACGTGTGTTTTCCCCAGGCACTTCATGTTTCCTCCCACACCACAAAAAGGTGCCTCCATATGTTAACCTCATGTAGGTGGGTGATAGAACAATCAGGGTGGAGTTGGTGGACATGAGAGAGAGAAAAGGTTTCGGGGAAATAAGTGGAGGAATGGGAATGATAGAATTTCTCAGAGAGTCCAGATGGTTTCAATGGGCCTGTGGCTGTTTTCTGTAAGGAAATATAATAGGTGCTGAGGTCCATGTGGAAATAAAAATGGCAAATTGACACTGGAATTCTCCATGATATTTGAATTGAAAATCCCCTTTACCAACACGCTTACAGCTTAGCCAAACCAAACTTCTCATTTGAATAATCTGCTGTGTAACTATAACTCCTATATAATCCAGTCTTTTTTCCACTAACCTTTCACCAGCCAGCTTCATCAAATGCAGAATCTGCTTCTATCCCATCTCCGAGATCCTGCACAGAACTAATATCTGGGCTGATGTGTCTGACTGGGAGATTATTATAATTATTGTAATATCCCCACTGACTCATAGAAATCCCTGCCCATGTTGGATCAAATTTGTCAAGCATTTGGGCTGGAATTCAGAAGTTTGAGTCCGTACTTCAGGAGTAAACAGAAGCTGCGAACCAATTGTAATAATATTAGGTTTGTGAGCATGAGATGAAGCAAATTATTTTTAGATATGAATCCCAAGTGATAGAAACTTTGGCAGATGAGTGATTAAGTGTAACGAATTGAACAGCTGTGAAGACTAATGGCTCATTTGTAATGCATGGCATTTGAAAGTGCACTTACTAGTGATGACAATTCACATAAGATGATTAAACTTCTTCCTGTAACACATCCATCAGCCTGTACCAGCTGTTAAAATCCTATTTTATGACTTGGTACTACTTTCCAGCCCCCGCCCTACTCCCTCGTGAGTAAGGAATTGTCTCTCTTGCACTCTTCATCAAGATATGTGGACAATCCAAAAAGCTTGCCTTGTACTCACTCCTATAAATATTCTTCAACAGCAAACAATCCAGCACCACTCAATATTATCGACAAATAAAATCTACCTCCCCTTTAAGAGGTGCAGACTAGGATTTATATGGTCAGTGACTTAAGATAAAAGATCCATACTGCAATGAAAACCATGGTGACCATTTCCCATGAACAAAATACTCTGGGATTCAGGCTGGTAATCAACTGCATTTCATCAATCGACGAAAAGGAAAAATCATTGCAATATCTAAGCATGTTTAGGGTTATTTCAAAGTCACATCCATAAAATACAGTAAAACCCCTGGTATCTGGAATTCTGGCAACTTGAAAAAAAATCAAGGAAAATAAATTTTTTAAAATTAAAATAATAGATTAAAAGTTTAAAACTGTAAAAGTAAATGTTCTCTGAAGTAACACATTCGACCTTTGGTGAAGATTGTTAGGTCTGCTTTGTTCATGAATGAGTGAGACAAACACCAGACTGAGTCGGAAATCAGGGTTCTTTGTTCTTTATTACCGGATTGTAACACTTGCGACTACAATGTTAGTCGGAGAATGCATTCTGCCGTTATCAGCAAAATGGTGATTTTTTATACCCTTGGATACGTGCTTAGAACATCATCATATCATTACTTGTCCAATGACTAAAACTGTTGCTATCCTTTCCCTGCTAGCTTCCTGCCTCTCAATCCATCAATGTCTCTCTTATCTTGTAAGTACAAGGATGCATTCACATCTTGTTACAGCCCTGCACAGGGTAACTCCTTACACATTCCCATCTCATGATGTTTTACCTAACAGGAGTACAAGGACACCTCCCCTTCTTGTTACAGCCCTGCACAGGGTAACTCCTTACACATTCCCATCTCATGATGTTTTACCTTACAAGATGGAAGCAAATATTCAGCCAGCGAGTGCCTTGGTTGTGCTTTGCTTGTTGCAGCTGTTTGAATAAAGTTGTGCGAAAGAGCGATGGTGTCATCCAAGATGAAGAGCTTGTTGATGCCGCTCACTGTTGAGGTGACTCTCTTAAAGTGTCTCCATATCCCTGCTTAGTAAGAGTCACCCCGGTCAGAGGCTTTTTGTGTAAACTTGAGGGAGGGTGGAGTTAATTATCTATAATGTTATTGTTCATCTTTCAGGCAGCTCTGTGGAGGTGGGGGGGAGGAACCTGCAGATGCAGCGTCGGGTAAATGTTTTCAAAAAATGTGACTGAAAATAAAGTAAAATGCTTTGTTTATATATTCATGCAAGTGAAGTTTGTTCAGTGTAAGTACAGTATTTTTGTCTTTTGTCTTTTAAACTGTTTATTCTTAATATTAGTTAGATATTTTAAGAGTAAGTCTCAAGCAACTGGAAAATATGCTTATCGGCATCTATCAATCTCTATAGATGCCAGATACCAGGGGTTTTACTGCGCATCAAATTGTATTTGACTGTATTATAAAAATGAATGTATTTGTTATTTTTAAATTTGACTTAAACATAAGTTTGTGTGTATATTGGTATTAATATGCATGTATTTAATCTTTCCGTCAGAGGGATAACAGAGTGATCATTTTAGCAGAGGAGACCTGGTCTAATGCTTAAATCCTACCGAGACAGACTAAATTAAGTTAATTAAACAATTTTGAATAAAACTTGAATCAGTATGGGTGCCACAAAACTGATTAATTGTCTTTTTAAAAAAATGTTTCAGTCATGTCCTTTTTGGAAAATAACCTGAAATTCTTATCCAGGTTTATGAATTCTGGTCTATTTGTGAATTAGAGGAATTTTAACTTTGAACTGCCTTTGATATACCCCAGCATGCCATTCAATTATTACCCAATCACCATAACAGGACTGCAAACAATTCAATGACATCTCATCATCTCTCAAGAATGATTAGGGAGGAGCAATGGTTTGCCCATTGATGCTTATATAATCAATGTACAAATGGAGAAAATAATATATGCAAAATATTATCATTATATGCAAAATAATATCAGGATAGATCTTCCAGTGTCTTGATAGCTCAAGGTTATGACTAAACTGTGGCATCTGATTCTATTTTGGGCATGTGCTTCCAGCTCAATAATCTGTGACAATTATTATATTTCACAGAGGTTGACTCTGACAGTTTACCATCAAAAGTTCTGTTTTCAGGTTTGCAAGGGAATCCTATATATTTTCAAATTGCATCCAATGTACGTTAACCTTCTTTTCCAAGTTGGTATTGGCAATGGTGACTATCATTCAATGTTTTTGTAAAACATTTGATGTAAGGAAACCATTGGTAACACCAGCACATGTGATAAAAGACGAAGAATGCTAAGCATCAGATCTACAAACTCACATCAAAAATGCTGGTGATCTATTCAAATACTTTACTTCAAGATAAAAACATGGTTGGAAAATATAATAGAGTGAGAGTTGTTAAATCATGTGTTGGCTGTCTTTCAAACACATGATGGTCAACCAAAATAAATGCATATATTGAAAATAATTACAAGGCACTACAAAATCTACAAATTTGCAGTTTCTTCTTTGGCTTGGCTTCGCGGACGAAGATTTACGGAGGGGGTAAATGTCCACGTCAGCTGCAGGCTCGTTTGTGGCTGACAAGTCCGATGCGGGACAGGCAGACACGGTTGCAGGGGAAAATTTGTTGGTTGGGGTTGGATGTTGGGTTTTTCCTCCTTTGTCTTTTGTCAGTGAGGTGGGCTCTGCGGTCTTCTTCAAAGGAGGTTGCTGCCCGCCGAACTGTGAGGCGCCAAGATGCACGATTTGAGGCGAGATCAGCCCACTGGCGGTGGTCAATGTGGCAGGCACCAAGAGATTTCTTTAGGCAGTCCTTATACCTCTTCTTTGGTGCACCTCTGACACGATGGCCAGTGGAGAGCTCGCCATATAACATGATCTTGGGAAGGCTATAGTCCTCCATTCTGGAGACGCGACCTACCCAGCGCAGTTGGATCTTCAACAGCGTGGATTCGATGCTGTCGGCCTCTGCCATCTCGAGTACTTCGATGTTAGGGATGAAGTCGCTCCAATGAATGTTGAGGATGGAGCGGAGACAACGCTGGTGGAAGCATTCTAGGAGCCATAGGTGATGCCGATAGAGGACCCATGATTGGGATCCAAACAGGAGTGTGGGTATGACAACGGCTCTGTATACGCTAATCTTTGTGAGGTTTTTCAGTTGATTGTTTTTCCAGACTCTTTTGTGTAGTCTTCCAAAGGCGCTATTTGCCTTGGCGAGTCTGTTGTCTATCTCGTTGTCAATCCTTGCATCCGATGAAATGGTGCAGCCGAGATAGGTAAACTGGTTGACCGTTTTGAGTTTTGTGTGCCCGATGGAGATGTAGTCATGGTGGGGAGCTGGCTGATGGAGGACCTCAGTTTTCTTCAGGCTGACTTCCAGGCCAAACATTTTGGCAGTTTCCGCAAAACAGGACGTCAAGCGCTGAAGAGCTGGCTCTGAATGGGCAACTAAAGCGGCATCGTCTGCAAAGAGTAGTTCACGGACAAGTTGCTCTTGTGTCTTGGTCTGAGCTTGCAGGCGCCTCAGATTGAAGAGACTGCCATCCGTGCGGTACCGGATGTAAACAGCGTCTTCATTGTTGAGGTCTTTCATGGCTTGGTTCAGCATCATGCTGAAGAAGATTGAAAAGAGGGTTGGTGCAAGAATGCAGCCTTGCTTCACGCCATTGTTAATGGAGAAGGGTTCAGAGAGCTCATTGCTGTATCTGACCCGACCTTGTTTGTTTTCGTGCAGTTGGATAACCATGTTGAGGAACTTTGGGGGGCATCCGATGCGCTCTAGTATTTGCCAAAGCCCATTCCTGCTCACGTGTCGAAGGCTTTGGTGAGGTCAACAAAGGTGATGTAGAGTCCTTTGTTTTGTTCTCTGCACTTTTCTTGGAGCTGTCTGAGGGCAAAGACCATGTCAGTAGTTCCTCTGTTTGCGCGAAAGCCGCACTGTGATTCTGGGAGAACATTCTCGGCGACACTAGGTATTATTCTATTTTTGGAGAATCCTAGCGAAGATTTTGCCTGCAATGGAGAGCAGCATGATTCCCCTGTAGTTTGAGCAGTCTGATTTCTCGCCTTTGTGTTTGTACAGGGTGATGATGATGGAGAATTGCTCTGAGTGACAAATTAAATTGTGCCCTTGATCTACAGGATAATTCCACTGCTCTTCTTTGTAACAGTGTCATAGGATTTTTTTACACTCATATTGAGGTCTATTCAGGGCCTCAGTTCAACTGCTGATCCAAACACAATTCCTTCAGCTTTGACTTTTGTTTTCAAGTCTCTAGAGTGGCACTTGAACCCCTCTTCCATCTTTAACTTCTTCATCAGAGGGTTATCAACTTATCCACAGTGGACAACCTATGTGTTCGTATAGGTTTACTCCAGTTGTAGAATTAAAATTTCACTGGACAAATAAGAGACCATTTGTACAGACAAATATGATTAACCTGCCAAGTCAAGAAAATAAACGTGAAGAAGCCCTGTCTCTACCTCAGCAATTAATCAGGCTAATGAGAGTCATTCACAGATCACAAAATCACAGTCATTCAGAGACTTACAATGTTCTACCACGTGTCACCTTTTAACAAGCGCTCTTTGAATTTACTGCTCAGTTTTAAAGGATAGCTTTCTTTAACTGGTTTTTTGTTGTGCCTGGGCATTTATAGCTTGGTTTGAGATAAATTGCTTATAATGTACCCTTTTATATGATTGCTTGGAATGCCTTTAATTGCTTTGTCAAAAGTTTGCCTCCATTTTGATAGGGCTCCTGAAAGGTTGCACATGACAAATGGGCAGAGTTCTTTGACGATGTGCACATGCTAATAGCTCGTACAGGCATTAACTGGTGCTTTTTTTTTAAAAACGGCGCTTCTGCTCCTGCAACAGTAGTGCTGCCGCTGGTACAGACCCATGAAGAGCGGAGAGCGGAGCTCCTTCCTGGGATCCTGCTGTCTGGTCGTTGTACCAATTGTCCCAGACAGGTTTTTACTGGCCTGCAGAAATGGCCAACAGTGTTTTGTTATGAATATTGATGAAACCATGGAGGTCTGTCCCCAAGATGGTGGTGTCCTTCTAACCACAAGCTCATCCTATTTTTCTATTCACTTGCCTGCCATATACAACTGGCACATCCAAACGGGCTCCAGCTACCAACACAGTATTAATCATCCTCTCTTTCAGAATACAGACTTACATATTTGTAGGGATGCCCCAACCCCCATCTGATGGTCCTTTGGTTTCAAACTGTTCAACTCCTTCCTTTTGATGTTTATGGCCCTAATAGGTCTGTCTGGCATTGATGGGCTCAGGACAACGGTGTGAAGTCATATCCCTCCCCCACTCAAAACTCTGTCTCCCATCTCTGAACTCTGTCACCTAATGGTAATGTAATGACCTACACTGACACTCAGTTTGGCAATGGCCAATTAAAAATTACCACATTTTCCTGTATCTCTGTAACCTGTTCCAACCTTAAAGCACCAAAAGTTCTGTGCTCCTATTCTGAGCACAGTTTTGACGAATCAACTATTGATAAGCTCTTAATTTCTGAAACTCCTTTCCAAAGTCTTTCCATCTCTCTACCTTTTATTCTTCCTTTAAGATGCTGCAACAAGATCTTAACTCCTTGATTGTTATTTTCACCAAATTTCCTCCTTTGCAGTTCAGCACAGAGTCAAAATCATTCATTCATAAACACAGAAACAGGCCCTTCGACCAATGAGTTCATTCTTCCCATTCAAGCACCCATACAAATTAATCCATTTATTTTCTCCTAATTTTCATCGACTGTCTCCATTTTCCACTACTCACCTGAATGCTCAGGGCAATTTACAGTGTCTTAATTAAATGGCCAACCTGCATGACTTTGGCAAATGGGAGGAAACCAGAGCAAAAGGGGAACCCCATTCAGTCAGAGAGAGAGAGTGTACAAACGCTGTACGTCACTTTTCTGAAAGTGCATGCTCTTTTTACTGAGACAAAATGATTATCCATGGGCTAAGCTTGAAGTAGCCATTCATTGATTGTTTATGGAACCAGGCTGTGCACAAATGATTCTCCATGGGCTAAGCTTGAAGTAGCTATTCATCGATTGTTTATGGAACCAGGCTGTGCACAAATTGGCTGCGGCGGGATCTACATAACAGTGACTGCTCTTCATAGAACAGTCATCGCTTGTAAACTATCTCCATTGACCTGAGGACATGATATGGCCCTCCCTCTTTTCATTACATTCATTTCCCCTTTCCTTTTCGTTTGCCATCCATTTTCCCCTCTTCTCACCACAGCTCTTATCCAAAGTCGACTGGAAGTGGAGTGATGCCACAGATTGAATGCTGCAAAAAGGGATTCCTGACAGCCCATAGTATTGGGAGCAGGATTTTGAGAGGAAAAGCTGCTATAATTGTTATCCTCTGCAATTGCCAAACCACAGAAAACAAACAGCCTTTGCTGTCACAATGTGTTTTAACAAATGTTATTGGCTGTTTATATAAAGTAGATACTTCTAAGCTTTGTTGTATCTGAGGGTAGCAAGTAACAACTTCAAAGTCATAGATTCATCTTGAATTGCAGGGCCTAGAATATAATTCTCTAAATGGGATCTATCAAAGCTCGACCATGCTTTCATATTCAAACTTACAGTATTTGATGGTATATATGACCCACTTTTTTCCCCTAAAAAATGGCTTAAAAATATTCCCCAGGTCTTGTATGTGGTTGAAATTAGGGTGATAACAGTGAGTAATGCCCACAGTGACCATCATCACTGCATGGCTCACTAACATCACCACCATATATCGTTGGGTGCTGGTTGTGGGCTGTTGAGGTGGGGGGGAGTGGAGTGGTGGGATCAGTGTGGGGGCTGGTGGTAGGCTGTCAGGAGACTCTTCTAGAGGCCCAGTGTCAATCTCTGTACTTGTCCTGCTGCCCCACTCTCTCCTGATAGCCTGGTGTCAGTCGATTTATGATTGTCAGCTTGTGACCAGTGGTGCACATCTCAGGCCTTCACTGTTTGCTAAATAATTACATAAATCTTGTTGTAAATGTAGGACATATGTGTGGCATGTTCACAGTTCAGAAGCATTTTGAATGTTGAAAGGCCTGGCCAGAGTAGATGCAGTAAAGTTGTTTCCCATGGTAGGGGAATCAAGGACAAGAGGGCACAATGTCAAGATTGAAGGATGCCCATTTAAAACAGAAAGTTTGGAATTTGCCACCACAGGCATCTGTGGAGCCCAGGTCATTGGATGCATTTAAGGCAGGTATTGATAGGTATCTGAATTGTCAGAGTATCAAAAGACATGGGGAGAAGGCAAGAGAGTGGGACTAAGTGAATAAATGGCTCAGCTCATGATTGAATGGTAGGCAGAATTGATGAGCTGAATGGCCTACTTGTGCTCCAATATCTTATGGTCTTAAACCTTGTATATTGGTGAAGATGGTGATTATAAGCAGAGCAATCTTTTGCTTCAGAATTATATATGATATTAAATTATATAAATAATATGAGATGTTATTAAATAAGAGATCTTACTGACATCATGTATTATTTATTGTACATTGTACAGATGCAATAAAATTCATCCCTGCAGCCCCTCAGTTATGTAAAATACACCACTAACAACAACAGTATAAATTACCACAGTCTGCCATGAAATGAAGAAAGATAATAAATATAAAATGATAAATAATTATTTACAGTTTCCATTCATGTACAAGTGTAATGCTTCAATAATGCAGGCAGATCATTTGGTAGTCCTTGAGTAGTTTTAATTCGGGACTACTCAAGACCCTGGTAGATGTTGAAAACTTAGATATTCCAGACTTCAGGATTCTGTAATTTCTGCCTGAGGTCATGACAAGGGTGATGGGGTATTCAATGGATGGGAGATTGGTGCCTGAAATGGACTTGACTTTCTGTGGCCTTCTGCATTCCTGGACCCGCACCAGGCCATGATGCCACCAATCAGCATACTTTCCACAGTTCATCTGTAGATGTTTGATAGAGTACTCCATGGCATGCCAAATCTCTTCAGACATCCTAGAAGCTAGAAGCATTTGTGTTCTTTCTTCATGGCTGCCTTGATGTGTTGGCTCCAGGAGAGACCCTCCAAGATTTGGTCACCTGGAAACTTGATGGAACAAATCCTCTCCATTACCATCCCATCGATGAAGACAGGTTCTCAGCTTCTCCTTTCAAAGGTCCATCAAAAATTCCTTAATATTGCTAACATTTAAAAGAAGATTATTGCTCTGGCACCACACAGACATTTCTCAATCTTCATCCCATATCCTGACTCCTCATTGCCTGTTATTCAGCCAAGAACAATGATAATGTCAGAAAACATATATATTGCATTGATGCAGAACTTGGATATAGAGCTTGCAGCCTTGATGATCAGCGAGGAGGAGGTAATGTGATGTTAAAAAGAGTAATAGAAAATGATCCTGAAAAAAAGTGATATTCTGCATTTTGGAAGGACTGCTATGGCTTGGATATACATAACATAAATTTAGTGAGTGGAGAAAAACAAAGGGATCTTAATGCATAAGTGCAAGAATCCCTGAATGTGGCACTATAGCCAGAGAAGTCAATGAGAAAGGTTTCTGAGATATTGCCTAGAGCATTCAATTAAAAAAAAAGGGAGGAAATCATAAAATCATATTAAATTTTAGTTAGGTCACAGCTGGAGTAAAGTGCAAAAGTTTGTTCACCACATATTGGGTATGATGTGATTGCACTGGCTACAAAAGAAAGTCACCGGAATATTGCCACTAAAGTTCTAAGAAGAAACAGGATAGGGTAAATTTGTTTTCCCTGCAAAAAAAGGCTAAGGTTGGGTCTGGACTGCACCATGGTTCCTGATTTCTACATGTTTGAATTGTCTTTCTAAACAGCTGTGTGCTTTTCCAAACTCCCCGCTCTCTTCCTCTCTGATTTTGAATTGAAGACATCTACTGAACTGATCAACATGTGAACATTCAGTTGAAATGGCTTTGGCCAATATTGGAACAAAGGTATAAATCAATGTGGGGGGGGGGGGGGGGGGGATTTGCTGCCTAACTACGACCCTAAATCATGAGCAAGCCATGAAATTTGGTGTTTTGCGGAAGCATCATCGTGCAAACATTCATATTACAACCATCTTAGGAAACTAGTATAAAAATAAAATGAAATAAAATAATAAGTGCACGAAAAGTAAGGCAGTGTCTTTGGTTCATTGATTATTCAGGAAATGTCAGAAATATGGAGCTCAGAAAACAAGAGTGAGAATTTTTAAATTAAGGCAGTGTTCAACCAAGAGCCAATGACCACAAAGAAGTAAAAAAACAACAAAAATACTGCTGATGCTGGAAATCTGAAATAAAAACAGAAAAGGTGGTGGGGGCGGGCGCTTATAGGAATACTTCGCCATACAAGAGATCTTGCCAGTTGTATTTTAGTATCCACGCTTGATTTAACGGTGTTATAATTGCATATTGACCCTTGCTGCGTTTTTCCAGCATTTTTAAATTGAATTGTAATTACGGGATGTGAAGAACTCATGACCCCAATCCAATAAAGTGAGATGAGTCTGCACAAGGCGCAAACTATGCGGTTTACAGACGTAAGGAAATTATTTTCAAAATAACAGCTTTGGGGTGATTTGTTTGCACTGTGCACTAAAGACTTTCGAGCCGACCACAGCACTTTGCGTGGGGTTGCCAAGAATTGGCTCTTGAAACCAGGACAATTCGTTCGGCAAGCCGTGTTGATACTGTTAGAGGGTTTAGGCAATAGTTGCATTCAACTGCGCCCTTACAGACAGTTACATTTAGGTTACGTTCTCCCACTGAAGTGGGGTCTGTTACATGAAGAAACGACATTTATTTAGGCTGAAAGTTAACCCATGATCAGATGCAACAGAAGGGTCCCTATAACTCCTATAACTGTGAAAGACTATCAAATGGAGCGCTCCCCTTGTGTGAATAAACCACTTCATGCTACTTTTCACCTCTTGCCTTATGAATAGCTGTGTTAGATGCATTTATCCACTAATCGACGGAACAACCGGGAAACGTCTTTGATAGCGTCTCTTACCCGTGGTTAACACGCGCCAGGGTCAAAAAATTATCATGCCACATTACTTAAAACAAACCACATGATTTAAAACAAACGCAACATTGCAACTTAAAATTAACGCGTATCATGTAATACCGGTTTAAATTTGAGTTCTTCAAGGTAGCTTTAGATCGGAGTTTAACTGAAACTGTTAACATTCTTGAGTGAACCAGGTAAGTCCAGAAAGAGAAGCTGGAGGAACTCAACGGGTCAGGCAGCATCCATGGAAAGAAGTGGTCAATCAGTCAACGTTTCGGCTGATGGGGTATATATGGACTGCCAAAGGGCATTTGATCAAGTGCTGCATAATGGACTTGTCATCAAGACTGAAGGCTGTGGGTTAAAATGGATGTAGCAGTCTGGATATAAAAGTTCCTTAGTCGCAGTGGTGGTAAAAGGTTGTTTCAGAGCTGAAAGGGTTTCGAGTCAATTCTAGTACCAGTGCTTTTAAGATGTGGTAATGAAGTAGGCACAAAGCTTGGAGGTGTAGTGAACTGTGTGGAGGGTAGTAATAGCCTTCAAGGAGATGAGGGCAGCCTGGCAAAATAGGTGGGTGATGAAATTTAATGCTGAGAAATGTGAAATGCAACATTTTGCTCAGAAGAATGAGAAGAGCGGAAATAAATGAGGGCACATTTCAGACTGGTACAACCATAGAGAGAAAGTGGTGCGTGGGGGGGGGGTGAGAATGTGGTTAAAAAGAAGAAATCCTGTGCTTTATCAGTGGGGCCAACAGAGCAAGGAATTCTTGGTGAAAAATAAAGGACTGCGAGTACTGAAAATATGAAACAAAGAAAATTCTCACCAGGTCCGTCAGTATCTCAGAGATGAATAAGAGTTAATGTTTCTGATCAAAGATATTATGTCAGAAGTCAGACTGGCTCTTTATAAAACTTTGGCGTAGTTACAAATGAAATGTTGTTTGTAATTTTGAGTGAAACACTTCTGGAAATGGTGTAAGGAATTTGGAGATTTACTAAAATAATTCCAAGAGGGGGAGGGAGTTTGTCTCTGGAGGTTAACTAGAGTAGCTGGTAGTGTTCACCTTGGACATAAAAGACCCCTGGAGGTCTGATAGGGATATTTTAGAGCATTAGGTAGGTATGGAGTGGACGGAAAGAAGGCAGAACGGTCAAGAACTAGAAGAGATTGAATTAAGGTGGTTGACAAATCAATCAAAAGTAAAATGGGAGAAAATGGACTACAAATGAGTGGTGAGGGTCTGGAGGCACAGAAGCGTTCAAAGGCTGGAGAGAGAAAACAAATCTGCTGGAGGAACTCAGCGGGTCGAGTAGAAACAGTGGGAAAAACAGAACTGAAGATGTTTAGGGTGGGAACCCTTTATCAGAACTGAGGGATGATGGTAGCGGCAAATTCAAGTATAACGTTCAAAAAGGAACTGGCCACGTCTAAGACTGTCCAAGGTAATGGGGAGACATTGGGGAGTAGTGCTTTAAGGATAAATCAAACATCCAGAGGATACGATTTCGACAGGCCAAATGCCCTCCTTCCATGCTGAAACAACGTTACGAATCTCCAGCACCCCCATCCCCATCTGTGAAATGAAGTACTCCAAACGAGGGATAAACAATCGTGTATGAGTTATTTCTAAATAAGACTTAGAATTGATCAATGCTGACGAGATGGGATTACATGGCGAAAGATTGTACCAGAAAGGTGGGGTTTTACCAGTTCACCTCGGTTTTTATTTGTATGCAAATCTGTGACAGTGACGTCGCGGTGCCTCTGGTAAATTCTTAGTAGCAGGGACCTGTAAACAATGGTTAATCATGTGCGATAGGGTCAGTTCAGCATGAGCCTCACCAGACCAATGCCAGTCCGAGCAGGCAGCCGTTTCTGGCTGCAGCATGCGCACAAACCCTAACCCTAGCCATGTATGTGGGCTATATATTGGATAAAGAAGTAAGCATGTACCCAGGGCCCGTTAGACGATCAAGCATTAATTTATCCACACAGAACTTCGTTTCTCCGTCACAGTATTCGGAGTACGCGGGATACCATGTGCCGAATATGGAACATCATCCCCAAACCTCGGTGTCTTGGACCTCTCCCTATGGTCCACCAAGAGAGGACTGGAGCTCTTATGGGCCTGGCCCATCAAACACAGTACCGGTCCAGATAAGTAACTCTTCTCCGGGGCAGGTTTCTTACAGTTCGCCTGACTATAATGCAATGAACCCCTCAGCTGCAGGAATCCTTCCTCCTTTAGATACTATCTCAGTGGGACAGACGTCTCCCAACAGTCAAAGGCGCAATCCATATGAATGGATGAAGAAAACCACACAGATCTCTGCAGCAGGTAAGGACTCTCCAAAACCTACACGTTACTTCCACAAGTAAATGATAGGAACAACGTGAAGGAACTAATCAACGAACTAATATCTTTCAGCTACTGTATTTGTTTAAACATGTCATAACACCACTCGTTTGAAAGATACTGCAATATTGTCTCAGAGCTTTCATTTGATATTAGAATCTGTGGTTAAAGGACGATGCTGATTAGCAACTGTGTTGGTTATTTGCATAGCAGAATGTTTGGGTTTTTTGGGGGGGAAAATTTTATAGACGTTTCTTCCCATTGCTTGGACATATTAAGGAACTTGCTGGGTGGAGTTTAGAAAACTTCGGTTGATGGTTGGGTGCTCAAACAGTTTTACTGTCGGATTTCTGTTTTGTTTTCCTGCAGTAAAATCCTGTTTATTGGCTGCGTGTTGATTGATACAGGATCACCTTCAGCATCAAGATCTTGCACTTGAAGTTTGTTTTTCTGGAGGAAATAATTGGTCTATTTTTGGCTAACGTAGTTGTACTTCTGGCAATTCAAGATTTCATTGCCGATTTACCAATGTATAAAGTTATTGCCGGTTAAAAAGGCCCTCTCTTCATATTGAACCAAAGTCCATCTTACCCAACGGTTTCAAGGTTTTAAATCGAGATAGACCCGTTCTTGCGATACTGGCCAGCGCTGCCTACATTAGAAGGTGAACTATGAAAGGATAGATCGAACCTTTCCAATGTTCTCAAGTGTTTTAAGCACCCTGGCTATCCAAGTTTGCGTGTGAAAGGAGCGTTTGACTTAGTGCAAAGATCTACAGTTCAGGGGAGTGCGACACGTTTGCTATAATAATGTCTAGAATGTTGCCAACGTGTGGATGTCCAGGAAACTTTGCACAATACCTTTGTGTTGCTGCACCATGACTTCAGACAGAAGGGGTGAGTTAAATTTTGCTCACATGCAGGTGGATGCATCTTGTAACCTCAGATTCCATATTATTTCTTGAATCTCCATGACCTATTCATGTTTTCTCAGTGCAAAAGTTTCCGCCAACGCTTCTTGTGATAATTAGAAAATATATGAAATCGTTTACTATCATTTGAAAATGATCCGGTGACACCTTCTTTATTCTAGCAATAATTCACGGAGGGTTTCAAGCTAGTCGGCTTCCTCGATCAGAACACGGGGAAATACTCTGGGACCTCAGCCATATGCATTATAATCGTTTGCATCGGCTGAAGTGCCAGCGACTTCAAAGACGTTTTATCAAAGCAGTTGCCGTCCTGTTTGACGTTTATTTCAATGTTACTTAAATAGCGTTGTCAATCAGTCAAACGCCACAATTCTTCAGATGTCATTTCTAGACGAGTGTTGAAAATCAGTCTCAAATATTATTGATCAGATTGGCAAATTAGGATGTTTGGGGCCGGGAACCGAACTGTAAGGTGTTAGCTCCGGGCATCTTGGTATTTGAAAGCAGCTGATGAATGCGGGAATGCTTCCTCTATCTCCTGTTAGAAGGTCACTCAGAGGTTATTACACGGTGCGTGTGTGAACAAACCTGGGCCATTTTTCGCAAGTTCCCAACGTTGGTCGGACAGAGCGTGTTGGTGTCCATCTTATTATTCCTCTTGTCAGTGTCATGTAACATCTCCTCCAGATTGCTGCCTTTCAGGTCACTTTGTCTTCGGAGATTAATTCATTTCGACGCAATTTTGGATCACAAAGTAAAACGTATATTTGGTTTCATTTTTATTTAATGGAGACCCCTATCCAAGATTCCAGTGTTAGAATCCCATGCAAATTGCAGGAGGTGAGAATGGAGCCAGGCGCCGGTCGCGGTTGTAATGCTAATTTTCCATCCTGTAAACTAACTGTGAGGTCCCGTTTCTTCAGTCACTACAATTGTTATTTGTCATATTCAGGCGGCATGCCCTTTCAACACTTTCTTCGCTTTGATATGCGCCCTGTTACGCTTCCTAACTCCTCATTATCTGGGAACATGGACTGTTTATATGACCGGAAAGAGTGACGATTTTCACAATAAATAATGAATCTTGTCCTTGCAGCATTGTCTGTCTCGCAATGTCCCTGAATTTTATTGCAAAGGTGAATAATGCGAGTGAGGGTAGCTGCGTTATAAACCGAGGTCATATGTACATAGGCTTCGTGTAACCTATTGAATTTTAACCCTTGGCACACCAGCAAGACATTTTTTTTGTTCAAATGCAAATATGTTTTATCCGCTATCCGTGAGCAAGTCGGGGAAAAAAAACATTTATTTCTAATTTGGTCAATCAAGCTGGATTTACAACGAACTTCCAAAATTAAAGATATTTACAATTTCGTTGGTTTGGGATTGTTTTTTAAAAAAAGCACACTGAACCAATTTGCCGTTAAAACGTCAATGTCGTTTAAAGAGTTAAACACTCAAATATTAAAGGAAATCGACAAAGTAGATATGTGAGATTAACACAATAAAGTTGATTTTGGCATATGGACAAATCTTTCAATAAGGAAGACAGCCATAGAACAGTTAAAGATTCGAGTCCAATGTTTTCTAAATTCTAAACCGTTTCAAATTGTTCGATACATGCTTTCAATAAATGCTTGTTTCAATGTAATCTTATTTCAGAAAGATTTATAGAATGTTATTCTTTGAAGGAAGTAAATCACAAAAGAAGTGTTATTACGGAATTATGAATGCTATGAATTATATTACGGAATTATGAATGATATGAATTGTATTACGGAATTATGAATGCTATGAATTATATTACGGAATTATGAATGCTATGATTGATAGGCTGTCCGATTAATTAAGTAATCTTTACATTTAGGCTGCAAACTAAGCTTAAATTTGACATTAATTAAGGAATCTTTACATTTAGGCTGCAAACTAAGCTTAAATTTGACTACCAGATCGCATATAACACTTCTTAAAAATGTGGCTCCCTCTTCTCTATTATAGGCCAAGGAGCCTGGGGATGTCCAGGTAATGCTTACTTTTCAATGTTACTTTGAGGCCAAAAAAATACTTTAAAGATTAAAGTAAATGCCGCCGCTTGTTTATGCGAAGTAAATCAAACAAACTGGCCTGCGATCCAGCCTTTTGTAAAATTGACTTGTAGCTCTTTGTATGGAGTGTGTTCATTTTATCATATGAATGTGGTGGTGTGGTGTTGCTTCACCGAGTAGCCTGCTCCTGTCTTTGAATTACTTGAATTAGATTAACGAACTGGAACTGTTTACAAGAAATAACGTTTTTAAGGGGAGAAGACATTTTTTTACTATTCCCAAAATTAAGATTTCAAATACTGTATTTGACGGTTATATATGTAAACGAGTTATCTTTATGTTTTGTGACCTCAAGACGTGTTCCCTTTGCTTCACAAATGCACATTGTCAGTATCGGGCAATTGGGAAATACATACAGAATGAGCTGGAGTGCTTTATTGAAGATGGTAAAACTAGACTGCCGAAACTGACAGTTGGCTAAAGTGTCAATTTGTACGCTTAACTACATTTTGTTTTTAAAATGTACTTATGTGGGGATACGGTTCTGGTGGGAATGTAACGCTCATCCTTACCGACAAGAGGTTGAATTTAGATTGATAAAGAAATGAGAATTCAGCGAACTATTTGTACTTAAGTGGGATTGTGTTTATCTTGTATCCCATAAACACACTCTCAATTGATTCAGATTAGTTTATTGTAGAAAATGTCGCACAAGGTATGGAGTGGGGGACCAGGGAGGACGTCAATTAGATCATATATTTATTTTACGGATATTTAGATGAAAACATTTCGCATATTCTGCGTTCACTTGCTTCAGGACATGTTTGTGGAATTTTTTAAATTTGATATTTTGAACTGATTAAATACAAACCAGGAACACAAGGAATTGCAATTTTATTTGTTTATATTCTTGAATGCAAATCGTTTTCATGTCTGAAACGCTAGCAAGAATCAAGTAGCTAGCAACAATGAGAAATCAGTTTTTCTTGACTCCATTCCTTTCACCCTCAATGGACAAGAATGCGTTGATTAGAAATGCTGGCAAATGGCCGAGCAGTCGAATGCTCAAATGACAGATTCTCCGGCTTTCAGAATTTAGATTAAGCTTTTTAAAGTTAGTTTTTCTTGTGTGTTTTACTTTTTTTCAGGTAAAACCCGGACAAAAGACAAATACAGGGTAGTGTATACAGATCACCAGAGGCTTGAATTGGAGAAGGAATTTCATTACAACAGGTACATCACCATCAAGAGGAAAGCTGAACTGGCAACTGTCCTCGGTCTCTCGGAAAGACAGGTTCGTTAGCATTTCTGCCTCGTTATTGGCAGCATTTTATACTTCCGCGTACACAGTGGTCTTTTCCATACGTTGCCATTGTTTCCTTTTTCCATGTCAAGTTTTTTTTCCCCCCAGAAACTGGAAACTTTACAACGATTCTCACTCAAACTGTTCCTGAAGTCTTAAAACTACTTGGTAATGCTGCTGTGAACCTTCAGTAATTTTATTTACAAAAATCCAGTATTGCTTTATTCGCCTTAGGAAGAGATCCAAAAGGACAGAAGAGATTAACGTGGAATTTTCCCCGTATTTTTTAATTTATTTTTGTATTAATTCTCCAGCTGATTTACCTTGAGTCCAAGTTTGGCTTTATTTCATATCCAGGAAAAAATAAATGTATTAGCCTGTATAAGGTTGTTCCTGTATACTGTATCAGTAAACGATAACCTGAAAATAGTTCACTACGTACAATACGTACCACTTTGAAGTTGTTTGAAAGCAGAATGCTTAATAAAACAAATCCACTCTTGTCATGTTGGACAGAAAGGAATGAATTACCCCAAACTAAACATAATTAGGGTAGAAGTGATGATTTGTGGACAGGGATTAGGTGAAGGTGAATTAATCTAAGGTAAGAGTTGGATTTTGTAGAAATGTTTATAGTGAGGAGATATGCAAAATGGAAAGAAAAGGAGGGCATGGTTCTGCCATCTGGATCTTTGACCCCCCTCTACATTCATCAAGATCATAGTTGATCTTTTGTCTTTGCACCATTTTCCAGTACTACCCTTACATCCTTTCAGGAACAGAAGTCTTTACATCTTTATTTTTAATAGACAATTAAATATCCACACTTTCTGGGACAGCAAATTCCAAGGTTCCCCATCTTCTGAGTGCATGGTTTTTTTCTCATCCTAGTCTTACACACACAGCCCCAATCCTGAAACTCCATCTCCCAGTCCTAGACATCAGCGAAGGGAAATTTTGACCATGTATCCAGTCTATCAAGCCTTTAAAACTGTTGTAACTTTCCACAAGATTTCCTCACGGTCTTCTAATTCAAGATAATATAGTTTTAGTCAACTCAGTCTCTCACTCACCAAACCCACTATTCCTGGATCCAATCTACTGTGCTCCCACTATAGCAAGCACGTAATTTTTTTTAGGTAAGTGAACCATCACGGGACTCACCAAAGCCGCTGCAAATCCAATATGTTTCTTAACGCTGTATTGAAATCCTCTTATAATATACCCAAATATACCATTTACCCTCTTCATCTCTTGCTGTCTCAGCATGTCTGCCTTCAGTCACCTGATCATCAACACTATGCACTTTCTCACTTTTTAATGAATCTCTTCTTTTTTTGTTGTTCTTTGTACCAAAATGGAAATAGATGACCTCATATTTTTCCACATGATGTTACTCTTGCTCATTCACTCAATGTGCTCATATCCCTTTGAGGCTTCTTTATAATCATCCTCAATACTCAATCCATCTACTTGGTATCAACAGTAAAATTAGAAATAATATTCAAAATAAATAGCCAAATTATTGATATAGATAAGGCCCAAGGACTGAACCCTACAGTAAACCATGAATAAATTGCCAACGTGTGAACAATCCATTTACAATAATATTCAAGCAACTGAAAAAAAAAGAAAAAAAGAAAATTTTTAAAAATTAAAATAAATAAGAATAAAATAAAAATTTTTAAATGTCAGTTTAAAATTGTAAACGTAAATGTTCTCTGAAGTAACACAAATCTTTGGTGAAGATAGGAGCAAATATTCATCCAGCAAAAATGCCTTGGATGTGCTTTGTTCATAGCAGGTGTTTGAATAAAGTTGTGTGAAACCAGGGTCAGTACCAAGGGAGGTATCCGCGGGCATTGCCTCCTAAGCGAGGTGCTGTACTCCCCATATAGTTGTGGCCATCGCTCACCTTTAGACATGCTCCCATCCCCTCCGGCATCATTAACGTGCGTCAAATGTCGCTAGCATCTAGCTTGATGCACTCTAGCAACTCCCCATCCGCCCCAGGCCGCAATAAAAGCAGTGCTCTTGTCATCTACATTGGAGGGGTGGATGATGTTAACAGCATCCTATTTTAGCCCCCCCCCCCCAGCTGAGTGAGTGAGTTTCTGAGCATTTCACTGTCACCCCTTCTAACATGCTAATGCCCCCCTCAAACATTCATACTGGCACTGACCCTGTGTGAAACAGCAATGGCATCACTCAGAATGAAGAGTTGGTCGATGCTGCTCGCCGTTGTGTTGACTCTCTTAATGTATCTCCTTTTCCCTGCTTAGTTTGAGGCTTTGTGTAAGTGTGGGGGGGTGGGGGGGGGCAAGGTAATTATCTATAAAGTTATTGTTCATCTTTAGAGCAGCTCCGTGGAGAGGGGTGAACCTGCAGATTCAGCAATGGTTAAATGTTTTCAAAAAATGTGACTGAAAATAAAGTAAATTGCTCTATAAAGTTTATAAATTCATGCAAGTGAAGTTTGTTCAGTGTAAGTACAGTATAGTATTTTTGTATTTTAAACTGTTTATTCTTAATGCAGGTGTATTCATTAGGCATTATAAGATTAAGTCTCAAGCAACCAAAAAATACATTTATCCGGCAATGCCAATCCCTATAGGTGCCAAATCCTAGGGTTTTACCATATTCCCATTCTTTGCTTTCTGCTCAATACTCAATTACAATCCACATCTGAATAAATGCAAGGCTTTCTTTCTTGTATAAAATTGTTTGTTTTAATTCTATTTTCACAGGTAAAAATCTGGTTCCAGAATCGAAGAGCCAAGGAAAGAAAGATGACCAAGAAACAGTTGGCTCAGTCTGATGGTTGTCTGACTCATCATGGTCCAGGTCCAGGGAGTCCTGTGGAGATGGCAGGCCAGATGCTGCTAGGGGGTCATATTTCTGGGGGGCCATCTATTGGGAATATGGCTCAAGTAACTGTAACACTCTAATCAGTGCAAGCAACAAGGACTCCAATGCTTCTGAGGATGACTCTGCCGCAGGCCTAGGATTATGTACAGAGAGCACTCCATTTAAGAGAAAAGGCGCTTTACATTTTCAGAAGAAATGATTTTTTTATGGATATCAGGGAGCTTAAAATTATTCTGAAGATTTTTTTTTAAAGTCTTTACAACTTTCCTCGCTGCACTGCGTGATAATTCCCCATTTTAAAGTGTCAGTTTGGATATGTAAAATTAAAATCAGTGCACATTTGAAAATATTTTCATAAACTTTCCAGCTATTTGACTAAGGAGGTAAGAAGTTACCACCAAACATTATTGGACAGCAGAATGCATCATTTTGCCTGTTATATTATTAAATGGAGGAATGTACTCTGTCTCTTTCTTTGGCTTGGCTTCGCGGACGAAGATTTATGGAGGGGGTAAAAGTCCACGTCAGCTGCAGGCTCGTTTGTGGCTGACAAGTCCGATGCGGGACAGGCAGACACGGTTGCAGCGGCTGCAGGGGAAAATTGGTTGGTTGGGGTTGGGTGTTGGGTTTTTCCTCCTTTGCCTTTTGTCAGTGAGGTGGGCTCTGCGGTCTTCTTCAAAGGAGGTTGCTGCCCACCAAACTGTGAGGCGCCAAGATGCACGGTTTGAGGCGATATCAGCCCACTGGCGGTGGTCAATGTGGCAGGCACCAAGAGATTTCTTTAGGCAGTCCTTGTACCTTTTCTTTGGTGCACCTCTGTCACGGTGGCCAGTGGAGAGCTCGCCATATAACACGATATCGTGTTATATGGAATGTACTCTGTAAACTACAGTAAATCACTATATACAGCTACTTTGCCAAAATATATGCTCTGTTCATCAAATTAGACTTCAAATATTGTACCTTTTTTAATATAAAATGTATAAAATTTTAAAAATGTGACAACATAAGGTACAATTCTTTATCAGACGTTAATAAAAGGGTGTTTGGGTACATTACTGCTTGGCCTACATTTAAACATGAGTGGGAACAAACATTGGTTTGGAACTCTTCTAGCTCTTAATCAATTGGAAATTGGCATGGGAAATGGGGGAATGTTGAAGCCAATTAAAACAGAATTTTTAATCATGCAGTTTATCAATCCAACCTCACTTGTTAACCTATTCATTTGGTATAATACAGGTTGTCATCACAATGTCAAATGTAACATAAAAATAGAAGATAATATATTTGGAGAAATATTATTTTCCATTCCTTTCATGGCAGGCAAATCCAAAAAATATTTTATGCAGTTTTACACTCCGACTGGTAACTTCAACCTATTTACAAAATGCATTATCTTTATTCTCCAGCCAATTGAAGTAAATGCAAGTAGATTTTTAAAAAGGGCCAGTGACCTGATTTATACGTTTTTCAAACGTAATACAAAATAACATTAAAACTACAATGTAAATGCAAACTGATTTGTCAGATTGTTTTCAAGAAGTTTGATATTTATTTAATATATCATCTAAGCATCATAGTCTTAAGATATTTGCCAAAGAATCAGGTTTAAAATGCAATTCTTGACAATGTTAACTATATACATATGTATCAGCAGAATTACCCTTTTGAAAATGCTTATTGTTGGATATTTAGCAAACTAGTCATATTTATTTAAAACTTTAAAGATGCAACAAAAGACCAGGTATGTACAATAACCCTTTACACATGTAAGCTACTTTTTATCTGCATGTTTATTGCAGTTTGGATATCTTTGCCTCGGAGAAAGCATCATGTGTTCCTATTATTTTGTGTGCAATGTTATGCCTATTAAGTTTCTTAAATTAAACTGCTACAGTATCACATAGATGAGCATGAGGAAAACAAAGGCCCAGATTGGGCTGAATTTAACCCACTGCCCAAACCTTTTGCCCATTGTTCCTGCCAACCAAAGGCCAATGTGTTTGTTGCCTGTCCCACACTTAAAAGCCATCCTGTAAAATAGTCTTTAGACAATATGTGGCTGAGGTCCCACCACAGAACACCCTGGAAGCCTTTGACTTAAGGTCATGCAGAGGGTAGAATCTTAGATCCTGTAAAAGCCTGTTGTTAGACACATCAACAAAAAAATTGGAGCATAATAAAGTAATTAAGTAATTAAAAAATGACTGAACTTACAGATTTGGAAATACTTAGCATTCCTATTAATCAGGTTGCCACTCCTGTGCAAGCTCTCAGAGTAAGGAGAGATGTAAATCATCGCTTTATGCTGGACTCTGCAAATGAACATATGGAATCCAGCATCAGAGCAAAGTAACAGCTGCATCTTTCTAAACTCAGAACAACTCAGTCAAATGATACTTCACCATAGTGGAAGCAGATGACGGTTCCTCAAGAAGCTCTGAGCACAACCAGCACCATTTGGTTCAAAGTACCTGTGACACTTAATATTAATGATCTGGATGACCATGTATTTGCTATGGATGGTGAGTTTATGGATGACACCAAAATTGGTGGACCAGTGATACTGATGATAATATTATCTTCAACACCAGTTTTTTAAGATTACTTTGTTGTCCTGTACTAGCACATAAAATGTAATAATATGTAAAAACATCATCATTTGCCTGCTGTTAAATCACACAAGGAGCCACCACTAGCTTTGCCCAGCACCAAAGAGAAAGTGAAAGAAAAGAAAGTCCCTTCAGATACAGTGTACACAGATTCACCTCCAGAACTCCCACTGCCTCTGCAGCCATCAGCAACCCCAAATTCCCAGATCTGAACCTCCAATACAATCAGGAAGCTTTCGGCAGCCGAGGCCTCATCAGTGGCCCTTCTTGCACTCGGGACCCTCACGAACCCCTCCCAATACCTGGTTCCCACAAGCTCATCTCCAGGAGTCCAAGCTTGGATAGAGACCAGCTGCCAGTCACCAGCTGCTGAGCCCGTTGCTGGTCTCCTCCCATGCCCACCTTTAGTCTAGAGTCACCTCCCAGGCTTCCCCTTCTCAGTTTTCCCACTGCTGCCCTGTGCCATTCCACTGAACCCCCATAGTCCGCAACCCCTTGTAGTCCATTGCTAACTATGGACCTCTGTGGGTTCAAGAAGAAAAAAAATACAAAGTTGGCCCCTTTAACAGACTGTTTATAGCATTACAAGTGGGAAGGATCATGCAGAAAAGTGCCGTGTCGCCATTACCCATTACAGCAACTCCAGCAGCAGTGCCATTTTCATTTTCAAATTACAACAGGATCTGCTTCAACTGGGAGAGTAAGCCAAGGATGACAGATGGAATTGAACTCAGACATGTGCAAAGGACAATAAATGGCAAAGCCCTGGAGACTGATGAGTGGAGGCACAGGAAGACAGAATGGTCCAGATGCTGTTGGCCTGCTTATGTTCATAAGTCAGGCACTGGGTACAAGAGTTGGGACATCTTGTACAATTGTACAATTCTGGTTGCCTAGCTATAGAAATAATGTCATTAAGTAGAAAGGGTGCAGAAAAGATTCATGAGGATATCAGAACTGGAGAGTTGGAGTTCTAAAAAGAGACTTGATAGGCTGGAGCATAGAAACCTAAGGGATAACCTTTTAGAAGTATACAAATTCATGAGAGGCATGTCTATGAATAGTCAGTCTTTTCTGAGGGTAGAAGAGTCTAAAACTAGAGAGCATAGATATAATGGATAACTTTCACAAAGAGGGTGGTAGGTATGTGGAAAAAGATGCCAGAGGAAGTGGTAGAATCAGGTACAAATGCAATGCTTAAAAGAAATTTGGACAAATACATTGATAGGAATTACTGAGAGAAAAATGGGCCAAACAATTTGCAGGCAAGTGGGACTAACTCAGGGAGGCAACTTGATCAGCATGGTTGAGTTGTGACAAAGTTGTTTCCATGCTGTATAATTCTATGACTCGATAATGGTGCTATATAATTAAGATTTTAGAGATTTATTGATAATGAATTATTCTTAAATCCATTGCACTGTACTTGGACAGCACCAAAACATGCATTATTTCATTTTTAAGATGTTTTTGTGATTGATTACATAGTACCGAGCCTCAAGTGTGAAGTGAAAAGGAAGAGGAGTTACTTCACAAGTAGTTGATGTCACACAGGCCTTTTTATCAAGTGTGAATGAAAAGGAAGGTGGTTAACTTCACAAGATGACTGCATCACCCAAACTGCTTCATCATGTGTGAACTGAGGGAAAAATAACTTCAATTTCTCATGCAAGGAGATGCCATGATCCTAAAAGCCATAGAAAATAGAAGGTTTATGTATGCTTTCTAGGTATGATTATGTGCAATATGTCATCTTCTTTCCCACAATATTTCATGTCATAAATATACCTCAAAATGTTTTGGGAAATTAATTACTTCTGATGCATAAAAATATTGTTGGAAATTAATAATGGAAGGAAAAGTACTGGGAATACTCAGCATGTTTTGAGGTTTATTGGCGAGAGATCATTTTTAAATCACCAGAACCAAATTACTTCTGAAACTTTAGCGTAGTAGTGGACAAGTGCCACAGACAATCTTTTTATTTTTGAAATCAAAAATAATTAACTTTGGTGTCATAAAGAATGATAATCATGATGACAGACAGCCATTTATTTTCAAAAGAGCCAACGTGGAATCATGTTAATAGACAAAAAGGACTTCCATTTAATTCTTTAACCCCAAGCATTATAGTTTTTTTCTGTACTGCTTTAATTATAAAAGTAGCAATTAATTGCTCAAAATTCCATCATTAATAACTCTTACTTTGAAATTATCCAATATCTGGAAGTCAATGTCATAAAAAAAATCAGAATTTTTAAAATCTGGAAATTATAAATATTCTCATTAGGCCAGTGTTAAAGTGGTAACCAATGGTCTATGAACTTGATTATTCCTTGCTTCAAATCTCACTTGCTTATTGGTCCATAATTTAATTAGGGATCCAGATATTGGTGACAAGGCCAGCAAATACTGTTCATACCTATTTGTCCTTAAAAATGTTGGGTAGACTCCCAGGATTTAGATTCATTTACAAGCAGGGAATGGCAAAATGATGCAGTCAGAATGGTATGTGACTTGAAGGGAAACTACAGATTGTCCATGTAACTAAAACATAATAGTGAGAATTAACATGAGCATTAAAGAGAAGATTGAAGCCCTGGTAAACACTGTCATCCAGAAGAGCTGGCTAGATGATCCATCTTGACGATCCAGCAATGGTTAACCAATTTGATTTACTCAGTGTTATACAAATAGATAATGAAGGATATGGGACCAGGACTCATCTGGCACAAAACCAGTCAGGCCTTTAGCCAAACTGTTTAGTATAGTTGCAATCAACTCAGCAATGTGAACAGCTGCCTGGGTATGCCCCATATACAAAAGGCAGAAAATATTCAATCTGACCTCCTCCCAATTATCAACAAAATGATTTGTTTATTGTTTAAACGTGGACCAAAGAGATGAATCCCAGAGGTGAGGTGCGCTTAGTAACAAGAAAGCATTTAATCAAATGTAGCATTAAGGTCCTCTAGTAAAAATGAAGTCAGTGAGTACCAAGAGGATAACACTCCTATGGTTGGAGTCATACCTCACACAAAGGAAGAAGATGTCAATCTATCCAGTAAGGACACTACTGCAGGCATTCCTCACATCAATGTACCCATCTTAGTTATCTTTAGCCACTTTACCATCTTCATGTAAAACTGAGTGGGGATGTTTACTCATGGTTGCATTCTGTTCAGTTCATTCAGAGATTCTCAGAAAAGGAAGCCATTTATTCCACATATAACATTTCCATATTCCACAAAAAATATTTGGGAATGGGATGATAAATGGCAAGTAATATTTGCTTCACAAATGCTAGGAAATGACCATATTACCATCTTGAGAGTTACCAGAAATTCAACTATTTACGAGTGACTAAAGGCTCCCAAGCAAGCCTCAACTGCACAGTGCAGCATGAATGCAGAGATTTGGGTGACTTGGGTTCTGGAGTGCATGTATCATCTGTTGATCAATTTCCCGTATCTGAAGATTAGCTGCACTCTTGTGGGAATTTTGTTGGGGATGCAGTACAATAGTGGAGCAATAACAAAGCCTCGTTCAACTGAAATTGGCAATTTTAATACAACCCCAAATTTCTGAAATTAAAGAAAAATACTACTTCTCAATGTTCCATTCCACCCAAAGATAAAGAGCACCCTTAATTAGGTCAGAAACTCTTGCTCAATCTAAATTTAAAGGGACCAGCTTTAAGATTGCAAATTAATTCATAATTTTGTACAATATTATTTTTCTTGCTATTGCTTACACCAAGATCTATCAGGTGTTCAGTGACTGCTGTTTTGGCGTCATCTCCATCAACTGTAGAAAATCCATAATAAAAAATGTACTTGTTGATACAGTTGTTAAATCATTGCTAATAACCCTCTTCATTCTATCAAGCACTATTTTTTAATGAATATTTAATTTAACAATCATGGTCATACAAAATAATAAGGCAAAATATATCTTCCATGCACTACTGTTTTCAGAATTTTTGAGAATGGACCTTGTTTTTGAATACAGTTCTCATTTTCCTTTACATCTCTTCCCTAATTAATACAATGACATATAAATAGCCAACAAAGATTCTGTTCCAACTACTGTGCCCTCCCTAATGCTTGGGACAAAGACTCCTTTTTTCCCTTTATCTTCTCCTGCTCCACAGTTTTAAATTTGTAATCAAACAATTCACATGTAATTAAAATGCACATTCCAGATTTTATTCAAGGTTATTTGTATACATTTTAATTTGGCCGTGACCCAAAATGGTACACAAATTCTGAGGGCTTTCCCATTTAAGAGCAAGATGAGATGTTTAATTTCCCAAAGAATCATGACTCTTTGGAGTTCTCCACCACAGAGAATCATAGAGGTGGAATAATTGCATATATTCAAGGCAGATACATATTTGATCTGCAAAGATATCAAGAGTTGAGGAAAGTGGCCTTGAAGCCAAGGTAAGATCAACCACGATCGTACCTAATTACAGAGCAAGCTCAAGCGGCTGATTAGCCTTCCCCTGTTATTGTTAGGTTCTTAAAATGCTTCACAGTTAAAGTACTTCTGAAGCATATATGTTGTTGTAATATCTCTGCCAAAACAAAGCAACTACTAGAACACAACACCATCACTCCACCTCACCAAGCCCCAAGATAATGTTCCACTCCTATTCAGGACATTTTGACATTTCTCTGATGCATTTCCACTTTTGCCTCTCACATCCTGAGTTCATTTCTCCTTTCTTCCAACCCCCACCATTTTCTTCCTCTCATTGGTCCCATTTCCTTATTGTTTCATCATGACCCTTCTCTCTTTCTCCTCCTCTTCCATATCTTTCTCAAACTTTTCTTACTGCTCCCCATCTCCACTTTCCTCATCCTTTAAGGTTTGCACTCCATTTCCTTCTCCTGTCTGACTGATTCCTCTTAACCCCTTTGCCCCCATTTTGCTGATTATCCCTCTCAAATTTCAGTGAACTAGCCCAATTTTTGACCTTTGTGGCCCTTTGAGATGAGGAATGCATGAGCTAGAATTCAGAGCAAATTAATATTTACTCAAGCCTTCATTTCCAAAGTGATCAAGACATTTTTTTTCAGTTCATTAAAACAGAACAGATCTGAAATTGCCACATTATACTGAAAAATCTTATTCTGTCAACCTCCTTGCTATCATTGGAAATTGAATGAAAAATACTGAATGTTACCTATAAATCTTTATTTTCATTCTCTAGATGTTGGTAACACATTAAAAGTAGTGCCCATTTCTGTATGAATAATCGAATAGAATTCTACAAACTTAGAGCGTAATTATGTAAAATAATCTTAACCACATGGGTGAAAGCAGTCCAGTCCATCAGCCTGGCCAAACAATTGGAGTTTGCATATTATTACAATCACACTGCAAGCCCCACACAATCTCCTGAACAATATGGGAGATTCTTCTTCAATTGACCCAAGTAATCAAGACAAGTACAGGAAATCTTTCTGGCCCATTACACACTTTTGTAAATTTTAACTGACTCCAAAAAGGAATTCAGAAAGGTGTCACAGATCATGATGTAACTGTATCTCCTTTTGTGTTTATTATGTCTTTTGTTGCCAGGGTGCAATCATGGTGATTTAATTTATACTATTGTTGGTTTATCTTCCATACCTGTGTGTCTACAGCAAGTAACAATTTCACAGTGACAATAAACAATCAAAAAGTGTTGGCCTTTTCAAAAAAAAACAATTCACCTGACACCTGACATCTACCTTGGATTAGTTTCACATTAACAGGAAAATGTCACATTGTTAATTATGTACCTCAAAGCTGTCAACCAGAACACAATTTGATAAACATCACCTTTGAAATGGCCCTATGTTTGTGGGGGGGGGGGGGGGGCGACAGTGATTCTCTTTTTCTCATTTCCACCTTAATCCATTTCTCCCCCCCCTGCCCCCTCCCCCCCCTGCCCCCTCCCCCTCCTGCCCCCTCCCCCCCTGCCCCCTCCCCCCCTGCCCCTTCCCCCCTTTCCCCCCTCTCCCCCCTCCCCTCCCCCCTCCCCCCTGTAACCAGGCAAGGGACCCGCCAACGCTGCCACAGAGAGTGACAGCACTGCAGTGGCATTGGGGCTGCTGTATTCCTGGTTACATCTGGAAATCACATCATTTTAAAGCAAGTTCTACACGTGCAGCTTCTCTGCCTTTCAAATAATTAATCGCAAATGATCTTATCTTCCCTGAGCAGTTGTCACTCGACAATAATTATTGGCCATTCTGTCACCAGTGGGGAAACTAGGTCGTGAAAATGATGTCACCTGAATGTTTGGGTCGCCAGACCATTCAAATAAAGAGCTCATTTTGATCATGTGATAATCTTTCAATTTGTGTCACTTTTAATTCCACTACTTGATTGTTCGTGACCCAGTGGCAGTTAGTTGCTGGTCAAATATGATCCTTCAAAGAATTTAGGGTATTTGGATGCTCCCAAGCAGCGTGGTCTGGTTTCCAAATGTCATCTTTCGTTTCCTAGATCTACCAGATATGGAAGTTGAGATATCTTAATAAAATGGGTTTGATTGAGAAGGGTACACACAATTTATACTCTGTATGTTTAAGGTATTATTTGAGAAGTATCTGTCTTGTATTTCAGCCCATGTACTGGATCAATGTGATTTTTTAAAATTAAACCTAATAAAGATATTTTTAAAAGGAACAAGCACACTTTGTGTTTTCAGTCTTCACGGGCCATTTAACACCAAGAGTCTAAGCCACAGACACATCCAGCTTCAGGGTGGTTACTTCCACTGAGACTGGTTCATGTCCCCCTGCCAGGTGGGCCTTGGCCTGAATGCGTTAACGACCACACCCTGCAAGGACCCAGAAGAGTGAGCTTGGCGTCATTTAAAAAATAATTAATTAAACCCTCGATCATCCCTCCACGTTCCGGAAACTTGCCGTCCAACTTGCCACCTTGAAAGGCCAGCGGGACCCCGGAACTCCGCCTTGGGTCGACGTCAGCGCGCCCTCCCCCGCCGCTCAATGCTCGCGTCCTCGTCAAACGGCCCTCGCTGCTATGACGTCAAGGAGGGCGCGCACGCGCACGTCCTCTCTTTCCGCCCCGCCCCGCCAGCTCCGGGCCGCGCTCGGCGCAGACGCGGGGACAGCTCGTGCCCCTCAGTCCAACATGGCCGATTTCGATACCATTTACGAGCTGGACGAGGAGGACGAGCGTGTGGTGATGGACGAGCACTTGATCCGATATACACCGGACCCCGTGGTGGTGCGAGGTGCGGGGCACATCACAGTGTAAGTTGGGGTGGTGCATGGGTGTGCTGGAGACCCCCCCCCACCCCCACCCGCACCCCCACCCCCACCCCCACTTCCCCGTCCAGTAGGCTGGGCTGGGACCCGGCCTTTGCTGACAACAGCTGAGGGTGAGGCCCCCCCTGCCCCCTCCCCCCCCTGCCCCCTCCCCCCCCTGCCCCCTCCCCCCCCTGCCCCCTCCCCCCCCTGCCCCCTCCCCCCCCTGCCCCCTCCCCCCCCTGCCCCCTCCCCCCCCTGCCCCCTCCCCCCCCTGCCCCCTCCCCCCCCTGCCCCCTCCCCCCCCTGCCCCCTCCCCCCCCTGCCCCCTCCCCCCCCTGCCCCCTCCCCCCCCTGCCCCCTCCCCCCCCTGCCCCCTCCCCCCCCTGCCCCCTCCCCCCCCTGCCCCCTCCCCCCCCTGCCCCCTCCCCCCCCTGCCCCCTCCCCCCCTGCCCCCTCCCCCCCCTGCCCCCTCCCCCCCCTGCCCCCTCCCCCCCCTGCCCCCTCCCCCCCCTGCCCCCTCCCCCCCCTGCCCCCTCCCCCCCTGCCCCCTCCCCCCCCTGCCCCCTCCCCCCCCTGCCCCCTCCCCCCCCTGCCCCCTCCCCCCCTGCCCCCTCCCCCCCCTGCCCCCTCCCCCCCCTGCCCCCTCCCCCCCCTGCCCCCTCCCCCCCTGCCCCCTCCCCCCCCTGCCCCCTCCCCCCCCTGCCCCCTCCCCCCCTGCCCCCTCCCCCCCTGCCCCCTCCCCCCCTGCCCCCTCCCCCCCCTGCCCCCTCCCCCCCCTGCCCCCTCCCCCCCCTGCCCCCCTCTCCCCCCTTTCCCCCCTCTCCCCCCTCCCCTCCCCCCTCCCCCCTGTAACCAGGCAAGGGACCCACCAACGCTGCCACAGAGAGTGACAGCACTGCAGTGGCATTGGGGCTGCTGTATTCCTGGTTACATCTGGAAATCACATCATTTTAAAGCAAGTTCTACACGTGCAGCTTCTCTGCCTTTCAAATAATTAATCGCAAATGATCTTATCTTCCCCGAGCAGTTGTCACTCGACAATAATTATTGGCCATTCTGTCACCAGTGGGGAAACTAGGTCGTGAAAATGATGTCACCTGAATGTTTGGGTCGCCAGACCATTCAAATAAAGAGCTCATTTTGATCATGTGATAATCTTTCAATTTGTGTCACTTTTAAACCCAAATTACAGCTCGTCTGAAGCCCTGGGATAAAACAACCTCGTTGATTTAATCAGGTGAACCATGTTTCATAGCTTTGAATATCAGTTTCAAATGAACACTGTGAGACATGAAAGCCTGCCGATGCTGTGATTGAGGTAAAATACACACTGTACACTTGAAGATATGAAGAAGGCTCAGGCCTGAATCAAGGGTAGTGTCCCTTTACCCACTATGGCCACTGCGTGACCTGCTTGGCACTTTTGTGTTTTTACTTCAGATAAATACTCTTCCCTTTTTGTTTGAAGTTGCAAGCTTTGCATGATTTTGATTTTGACCAGTAGTCACGCAAACTTACACTGTTGTGGAAAGAGAAATCCTGAAAAAAAAGTTGTAACTACTGTATCTTTTTGCATGTTTCTGTCTATTGGTGTTCCAATGATCCACTTCATAATTACATTTTTAATGAAAATTTGGCTCACTAGGAAAATAATATCGCTTTTCTTTTTTAAAAAGCCAACGATTGTAGCTCATTTCAGTTGCGTATTAATTCAGAAGAATTATTCAGCAGGGTAATTTAAATTACTGTTCTAGCACTTGACTTACTTTGTTTAAAATTATGTATATTAATGCATCACAATGAATTTTGTCACTGATACAAAAGAAGAAATTTAAACAACCCAAGAATTTTAACCATTAAGATTTTAAAATCATTGGGTGGGATTGTGGAATTGCTATAGGAAGAAATGTATGCTTGCAAGTTGTGTCTTTTGTGACCTTGGGATGTCCCAAAGATTTTTGCAGTAAACAGTTGTAGTATAGGAATCAGAGCAGCCAATTTGGGTAGAGCAAGTTCACCAAAATAGAAATATAATTATGACCTGGTGATCTGCTTGTTTGATTTTGTAGGAAAGATAAATATATGCTGAACACTAGGAATAACTTGCCTGCAGTTTTCTAAAATAACACCATTTTATTTTGTTTCCAATGCAGCCTTCATTTAATGTGTCATGAAAAAACTGTCCCTTTCAAATGCTTTTTTTTAAAAAGTGCACTTGTAATATTAATGACAAGATTGCACACCATTGTTCCATATATTATCTGTATTTTCTTTTTGACATGAAGA
Organism: Narcine bancroftii; assembly: GCF_036971445.1. Taxonomy (NCBI): domain Eukaryota; kingdom Metazoa; phylum Chordata; class Chondrichthyes; order Torpediniformes; family Narcinidae; genus Narcine; species Narcine bancroftii. The sequence goes on along the minus strand of NC_091476.1, from coordinate 11,060,747 downwards.
GTTAAGCTAGAATGTGACATTTAAGATGGGTTTGAAAGAATGCAGCATATTTTTGATAATTAATCTTTTTGACCATCAGGGAAATTCTAGAGTGGAAAAATACTGAAGCTTGTCTTGTGTGCAAACAATCTTCCTGCAAATGAGCACCTGTCTTTTGCAATTAATATGTATGAAGTGTACAATCTGATGCAGCATTGAACCATTGATAACACTGATATAATCTGAGCCACAGAGTCCTCATATGTGATCTTTTTTTGGGGGGTGGGGTTATTGATTGATATATGGTTGTAGATGGACTTTCTGCTTCAGACTGAAATGTAACCAAGGAAAGAAAGGCAAACAAACTATGCATGCATTCATTCTTAATATGCAAAATAAGAGTGCTTTAATGAGTCTCTGAGTTTGTTGTTTAGGAGTTTGATGACAGTGGAGTAGCAACTGTTTCTGAACCTGATGGTATGTGTCTTGTGGCATTTGTACCTCTTTCCTGATGGTAGCAGCAAAAGCAGAGCATCTCCCAGGTGGTGTGGATCTTGATGATTGCTGCCGCTCTCTGATAGCAGCATTCTGTGCAGATTTTCTCTATGGTATGGAGAGTTTTGCATGTGGTGTACTCTGGTGTGCCTACTAGTTTTTACAGGGTTTTCTGCTCTGAGGTATTGGAGCTACCATACCAGGCAGGCCATGATGCAGCCATTCAGCACACTTTCCACGACACATCTGTAAAACTTTGCCACGGTTTTTAATGTTGTACTGAACTTCCGCAAACTCCTGAGGAAACTTTCTGCATGATGACATTTGTGTGTTGGGTCCAGGAAAGATCCTCTGAAATGGTGACTCCCAGGAATTTAAATTTGCTCACCCTCTCCACCTCTGATCTCCCAATAATCACTGGATCATGTATATACTCCTTAAAGTCCACAATCAGCTCCTTGGTTTTGGTGACATTGAAGGCAAGGTTGTTGTTGGTGCACCATTCAGCTAAGTTTTCAATCTCCCTCCTATATCCTAACTCATTACCTCTTTCTATACAACCCATTACCTTGGTATTGTCAGCAAATTTGTAGACACCGCTATTGTCATTCTGGGCTACATGTGTCAATTACTAACAGATGGATAGAGCTTAATCAACTGAATTTCTGTCAATGAATGGTGTTTATTTCAGTTTAATAAGGCAATTGAAGAGAGATGTGGGATGAAATTTGTGGTGGTGTTGTTTCTAATAAGTGTATTAATTAATGGAGATTGAGATATTAGAAACAGTCATCTGGTGAAAAAATTAAAAATTAGAATTTTTCATTCTTCCTCCATTTTCAGGTAAATTAATGGAAATCAAGATTCTCTATAGAATCAACTCTTGCAATTGATCTGGGCTAGAGACAATCTGCCTGACTTTCTACACTAGGAGCGATGGAAGAATTTGTGTTATGATGTCCCTGGCTGCCAAATTATTTGGAAATGTTTTTTTTTAAACTGGAAGTGGATATTTTGTGAAAAATTTGGGGTTTTTTTTCCTTTTACAAGTGAACCAAATGTAGGTTAGAATTCCAATAATGGGAATGTGTTTGGTGGTTCCACAGCTCCTGATTTTCATTGATTTGAATTCATAAATTTGCAATCTAGGAGGTATATTGAGATGCTTGCACACCTAATTAAAAAAGACAAATTGTGAAATTTGAGCAAACAAGGTCAGATTACATTGAATAGGAGGAAAAAATTGGTATGCATTGGTGTCAAAATAATAAAGAGTAACATTTAGAATTTCTTTGTAGGATAGATCAAATGTGAAATTAAAGGATTGTTTTTTTTAAACTGTAAGGCGCTCTGAAGTGATCTTGAGTGGAGATGGTAAGCTCTAAACAAAATTCAGTGAGGACCTACAAAGCCAGTGTCCAGCATTAGAACACTGCGTTTGGGTAGCACATATAATGTACTGATTAATACAACATTTACAGTGCCAGAAACCATAAATCTGCCATGTTTTATAAGTAAGGATTTTGAGTTTTCTCGCTGTGTCTCGCTGCGTCTCTCCTTGTGCTCTGGGTTCCTCCCATGTTACAAAGATGTTCAGAGTTCATAGGTTAATTGATCACATTGAGAGTATTTGAATAAGATGGAAGGGCCTGTTGTTGTGCTGTATCTTTTTTATGTTAAAAAAAGTTTGGAGAAATTATAAAGCCTTGCTTTATATTTCAAATCATGCTTTTTAATGATGTGAAGCATCCCAAGATATTTTAAAAAAGGTATATCAAACAAGATTTTATAGTCAGCTGCATAAGAACAAATGGTAAAAAGCTTGGTCAAAGGTTGATTTGAAGGAAGGCATAACATGAAAGGATAACATTTAGTGAGAAAATTGCATTCTCAAAGCCTGGCAAATTGAAGGCATTGTTGCATCTTGTGAACCAAACAATGGCGGGCACATACAAGAATTGTATTTAACCACCTGAGAAATTACCCAAGAGAAGCATGATAGCAAAAAGAGAGGCTCCAGAGATCAGGATAGCCAGAAGATGGTGCAGAAGGCTGAAGACTGTTACAGGACTGCATTGAGTCAGTAATTGGGTCCTGTTCAAGAACTTGATTGAGGATCTGAATGATTAAACCTGGCAATTACAGACTTTATCAAAAGTGCTGTAGATGAGTGTGTCCCCATGAAATTGTTCAAGGTTTTCCCCAACCAGAGGCAAACAATTAAATTTGGAACCAGCTGAGATCCAGATTGTTTGAGTTCAGAGATTCAGAACAATACACAAGGAGCACGTACAACCTATGGAAAACCATCTCCCAGGACAACAAAGAATACCTGATTGCTGTGACAATGATGTAACCTGCTACAAAATCAAATTTGGTGCAGTATGAGACGGCAAAGCTTCACTCCCAGATGATCTTGATGCTTTCTATGTCCAATTTGGCCACCAGAAGGAGGAAGAACTTGTGTGCATCTCCATGTCCCCTGATGATCCTCTGCTGTTAGTATCAGGAGATGATGTGGAGATTGCCTTCAGGAGAGTGAATCCAAGGAAAGCATCCAGTCCGAATGGACTACCTGGATGAATACTGAAAACCTGTGCTAAGCAACTGGCTAATGTTCACAGATATCTTAACATCTCACTTTGACAGGGTGTGGTACCCACCTGGGGTAACCTGCCTAAATGACTACCGACCAGTGACCCTTGCGTCAACAGTGATGAAGTGTTTTAAGAGGCTGGTATTGAACCATATCAGTTCCTGTCTGAGCGGCAACACGGATCCGTCCAATTTGTCCAATGTAGCTATAGGTGTACGCCAACCCCATCTCCCGAGCTCAACACAAAACCCTGGAACACCTGGACAGCAAAGATGCATATATATCAGGATGCTCTTTAAGGACTACACTTTGGCATTCAATGCCATCATCTCAAAATTGATCGGCAAATTGGGACTCAATACCCTACTGTGTAATTGGGACGTAGATTTCCTCATCTCCCAGGCCCCAATCAGTGTGGATTGGCAAGTGCATCTCCTTCACAATCTCTATTAGCATTAGCGCTCCACAAGGTCTGCGTTCATAGCCCCCTGCTTTACTTACCTATGATTCTGTGGCTCATTATGACAACACCACCATCCAAATTTGGTGAAGGTACTACTGTAGCTGGCAGTATAAAAATGGGTGATGAGTCAGCATACAGGAGGGAGATTAGTGTGCCAACAACAACCTCGCACTCATTGTAACCATTACATTGTGATTGTGGATAAGAAGGGAAAACCAGAGGTTGTATCCAGTGATCAGTAGGGATCAGAGATGGAGAAGTTGAGCAAATTTAAACTCCTGGGTCACTATCTCGGAGGACCATTTCTGGATCCAAGATACTAATGTCATCATAAAGAAAGCACATCAGTGCCTCTACTTCTTCAGGAGTTTGCAGAGGTTCGGCATGACATTGGAAACCTTGGCAAAGATCTTCAGATGTGTCGTAGAAAGTGTGCTTTCCAGCTGCGTCGTGGCCTAGTATGGAAGAGCCAAAACCTCTGAGCGGAAATCCTGCAAAAGGTAGTGAACACAGTGCAATACATCAAAGGCAGAGCTGTCCATCGTCAAGAAAATCTCCATGGAATGCTGCCTTCGGAGAACAGCAAGAATCATCAAAGATCCACACTGTCTAGGACATGCTCTGTCTTGTTGCTGTCATCAGAAAAGAGGTATAGGTGCCACAAGACTTGTGCCATCAGATTCAGGAACAGTTGCTACCCCTCCACCATCAGAATCCTACTAAACAACAAACTTGATCAGACACTCATTTAAAGATTCTTACTTTGCACATACTTTTTTTTTTCTTGAGTACATTTACTGATACAGTATATATAAATTTTGCCTGGCCTGCAGAAAAAGAATATCAGGGTTGTATATGATGTCAACTATATACTCTGATAATGAATTTGAACTTGGAAACCATATGGAAAAGTCGATCTGGTATGCTAAAAGATGGGCCTTGCTCTTCACAATAGTTTAAGAAATTATCTTGCTGTAAAATTCATCTTATAAGAAGGGCTTGTATGTCACTGGGCTAAATGGACAAGTCAAATGGACTTTCTTATTTTATCTATTCTTGATTTGAGTGGCAACATTTGGCTCTACAACAAAATAACCGGCAAGTAGATAGGGGAACAAATTTTTTTATATAATTGAGATAATAATGTTATTTTAATGTATGGATTAATTTCTCTGGGCACTGGGCATACTTTTTGACTTGGGGGACTTATGGGGATAAGGCTGGAAAGGTGTAGTGATCTGCCATGATCTGTAAAATGGCGGTGCTGGCTTGACGGGCCGAAGGGCCTACTCCAGCTCCTATTGTCTATTGTCTACTTTCTCAAGACTGAACTGACTATTCACCATGTGTTTCAAGGACTATTATTTTTATTTTGTGTTGCAAAAGTTCTTAGGAATAAAAGAAGAGGGCATAAATTGAGTTATAATGGGATGCTGTCCAATGTCGTTGATGTAATCATGGAAACAGTTTGACTCTTTAACAGGCCTCTAAATCTTACCCTGCACTTTTATTGTAACTCGTAGCCCCTGCCTAGGAAGAGATTGACTTGCCTGGGTAGCACACAACATTCTTTTTTACTGTATCTCAGTATGCATGACAATATTCAATTCAAAATTATGCAATTTGTGGTTGAGGGAAAGGGCAATGGTAGAATTCAAAGCCTAGGATTCCATTTTATAATGAGTAAAGCTTAGAAAAGTGTGTCAGATGGAAGGGAGATTAATAATTATGTTTTGGTAGCCATTTTCTGTCTGAGCTAAAACCAAATCTAATTGTAAAATGCCAGAATTAGTATTGGTGGAATGTGGATTTTAATACCTTCTGAACCTCTTAATGATGCAGTGTCAAATTGTTACTTGGTGAGATGAAAGCTACCGAGCTGAAATTATTTAGGAGTAGTTGTGTACAATAATGGATGCATTTTTATTCAGTAAACTATGAATCATAATGGGATGTTGGTGTAATGGAACAGTTAACATGGGTCTCAGAATAATAATCCATATTTAAACTTCAGATTTTCCTAAATACTATTGTAAGCAGATGGAAGAAAGGATACCATGTGTATACAAAAAGGATCAAAAGTATTGAATTCCACATTTTTCTCCTTTTCGAGTCAAATTGCTTCTATGATTGTCAGTTTTGCTCTTCAGTGATATAAGACACCATCCCATTATAACTCAATTGATGTCTTCTCCTTTATATTGCTCAGGATTCCTAAAATGGCCGTATCCATTTCTTCGATAATATTCTGAAAGAAAACTTCGAGTGATGTAAATACTGAGTATTGCATCAAATCCATTCTCCTGGCAGCATAGTAGTTTTTATTCTACCATCATAGCACTGAATAAATTGAAGTTTCACTGCATGGATTTTTAAAACATTTAGCAGAGAGACTTCTTTAATTTTAAGACCTTTTTTCTTCAGAAGTAAAGGATGTTGTGAATTCATTTTAAGGAAACATTGCATACTTTTAAATGTTTTCTTGCCTTTTCACACAAAAATAAAGAGCATGAAGACACAAGTAATTTCAAATTGGAATAGTTTCTGATCCTATTTGGAACTGTTGAAAGGAACATGTCATAATGAAACAGAAAATGGGAATTTGAAAAAATAACCTTACAATTTCAGGGTTAAACTTTAATATCCTTGACTGGCCTTACCATTTTAGAAGAAGATATTTGAAACATAAAGGGCAAATGAACAATGCCATCCACTGCTTTTAGCTTTTTGCAGAAACTCATGGCATCTGTTAGAAGGGTGCAGGAGCCCAATGAAAGGCAAAAAAATTTCTGCCTGTGACACAAGTCATGGCAGTGTATGTGGGGAATAATTCCTTATTCTTAGATTTGGCATTAGATGTCAGTTTAATGATCTTATCAAATCAGGAAAAGTGGTGAATACAACATGTCAACATAGATCTTAATGTTTACTTCCCATCTGCCTTCTGAAATCACTGTTTCACTTTACATGCAACATTATCTTTCATTTACAACCACCTGTTTCATCTAGACATTTCTTCATCTGTCCAACAACTACTGGAACTGAACCTCATCTTTATGCCACACTGTACCTCACCCTTTTTGTTACCATTGGCAAATATTCTCTAACTTTACATTTAAAGCTTAGAACAAGAGGAGATGAAAGCATTGGGAATTTGCAGTGAACTGCTTAAAGGTAGCTGTCTAATGATCTCCTAACTGCTGCAAAATTGATGATAACTGAATGTTGGAATGTAGAATTTCTGGGAGATTCAAGGCTGCTTCAGGATATGCAATCCTGTCGAATTGCATATTACGTATGAGGGCTTAGAGTCAGCAGTGGAATGAAAATGATCATCTGGATAATAAATAAACATTACCTTGTTTTAATTCAAGTATTTTCTTCCCACAAATCATCTGCCCATTATGTAGAATGAGAGCAATGCCTCTGAGAAGACCACTCACTTTGGAAGTGCACTTTCACACAACTGTTTCCTACCATGCACCAGCTTAGATGCTCCAACTTTGAAGGGTATATTTTTCAAAAATATGTTACTTTTTCACCTGATGTTGTATACATCACAAGTGATTATAAATGTATTTTAATTCTGAAGCACTGTTCCGATGGACACAGTCATGACAATTTAGGGGCATCCATGAAAAGTGATTGCAAAAATAACGTTGAATGTATGGTCAAACACTTGTGTCACATTGTGAAGGATTTGAAGAGATGGTCTTGAGCACAAGTGACTCTTTTGCTGGTCTTTGCTATGATGGAAATTATCTAGAGCATTCTTTGGCTTGGCTTCACGGACGAAGATTTATGGCGGGGGTAAATGTCCACGTCAGCTGCAGGCTCGTTTGTGGCTGACAAGTCCGATGCAGGACAGGCAGACATGGTTGCAGGGGAAAATTGGTTGGTTGGGGTTGGGTGTTGGGTTTTTCCTCCTTTGCCTTTTGTCTGTGAGGTGGGCTCTGCGGTCTTCTTCAAAGGAGGTTGCTGCCCGCCAAACTGTGAGGCGCCAAGATGCACTATTTGAGGCGATATCAGCCCACTGGCGGTGGTCAATGTGGCAGGCACCAAGAGATTTCTTTAGGCAGTCCTTGTACCTTTTCTTTGGTGCACCCCTGTCACGGTGGCCAGTGGAGAGCTCGCCATATAACACGATCTTGGGAAGGCTTTTATTTTCTCACCAAGCAAGTCACTTTGGTCAGTTCCCCCTCATTGTATCTTTTGTTGTACTGACTGGGCCTGAATCTTCAGTTGTGCAGCATCTGGGCCTGCATGAGGCTCAAAATCTTATAGAATGTTAACCAAGGGAATCATAATGAAATATGAACAGTAGGACATTGTGTCTGCTGTGGACAGATAGGTGCTGCAGGAAAAATAATAGTTATGTTTTGTGTTTGCAGAATGGTGTGTATATGTTACACAGCGCTTGCTTTTTTTCTTCATTTAAGTATTATTAGTTGACACATTTTCCCTTTTGTAGATTTTTGGTACCTAAAATGGCCTTTTTTTCAAGACACTGACTGGAATTTGTGACTTTCAAATTGAGTAAGGGAATCTAAGTAAGTCCTGCATATCTCTTGAAGTACCAAAGGAAATGGGAAAGGAGCAAGTGGATTTGATCTCTATAAAAATAGTATAAAATTTCCATACAGCCCAATGAGACTGTGCCACCATTTTCCCATTGATCTGAGCCTTGAATGTTGTCATTGAGTTGGTATTAGTTTCCTCTGAGATACAGGATGTCCTTGATTTTCATACCTCCTGTAAAGTGGTTGATCTTTTGTCCTGGAGATCTCCCCAAATCATTTATGTCAAGTTGTCGGGCCTACGATGCTTCAGTAAACCTGGCAATACTGAAGCCTCCTGGTTGGCAGTGTGTGCCATGTATGCATCAAATTTCTCCTTTTCCTGTGTTTCCTGTTGTCCATCTCAAAAGGACTCAAAAGGAGTTCTGTATGTAGCACACCTTCACCATTTTGGAGACTTTGAAAGATGATTCCAGATTTATCATTATGTACTGCAGGCGCCTTGAGCATTAATAGTTTGTTCAGTAACCCTTCTGTTGTCAGTAATCAACCAGGGAGTGATCATTTATCCTGGAATTCATGACCAACCATTTTATATTGAGTGCATTGGCAAAAAAAAAATGTTCACTTGTCTTGGAATTGTTTTATGTACTGAGACTTTTTGTAAATGTCTTCTCAGCAAGTACCCATCGTGACCTGTGATGAATGATTCGATTGTTGAACCTTCATTTAACCTCCACTGCTCTCATTTTCCTTTCATTAGCAAAATCTTCTAAGTTCTCCACTCCTGAATGAGGTTCTGTATTCCTGAAAATTATCTTAAAATAAAATAATGGCTTTGAAATTGGGAGTGCTATAACTACAGAGGTGGATGCTTGGATCACCTTAATCCGTGAAGGATGAACTTTCTCTTGGAATCCCCATGGAATAAGTTGGAGCTAGAGGCCAAGGGCAGATGAAGCACTCACCAAGTCACATCAAAGACAAAGGACAGAAAATTAAGCATGAACAAGATAAAAGAGATGGTGTTTTTAAAAAAAAAAAAAATCCTGAAAGATTGGTTGTGTATCTTTTGCAATATAAACTACATTGTTTGACCTGCTGGATCTCTCCAGCATTGTGCTTTTACTTAAATAAAAGAGATCTTGTTTACTGCAGATTCTCTTCCAGAAAGCCCACTTTCAATTTCTGCTTGTTTCTCTGATTTCCATTGGTCTCTTGTACCTTATTCATCTTATCTTTAGCAAATGTCTTTGGTTTTAACTTATTCCCTATAGATTCCAACTGAAATTCCACTCTTCACGGATTGGATTCTCCAATTATCTTAGAATGTCCAAACTATCTATCTTTAATTTCCATCCCCGTCAGTGGGATTCCAGCTATCTCTTTCCTCGTTGCTCATTTTAGTATTTTTTTTCACAACTTTATTTATTCGTTCAACAAGGTTATTACATGCAGTAAAAAAAGTACATATTGTGAACAATAAAAAAAATTATGTAAAAAAAAAAGAAGAGAGAAAAAAAAGAACCCCTCCCCCTCTCAGCCAGCCTTCTTTAGGAGAGCCAAAAATTTTTTAAAAACTAAAATATATTTACTAAAATCTAATCAAAGTAAATTTAAATGTAAATATTCTGAGTATAAGGACCACTTATTAAGAAAAAAGAATAATTATCATGTAAAAAATGCTTGATTTTTTTTTGCATTACCAAACAAGTTTTCATCTCATTATGCCATCTATCAATCACATTAGCATTTTTCCATGTACTTGCTATACATTTTTTTGCTACAGATAAAGCTAAATATAATAAAAGCAATCTGAAATTTATCTAATCCCAAATCTTTCAAAGGCTTCAAATTACCCAACAAAAATATTGCCGGGTCTAAAAGTATTTTAATCTTATACAAATGTTCCAAAAACAATTGAATTGCTTTCCAAAAAGATTGTATATGTACACATAACCAAACAGCATGAAAAAAAGTTCCAACCGAATTACCATATCTAAGAGTCTCACTAAAACCATATTTTTTTAACTTTTCAGGTGTTAAATACAATTGATGTAAAAAATTGTAATTAACCATTGCATAACGAACATTTATCAATCTAGTAACACTATCATGATAAATATCTAACCAATCATCCTCAGTAAAAGTAAAGTTGATATCCTTTTCCCATTTAATCTTGGATCTATCCCATCCCTTTTTTCCTGTAATATTTGATACATCAATAAAATATATCCCTTCCTTGGTACAGTCACAAGAAAAGATTCAAATTTAGTCAATTTAGGTAAAATCATATCTCTACCAAATATTTGTTTTACTAAAGATCGAAGTTGATAATAAACAAATAAAAATCTTCCTTCATTTGATTAAAAGATAAAAATCTACCTTCTTTAAAACAATCCCCCAAATTTTTTTATACCTTTAGATTTCCAATGTAATAAACATTGATTATGCATTGAAAAAGGAATAAGTTGATTATTATATACGGTGTTAAAGTCAATAATTTACCCTTATAACCTATCATTCTATTTTCCCTCATCCATAATTTCATTAAATGCATTAGTATGGGCACATTATATTGGTAATAAATTTAAATTCCACCAAAACAAAAATTGATGTATTTCAAATTCAAAAATATTCACCATTTCAATTTTAGCCCAACTAGGGGACCGTTCCAAATCCATTAAAGAACTAATAAATTTAAATTGAGCTGCCTCATAATAATTTTGAAAATGAGGTAAACTTAATCCTCCTAATGAATATTTCCAAGTTAATTTATTCAAAGCTACTCTCGGAAATTTACCTTTCCATAAAAATTCCATTTTATTTAAATCTCGGAAAAAATTCTTATTAAGTAAACACGGAATTGACTGAAACAAATATTGTATACGTGGAAAGATATTCATTTTAATTGTATTCTTCCAATTAAATTTATAGAAAAATCCTTTCACCTAATCAAATCAGCTTTGATCTTTTTCATTAACGGTATATAATTTAATTTATATAAAGTTTGATAATCAACATCCACATTTATACCCAAATATTTAATTCAATCAGTCCACTTCAAATTAATAATATTCTTATAAACTGAATAATCTCCTTCACCTATCGGTAAAATTTCACTTTTTTCCCAATTAACTTTATATCCAGATAAAGATCCATATTGTGTTAAACACTCCTTCAAGTGTAAAAGTGACTGAGCTGGTTTTGTTAAATATACCAATACATCGTCAGCAAATAAATTAATTTTATACTCCTCATCTAAAACACTCATACCTTGTATCTGTGTATTTTGTCTTATCAGCTGTGCTAAAGGTTCAATTACTAACGCAAACAAAGCTGGAGACAAAGGACAACCTTGTCGAGTTGAACGGGTTAATTTAAAAGGTTCCGAAATCTGACCATTTGTCAATACTCATTTTAGTATTCTGAAGGGACTTTGCACACCTGGTTCACTCTTCCTTCTTATGCACTTTCCTATACAACCATGAAAGATGCAACATCTACTACCCCTTTATCACTTCCCTTTATAGGGTAATTCAAACAGTCATACCATCTTTTTTTTTTTTTTAATTTTTTATTTTTCACACCATAAATCACACTTTTTCTCCCTCCCTCCTCCCAAGCCACCCCCCCACCCCCCCCCCCCCTCATCCATTTTAGGTATACAATCTAGGTTGCATTAATTCAGTCAGACAATGTTGTCATTCAACAAAAATACAGCAGAAATTCTACTGAGTCCATTCTTTTCTTTTCTTCTCCTGCCATCAACTTAGGTAATGTTTGTTCCCGGTAGGTTTTCGCTATTGTATTTAATGTAAGGAAGAAACAGTCATACCATCTTAAACAGCAATTCACTTGCTGTTCAGTGTATTGTACTTGATGCTTGAAATAGGGTTTCCTTTTCCACTTGCAGAACTCCACTGCAAGGGAAAGCCTAAGCTTCTAATTGCCTGTTACTTTAATTCTCCACTCTAACTTTTGTCTTTATCCTTTAGTTTCCTTAACTATTTTAATAAAAGCTCTGGGAATAGCAGCCCTCTTCAGCCTGGTATTCATTTTTTCCTTTCTGTAAAAATGCTAGAAATTTGAATATATTTCTTTTAATTCTCAGTCTAACAGCCAGAGTTGAAATAAATAATTAGCTCAACAAATTTTATCTTCATCATATCACAAGCAATACCTCCAATCTCTCCCTTTAACATTTTCTTACTTAAAACACTGTTTCCCCACTCTTTCAGTTCTGTTTCATGAAACATTGACTTTGTTTCACTCCATGAATGCTGCTCAACTTTCTGAATGTGTGCGCACAGAATAGCGAGGGGTTCAGCAACTGAAGGACCCACACAGATTATGGGATGTTGGCAACTTGCAGTTAAAAGGACCCACTCAGGATGCGGGCTGCTGGAGACTGGGTTATGGGAACCAGGCATCAGAACCAGGATTCAAAAGGGTGCTGAGGGCAAGAAGTATCTCGGGCGCTGAAAGCTTCCTGGTCATAGCGGAGATTTGGATCTGGAGCTTGGGTTGCCGATGGTTTGAACTGTGGCTGCAGAGGCTGTGGGAGTGCTGGAGACTAATCCACAGACACTCAATGGCTCTGAAGAGGACTGTCTTTTGCATCCCTTTCTCCTATTGTTAGGGCCACCAGGCAGTGGTCACTCTGACCCTTTGCCTTACATCAGACAAAAGTTGAAATATATCATATATTTATTACATGACAATAAAAGGAACCTTTGTACTCTTGAATTTTTGCAACATTTTATTATTTTTCCTTTCAAAAATAAGTGGTAGGGAGGAGGTTTCATTTTTAACCTCCAACTTTCTCCCGTCCACATGTAGTTGTATAGGTTAAAATAAAACTCACTAATTTTTAAAACTCAGTGGGTCAAAGGCACCTGTGAATAGAAAAAAAAAGATATGTTTAAGCAATAGAAGATGGAAAAATCAATGCCATAGATTTAGTTTTATTTAGACCATAGAACAGTTTAGCATAAGAACAGGTTCTTCGGTCCATGTTTATGGCAACTGAGTCAGGAAGAGGGAGAAAAATGAACAGTGCTGGAACTGAATTACAGTCTGGTGGGAAGAGGTGAGCTCAGAATTAATATGGATGTCTGTAGGCTTGTAATGGATATTGGTCTCTAACTTATCCTGTTGGATGATGCCTGAACAGAGTTTCTATCATTTTCTGTTTTAAGCTCAAATATCCAGTAACTGCAGATTTTATCTTTTGATAATCATACAAGTTTAAAATCTAGACTGTAGCAGATTGAGACCAATCAATCTGAAAAAGTTGGATTTCTTTCTTTTGTGCTACTGAATGACATGTAAATTGTGAATAACTTATTAATGTGTGTCGTTCAGTTAAGCTTGGTGCTTCTTAGAAATGTTCCTTTTTTCCATGAGCAGAAAATTAAAGAAATGGATTGTACAAAATAATATTTCTGTGGGTTAATGAGAGAGATGTTATGCAAGTGGATGTGGTCACAGCACCACTTGAGCCAGAGATTTTATTACATTGCAAAGGGGAAAGTAGTTGGTTTATAGTGACAAGGAGAATGTGGGTGGAAGTTTGGCTCAGTCAAGTTTATTGTCATCTAATTATACAAGTACAACCTGATGAAACTGTGTTCTATAGTCCTCAGTGCAAAACACACAGACATACAACCAGACATAACTCTTGTAGCGACTATTTTCCTTTATAATTGCTTGGAGGATATTAGAACGTTGTTGTTGTCTATTACTCATTCAAACAAATCCATACTAAAGTTGAGTTTTCCAGAGCTTATTAAACATTGTTAATGTTATTATCTGTATCTATATGTTGCTACAAGTCATTAAAATTTTGTTAGACTGTGCTAAAACTTGGTTAAACAGTCAATAAAATTATCGGACAAAATTAATTCCTTCCATTTTGTAGCATGAGGAAACTAAACTAAAACATGCAATTTCTAACAAATTGTAAGAACTTGGCTCACATGTTGCTAGGTGACACTCAAAAGAATAAGTAAACAATCGCTACTCACAGATTGCTTGCAACTTGCAATTCATTTTAACCCACAACTCACATGCAGACAAACAATACATATGCAGGACAAGTATTTCCTCAAACAAATAAATAAATATTGTTTCATGAACATGAGTCTCGGATGGTTAGTGTCAGCAGTTCCTTTGGTTGTTCAACATTCTTACTGCCTGTGGGAAGAAGCTGTTGCTCAGCCTGGTGGTGCTGGCTCTGATACTCCTGTATCTCTTCCCCAGCAACTGAAAGATGGTGTGTGCAGGGTGGAAGAGATCCTCAGTGATTTTGTTCACCCTCCTCAGACAACAATCCAGGTAGATAATATCAATTGGGGAGGGGCAAAGGGAGACTCCAATGATCCTCTCTGCCACACTTGTGGACCCATGGATTGACCTCCGATCCATTTATCTACAGCAACTGTACCACACTGTGATGTAGCTGGCCAGGACGCTCTTGATAGAGCTCCTATAGAAGGTTGACATAATAGTGGCTAGTAGACTTTCCTGCTTCAATCTTCTCGGGAAGTACAGTTGCTGTTGTGCCTTCCTGACAAGTGAAGAGATGTTGAGTGTCCACAATAGGTCACTAATTAAATGAACTCAGAGGAACTTGGTGCTCTCCACCCTCTACTACAGAATTGTTGATGCAGAGGATGGTTGTTGCTGGTCCTCCTGAAGTTCATGATCATCTTCATTTTGTCCACATTGAGACTGAGGTTGTTACTCTCATACCATTTCACAAGATTTCCCACCATTTTCTGTAGTGCGACGTTGTTGGTGATGAGGCCCAACTACTGTTGTGTCATCTGAAAGCTTGATTTGTTAGACTGAAGTAACATGCAATCTCGTACAGTGGCTAAAGGCCAGAGCTTGTGGCAGGAATGAAATTAATGGCTTTTGTCTGGATATGTTAATAAAATAATTCTCTATTCATCCACTGCCATAAATTGTTGATAAGATTGGGGACATGACATGCTTTCAGGTGATATCATTTTGGGTATCCTGGTTACTTTTTGCCCAGCAGGATAGGTATTTGTGCTCCCTTAGACAGTTGATGAGCAAATTTTTAGCCTTCATTCTTCTGATATTTTGTTTAAATCAACAAATAAGGAGATAATTCATTGCAGCATTTTAAGCTTTCTGAAAAGGCCTAAAAATGTAGAAATCTAATAATTCAGGATTGGTAGTATTTCCAGTTAAATTGTTTTCCTTTTAATAATGTTGCAAAAATGGAGTACATATTTCCCCTCTGTCTTGTATTTCATTTGTATTTAAACCGTTCACTTCTTTCTGTAACTAGATATGTTTAAATTGGTCTTTGCTATTAACTGAGCTTTTGTGACGTTTACTAATGCTTTATCTCATTCTGAGATGGAAAGGAATTTTCAGTCGGATTATTTCCTTCTGAGTTTTCTACATCAGGTGCAAAGTTATCAAGCCATTGCATGAGCTATATTTTACTGTATTACATGTAATCATGTTATTTTCTATTTTGTTACATCTGCAAATCTATAAAATTGGGTATTCTCCTATTTGGGAATGGTTTCTGTTCATTTTGGAAAATGGTTCAAATTGAAATGTCAGTTTGAAACTGTCTTTCTATAATGTCATATTTGCTTTCTCGTTTTGATGTCCTAGGAGATCATTTTGATTTAGAACCAACACTAATCTAGAGATACTGCTCTAGATTGAGAAGCTAGTGCATTGAAAATGTATGCAAAAAATATCTGTAATTTTTCAAATTAGGGAGCTTTGGAAAATATTTCATCTGGTTGGATAGGATTTTGTCTCTTATTTAAAGACAAAACTGACTTTTATTTTTTCAGAAAAGGGCTGTAAATGTGCATTTAGCTTCATCCTTAAAAATATGCCACCTTTAAAGGGAAAATAAATGGACATCCAATTTTGATAACAATTCCATATTTTATCTAGCTACCAACTGGTTAGTTTATTTTCCATCTCATTAACTTATCTGATCTTTACCCTGATTTAATTATCAACCATTTTGTTGGAGATTAAAGATAAATTATGTAAAGTTGTCCTGTGAATTGAAATTAATGCTGTTTATTGTCATACATATAAGTATGTATTGTGTAAATATGCATGGAAATTCTTTCTGCAGACGAATGGTATGTTGTTAAAGTTAAACTCCAATAGTATATGTAACTGTATTAAAAGAGATAATAAATGATTACAGTCGTTCCAAAAAATATGGCTCAGTAGTGCAAGAAAACAAGTGGTGTTTCAAAAGTGCAGACTACCAATCATCTTCATATCGATTGCAATAAAGAATTTTTTTTAAAGGATCTCTGTATGTGTGTCTCATATTGTAGAATATATATCCATCTAAAATATAGGTCAGTACTTGGACAATAACCTCCTTAAGCATTTTTATTTGTGTTTTTTTTTAAGGTTTGGCCTCAGCAACAAATTTGATCCAGAATTTCCTTCAGTACTTACAGGGAAGGTGAGTTGTAAATGAAACTGGTTATTTTCCTTCTTTTATTATCTTAATTTCTTTTCTCTCCTACCCTTTTCACTATGAATTATCCAAAATTTGTTTGGAAATTTTTTTGAATGCATTTCATGACTAAACCTTAACATAAATTGAGGAGGTCTTTTTCTAACCTATTTTATCTCCTGCTACTGAACTGATGAAAGGGAATGTTTTCCATATTCTTGGATCGTACAAACCACTTTCCATGTTTAATCCCTGATTTTTGTTGAATTTGCTTCATCAGATGTGGTTGTAAATCTAGACTATAATCTGCTTTTTGCAATCCTCAATTGTGAAAGACCATACCAAACCTGCTTTTTTAGGGATGTTCATTGATCAGAAAGCTTCAGTTGACTGACTCCTGAATATTTAGGCAAAATCCAATGTTTGATGATTTTGGAAAGATGTTGGCCTTTTGTCTAAAATGATCTCGATCAACAATATTTATCCTTTGTATTTTTTAATAACTTCCTGTTATGGGTGTGATACAGTTACAATAGACTGAATCATACTTTAACCTGTATTAAAAATGAAAATGCCAAAGTATTCTGCATTCTATACACAGTAGTTCCATTATTAATTTATTTTCTTCTAAGCCATAAGGTTGTAGTTCAAGTCGATAGATGTATGTGCACAAATCCTTACTAAAACTGCAGTGTGGTGCTGAGGTTCTGTTATGCTGACTGAAATGCCATTTTAAATTGGGATATTTACCAGTTTTGCCCTGTGGTGGAGATCTATCAATTTGATCAAAGGGGTCCGTTGATTCTTTCACAGAGAATCAAAATTGCCACAAAAATAATTGAGACAGTTACTTAACTCTTCCATAGATACAGGTACTGTAGTAGTTTTAAATGAATGATCAAAACATGAAAATAAATAATGTTGAATGTCCTGTTCTTAGTTCTTTGTTCTCCAATCTTTATTTCATTCATTTAGATGTCATTTAATGATTAAATGTAGCCGAAATGTTAATTGATAAATTAACAAGTTAAATTCGGCTGAGAATTCTTGCTTGTTTTCCTAAAATTCCCTTTCCCTACTACCTACACCCCCCCTCCCCCTCCCCAATTCCTTTCCTAAGGCATTAAACCTTAGCTTGGACACAGTTCTGCAACTGCTTCATTATTACCTTGAAATCTTCCAAAGAGGTATAACAACAGTTTAACCAGGTTTGTTGAATATTTCCTGCAGGGACTTGTGGATAGTTATCTAGGTTTCATCGCTGAAGGAAGGAGCAACTGAGCAAATGCCAGATTAAAAATGGGAATCAAATGGGGAAAACTTTGTGGCTTAAATGCTTGCAGTATTAACCAGCCATGGAAGAAAAATGCAGTTGGATATGGAGGGTTAGGGAGAGAAGCAGTCCAGAAATTTGCAAAATGATTAATATTCTCCTCTTTTATGAAAATTATATTCAAGATTTTATGAAGTCTCTTGGCACAAATGTTTTAAAAACAGCTTTATAAAATTGTTCACTCTAGAATAGAGCTTAAAATGCATTTATACAAAACAATTATAAAAATATACTCTGCTTTTACAATTTCACAAGAGGGAGGGAGAAAAATGGAATGGGGGGGTTTATGGGAGATTAGAGGGGGGTTACTGTCGACAGGAGGAAAAGGCATTTTCAATGTTAATGGATGCCTAATTTATTTGGTTCAATTTGGGAATGCATATTATAAAACCCTTTTCATCTTCATTATTTCATGGAAATTAACGGTTTAAAATATTTTTAATTCATGTAATATGAATAGAATTCTTTAAATTGTTTACTTTAGAGAAACAGCTTGTTGAATTTGAATGTTTTGAATCTCGGTGGATAATAATATTGTCTAAAGAACTTTATTGGAGTAAAAGCCAATTATACCAATTTTCAGAAATAAGGTTTAATAAATTTGCAAGTTGATCTTTTATCAGTTGCTACAGACGTGCAAAGTTTGTATGAAAGAAATAGACATTTTAGTGATTTAAAAAAAAACACATGACTCACTATTAATCTTGGCACTCTGTATTTTTGAAAAAAGGTGTCCTTTTCTAGATTTTAATTTTAATGGATTGTATCTAACAATACAATAATTCTGTTCTTCACCTCTATTTTCCTTTTGACTTCTCCCACCTCAACAGAAGAACAAAGCATTGAGTTATTATGCCACATATGTTGTTAAAATACAGCTCTCAGGGAATACTCTAGATGACTAGACCCTAATAGATAGAGAAAGAAAAGGACCTTCCTCCTCCAAATTTGCAACAAAGAGCCTCTGAAGAGGTGGTTGAGCACTGCAGAGAAGTGCAAGCAATAAACAAGTGAGTTGCATTGTGCCTGAATCTGACCGTTGATAGATTACAGGGCTTTATTATGATTGAAGAGGTATGTATGGTTAGCCTGCTGGGCCTTTGCCAGCCTTTTCACTATTTGTGAAGTGTTTTTTGCATCCTGTCGTAAAATGTTACAACCGTGTTTTATTAGCAGGTCCAATATAAAGCTTGGAGGAAATAAGGCTCATTTTGCAGTGTGGGAAGTGCATCTTCCTGACCAGTAGCTGAGTGGTCATTTGCATTTTTCTTGTGGCCAGAATACACGACTTAGTTTGCAATAAATGTGTTGCTCAATAATTCGAAGGTTTTTGACATTTGATTGTTTACAAATGTTTCACTTTTGAGCTGTTAATGTCTTGTTCAAGTGGCATTTTAAAAAAACCAGCATTTCAACCTGCATTTCAAAGCCAGAATTGAAAATAAGTGATGAATGATTTAAGAAAATTGTAAGAACTCCGACTGCTCAGCATTTTTGTATCGATTTCACTGAATGCTTCCAATAAATTGGACAAATGTTGCAACATGAACTGGGCCTATATGAAGCCCCTGGCCTTATCCTAAGAACCTGCATGGAGTGGGTAGAGTATAGAGAGAATCTTAAACTTTTAATGCACATGTTTAACTTCTTTCTCCTAAAGTTTGAAGTTCCTACCTGCTTTAAAATCACCACTACCATCCCCATGCCAAAGAAAAACAAAATAATCTACATTAATGACAACCAGCCAGTAGCTCTGACACCATCATCATGAGGTACTTTGAGTGACTGGATACAGCTCATATTAACTCCTACCTCTTGGGCATCCTTGATCTGTTGCAATTTAACTACTGTCGCAATTTAACTACTGTCGCAATAGGTCCATGGCAGATGCCATCTCCTTGGCCATGCAATACCCAGACAACTAGGTCAAACTCTTATTTATCAACTGTAAAACAATAGTCTGCAGACACTGTGGTTGAAGTAAAAACCTCCTGCCTTTGGGATCCTGTTCCTACAACCCTACCCCACCTCACCCCCCCCAAACCATCATTTTGTTTGGATGCCTGTGACATTTTTCCATACCTTGATGAAAGAGCTCAAGCCTGAAATGTAGGTTCTGTATCTTTACCTCTGCTATTATAAAGTACACTGTTTGACCAGCTGAGTTTCTCCAGTATTATGTTGTTATTTATAAACTTTACCTTTGCTTTCAAAAGTGACAAACAAATTCATCCGCAATCAGTGAAATTACCAACTCCCTCATTTCAACCCCTGAACATTTTGAAGAATGGAAGGAAACCAACGCAGACGTGGAGAGAATGTAACTCATTCCTTAGAGTGCTAGATTCAAATGCAGGTCACTGGCACTATAATAGCATTGTTACTGACTGTTATGCTAACTGCCGCCCCAATCCTCAACAGTGGTGTCTTGTAAGACTGTGTACTCAGCTCCTTGCTACATGCCTTAACACCCTCATGACTGTGACCAAATGCTGCTCTAACTCCACCTAAGAATTTACAGATAACACCATTGTTGTCAGCCGATATCAAACTGTAACAAGACATTATACAAAGAGGTGGAGAGTAAGGTCTACAACCTCTCCCTCATTGTCAACAAAAAGAAAAGCTGTTCATCAGCTTCAGGAATCTGGATGAAACATACACCCTGGTCTATAATAATTGTGCTGAGCAGAAATAGTAGAAAGCTTTGTTTTTGGGTGTAAATGTTGCCAGCAATCTGTCCTGGTCTAACCATGTTGATGTCACAGCCAAGAAGGTACACAGATGTGTTTGCTTCCTTAAAGCCTAAAGAAATTCCAGCCTTTGCCCTACGTCTTACTAATTTTTATAGAGGCACTATGGAAACTAGACTCCTTGGATGCATAACAACTATGGTATGAAAACTGCTCTACCCAAGACTGCAAAAAATTTACAGTAAATTGGAAATGCAGCTCAACCCATTAGACAGACAAACCTCCCTTCCATTGACTCTTGCTAACTTGGGAAAACAGCAAAACCACCAATCTCAATCATGCTCTCATCTCTTTCCTCTCACACCTCTTCTATTGAGCAGAAGATGCATGAATTTGAAAATGTACACTACAAGATTCAAGGACAGTTTCTTCTCTTATCAGACTATTGAATGGACCTTCATTAGTAAAATGATGGGTCCTTTGTACTATTGTAACAATCTACTCCATGCTTTTTTTTATTTTGCACTTTATTGGATGTGAAAATAGGTTGACTTGCCTGGATAACATACAAAATAGCTTCACTGACTATCAGTACATGAGACAATAAACAATTCAGCAAATTACTTTTATATTAGGGATGTTACAGTATTTTTTTATAGATAATTACAAACAATCACACTGGTATATAACAAGCCCATTCAAATGTTGACAGGATTTCAGGGTCTGAGTTCCAGGAAAAGGTTGTGCAGACTGGGGCTTTTTTCTCTGGAGCTTAGAAGATTGAGAGGGGACTTGATCGAGGTGTTTAAGATTTTAAAAGGGACAGACAGAGTCAATGTGGATAGGCTTTTTCAATTAAGAAAGGGGGAGATTCAAACTAGAGGACATGGTTTAAGATTGAAGGGGGAAAATTATAAGGGGAACATGAGGGGAAATTTCTTTACGCAGAGGGTGGTGGGGATGTGGAATGAGCTTCCAGCAGACGTGGTCGAGGCGGGATCATTGGTTACATTTAAGGAAAGACTGGATCGTTACATGGATAGGAGGGGACTAGAGGGGTATGGACCCGGTGCTGGTCAGTGGGACTAGGAGGGTGGGGATTTGCTACGGCATGGACTAGTAGGGCCGAACTGGCCTGTTCTGTGCTGTAAGTGGTTATATGGTTATAAAACTAAGTGGAGTTCAGTGTCATCCATCAGCGATGCTTTTTTTAATTGTTTGCCTAATGAAATGAATTCTGGTAATTTTGCTACAAATCTCCATTACAATTTATCCTTTCTGTTTTAGGTTGCTCCAGAAGAGTATAAAACCAGCATTGGTCGGGTAAATGGATGCCTAAAGAAAAATCTTCCCATCAATGTGAAGTGGCTTCTTTGTGGTTGTTTATGTTGCTGCTGTACCTTGGGCTGCAGTCTCTGGCCTGTCATCTGTCTTAACAAAAGAGTAAGTACATTCTAATTCTCTATAAATTTGGTCTGTTATCAAATTTGTTAATGCTAACAAGTTGATCACTAACAGAGCTATTTAAAGAGGACTTTTTTTTAATCCCCTTCACAAGAACAAACAAGTATTTGCGTGTTTGTGTGTATGTGTGCGGGCGCACTGGTCATCTTGCCTGAGAAGTAATGTCCACATGTAATCATTTGTAAGTATTGATCATGAAGCATTACATCTGGGTCTACTTCTACATTAATTTTCGGTGCTAGATAAAGAGTACACACTCAGTACACACATGCATTCTGTCCAGTTTTCTGCTATATTTGCAAAATACATTTTGCTACTGTATTTGTGTCATACAAATTTATCTAGAATGTTGATTTTTTTTTGTATCTGGGAGCAAAAAAATGAGATATTAGAGATTGAGAACCAAGATGATTAATTTTAGCATGCTCTATCACGATGATGGGTTTTTCATTGATAAAGGAGCTGCATTCAGCCAGTCAAGCAGGTGGTATAACATGTTTCATTGAGGATGGAGAAACGTTTGGGAATGTCAGAACACTAGTCACTTGCCACAGGATATCCAGACATGGATCTCCTATTTTACAGCATTTTTGTTCTTCCAGTTGAATTTAATGGACAATGATGACCCAACTCCACTCAAGATTTGTGTTGAGAGATGGTAATGCCATTGAATATCATGGATATTGGCTATTCTCTCTTAGTGAAACAAGTTTGCCATTTCACCAACCCTCTTTTCATTCCTCACTTTCCAGAAAACCCTAATTCTCCGGAATGAATCTACAGTTCAACATTTTTGTTACCTTGATTTCTGGCTGAATTACTGAACAATATTACACATTCAAACACAGCATATTTGCATACCAGGGCCATTTACCAAATCTCTGATTTGTTTACTAATGCATACTTGGAAAAAAACTGGGCCTGTTTTGGTTTGACCTTAGGAGCTGAGAGGGGATCTTATTGAGGTCTGCAAAAAAAAATCACGAGGGGCATAAATAAAGTGAATAGTGACTAAGATGAGAAGGCATAAATGTAATGTGAGGGGGTGGGATGTAGAAAGGATGTGAGGGGACAGTTCTTCACTCAGAGGGTGGAATGAGCTGGGTGATGTGTTAACTTCCTGTAAGAAATACTTGGATAGTTACATAATGGGAAGGGATTAGAGGGGTAAGGAGCTAATGCAGGCAAATGGGACCAAAGCAGGAGGGTGTGTAATTTGATATGGACAACCTGAGCCTGTTTCTGTGCTGAATAACTGAAGATCAGCTTTGAACTAATTAAAATTGCTTGGATAAAGTTTTCTGTCATACAACCCTTTGATATTTGTCGTGCGCGTCGAAAGAACCAAAGATTTGTTGATCCAAACCAAGGCTTTTATTAACTAAAAGACTGGAACATATCACAAGTAGGTTGACCAGTCCAGAATGACCTGGTCTGGTTAGGAGCAACCCTTTAAGACCTGCCAGTAGGTGTGGCTACACTTTCAGCCATTCACAGTCATCCTACACTACCATCTGTACATATACACATTGGTGATAGAATCTGTACTATCACAATATTCAAAAGATGTGATTAGACCCTGATCAACTTGACTCACGTTTCAAATATTGAAGACAAAATTCAGCACTACCCAACCCAACGCGCCCAACCCAACGCGCCCAACCCAACGCGCCCAACCCAACGCGCCCAACCCAACGCGCCCAACCCAACGCGCCCAACCCAACGCGCCCAACCCAACGCGCCCAACCCAACGCGCCCAACCCAACGCGCCCAACCCAACGCGCCCAACCCAACGCGCCCAACCCAACGCGCCCAACCCAACGCGCCCAACCCAACGCGCCCAACCCAACGCGCCCAACCCAACGCGCCCAACCCAACGCGCCCAACCCAACGCGCCCAACCCAACGCGCCCAACCCAACGCGCCCAACCCAACGCGCCCAACCCAACGCGCCCAACCCAACGCGCCCAACCCAACGCGCCCAACCCAACGCGCCCAACCCAACGCGCCCAACCCAACGCGCCCAACCCAACGCGCCCAACCCAACGCGCCCAACCCAACGCGCCCAACCCAACGCGCCCAACCCAACGCGCCCAACCCAACGCGCCCAACCCAACGCGCCCAACCCAACGCGCCCAACCCAACGCGCCCAACCCAACGCGCCCAACCCAACGCGCCCAACCCAACGCGCCCAACCCAACGCGCCCAACCCAACGCGCCCAACCCAACGCGCCCAACCCAACGCGCCCAACCCAACGCGCCCAACCCAACGCGCCCAACCCAACGCGCCCAACCCAACGCGCCCAACCCAACGCGCCCAACCCAACGCGCCCAACCCAACGCGCCCAACCCAACGCGCCCAACCCAACGCGCCCAACCCAACGCGCCCAACCCAACGCGCCCAACCCAACGCGCCCAACCCAACGCGCCCAACCCAACGCGCCCAACCCAACGCGCCCAACCCAACGCGCCCAACCCAACGCGCCCAACCCAACGCGCCCAACCCAACGCGCCCAACCCAACGCGCCCAACCCAACGCGCCCAACCCAACGCGCCCAACCCAACGCGCCCAACCCAACGCGCCCAACCCAACGCGCCCAACCCAACGCGCCCAACCCAACGCGCCCAACCCAACGCGCCCAACCCAACGCGCCCAACCCAACGCGCCCAACCCAACGCGCCCAACCCAACGCGCCCAACCCAACGCGCCCAACCCAACGCGCCCAACCCAACGCGCCCAACCCAACGCGCCCAACCCAACGCGCCCAACCCAACGCGCCCAACCCAACGCGCCCAACCCAACGCGCCCAACCCAACGCGCCCAACCCAACGCGCCCAACCCAACGCGCCCAACCCAACGCGCCCAACCCAACGCGCCCAACCCAACGCGCCCAACCCAACGCGCCCAACCCAACGCGCCCAACCCAACGCGCCCAACCCAACGCGCCCAACCCAACGCGCCCAACCCAACGCGCCCAACCCAACGCGCCCAACCCAACGCGCCCAACCCAACGCGCCCAACCCAACGCGCCCAACCCAACGCGCCCAACCCAACGCGCCCAACCCAACGCGCCCAACCCAACGCGCCCAACCCAACGCGCCCAACCCAACGCGCCCAACCCAACGCGCCCAACCCAACGCGCCCAACCCAACGCGCCCAACCCAACGCGCCCAACCCAACGCGCCCAACCCAACGCGCCCAACCCAACGCGCCCAACCCAACGCGCCCAACCCAACGCGCCCAACCCAACGCGCCCAACCCAACGCGCCCAACCCAACGCGCCCAACCCAACGCGCCCAACCCAACGCGCCCAACCCAACGCGCCCAACCCAACGCGCCCAACCCAACGCGCCCAACCCAACGCGCCCAACCCAACGCGCCCAACCCAACGCGCCCAACCCAACGCGCCCAACCCAACGCGCCCAACCCAACGCGCCCAACCCAACGCGCCCAACCCAACGCGCCCAACCCAACGCGCCCAACCCAACGCGCCCAACCCAACGCGCCCAACCCAACGCGCCCAACCCAACGCGCCCAACCCAACGCGCCCAACCCAACGCGCCCAACCCAACGCGCCCAACCCAACGCGCCCAACCCAACGCGCCCAACCCAACGCGCCCAACCCAACGCGCCCAACCCAACGCGCCCAACCCAACGCGCCCAACCCAACGCGCCCAACCCAACGCGCCCAACCCAACGCGCCCAACCCAACGCGCCCAACCCAACGCGCCCAACCCAACGCGCCCAACCCAACGCGCCCAACCCAACGCGCCCAACCCAACGCGCCCAACCCAACGCGCCCAACCCAACGCGCCCAACCCAACGCGCCCAACCCAACGCGCCCAACCCAACGCGCCCAACCCAACGCGCCCAACCCAACGCGCCCAACCCAACGCGCCCAACCCAACGCGCCCAACCCAACGCGCCCAACCCAACGCGCCCAACCCAACGCGCCCAACCCAACGCGCCCAACCCAACGCGCCCAACCCAACGCGCCCAACCCAACGCGCCCAACCCAACGCGCCCAACCCAACGCGCCCAACCCAACGCGCCCAACCCAACGCGCCCAACCCAACGCGCCCAACCCAACGCGCCCAACCCAACGCGCCCAACCCAACGCGCCCAACCCAACGCGCCCAACCCAACGCGCCCAACCCAACGCGCCCAACCCAACGCGCCCAACCCAACGCGCCCAACCCAACGCGCCCAACCCAACGCGCCCAACCCAACGCGCCCAACCCAACGCGCCCAACCCAACGCGCCCAACCCAACGCGCCCAACCCAACGCGCCCAACCCAACGCGCCCAACCCAACGCGCCCAACCCAACGCGCCCAACCCAACGCGCCCAACCCAACGCGCCCAACCCAACGCGCCCAACCCAACGCGCCCAACCCAACGCGCCCAACCCAACGCGCCCAACCCAACGCGCCCAACCCAACGCGCCCAACCCAACGCGCCCAACCCAACGCGCCCAACCCAACGCGCCCAACCCAACGCGCCCAACCCAACGCGCCCAACCCAACGCGCCCAACCCAACGCGCCCAACCCAACGCGCCCAACCCAACGCGCCCAACCCAACGCGCCCAACCCAACGCGCCCAACCCAACGCGCCCAACCCAACGCGCCCAACCCAACGCGCCCAACCCAACGCGCCCAACCCAACGCGCCCAACCCAACGCGCCCAACCCAACGCGCCCAACCCAACGCGCCCAACCCAACGCGCCCAACCCAACGCGCCCAACCCAACGCGCCCAACCCAACGCGCCCAACCCAACGCGCCCAACCCAACGCGCCCAACCCAACGCGCCCAACCCAACGCGCCCAACCCAACGCGCCCAACCCAACGCGCCCAACCCAACGCGCCCAACCCAACGCGCCCAACCCAACGCGCCCAACCCAACGCGCCCAACCCAACGCGCCCAACCCAACGCGCCCAACCCAACGCGCCCAACCCAACGCGCCCAACCCAACGCGCCCAACCCAACGCGCCCAACCCAACGCGCCCAACCCAACGCGCCCAACCCCCAGTCTACCAACCCAACTTGTTGGTGCCTGTAGAAAAAAAAGATTATAAGAGTATCGTGATCTCAAATCCAGCCTCCAGCTTGTGATCTATTAGGCAGGCATAATTGCTGACCCCCACCCACCCTCCATATTTTTCAGACACTAGTTTGATAAAGCAAGCATTCTATTTGAAGCTCCAACATGATGTGATTTCCAGGAGGAACGTAGATATGTTAAAAGTAACTCCTGAGGGACTGTTGAAGGAGTAGATATTGACCACAAATGGCATGCAGATAGAACAATGTTGCTCTAATGAACCTCATTTATATGTCTGTTGTTAGGTGAGTGTATTGTTTCAACATCACTGCCAAAGTTAATGAAGGAAGCTGCTGCAAAACATTAAATGTACTATTTTTATAACGTCCTTTCTAAAGAGAGAATGAGGAAGTAATATTTGAGTATTTCACTAAAGTCTGTTCTTAAAATGTGTTTGCAACTGATCTATGCATGTTTTCTGCCTGAAAGATGAACACAGTTCTGTAGATTGATGCAGCTGTCTAGAAATTAATGCTGGTGTACTTGTTCAATCCACACTTAGGCAAACCTTTGAACAAAGTGGATTTACATTTGATATTTGTGACATTTAACATATTGCAATGATCAGACATAGCCAGAAAGTTTTTCATTGATGTAAATTATTTTCAAGGTGTCCCAACTTTGTAGTTACTGTAATGTAGGAAATCTGGCAGCCAGTTTTCTCACAACAAACTTCAGTAATGATCTTTAATTTGTTTGAGAAATCAATATCATCTTGAGTTCTTTGACTGTTCTCTGATCTTATTAAGTCATCTCTGAAATCCTCTTGCAATTGTCAATAACAATAAATAAGTTGTGGATTAAATCCCTTACTCAAAATACTTCCTTCAGTGAAATGTTCATATGAATTTTGTGTTCATGTTTCTGGAGTGGAACTTGAATTCATAATCTTCTGGCTTGTTGAATTTCTGGAATGATATAAATTGAACTAAGCAGCATCTAGCTCCTTAGTTGTGTGGTGGTGAAATTTTTAAAAAAATTGGATAATCAAATTACACAGCCAGAATGTTTAATATTTAGGTAGATCATACGCACAAATGACAATTTAAGTACGAGATAGTGAAGCTGTCAATTACAAGAGCCACATTTTGCATCCTCCATTTCTCTCAACAATCACATTCTGCTGCATAAGAAAGGACTAGTCTCTTCTAGCACTTACTGATCACATTGTAAAATGCAAAATCTAATGTTTAATGCCAATTTTTAAAAAATAAAGTGGAATGGTTTTGAGATGTTTTGACTAGCAGAGCAGATATAATGGGATTTCAATAACATATTCCGAAATCAGATGGCCTTGTTTCTGAGAGCATAAAACAGAATTAAGGGCTTTATTTTCCCATGAATTCTGCATTTTTCCAAATAGTTGAAGTATTCCTCTACATGTACCTTGATCATTTGATTTCCAGGAATGCTTTCTATTTTGTCCTCAAAATGATCCCTACAAACACAGTCGGTTATAAAACAGGAATCACTTCTAGGCCTATTTATGAATAAAATGAACCACAAAGTGTTTGCTTGTGCATTTTCTCATTACTTCTCCTTGGATAAATTAAAAGTTGAGGGTAAAACAAAAATCAGAATCAAAGCATTCAAATCTCAAATCAAATAATTTTTTTAAAGTTCTAGAGCTCGAGGTAGCTGGGAAAGAGTTAAAGAAAATGAAGCTGGTAGTATAACTCGTATTATCTGAAATTTAAGCGACTGGCAAAAAAAATCAAGGAAAAAAAATAAATATTAAATTAAATAAGAATAAATAAAAATTTTAAATTAAATGTTCTCTGAAGTAACGCAAACCTTTGAAAATGGGAGCAAATATTCAGCTAGTGGAGTGCCTTGGTCGTTCATTGCTCATAGCTCTTTGAAGAAAGTTTGAATAAAGTTGGGTTTGAGTAAAATTATATTTGCCCATGATGAAAAGTTGTTTAATGCTGCTCACTGTTGGGGTGATTCCCTTAAAGTGTCTCCTTATCCCTGTTTAGTAAGAGTCTTTATTGGCATATTATTAAGTATATTAGTAAGACTTTATCTGAAAACTTGGGGAAGGGGGTTAATTATGACAGCAGTACTTAACACTGTTACAACACCAGTGACTGGGATTCGAATTTAAATTTTGTAAGTTGCAGGAATTACCTGATTAAAGTGAACTTTACATAATTAAGGACTAAAATAGTTTTTTTTAAATTTCAAATTAAGGCATTGAGTCTCAAGCAACTGGCAAACTTGGTATCTACCAATCCCCGTGGGTGCATCCAGCATTCAACGTCACCACAAGTTAACTTGCAAAGCAGGTAGTCCAACTACCCAGTGCACTCCCTGCATTTCTACCCTCCTCCCCTGCATCATCTGTTCTTAAACACCTATTGTATGTTTGGAATTTTATGAATGTTGACTAATGCGCTAATTCATGTTTGTGTCATGCTCAGTTTTGTCTGAATATGGTTGTTAGACAATTTGAAGACCTAGATATTTGCAGACTCCACCCTGTTATAGATGTTTGTTCTTTCCACCACTCCCTCTCTGCAACTTAAAACATGATTTTCCAGCTTCATTCTTATGAAAAGTTAACTGTCTTTTTCTCGCTCTCCAGATGCTGTTTGACCAGAATATTTCCAGCATTTTTTGTTTCTATTTCAGAGCTTTGTGATGCTCTACACTTTTAGTATATTCTGTAATAACTTGTAACCCTTGAAGTTATTTTTGCCACAAATGCTCTTCTTTTTATTTTGAAGTAATGTTGTCAGCAGTTGTCATCTGCAGCTTTATGCCACTGTACCAGATACAAGAAATGGATGTAAGGAAGAAATTGTATTTGCATTCTATTACAACCCTCGTATTTTTTCCTTTCCCCTCACCAAAAAAAAAGCATAAAATGTTTGCAACTCATTCGTATAATTTCTAGCTAAGAGTGATTTCTGGAGCCAACGCCACTCAATTAAAAAAAAAAAATGTGTGTTTCTCTGCTCGCGCTGCCCAATTCTGTAATGGGCAAGTTTTGTAATTCTATAGCAATGTCACTTTTTGCATAACTAATCTTCTCTTTTACTACAGGACAACCATTTTATATAAATGGTTTGTGTTTAAGCATTTAGACAATAGAGAATCTTCTATTTAATATTTTCCAGACTAGAAAATCAATACAAAAGCTGTTAGAATGGGAGAACAACAGATTGTATCACAAGGTGAGGAATTAATGATTATATACATATCATAATTCTGTCCTAAACTTGATAAAATATTTGCATAGGTCTAGTGATAAAGATGATCAACATAGGTTTATGACAAAAGAAATTCCACATGGTGGCGCTATATTTTGCTTGCTCACTTCAGCACCTTGAATCGAGGGGAAGTATTTAATTTAAAGATCTTCTTTGTATTTTCTCTACATTCAAGCTATTATATTTGAATTTGGTCAACTATCTAATCTGATTCTAAATCATTGTCTTGTTGATGTTTATTTAAAGGAAAGCTAAATTAAAATTTTAACTTTTGGATTTTTTACCAAGTTGGAAAATCTTGGTGAACTAATCCTGAAACTGAATCTATCCAATGTGGTCTAACTTTCAGGATTTATCACTGTATTGTCCCGAGCTCAATTCTCAAGTTGCTTCTAAAATTATTAAAACTAACATTCCACAGCAATCTTGTTCAGTTCACCTTCGTTGCTTCTCCATGACGGTGCATATTATCTAAAGGCTCCTTTCACTTGCAGCTAATCATCCAAAACAACATTTTGTGAGTGGGGAGAGGCTTCCTTGATGATTTCTTCTGCATGCCTAGAATCAGCTTCCATATGTATACTGATTACAAACAGATCTACTCTATTATCACTGGTTGATCATGCCATAATCACTTTCATGGTGTTGGACTATCTTAATTTAAAATGTTCTCTGTATATTTAATTTCAATCCCTGATCTTGTTTTGAATTCAAGGAGAACCATGTTTATTTTGTCAACCTTGCTAAATTTTTCATCAATCCTGAAACTCTGGGCTGCTATGAATTCCCCTTGTTATTTCTCATCTGTTTCATGTCTTCTTTGGCTTGGCTTCGCGGACGAAGATTTATGGAGGGGGTAAAAAGTCCACGTCAGCTGCAGGCTCGTTTGTGGCTGACAAGTCCGATGCGGGACAGGCAGACACGATTGCAGCGGTTGCAGGGGAAAATTGGTGGGTTGGGGTTGGGTGTTGGGTTTTTCCTCCTTTGCCTTTTGTCAGTGAGGTAGGCTCTGCAGTCTTCTTCAAAGGAGGTTGCTGCCCGCCAAACTGTGAGGCGCCAAGATGCACGGTTTGAGGCGATATCAGCCCACTGGCGGTGGTCAATGTGGCAGGCACCAAGAGATTTCTTTAGGCAGTCCTTGTACCTTTTCTTTGGTGCACCTCTGTCACGGTGGCCAGTGGAGAGCTCGCCATATAACACGATCTTGGGAAGGCGATGGTCCTCCATTCTGGAGACGTGACCCATCCAGCGCAGCTGGATCTTCAGCAGCGTGGACTCGATGCTGTCGACCTCTGCCATCTCGAGTACTTCGACGTTAGGGATGTAAGCGCTCCAATGGATGTTGAGGATGGAGCGGAGACAACGCTGGTGGAAGCGTTCTAGGAGCCGTAGGTGGTGCCGGTAGAGGACCCATGATTCGGAGCCGAACAGGAGTGTGGGTATGACAACGGCTCTGTATACGCTTATCTTTGTGAGGTTTTTCAGTTGGTTGTTTTTCCAGACATACATGTTTCATGTATGGCAGAGCTATCAGACTTTGACTAAATCGTTCTCTTGAATTTTGTTCCTAATTCCAATGATCTCTTGCATTCTCAATAATCTTTTGTCCATCTTTTCATTATTGCCTTTTGGTCTCCCAACATATGATTTAGTAAATGTCTGTCATTAATTCTGTATAGACTATTTTTCAGGATATCTTGAACTTGTTGCATCTTCATTGATGAAGAACAACTTGTATTTGTTAAATTTACAGAGAAGGAGAAAGAATGATTCTCGCCCATTTCAGTGATACCAATACAAAGATCCTCCAATATTCTGAATAGATGGTTTAATAATTTACTGGAATTTTTGTTGATTTATGTAGTGTGATTACTTCTGAAGTTTAGCTCAGCTAATTTTTTCTTGTTTATCAAGTAAATCTGTTTTTCTTGTTTTGGAATTAGCTTGGGTTGCACTGGAAGTTAAGTAAAAGGAAATGCGAGTCCAGTAACATGATGGAATATGTAAGTACAACTGCTTTCTTCTCATGGTTTTTTTGTGTTTTATCCTGACAGTCTCTTCAAAGGAGATGTGTTGATAATGATTTTAAGGGCAGTTCTGAATCTTTGCCTTTGCTACATAAAGGACACTGTTTGACATGCTGAGTTTCTCCAGTATTTTGTGTTTTTCCTAAGGGCTTTGGCATTAGGCACTTTTACACAGCCACTGAACAGCAGAAAATTTCAGGAAAATTTCTGCTGCGATGGCAGGGTAAAAATGTCTGGATGGAATTTTTATGCAAATTCCATCCCGTAATTTTTCCACTCATAAACCTACACGTTTTTACGGAGCGGCTGCAGTGTAAATTGACCACAGCCACGCAGTAAGAAACTGGCCTAATGAACACGACGTTCCCCCTCCGACAAATTCAACAAGACAGGAAGGCTGTGTGAAAGTGTCCCTGTTTTAAATGACCACATTGGGACACACCGGAGGTAAGTATGCTAATTTTTTTATTTGGAATAATTCCAAAGTTTCTGTGGGGGGTTGGGGGGGAGGGAGGTGGGGGAAGGCCAATTGTCTTGTATGAGCTAGCATTCTCCAGCTTCAAGATTCTGGAGGATGTCACATTCATGTTTCATCTTGTTCAAACCTTAATGAAGAACTTTTAACAGGATTTACTCAATAGCATAGAAAATTTATTTTGTGAAATGATAAAGCAACTTTTAATCTTTTGTTCCCATCCCTTGTCAGAAGTTTCCTCCTGATAACTTCATCACAATAGACAGTCTTTGACCAAACTGATTTTACTCAGTGATCTATTTGATGCAACCAAGACTTTGGGCCCTAGTAATAATTTGGTCGAAGCACTGAAAAAGTAGTGCATCAGTATTAGCTGCATCTCTGATCTCTTCCAATAATACTACAACATAGTCATCAACTTGACCTCTGTGGGGAAGTGGGTAGATCCTGGGCATAGAAAGATAGGCAGTGCCCTATCTTATTATTGTCCTATTGGCCTCCTCTCAAATCACCAGAAAATAATTGATAGCTGTATCAAAATGCATCTACTCACCAAAACTTGTGTTTTTTTCTCCAATAACACTAGAGCTCATTAGAGCTTTGCTCAGACGTGAACAAAATTAAACGTTAATTACTGATGTTAGGTCAGATGTGATTCCTTTGATAACTATTTTCCAGGTGTGACTTTAATGAAAATGTAATGGTTTAAAGAAAAGAATATTTTTGTTGTTGCCCAGTTGTACCAGGACATAATCAGGGAAGTTTCTCATGGCAGGAAAGTTCCTTAGCTGGTTACCTTCAAATTATCTTTTTCTCCAACATGACTTCTAAAGATGTTTACTATTTGCAAAGTATACCATTCCATATGTACAATAACTCCATGGAAATAAAGCAGCAAGGACAGGGCAGCATTCAAGTTGAGTTGGAGTGTTGATTGACACTTTTTGTTCTGGGAGTACCAGGCATTGACCATAATTCGGAAGCAATTCTCCTTGACAATCAGTAGCCCCTTTTACACTTGCATCCCACTAAATTGGCTCTTCAGTGTCCCAGGATAGGAATGGTGTTTTTTGCTGTTCACACTTGACCACTCTTAACTGGGATACTGAACATGTTCACACTTAAAAGGAGCCAACCCCAGGGTTAGGACTGTTCTTCCTTCTATCAGTGACATCAAGACTCATCAAGCAATGGTGGACCTGCCCTAAATCCTGATCAATGTATTCAAACAAAATTAATCATACCTAATTATAACATAATTAAGCTTGTTGTGCCAACCTATATAAACCTTTATAAGAGACCATGGGAAAATGCTAACTATAAATAGCAATAGTGGACAATTTTTAAAGAGCGTGGGAATGTTCACTGAGCTCTCCGTGAACATTTCAATAAAATTTCCTTTTCAATAATAAATAAAAGACAGTTTAAAAATGTAAATAAACATTCTTCATAATAATCTTCTTTGGCTGCCTTATTCTTTTCAAACTCCTCACAAGTAGTCTTACTAGGACCGGTCGTGGTTGCTAATCGCTAGTTCTTCTGAGTCCGAAGGTCCAGTGAGCCTTTTGAATATGTAATTTTTCTCTGAATTTGTCTTCTCTCAGAACTCGCAGGATCCATGTTTCAAAGAAGTTCACCGGATCTCTTCCCTTGATCCCTTTTCTCGGTCCAATAATTCCAACATTCTCCATGTGGTCAATCTTGTCCAGCAGACCTTGTTTGTCTGATTCCTATTTCTTTGCATAGCTTTTCTTTGCATAGCTTTTAGCCTATCCTATCATTTGTCTTCAACGATTTATTTAATTTGTCATCCTTTCAAACTTGTCTCTCATGTCTTTCGACACCTACAGATTGGTTACTCCAGTTCTTGTCCTGACTCCCCAGCTCTGCCAGGATCTGCTGGTCCTGAGGCCATTCTTGCACTGTTCCCTTTCAGGCTCTTGCTCCATGTTCCTGGTTAAGTAGAAACTTCCTTGGCTTTTGTTTTCTGCTGCCTTGGTCTCTTGGTACTTACTTTATCCACTTTTGGTGGGGGAAAAAAAATTCTTAATTTTGAGATTTTAATCGTCTTAACTCTTCACGAAGAGCTCAACCAAAACATATCTAAGTCCTTTGCATGGCCACACCCCTTCTTTGACTGGAAGCTTCAGGTCACCTAAGTGGATACAACAGTAATTCATGAGCTATGTTTATTTGGTGAGGGGTTTTCCCAACTCGAAGCACAGCACCACCCTCTCTACCAACCCCTATCGACAAGGTAAAAGTAGTGACCAGAATAAAATACAGAACGTTTGGTTGCAGTTATGAAACTGGAGGTTTGATACTCTGCAGAATAAGGCACACCATCCAACATACTGACAATTCATTCCTTCTAACATGGTTGAAATGAATAAAATGTGCAAATGCACTGAGGCAAGAGGTTGTACATGGCGGCAACAACACCTACAAACATAATTAACCCCTTATAACTCAAAAGGGCTGGAGAAACTCAGCAAGTCATGCAGCATCCATGGAAAATTTCAGGCACGACCATTGTTCAGGCCTGAAATCACACCTGAAGAATGGTTTGGGCCCAAAATGCCGACTACTTTTCATGGATGCTGCATGACCTGCTGAGCTTCGCCATCATTTTGTATGCAACACTAGGCCGCAGCATCTGCATCCCCACCTTGCACGCTAGCCTAACATGGATTTGCTTCGTCAAAATCCTGAAACTTCCAACATCATTGTAGATCAACTTTCACAACAAGAAATGCGCAGGTCATTCAGTAAAATCTTCTCAATGTCTCTGGGATTGGAACTTATTAGCTGTTACAGCTGTCTAACCAATTATAGACCTTGAATTAAAGTGAGGAAAGGAGACACAAGTGAGTAAGGTCATTGCCACCACACATCTGATTCTTAACAGATAGTTCAAGAATAACTTTTGTCGAAATCTGAATCCTGAAGCTCACCTGCTTAGTTTAGAACATGTGAAACATAACAATGTTTGTAGATAATGCGTATAAAATGTGTGGGTATATAAAAATTCATATTTTACTTTAAGCTTCTTCCCCTCTACCATCTGAATGGACAGCGAACCACAGACATTAACTCACTTTTTCTTCTTTTACACAAATTTATTTTTTATATGTAATTTATATCAATATTTGCACACTAATGTTCTCTGAACATTTTAGATCTTTGTTTTGCTGTCTTCAAAATGTTTAAATGTTCAACACTAATTGCTGTTTCAGGTCAAACTATTTTTCTCTTAATCTTTATAGGTAATACTAATAGAATTCTTACCAAAATTTCCTATATTTCGACCGGACTAAGGGGGTAAAAAAGGCCAACCATCAAGAAAAAGCATATCATTCCTACCCTGAGTGCCTTGTAGATACTTGAACAGATGACTGCCAATACACCTGTTGTAAAAGTAATCTACTGTCGTGAGTGTAGATACCTGTCTAATGTATTTTTCCTTCACAAGCATATTTTGCACATATTATTTTTTCTTTGAAGTGTTGCTCTCCCTCACTTGATTAAGCCTGAGGTGTATCACTTTGAAAGAAATTCCGTCTTGTACATAATGCTTAAGTTCATATTGTACAGTGTGGTATGTTAATGTTTACAAAATGTTGCTCTTTTACTACACCCCAGGAATAGTAAAATATAGAAGGACTTTTTTTTAATTAAATGTGACAATGTTTGCGTAGATTTCAATCTGTATTCATAATAAGATAAGCAATGCAATTGGAAGAGAAAGTGCCTTGGTGTTGATGGAGGAAAAATATCTCCCAATGAAGTTGGGAAAAAAAAATCTAATATATTCTGCATTTGAAAATGACCAAGTGGAGTTGAGGAAATGTGTGCTAAATTGACATGAAGCATCAGCCACTACTTGTGCTTGACATCTGAAATTCAGATCAGACAGAGCTACAATTTTGAAGGGAAGTACAGATAGTCACATCCAAAAACTAATTTCTCCCTCAATATTTCTGACAGTAATTGATTTTCTCCAGCATTTCGGTCATTAAATGTAAATTTTAATGTGCTAGTCATTTAAACTAATGTTGAATATTATCTAATTTTGAGATGAAGGAACAATCGGTTGAAAGATTTAAGCATATAGCAAAAGAAGTTTGTTTTCCTATGGTTCCAGTAATCAGATTATCCACATGATGAGGCCTCTATCACACCCACCTAACCCTTGCAGACAAAGACCTGCTTTATTAGTCCTTGCTTCATTTTGTTAGTCCTTCCTTAAATTTACAAATTCTTGGCTTCATTGGTTTGACTCCTGTCAAGTAGTACTCAAGTAATGGAAGTTATTATTGTAGGAAAAAAAAAATCATTATTTGCTTCAGCAAAAAAAATGTACAAGTTTCTCTTACTCCAAAGCATGCTCAAGTGGAATTGGAATATTTGTCTCCAAAGAAACTGGAGACTAGGTTAGTGAAGTTTTGTGTTGTTGAACTTTTTATTCTGAATGTTAATTTCAATTGCAAATTTTGCATGTAAATGCATCACTAGACCTAATTTAGAGAGAAGAGTTGTTCCTCCGAACTTTAAAAATGATCGTTTAATCTCTTGTTTTTTCCATATTGTTTGAGATGCTAGATAACTAGCATCTTGAACTCAATCTGTACTCCTATTGCATTCCGTTCAACTGTTTTATGATCATAGAAGATAGCCATTTTTGTGCTGGGGATTAGGAAATAAAATCAGTATAGTTACCATAATTATCCTGCCACAGTACCCAGTTACACCCTGTTTAATGTGTTTGGTTCCACACTGCCTCGTACCTTATTCTAAGAATTTCATTATTTAAATAAAGATGGTTCCATGTTAGTGCACTCAACCTTGCACTTCCCCCTTCTATCTTACTCAAGATCCACAAACAAGCCTTTCCTGGTAGGCCTACTATTTCTTCCTGCTTTTAATCCTCTGAACTTATTCATCATACCTTGTTCAGTCCCTTCCCATATACATTCAGGACACCTTGCAAGCCAACCACCATTACGACAGCTTACGATTCCCTGGCCTCCAATTGCCTCATCTTCATTATGGATGGTCATCATATCAAGCCCTCTATTCCTGCAACATGAGTCCAACTAGTTCTCATCTTCCTGGTAGAACTTGTTCTTGCCCTGAACAACCTCTCTTTTTATTCCTCACTTCCTACAAGCCAAAGGTGTAGCCAGAGACGATTGTATAGGTCCAAGCTATGCCCATCTTTTCATTGGCTTTATGGAAAGACCTTGTTCCAAATATTTGGTATCATTCCCCAACTTTCT
This sequence comes from Narcine bancroftii, assembly GCF_036971445.1. Classification (NCBI taxonomy): domain Eukaryota; kingdom Metazoa; phylum Chordata; class Chondrichthyes; order Torpediniformes; family Narcinidae; genus Narcine; species Narcine bancroftii. The sequence goes on along the minus strand of NC_091476.1, from coordinate 11,022,625 downwards.
CCGTTATATCAATAGCAGTGTTGGTACTGCTTTCTGAACATGTGGAACTTGTCAATTTTATCTCTTTCTTTGCTATTATTCCACCCTCAAATTCACGGACTATTTTTGACATTTCTTACCCTGTTTTGGATCTCTCTCTGAATCTATCTCAGAAGCAAACTATCCTGACATTTACAAGAAGCTCACTCACTCCTTAATAACCTAGGCTACATCTCTTCCTATTCTGTCTTTTGTGAGGATGCCATCCCTTTCTCCCAGTTTCTGTTTCAGCTCCATCTACTCAAGATGTGACCTTCCTTTTCAGGTCATTTGAAATGTCCTCTTCTTTCAGGAAACCTGGCTTTTCTTTTACCAGAGTTGATGGAGTACTCTTGCATTTCTTACATTTCTTAGACTTTTGCTCTCAATCTCTTCCCCAAGCAAAAGGCAGAATTTGTTTCCCTGTCCTCTCCTTTCACTCTATTAACTTCCACATCCAGCACATAATTTCTACCAAATGCAATAGGATCCCATCGCTAGCCACATCCTTCCCACCCTACACTTTTCTGCCTTCAGAAACTGCTCCCTCCTCATTCTCTTGTGCACCTATTTCTGACCCCTGGAACTTTCCTCTGCAACCACAGGAGATGCAGCACTTTCAGGGATGTGAACCACCATTTCAGATGAGATCAAGATTCATGTGCACTTCCTCCAATCTTTTCTATTTTGTTCTGTGCTCGTGTACATCAGCAAGATCAAGATTTGCAGAGCAGAGTTCACATCTTCTGTCCTGAGTTCTGTTTGCATGGCATTTCAATTACCCTTCCCATTCTGAACTGCATGTTCTCTGCTGCCAAATGAGGCCCAACCCAAACTGGAGGATCAACATGTTGTCTATGGGTAGTCTACAAACCAATTGAATATCATTTTAATTTTACAATTTCAAATAACCCTCCTATGCTTTTTTTTTACTTCCTCCCTTTCCTTGGGGAGGGACATAATGAGATGGTGGATAAAAATAGGAGGGCCAGAAGTCGATCAGAAGAGATGAAAGAGGAGAACACAGGAGGTAGAAGTAACTGCTCTTTATAGTGGCCATTTTCGCTCTCCATGCACCGTCCTGATACTGAACTTCACTCGTAAACAATTCCTTTCCTGAATTTCTCCATAGATTTGTCCTTTTTGCTTAATAATGTCTAATCAAATCAGTTTTTATCTGGTTCATTATTGAGGACTCCTTTTTATTTATTCCCCTCTGCCTCAATCTATCACTCTCCCTTCCACCATGAGCCCATATATTCCTTTATTTCTAGAACTTTTATGAATTTGTCAAAGGTAAGTTTGAACTAGTTTTTCAAATAAGTAACATTGATTGAGATATGGTGGAAGTGCCAAAATAAGTATATAGTTGCACCTGTGGAGGTAATTCCTCAAACTACTAAAATTGATGAGAATTTTGTCTTTAAACATAAATAACAAATCCAAATAATAATATATATCAAAACTGCAATTGAATAAATATCTCCAATGACCTGACGTGGAACTACAGAAGGTACTGAGAATGCAGCTCAGAGTATAACAAAATCTCTCCCTCTCGCTCCCCTCCATGGACTACATCTCAGAGGATAGCTACCTAGGAAAAACATCCTGAAAAAACCCACTAAACACCAGGCCACTCCCTTCTCCCCTTAAGAGTTTGAAAACACACATTAATAGGCTTAAGGACAGTTTTTTTTTTTTCCTGCATTGTTATGGGCCTCCTGAATAAACCCATAACAGTGCTTGCTTGGTGCAAATTTATCTTCCTTTTCATTGTAATTCTACATTTTATAAATTGTGCTCTATCCACAGCTGTGCGCGATGTTAGAGATAACCTGTTGGTCAGTTTGCAGAAGAACCCTTCTTGGTTTATTGTGCCAAATGAACTTATTTCACAGTAGCTTCTAATTATTAGAATGGGTTTCCATAAACACAAAGCATATCGATTACCATACAGAAAATGAACCAAACCTGCCATATACTTCCTTAATCTTGGGTGGGTTTATTAAAAAAATATATATACATACACTCAACTCACTAACATTGTAATAGGAAAGAGGTAGTAATGAGGTCAAATTTAATTTGAATCAGATTTTTAAAACTTGTGTGCTTAGAAAGCTGTTTCCTGCATACTCGCTTTGTGTTGCCTATTTATTGTACATTTTGCCAAATGTTTTCAACATAAAGGGATAGAAAACATATATTAACTTTAAATTTAAAAAAAAAGTTTAGTCATACAGCATGGTAACAGGCCATTTCACCCCTCGAGTCCATGCTGCCCAATTTACACCCAATTAACCTACACCCCTGGTATGTTTCGAACAGTGGGAGGATACTGGAGCCCCCGGGGAAAACCCACGCAGACACAGAGAACGTATAAACTCCTTACAGCGCGGGATTAAAACCCCCGTCCAGTCCCAATCACTGGCACTGTAAAGGTGTTGCACTAACCGCTACGCCAACCATGCTGCCCCATTTGAAATATTCAGGAGATAGCTATGTCAACCCTGATATTCCTGCACAATATCTTTTAAAATCTTTTAGATTTTGACCTTTTAAAAGAAAAGCAATGTTCAGTTTCAAATATTTTTAAATCACAAGTTTCAAGTTCTATTTTAATTTGAACGTGCTATAAATGGATGTCAACTGTGGAAACAATTTAAAAAAATTGTAGTTTTACGTGATGAACGTAAAATTGATGCAAATTGTTGGAGTCCACTTGTCTATAAAAGCAGTTTAATTTTTTTTCCAGCAATCAAGATTACAATGCAGATAGATGATGGATTCAACGTTTGTAGGTCAAAATGAAAGCTATTATTTGCATTTTTAATGGGAAATGCAGAACACACATTGTTAATTTTCATCGTTTCATAACATTATTTGACAGATTAAGCATCAAGTGAAGCATATTAGTTTTTAACTGATGTCAGCAGAAGGATATTGAAAGATATTAGAATAAAGAGTCAACTTTGCAAAAGTTCATCATGGTTCTGTACTGTTGGCTTGTGAATTATTAACCACGAGGAGGAAAAAAGTACTTAAACATTAGTCTTTGCACTGTATTTCAAGTTCTTTATTTAAAATACATGCTAAAGTGTTGAATGTACAGTAAAGCAATGGATAAGTATCTGATTAAACATCTATTGTTTTGTGAAAAAGCATTGGCCAAAACAGTAAAATGCTATACTTGTGAATTGTACAAGGCATTAAAAAAATTTTAACAGGCCTTTGGTTCTACCATTTATTTATAATTGTTTTGAATCTTATGTAATATTTCAACTGTTAACTATTTGTCTATTTCTGAAATGTATTATTTTCAGCTGATGGTTTTTCCACTTACCAAGCCATTTATCAATATGTGTAAATAAAGTGAATTTAATTATAGTATGATTTTTAGACTTTCTTCTGTTCACCTACTATTAAGTCTTCATGTGTAATTATTACAAAAATACTATCAACCCACCATTTCAATTTTGCATGGGTTAATGTGGGGGTTTAGGATTCTGGGCAGGTGGTAATGTTAAGTATTTTCATATAGTCATTACGACCATCTAATTCCTATACAGTATAGCACTTTCAGTCTCTGGAGATGATAGAGCTAACCACACACTAATGTGAAATCATCATTCTTCCCAAATTACTTTTTTTTCCTCCAAAGTATTGCCTTGCATCATATTTTTAAAAAATGTTAAAAGTGACTTGCATAGAATTGGTTATCTTGATCAGAATTAAATGCAGTGGCTGGATATCCTTTCCTCAGATCCTAACCCTATGTTAGAAAAGCATGATTTTATACATTGTGCTATAAAAATCTGGTAACTGGTTAAGCTATGCCCCAGACATAGCCAGATGTCAAAAATATTGTCTGCGAATGTCAAATACTAAAGAAACCTAAACTGCTAAAATTTAAATTATTGATTTTAAAATGTTTAAACTCTCTATAAAATTAATATTTGCTTTCTTCCCATATGAGCATTTCTCTCTGAATTAAATGGTGATGCTGCCTGCACCAAATCCAGCTTTGGCTGAGCTTGTTAGAGCGTGTACACACTGCTAAATATATTTTAATTCCGAGATGCACCAAAGAAACAGCTCCTCCTGTGTGAGAAGCCAAATGTTGTGGACAAATGACGCGGGTAGGAAGAATGATGAGGTCCTGCAAAGAAAGTTCAGGGTGTTGGGTGTGATGTTGAAGGACAGGACCTTCAGAGTCGTGATTTCAGGATTTCTACCTGTACCACATGCTAGTGAGCTTAGACGTAGGAGGATAATGCACGTAGCTAAAGAGATGATGTCGGAGGGAAGACTTAAGATGTCTGGATCATTCGCCTCTCTTCCATGGAATGTGGGACCTGAACGGGAGAGGAACTAATATCCTTGCAGGAAGGTTTGCTAGTGCTGCTCTAGGTGGGTTTACACTAGATTTGCAAAGGGATGGAAACCAGAGAAGATAGTAGAGGAGGAAAAGTATGATTTTGAAACTGCATATAAATACAGAAATCAAAAGGTTGTGGAGTAAATAATGTTCTCAGGAGCATCTATTTCAATAAAGGAGTATTGTAGGAAAGGGAGATGAGCTTAGAGCACAAGGAATTATGACGTTGAGGCCATTAGTGAAACTTGGTGGCAGGACTGGCAGCTCAATGTTCCAGAGTTCAGTTGTTTCAGAGTGGGAGAGATAAAGGGGGAGGAGTAGCATTGCTCACCTGGGAAAAGATCACAGCTGTGCTTAGACAGGGCGGACCAGAGGATTCATCTACTGAATCTATATGGGTGAAGCTGAGGAATGGGAAAGGTATATCCACATTAATGGGGTTATGAGAGATTTGAAGGAGCAAATCTGCAGGGAGATAGCAGACATCTGCAGGAAACAGAAAGTTATCATATTAGGTAATTTCTAACTTTACACGTATGAATTGGGGCACCCATACTGTAAAAGGGCTGGATGGCTTAAAGTGTTTCAAATATGTTCAGAAAGGTTTTCTAAATTAATATATTGAGGTCCCAACTAGAGAGAGTGAAATATTGGATCTTCAGTGAGGAATTAGGCAGGACAGGTAACAGAAGTATGTGTAGGGGAACACTTTGGGTCCAAGATGGTTTCAAGATGGTTATGGAGAAGGATAGGCCTGATCCTTGGGTTCAGATTCTAAATGGGAGAAAAGCCAATTTTGAGGAAAAGAGAAGGGATCTAGAAAGCATGGATTGGAATAGGTTGTGTTTTGGCAAAGATTAAAAGCAAAGTTAACATGCATCAGGAATCTTGGTTTTCGAGGGATATTGGTGATCTGGTTAAGAAGACGAGAGGTGTATAGCAGATATAAGCAACAAGGAACAAATTAGGTCCTTGAGTATAAAAAATGCAGGAAAATCCTTGAGGTAAATCCAGAGAGCTTTGGGGGAAAAAAAACCATGAGATTACTTTGGCAGATAAGGTGAAGAAAAATCCTAAACGCTTATACTGGTCTGAGAAGATTTGGAATCACTGAAGACTCTCATAAACTTCTTGTGTACCGTGGAGAGCATTCTGGTATGGAGGTGCCAACTCTCTGGACAAGAATAAACACCAGGGGTTGTTAACTCGACCTGTGACATCACAGAAACCAGACTTCACTCCATCGAGGACATATTACATTAACAGGTCGGTTTGTTTTAGGATAAGGGGGGGGGGGAAATCTTTTTAATTCAGAGAAAGAAAATATTTTGCATATATGAACCAACAATATTCACAGCAGATAAAGTAAGCAAATTAGGCCAGCAATGACTCTGTCTCCAGCCTGCCATTTTTGAATGCCATCCATTGGTTCCAGTCCTTTAACCTTGCTCAATTGAAGATCACGTTAAACAAGAAGACCTCCCCAATACTTTGAGATCATTGGTTACTCCGGTTAATTGTTGGATGATCTCTCCCAACTCGTGTTACAAAACGACGTGGTTTTGTTGTTTTTGGAACCTGAGACTTGCCTAGTGTCAGCCATCCACCAAGAGAACTCTTGCAGAAGACGGAGTTGCAATGCAAGTGGAGGGAAGAACGCAGGATTGGCTCCTGTCTGCAATCCCTCCCTCTCCAGTGGCAAGAGGAGCAGGAGGACTTGGACAGCCTTCCTGGTCATGATCTGAAAGGCGCCCTGAACAAACTTTAAAAGGGTCGCTGCATTGCTGGACCTGATGGGTCTGCAGGGTTATTAACGTGGAGATGAGCCGACGGCCAACCCTTCTTTTGAGCACTTTGCCTCCGAGCCCCTTAAACGGTCATGCGGGTGGCTGAGCGAGGTCGGTGCGGTCCCTGCAGCGGATGGGCACTATGACCCAGGAGAGGCGCACGTCGGCGCGGACCCGGGCGAGGGAGGATGCGGCCGGCGGGAAGGGCGGTCTGAGCGGCCCAGCGCCTCGTTCAAGGGGTCTTAGTTCCTTTCAAGACCTCCCGCGTGTGAGCGCCCCCCCCCCACTCCCTCCTCTCCACCCCCCACCCCCCCCCCCCGGCCATGGCCACCGACATGGAGGCGCTGAGCTCGGCCGCGGAGGCGACGGCAGCGCCGGGCAGCGGGAGCGGCCTGGACGACGAGGAGGAGAGCTGGCTGTACGGAGGTGAGCGTCCACGGGGAGGGGGGGGGGGGTTCGGGGGAGGGGGGGGGGGGTTCGGGGGAGGGGGGGGGTCGGGGGAGGGGGGGGGTCGGGGGAGGGGGGGGTCGGGGGAGGGGGGGGTCGGGGGAGGGGGGGGTCGGGGGAGGGGGGGGTCGGGGGAGGGGGGGGGTCGGGGGAGGGGGGGGTCGGGGGAGGGGGGGGTCGGGGGAGGGGGGGGTCGGGGGAGGGGGGGGTCGGGGGAGGGGGGGGTTGGGGGAGGGGGGGGTCGGGGGAGGGGGGGGGTCGGGGGAGGGGGGGGTCGGGGGAGGGGGGGGGTCGGGGAGAGGGGGGCGTGGAGGGGCTGGGGAGGGGGGAGGGAGGGGCTGGGGAGGAGTGAGGGGGGTAGGGAGGATATGTGGGGGTGAGGGTGGGGAGGTGAGTGAGGAAGGTGGGGGTGTGGGGAAGGTGGAGGGGGTGAGTGGGGAAGGTGGAGGGGGTGAGTGGGGAAGGTGGAGGGGGTGAGTGGGGAAGGTGGAGGGGGTGAGGGTGGGGGGTGAGTGGGGAAGGTGGAGGGGGTGAGGGTGGGGGGTGAGTGGGGAAGGTGGAGGGGGTGAGGGTGGGGGGTGAGTGGGGAAGGTGGAGGGGGTGAGGGTGGGGGGTGAGTGGGGAAGGTGGAGGGGGTGAGGGTGGGGGTGAGTGGGGGTGGGGAGGAGTAGGGGGTTGGGGGTGGTGGGGGGTGGAGAGGGATGGGGAGGAGTAGGGGGTGAGGGTGGAGGGGGTGAGGGTGGAGGGGGTGAGGGTGGAGGGGGTGAGGGTGGAGGGGGTGAGGGTGGAGGGGGTGAGGGTGGGGGGGGTGAGGGGGTGAGGGTGGGGGGGTGAGGGTGGGGGGCGTGGAGGGGTGGTGGGGAGGAGTAGGGGGATTGGGGAGGGTGGAGGAGGGTGGAGGAGGGTGGAGGGGGTGGGGAGGAGTAGGGGGTGAGGGTGGGGAGTTGAGGGGGGAGGGGAACCCTTTTTTATGCGGGAGTTCGTGAGTGTGACGAACTGGGGCGCGGGTAAACAGGTCCCTTAAAGGGACGATGCCCTTTTGTGTCGGCCGAACCGAAAATGCGGCGCTCCGTCTGCGTCCAGGTAAGACGGTGACGTGCAGTTGCAACGTCCGCCAAGCTGGTGCAGACTCTGCCGGCAGTGGAGGAGGGGCTGGGGCTGTTCGAGGTTTGCATCTGCTGCAATGAGCGGGCGGACGCTGTGATGGGAGGTGAATGCGCCGGAGAAACTGGGCAGGACCCCCAGGAGGCAAAGCAACGCGAGCCCGAGTCGTGTGTCCCCCCACCCCCCCGACAAGAGAACAGGTGAAGGACGGCACGTCCCTGATGAATGGGAGGATCTGGCCAGAGGGACCAGGAATCACTCCAGCTGTCCCTCCTAATTGTGCGTGGGGAAACTTGCAGCCCTCCCGAGGGAGCATCCAGGCCCCTCGTCTGAAAGATGATAGCTCAGCCAAACTATAATTGCAATAGGAATATCCCCCGCCCCTGACCAGTTGAGTCCATACCAGATCTCAAAGAGAGCAATGGTCCCAGAGCCTGGAAACTTTTTCTGGAACCTTTTTGCACCCACAAATTGAATTTGGTCTGGGAAATGCACTTCAGGTTATAGTAATTTGCCAGAAACCAGAAAATCCTACTTTTTCTTTGTTACCAATCGCCTTCATTTTATGTGTTCTAGTTCTTGATAGTCACCTCTTTCTCCTGCCCCTATCCCACCCCAAAGAATTGCTCTCGACACCCTTCATAATTTTAAGATTTATTCCTGTATCACAAGAAGAACAATACTGATGCAGCATCTATGCATAACTAATACCCCTTATTCATCAAATCATTTTAGTTTGGCACACTCTCTAAAGACTTCATGTCTTTCTTAGTGTGCCACTCAGAATCTATTTGCAGTAAAACCAGTACAGTACATTTCAATTTATCTGAAAACCGCTTATCAGAACTTCTCAGTTATCCGAAATATTTTTCGGTAGCAACATGACGTTCCAAGTTTGGAAATAAAATTCACCTCACTTGTGCGCTGTTAGCACCAGTTCGGTCACATCAGTGAGCGACTGGAGGAAGTCAGCGGATGGGGAGATTGTCCTCCTTTTAGGTAACTCCTTCCCCTCTCTCTTTCCATTTCTTCTTTACCCTCCACTGTACTTGGTTCTCTGCTGTCCCCAGAGTCTGCATCAGAACCAATCTAATGGGGGGCGGGGGGGGGGAAAGAAACATTAGGGTTACCTTGTCATTTGGATTGGTCCATGGAAGGAGCTGCAGATGTAGTGACGGTTAAATATTTTCAAAGAATGTGACTTAAAATAAAATATAATGCAAGTGAAGTTTGTTCAGTGTATTTTTGTCTTTTAAACTGTTTATTCTTAATGAAGGTATTTTTGTGAGCTATTTTAAAAGTAAGTCTCAAGCAACCAGAAAATACACTTGTTCGTCATCTACCATTCCCCATAGGTGCCGGATACCAGGGGTTTTACTATATATCACATGAACTGCAATTAATCCCTCTGTTAATTCTTCAGAAAATTATCTCACAAATTTGGCTCAAACAAATCCATACCTGCATTCTTTAATTAATCAATTTGTTAATTGGTTAATTTTCACTGATCGTTGTTTCTGGGGAATATTATGCACCATCAACATTAAACTGACTGATTCATAGTCAATGAGTTTATTCCTGCAACTTCTTAAAAACAGGAATTTGACCTATTTAATCCCTGATTTTTATAACCTGTGTTGGCATTCAGTTTTATAGTTGCTTTCTAGATAATGAAATCTAAACTTTTCACCAGAGAGAAAAATTGCAGATGACATGAAAATATAAACAGAAATGAGATCCATGATTGGAATGGCTGATTATCTGAAACTATTGAATTCAGGACTTCACTGTGCCAAGTCAGAAGATGAGATGTTACTTGAACATGCATTGAGTTTCTTTGCAAATGCTAGACCATTTGGAATGTAATATTGCATGAAATTTCCTTAAGTCTACTTTAAGGCAGATGAAGATTCGCTATCAGCAAAAATAGCCCAGTGCCCCTTACAGCCAGAGAAAGAGAAGCAATAGAGAGTCTTTTCTCCCCCCCTCCCCCCCCCCCCCCCCCGAGATATTGAGTGTCCATGGATTAACTTGCAGTGCTCCCACAGCCACACAGCCGTTAGTCCAAACCATCGGCAACCTGAGCTCCAGGTGCACACTTCTGACACAAACAGGCAGCTTCCAGCACCCTGTTGCATTCCAGTTCTGATACCTGAGTACCCCTCCAGCCAGTCTCCAGCAGTCCGCAGCCTGGTGTTAGTCCTTTGACCACAGTTGCCATCAGCCCACAGACTGTGTGAGTTCCTCGCCTTGTCATCAACAGCCTGTGCTTCAGCCCCTCACTGGTCCACCTTCATGGTCACTGTCCCATGGTTCGTCTCCTCTGCTTCTCAAACAGGGGCATGGTCTTCCTGTCTTCTGGTGCCCTGCACCAGTCCTCCGGATCCCAGGACTCTGCAACCCCTAGTTGCTGCTGCCTATCATAGGCGCTGCCATCTTGGGTCAGACCATGTGGTTGCAGGATTATAAAATAAACCACTGTTGGCTCCTTTAACAGGCTGCTTAAAGCCTGTACAGAGCTGACAGCATTTGTATTGGGCAGTTGGAACTGTGGGGAACACTGAGACTTTGCTCTCCACGGGTCTGCACCAGTGGCAGTATTGCCATCAGAGCAGCTCCAGAAGGACTGCCAGTTGTGGATTCAATGGCATTGAAATGTGGTCACCTATTCATTCAGCATTTGACTTGTTCATTCCAGAGGAAGCAATGTCATTTAAAAATAATAATGGGCACTGATGTCCATGAAATAAATTGCATGTGTAAATAGAAATTATATTTCTCTGTTGGAGGAAAAGACTCTGGAAAATCCACTTGGGTCTTGATTTTTATTACTGGTATTTATATTTTTAAACTGCTGTGATGGCAATCTGGTAACGTCATTGAAGCATTTTGCCCAAAATATTTTCCAAAATGCAGAAAATTTTGCACAGATTAGATTTTTTAATGGATCTATTAGAATGTGCTCATCAGGAGCATGATGGATAATTGTTTTGTGAAGTTCAATTTTGGGTGAGGAGTTGATTTGAGGATGACTTTGAATATACAGATATTACTGATATTTAATGACAATTTTTTAATAGAATCTAAGAGTTGATGTATTTGCCTGGATGTTTAAGAATGTAAGTGGCCAGATATTGTCAACCAATTGATAACTGAAAAACATCGCAAAACTGAACTGAAATAAATAGAAAATTCAAGCACTCTGAGATGAAAAAATTAAGCATGAATTGAGAATCAGTAGACTGCTCAACAACTTTTGTCAGTGCACCCACTGTTAACTTCATAAAGAAACCAGATAACTGTGAACTTTCCTACGAATTTAATGAACTTGCTGCTATTACTGATTGATTGCCTGTTTAACATGTTAAGGAAAATTATGACTTGTAAATGATATGATTAATAAATTTTAAATGGAGATTTATATTACTGGAATGACAAGCACCCTCTTCAACCTTGCAAGTTAATTATTTAATGTGGTCTCATTTCCTACAAATAATTTTGTTCTTTTAAAAAAAATGCACAATTAAATTTTTCGCATTTTCCACCTCTTTCTTTTGTATCCAAGTTCTTCCTTCCTTCATTTTTTTTTGCCTCGATCATTTGTTAAAGAAACAAACTGCTGAATTTTGTTTTCTTATTAACTAATACTCTGCACTTGCCAGATAACCTGCCTCTAAAAGATCTTGCTTTATTGGTTTTGTGCATATAACCATGCATTCCTCAGCTCAGTGGCTTTGCCCACTCAATTGTAGAAAGAAGTAAGATGGCAGCACACAGTGTGGAAAAGAGATTATCTGTGATATCATTTTATGTCGAGCAGTCTCTTAAACCTAGTGATTGTATCCAATTCCACCAGCTCCTTTGACAGTTTCAGATATCAACCATGTTCTGTAAAAGAACTCCTCTTGCATCCCCTTTTTTAATACATAAATTTTTAACCACAATGTAATTACATTACATTCAATTATTTCAAAAAAAATTATACATGTGGTATATATATATATATATATCACACACACCCATCCCCCTCAACCCATCCACTCAACCCCTGCAAAAAAGAAAAGAAAGAAAAAACTGGAGAATGCCAAGAAAATAAAACATTTATACAGAAAAATCTATTGGAGGTTACCAAGAAGTGAGGTCTTCAGAGTCAATCATACATGCAAACCAAAATTTTATAAATATGGGCTCCATATTTTCCAAAAAATGTTATTTATCTCGCAGATTATAAGTAATTTTCTCTAATGGTGTACAACCACGAAGTTCTGCCTGCCATCTTTCATGCCTAAATCTATTTCTGACTTCCATGATATTGTTACACATTTTCTAGAAACTGCTAAATTCAATTTGATAAATATTTAAATTTAATTTTGGCTTTATAACCTTAATATTACTAAGTAAAAATAACATCAGGTCCTGTGGGAATTTGACCCCATTAATTCATCCCAAAAAATTACCTACCCCTAACCAAAATTGTCTAACTTTTGGACATTGCCAAGTTGAATAAAAAAATGTTCCAACTTTAGATTTACATCTAATTGCATCCCCTTTAAAAACTTCCTCTCACCTTTAAGCTACGCTGGTTTGTTTTTGATACCCCTATCATGGGATGAAAAATTACTGACTATCTACCCAATGAATGTCTTTTAATTTATATACCTCTCAACCTGCATCACTCCAGGAAAACAAGGCCTGTTTATCCTACATGTCCAATCTCTTCCCATAATGAAAGTCCTCTGATCCTAGTAAAATCCTGGTAAATGTCCTCAGCACTCATCCACCATGAATACGTCCTTACTGTCATCTGACAACCAGACTGCCCACAGTGGTCTAAGCCAGCTAGTCTTAACCTTTTCTCCTAGGACTCTGCACAAAGTTTGTGGGTCCTGTGAAGCAGTCAAGTTTTGGTTTCTACTATGCTTCTCTCTGACCAACTACATTTAATATATATATCTCTCTCCTCTTTGGCTTGGCTTTGCGGACGAAGATTTATATTCAGTTGCTTCTGCTTGAGAAAATTCCCTTTTGCCGTGCTATATACAGTTGATGTCTCCCCACAAAACAAATACTAAGCAGTTGAGTTGATTTTTCTCAGACTTTCTGTCCTTCAACATATTGGGACTTGCAGCAAATTCACTAAAACCCCTCTGTCCTCCACATTCTTTCGTCTTTCCTAAATGACTTGCTTTTCCTGGATGAAACTTGGGGGCAGGTGACACTGATTCTGTTTTTAATCCCTTTTCTGTTTTCTTCATTATAATATCTTTGCTTTTTGTAACATGTTTTTCATTCCAGTGATAACATTTTGGACACCAGCTTTTATTTTGTCTGAGGATTGTTAACACTACTGACCATGTAAGATTTCCCTAGCCTGCACATATCATTCACAGAAATCTTTGGTCTCCTCCTGCAACAGGCTTCAATTCCTACTTTCTTCCAGATCCAAAGAAACACAATATCATGCCAAAATGACCAGAGGCTCTGTCATCCACCATCATTAAGTGCTTTGAGAGGCTGGTCATGGCTCACCAGCCAGCCTTGACCCATTTCAATTTGCCTACCATTCAAACAGATTTAGGGCAGATGTCAACTCCTTGACTCTCCACTCAGCTATGAAATACATGGTTACTAAAGACTGATATGAGACTACTGTCCATAGACCACACTTCTATTTTCAATACCAATATAGTCCCAAGCAAACTCATTCCCAAACTTTGGGTGGGATCTAGGCTTCAGCATCCCACTTCAGCAAATGGATCCTTGACTTCTTGTTTACAGACTGCAAATCAGTGAAGATGGGTAACAGCGTCTTCTTCACAATCACGTACAAGCCTGGCTATCATTGCATCTGCCAGCCTCTCCTCCATTTGCTGCCCTACTCTTTAACTGAACATGTACCCCAAAGCACCATTCTCAACCTTTTTTTAGGCCATGGCCCCCTTAAGACTTTGCTCAGAGTTCATGGGCCCCCTTCCCTGTGAAACAGTCAAATTTAGTTGGTTTCTTCTGTACTTCTCTCCTACCAACTATATAAAAAAAATGATAATTTCTGTTCATGTCCCCCCCGCCCCCCTCTCTTAGATGTGCTGTAGTCCCCAGGGGGCCATTGAGAATGACTGGCCTGAAAAGTTGAATGAGTTGCAACAAAAGTATGTGAAATGATTGTAAATTGAAGAATCCTGTACCCCCAAAAAATTGTATATGAAGTTTTTGTCCATTCAAGGACAAAAGATATTTGGAAAGGAGTAACCACCCGGTTACAAGCCTGCTCCATTCACGGTTGATCTATGCTAGAATCAAGTTCTCTTCTGAATCAATTTCCCATTAACCTTCATACCCTGATCTTTCATGTCCACACTATTCCCACCAACAGGAAATTCTAGAGGTTTACTCAAAAACACCATCTCTCCATCATTTAACACAATTAGCCTGCGTATCATTTTGGTTCTGTTTTAATGGTAAACTATTATGTTTCTGTTGGTAGGAAGATGATACTAAATTAATTCCTGCTGAATCAAAGGTTGGTTATGATCCTACTTTGGAAAACTCCAGCATCCCTGCACAGATGAGATTGGGATTTGCCTGAGAATAATTGCTGGAGCCATGGAATTGGTTGGGGTTTTGAGGGAATGGTATTGATAGTTTTTATCTTTTTTATCTAAAGATTTTATTATATGAAGGACAACCCTGTTATTGTAATTAGGCTACCCTGAAGAACGATGCAGGGCTCATCGAGAAGAGTTTTTAAACCACCACTGACTAAACAATACTGGAATATTCTTCAGACAGTGCAAGTTTACCTACTGGAGATCCACTTATACTGCAAAGATTTAACATAATGAGCAACAGAATGACATTTGGATGCAAAGTGTACTTGAAGTTTAGCATTGCAACAATTTCAAGGCTGGTCAATCATCCCATCAGTTTCAATCTGAAGGGTGTATTTTGCACAGTTCTGGCTATTTTTCCAAATCATTAAGCTTGAAATTGTCCATTGAATTATGCCATTTTTCTTTTATTTATAGACGAAAATCCTGGTAAGCAAGAAGAAGTGGCTTTGGTTGATGTGTAAGTATCTCATTTTTAAAAAATGGTATTCCATTGGATGCTTTGGATTCCTTTACTCTTTCATTAAGAATTTGAATGATGTCCTTCATGCTATTAGTCCTATAGTTTTAACCCTTTATTCAATTGAAAGCTTTTTAAATGCTCTCTGTACATTTTAATATTCCTGTATTTCTGTGCAAGTGGTTTATTTAATCATGTCTTTTCAGATGCGATCACCATGCTATTCTAAAATATCTGCCTCATTATTTTCTGATCTGTTCTTTATTGGCAGGGTGGTTTCTATTTGAGGGTGGTGTGGTTATTGTAGCCGTGATCTGGGTTTGAATCTGGCTCTGTCTGTAAGGAGTTTGTATGTTCTCCCCATATCTGCGAAGGTTTCCTCCCACCCTTCAAAAAGTACCGGGGTTGAAAGTTACTTGGGTGTAATTTGGGTGGCATGGGCTCTTGGGTCGAAAAAGAAATTTAAAATGTAAGTTTATTCTCCTGGGCTTCCTAGCTCTATTTTTCCATTCCTCTGGTTTTTCAGTTCTTTTAACTAATTGGCATACAAGCTAGATATCCTCATGTTTTTTTTTCCAGAATTGTGAAACATTTGTAAATGTTTTAAAAATATTTATATGCAGTCTGCTGAACGTGTAGGTTTAAAAACCAATCTGGACTCTGCATAATTGGTATTTACTTTTATATTTTAGCTTATTTTTCAAAATGTATTATTTGTTATGACTGATTTTTTTTTTCAGTTCACTTTTGCTCTCTATTATTGCTAAGTTCAGCAAGCAATATTTTTGATGAGATTTGTGAAATAAAGCAGGTTATCAAACATTCAGAGATCTACTTTCTGTGACTAAACATTTGTTTTGAGAAACTGCTTGCTTGTATCATAAAAATCTCTTTCCCATCCTTTTCTTTTACTTCCATTCTTGGGCTCTATGCAGAAAGGATTTCTTGCTCAGGTGTTAACTGACATAAACATTTTGCAGGTTAATAGAAACCATTTAAGTTTGGGTTTAATATATTGTATCTAATTCAGTAGCTTTGCATATAAAAAAAAAATGCACATAGAAATCTATGTGGAAAATACATTTTGTGCTTTATCATTAGCTGGAGTTTTGTGAGGTTATCTTTACAAAGGAGCACACCACAAAAAGTATTTTTTTTTAAATTGAACATTTGCCAACCAACTATGAAAGCAATCTTGCTGTGCAAATGACTACATTATCTAAGCTCACAATTAAAGTGTGGCTATTGGCATATAATCATAACTTCTAGTTTCCAGGCAACAATTGTAAAATATCAATGTATTAATTGTAAATATAAAGCAAATAATGGAGTCACATAATGTTGCAGTTTTTGAAGCCTTTCAAGTGTATCAAATTGTTTAATCCTACTTGTAGCTACTCATTTTAATACATTTGCATATGCAGGAATGAAGACCCTGTAAAACCACTGCAGAAGACGGCAACTGAATTCAAAGTCAACAACTTGGAAATGGCTGAAGGTGTAAGTTTTGGAACAGTATTCTTCTTATTTTTTATCATTAGATTACATTCTTTATTTAATTGAGTTGAAATATTTTTATGGATAATTTTAGAATCAGTAGATTTAAAATTGCAATATTATCCCACTGAGCGGCAGCTTTAGTTGAAAGGATTGTACAGATACTTCTGTCATCTTGTACTTGGGTGCTGCTTTTGACCCCAGCTGCATTAGTATGACATTAATTTCTCCATTTTGCTGATAAGAGGTTTCAGAATTTGAAGGATGAGCTAGTTAATAATCCTGTACTGCAACTTCTTTTTATAACTCTGGTCATCAGTCTGAAAAGCCAATTTCTGCTTTTACTCGCTCTAAATCGTGAAATATAAGACATTATAGATAGTTAAAACAGAGGTTTATGAAAGAAAGAAACAAAAGACTAATAAAAGGGTCTGACGACGAGGGCAGAGTCTAGTGTGTTCAATATTTTTCATTGCAGATCCATTTGATCTTAATTGTTGCCTTTTAGTTTCACTGCTATGAACTAAAGCAGCCAAACAATGTCTTGGAATATTTGCTCGATCCACCTTCAGAATGTTTGAAGGAATCTACATGTGAAAGACGTGGATGTTGGTTGCAGTATCGTGCAGCAGGCAATTGGGTTATTTTTAAAAATAACTGCTTGGCATGGTGTACAAAGCTGAGGCCAAATCCAAAAGGTGTGAGTGCCAAAATATCCTAAGGGGTACAGAAGTCCCTCTTTTTTTTTGGTTAAAGTGTCTGTTGCCAAAATGTGAGCACCAAAATGTCTGAACCCGAAATGATGCACAGCTGAATTGCAGACTCCTAAAAACTGATTTGAAACTACATTGGCTTTACTCTTGGAGGATTCTTGCACTTGGAGCAGAGAATCCTTTCTCTCATCAATGAACTGCTGGATTTACAATTTATTAAAACACCAGTGTGCTCCTTCCCCAACTTAAATAGACCTAAGAAATTGACAATAGAATCCCGATAAGCTCTTGAAAAAGGAATAATCAACCACCTAGCAATAGAGTTTATTTGATAATATTATCCAGATCTGCATGAAGAGGATGGAACAGTGTGATTGTAAAGGATTTTTGTATTTTTAGGTGTCACAAAATGGTGAAGAGGACGACACTGACAGTGACAGTGATGAGGACGACGTGAAGGTTACCATTGGCAACATTAAAACGGGTGCACCACAGTATATGTAAGTGCAGTGGCGTGGTCTCACAAATGTGTATTCTTTGTTTCACCGAAGTTAGCAAAATAAGACAAATGAAAATTGACTTTGGGCTAACTTTATAACATTCCGGAATGTATGTGGCCACCTTTAGCTGGATTTCCTGTTGTCAAGTCCACCACATAAGAGAAAAGTGGCCATCATCTTTCCATGTTGTTGGTTGCTTCAAAAGCTAGAAATGAAACTAGCTATATTTTTTTTCAAATTTAGAGTTGTTAATAGCCCAAGATCATCTGTTGCTTGACCATACCTCCAGCAAACATTTCACTTAAAAAAAAAAATGAAGACACATTTGTAGACACTGATGCCTTTTGCAAAGTGCTATAAATTGCTAATAACAACAGAGAGAATATTGTGCAATGTTGCTTTCTTAGCTTGTTTGCACAAAATAGGCTTTTGGTCCATTCTAGCGGAATCACAAATGGTACCAGGCCAAAAATTGCAAATTCATTTCCCACCCCAGGGATTTGTTGATGTGATTTAGCCTGGTCCTTCATATTGTGCAATACAGAGGTACTTTCCTTCAGGATTTAGTTACTGTAACATCTCATCCAATCTCTCGCTGCCATCATACCTTCATGGCAGTATTGAAATGGCAGAGGTTTCAAGTTTTGCCTGAGCAGCATTTATCTTTCTGCCATTGTCAATATTTCTGGTTGATGGCCATTCATCAGAACTAGAAAAAATTAAAAAGTGTTTTAATTTGCAGAGAATGGGAGAAGGAGTAAATGGCAAGTCCTTGAAAGAATGGAGACTGGAAAGGATTAGATAATAAAGAAAGCTGTGTTGTTTGAGATTTGTTAATTGAGAGATTAGTAAAGACTTGTTAATAACACCTAAATGAAGGAAATAGAAGGAAATTAATGGCGGCCGGTTAAAGACATTGGAAATCTGAAGTGAAACAGAATGCTAGAATTACCCAATAGGTCAGCTAACATTTGTGGAGAGAGAGAGAAGAACTGAGTTGACAGTTATATTGGCATCATCAGAGACCTACTAGAAAGGGTGCAGTAGTTAGCATTTTTTCCTTAGCTCCAGGTACTCCGTTGTTGTATGAGCTTGCATGTTTAATAAAATTGCCTCCCACATTCCTAAAACATTCAGGTAGACAAATTACCTAGTGTAAAGTAACTCTTAATGTAGGTTTATGGCAAAAGAATCAAAGGAGAGTTGTTAGGCAAATGGGGAGGAAATAAGTTGCAAGAATACAGGGAAATGAGGAGACAAGGGAATCAGACGAGAAGGATTGTTCTCCAGGGAGCTGGCATGGATCTAATGGGCCCAATTACCTGTTATAGCAAGTAAACGGTAAAAATGCATGTTGATATTTTATGGTGTACTGCCTTCTGATAATCCTAACCATCCTATTTTTGAGCAAATGAAAGTTTTTTTTAAAGTAGTTATTTACACCAAAATATTTTTTCATTCAATTGAACAGTAAGATGAAATAATGGATAAATAAGTGAAGCAAGTTTGTATTACCACCACCATATTGTGTACACTAATTTATTTTAAAGTTGTGTTTTGGAAATTGTTTTAATTTGATGATTTTTATAGGGGCACACCAATGAATTTGAATCTGAAGACTGGGCGCACCTATAGCTCTACTGCAGGTTAGTGAAGGTTTATTCAGCAGTTGGTGGATAAATTGAGAACTCATGTTTTTGTTTACAGACTGAGCTCAATGCCAAAACTGTTGAACCTGCACAACAAACCTTATGTCATAGAAGGTTCAAAGTAGATCAATCAAGTTTGTACTGGTATCTTGCTAAAGTAGCCCCAAGGCAATTCCACCATTCTGCCACCTTCCCAGAGTTCTGGTTGTGTGTGTGTTTAATTTCGTAATGTTAACCATGTTTAAGTTAAGTCCTAAAGCTCTTAACACAGTGCATAGAAATTTCCCGTAATCTCTCCCCTATAATGTGTTTTACATTTTTGTATCCTGGCCAGAGAAAGTGTTTTCCAAGCTGTGCTGTCAAAATACTGCATTTTCAATTGTCTTCATTATCTCCGATTTTCTCAAAATGTTTTATTTTTGTAATATGCTTGTTCTTGGTTCTGAATCTATGTTGCTCTCCATTAACATTCTCATTAAGTGGGATGTTCTTGGTTCTGAATCTATGTTGCTCTCCATTAACAGCCTCATTAAGTGGGATGTTCTTGGTTCTGAATCTATGTTGCTCTCCATTAACAGCCTCATTAAGTGGGATGTTCTTGGTTCTGAATCTATGTTGCTCTCCATTAACATTCTCATTAAGTGGGATGTTCTGAATCACATGTTGTGATCTAGATTTCACTTATATTGTCAGAGTACATGCATGACATCACATACAACCCTGAGATTATTTTAGCTGTGAACAAGGCAGAAATACCACTTATTGGTAGTGTACTCAACATACAAACTGTGCAGTACAGAGAGAAAAAAAAATCAATAAAGTCCAAAAGTAAGAGGCTTTAAATGTCCCTGATTGAGTTTGCTGTTGAGGAGTAGCATCTGTTCCTGAACCTGGTGGTGTGAGCCTTATGGCACCTCTACCTCTTTCTTGATGGTAGTAGCAAGAACAGAGCATGTGCTGGGTGATATGGATCCTTGATGATTGCTGAGGGTCTTTGATGTCAGTGTTTCCTGTAGATGTTCTCGATGCTGGAGTGGGTTTTACCCATGATGTCATGGGCTGTGCTCGTTACCAAGGCTTTTCATTCGGGGGTATTGGTGTCCCCACACCAGACCATGATGCAGCCGGTCAGCACACTTTCCACCACATCTGTACAAATTTTCCAGGGTTTCAGATGGCATATCAAACCTCTGCAAACTCCTGAGGAAGTAGAGGCACTGCCGTGCTTTCTACGTGATTAATATGTTGAGACAAGGAAAGATCCTCTAAAATTGTGACTCCCAAGAACTTAAATTTGATCACTCTCTCCATCTCTGATCCCCCAACGATCATTGGATCGTACACCTCTGGTTTTCCCTTCCTGAAGTCAACAATCAGCTCCTTGATTTTGGTGACATTGAGTGCGAGGTTGTTGGTATACCATTCAGCCAAGTTTTCAGTTTCCATCCAGAATGGTGACTCATCGCCCTATTTATAAGCCCACTACGGTGGTATCATCAGCGAATTTGTAGATGGTGTTGCTGTCGTACTGAGCTATAGTTATAGGTGTATAGCAATGTTTCTGAGTCCATATTCATCTACATCATTCAATATTTGACTTTTACCATAGAACAGTTGCAGTGCAGAAAGAGGCCACCTCAGCCCCTCTGACCTGCACTCAGTTCATAGCAATCCATACCTTTCCCGTCCTGTCCAAATCTCCCTTAAATGTTAAAATCGAGCCCATATCTACAATTTCTGCTGGAAGCTCATTCCACACTCCCACCACTTTCTGAATGAAGAAGATCCCCCTCCTGTTTCCCCCTAAACTTTTCCCCTTAACCCACATCCTCTTGTTTGCATCTCACCCTCCTTCAATGGAAAAAAGCCTATCTTTATTTTGTCTATCCCCCTCATAATTTTAAATACCTCTATCAAATCACCCCTCATTCTTCTGCACTCCAGGGAATAAAGTCCTAACCTGTTTAACATTTCTCTGTAATTCAGTCCCAGAAGTCCAGGTAACATCTTAGTAAATCTTCTTTGCACTCTTTCGATCTTATTGATATCCTTCCTAGAGTGAGGCGACCAAAACTGCACACAATACTCCAAAATTGGCCTCACTAATGTCTGATATAACTTTAACATAACATCCCAACTCCTGTACTCAGTACTTTGATTTATGAAGGTAATTATGCTAAAAGCTTTCTTTACAACCCTATCCACATGTGATGCCACTTTCAGGGAATTATGTATCCATATTCCCAGATTGCTCTGTTCTCCCTCTCTCCTCATGCCCTATCATTTACCATGAATGTCTTCTTGGTTTGTGCTTCCAAAATGCAACACCTCACACTTGTCTGCATTAAATTCCATCTGCCATTTTTCATCCCACTTTATCTGCTGGTCCAGATCCCTATGCAAGCTTTGAAAACCTTCTTCGATGCTCACAACTCCTCCAATCTCAGTGTAATTTGCAAATTTACTAATCCAATTTACCACAGTATCATCCAGATCATTGATATAGATGACAAACAAAAATGATCCCAGTATTGATCCCTGAGGCACACCACTAGTCACAGGCCTCCAATCTGATAAGCAATTATCCACCATTACTCTCGACCAGCCATTGTTGAATCTATTTTACTACTTCTCCATGAATACCTAGTGTTTGAACGTTCTTGGCTAACCTCCCATGAGGGACCATGATAAAGACAACATCCACAGCCTTTCATTTGTCAACTCTCGTGGCAACCTCCTCGAAAAACTCTGTAAAATTAGTTAAATGTGATCTACCATGCATAAAGCCATACTGACCATCCCTAATCAGTCACTGGCAATCTAAATAATTGTATATCTGATTTCTTAGAACACCTTCCAATAATTTACTTACTACTGACATCATGCTCACTGTCAATAAATAATTTCCAGGGTTACGATTCAGATCAGATTTCGGGTTGACTTTGTCATTGAGGATTCTGGTGGTGGAAGGATAGCATCTGTTCTTGAACCTAGTGGAGTGAGTCTTGTGGCACCTATACCTTTTCCTGATGGCAGCAGTGAGAACAGAGTGTGTGCTGGGTAATGTGGGTCTTTGATGATCACTGCTCCCCTCTGGCAGCAGAGTTCCTTGTAGATGTGCTCAATAGTGGGGAGGGTTTTCCCTGTAATGTCCTGGGCTGTGTCGGCTATTCTTGACTGGGTTAGCAGTGAATTCACATCAATTGGCCCCTATGGTCCTGGAAGAAGAAAAACAAAAATCATGTTTTTGATGAGTAATTGCTGGGTAGGTCACGTCTCCAGAATGGAGGACCATCGCCTTCCCAAGATCGTGTTATATGGCGAGCTCGCCACTGGCCACCGTGACAGAGGTGCACCAAAGAAGAGGTACAAGGACTGCCTAAAGAAATCTCTTGGTGCCTGCCACATTGACCACCGCCAGTGGCCTGATCTCGCCTCAAACCGTGCATCTTGGCGCCTCACAGTTCGGCGGGCAGCAACCTCCTTTGAAGAAGACCGCAGAGCCCACCTCACTGACAAAAGACAAAGGAGGAAAAACCCAACACCCAACCCCAACCCACCAATTTTCCCCTGCAATCGCTACAACCGTGTCTGCCTGTCCCGCATCGGACTTGTCAGCCACAAACGAGCCTGCAGCTGACGTGGACTTTACCCCTCCATAAATCTTCGTCCGCGAAGCCAAGCCAAAGAAAGAGGAAGTTCCAATGTGCAGTATTAGGGAGTATTTTTGAGCAGTCAATGGTGCTCACAGTTAAACAGGTTGATGATAGTTTTTCAATGGCTGCCTGTGATACAAAACCACACAGATGAATAATTAAAGCTGACCAATGTTCTTGGAGACATCTATAGAATGCACCATTTTTTAAAAAAAGTCAACAAAAGTAGTTGATTTAACAATTAAAACATTAAATATATTATTGAAGCCATTAGATATTTATTGTATCTACTCAGTGTTTTGGTTTCAATAAAAGGTTGTTTAAAATATTAATTTGCCATTTTTTCCTGATCAAAATAAAGGAAAATTATGTAGAGAATGAAGAGATGATTAAAATAAATGTTAATGGATTCTTAGTATGATTCTCCTATTTTAAATGATCCACTCTATCAAATACATATATTCATACAGATTAAAGCACTTCACAAAAACAAACGCTGTTCCTTGAAAAATTATATTTATATAACTTTTTTAATAAGAAGGTAGCACAGTAACACTGGAAGTATTGCAGCTATGTAACAGCTCCAGCAACCAGGATTTGATTTTCATTTCTGCAGGTGCTCTGGTTCCCTCCTACGTTCCAAAGACACGCTAGTTGTTAGGTGAATTGCCTATTGTAAGTTGCTCCTACTGCCAATGGGCAGTAGGTAGATTAGAATAATAATAATGGGCTAGCATTAAGAAAACAGATCACAGGGAAACAAATAGTACTGGCAGTCAGAGCAGTCCAAAACAGTCATGGATCTGATCGAACAATGACCTCTCCTTTGTCATAAGTATATATAATTTGAGTGATATTTTTTATTAGTCTGATCAGATTCCCATAATGTTCAAGTAGTCAGTAGCATAGTGGGAGATAAATAAGGTGAGTATAGAGATGGCTAGCCGGTGTTGGAAATCTATGAAGAGGTGCTATAGGAATCATACAGGTGAATTGAATCATAACATGTGTGCTCTGTTCTTTCTAGCAAAGCTGCATTCTAGAGGCATTGACTTTGATTCTCCTGGAAGCATTAATGGAATTCCTGTGATTGAAGCAGACTTGGACTCATTTGAAGATAAACCGTGGAGGAAACCAGGTAAATTTAAAGTGAGACCTTTTGCCCTTTTTGTACATGGCAAAGCATGCTTCTATATCTGTTATTTAAACTTCGATGACCTTACAATCAACTAATTGATTTCAAAGTGGTTGATGCTGTACATGTACAAAGGTAGATCCATTTTGTTAGGTCATTGTTGGTAGAATAATTGGATTTTTTTTTGCCTGAAGTGTTTTAGCTCAACAATTCTTGATCACACCATAAAATCCCTATTTTTGTAAATCTCTTATAAAATTAACAACAGAATTTGTAGCAGCTTTCCTATTCCTGTGGTAATTCCAGAAAGGAGGCTTTTTAATTTTTTTTTTTAAATACTTCACCGTGAACCATTTCAATAGCAATATATACAAACATTCATCATTAAAATATACACAGTGACATTTTCCCCCTTCCCCCACCCTCCCCATAAAGCAAGAATAAAAGAACACAAAAGAAATTGCGTCGTTCAAAATTCCATATTTAAGTATCACTTTGAGTTGGAGGTCTGAAATCGGCGGTTTCTAATATATTCTGTATATGGTTCCTGGAGGCTTGATGGCATCTTGATGGAGTCAAAGGAATCCGGGATTATTATCTGCAACTTCCCAGCAGTTTATGAATCCTTTTGATAACTGAGTAGTTGGCAAAGGCCTCAAATGTAATCTATTAATGGATTCTGATGCAGGCAAAGTTACAAATCAAAATGAGTCAAGATTAAGGGTTTAATTGCACAAACGAATACAACTTTTAAACCATTAATGTTTAATTGCCTGTTATGTAATTCTCATTTTTGTGTAGCAGAGCCAGGAAACTTTCTGAGGAAAGA
Organism: Narcine bancroftii; assembly: GCF_036971445.1. NCBI lineage: Eukaryota > Metazoa > Chordata > Chondrichthyes > Torpediniformes > Narcinidae > Narcine > Narcine bancroftii. The sequence goes on along the minus strand of NC_091476.1, from coordinate 10,997,847 downwards.
TGGATATATATGCTATAAAATAAAAAGTGAAAGGACAACAAACAATAACTTTGGATTGTCGTGGATAGACCAGTGCAGATAAGATGGAGCACGTGATGAATCCTTCTATGATTTATATGGGTAGATGGGGAAGTGGAGCGGTAAAGTTAATGAGAACGAATGTACCATTTGAAACATTGGAGAGAAAATTCCTGTTGGATTAATTGACCCTTGAGCAAACATTGTACATATTTTGTTTCTGTGCTTTTTCTCAGGAGCTGACCTTTCAGATTATTTTAACTATGGCTTCAATGAAGAAACATGGAAAGCCTATTGTGAGAAACAACGAAGACTTCAGTTAGGACTTGACCCTATCCTTGCTTCTGGTTCAGAGAGCAAGATATTGGTACAGAAAACTAAGCTTAATGATTAAAATTTAAATTTTATGGCATAGAATGCAGAATTCTTTAAACTGCTTTGGATGGAGTAAGTTCAAAATGAAGTCAAGGAGTTCTTGAGTCCTTCTTTTGCACTAACAGATCGAGGTTACAGGTTCTCTTTGTACTAAGTTAGTCAAGAAAGGGCAGCGTGGTTAGCGCAACTCTATTGGGGCACCAGTGACTGGGGTTCAAATCCGGTGCTGTCTATAAGAAGTTTGTATATTCTTTCTGTATCTGCTTGAGTTTCTTTTGGATGCTCTGGTTTTCTCCTACCCTTCCAAATGTACGGGGGTTATAGGTTAATTGGTGTATTTGGGCAACACGGGCTTATGGGCCAGTTACCATCCTATATGTCTAAAGTTCATCTTTAAAAATTGATCTAAAGCCAGACCTTTAGAAAGTCTCCCAAAAAGTTGATGTATTGGATCAAATATGTGTCAAAAAAAATAGTCCACATTTGATTCTTAAAGAAATAGATTGAGCACACTGCATCGAACACAAGTTTTCATACTGGAATGTACAGTTGATTGTGAGCAAGCAAAGAACTGGGATATGTATAGTCAGCTTTATCTTTGTAATGTTGAAACACTTTAAAACATGTGCATGTCTCTTTGAGTAAAAATACTTTTTTGTGAATTTTTTAAAAAGTGCTTTGATGGGCATTGTCTATGAGACGTTTTCTCTTAAACCTGTTAAATAGTACCATGTCATTCTTTTATCCATCTGAAAAGGCTCACAAGATTTTGTTAAAATTTCACCTATATACCTTAAATATTATTTAAGATACTTTCCTTTTACCTAGTTTCAGCAAGGGAGAGTAGGGAACGTGGAGAAGGATATAGAAAACAATTTGCCAAAAGTGGAATTGAAGGCTGACTTTGTATCTCCACCTGGAGGAAGGATGAAAGTGGGCCCACCACCCAATAGGTAAATTCCACAGCTATTTTCGATTTGGAATGCTAGACAAACCTTGAACAACTTGGAAATTTTGTGATGCTTTTAGGCCTCTAAAAAGAGAGGTTTTTTATAAGTGATAGGAAAATGTAAGTTCATGTGTTCTCTCGTAAATTTCTTCTGGACCGCACAGCACACGCCCTTTGATCCACAATGTGGTGCCAACCTACATATACCTACCCAAAAAAAAACTTAAACCCTTCCTTCCCTCATCACCCTCAATTTTTCTTTCATCCATTTGCCTGTCAAAGAGTCTCTTAAATGCCCCTATTGCCCCAGCCTCTGCCACCACCCCTGGCAATGCATTCCAGGCACCCACTGCTCTGTGAATATATATTTTTTTTAAAACACCCCTGCTGTCTCCCCTAAACTTTCCTCCTTTCACTTGTACAGATGACCTCTGGTGTTTGCTAGCCCCTGTTGTGGAAATAAAGTGCTGGGAGACTACCTTATCTATGCCTCTCAGAATCTTGTAAACCTCCATTAAAGACCCCTCTCATCCTTTGCTCCAAAGAAAACAGCCCTACCTCTGCTAACTTTCCTCATAAGACCCATTTTCCAATCAAGGCAATATCCTGGGAAATTTCTTCCATTCCCTCTCCAGAGCTTCCTCATCCATCCTGTCATGAGGTGACCAGAACTGAATGCAATATTCCAAGTGTGGACTCACAAGAGATTTGTAGAGCTGCAACATTACCTCACGACTCTTGAACTCCTTCCCTGGATTAATGAAGCCCAGCACTCTATAAGCCGCCTTAACTAACCTATCAACCTGTGTGGCAACCTTGTGAGATCTCTGGATGGATCCCAAGGTCCCTCAGTTCTTCCATGCTGTTAAGTATGGTACCATTAATCTTGTACTCTGCCTTCGTATGATTTTCCAAAATGCATCACCTCTCACTTCTCTGATCTGCCACTTTTCTCCCCAACCCTCCATCCTGTTAATATTTTGTTGTAACCTACGACAACCTTCAACACTATCCACAACTCCTCCGACCTTCTTATCATCTGCAAATTTACTGACCCATCCCTCCTCTTTGTCCAGATCTTTTTTTTTTTAATCACAAAGAACAGGAGTCACAGAACAGATCCTTACAGAACACCACTAATCACCGACTTCCAGGCAGAATACTTTCTGACCACCCCTCCCTCCCCTCTACAAACAAGCCAATTCTGAATCCACACAGCCAAAGTTCCATTGATCCCATGCCTCATGATGTTCAATAATGATTATCTCATGTCAAATGCCTTTTAATAAAATCCATTTACATCACATCTACAATCCTACCTTCATCAAGTTCTTCTCAAAATCAAATGTAATCAGGTTTGTGATGCTTGACCTTCTCCTTGTATGCTCAAAAATCGTGTCCTTAGGAATCCTCTCTAATAGTTTGCTGACCACTGATGTAAGACTCACTGGTCTATAATTCCCAGAATTCTCACTATTACCTTTAAAATTATTTGTAAATGAAATTAACATTGAAAATGTTTCTACTTAAGTGATAACATTTTCCTTTTTAAGTTGTTTACGGACTTCAGATTGTGAGTGAAGAAAATCTAAAATGTAAAACTTTGCTGACTGGATAGTTTACGTCCAATTATAGGCATCGTGCAGCTAAGCCATATAGTTTTGGAAAATTCCGAACTCTCATATCAATGGCCACTGTAAACCAGCCATAGTAATTGGTGCAGAAGTTAGAATAACTAATAACAACCGCATTTTTTTTTTATATATTAAAAAATTTTGACCGCGGGAGTGCAGGAGAAATCCAGCAAAGCGTGAAAAATGCCACCCAGTTCACAACCGCATATTTGTCTCAAATTAATAAGCAAACCCTAATTTGGCAGTCAGGAATTTTTAAAAAATAACAGTACTGATCCATTTACGGTGGATGTGGATGGGATTAAATACAGGTATGCGCTGCTTAACACCCATTCGGGCAACGTCCGATCCCATAATTATTCAGTTACCACGAGCAAGTCCACAGCAATTTAGAAAAAGCTAGCTATAGGAAATTGTATACTGTATACCCAAACTGATCCGACTGCCCAGCTCTCTCCCCACAGCCCTGTATCAGTCCCTAAACTAATTCCACTGCCCCGTGTCAGTCCTCACACTGATCCCTTCTTACAAATAAAAAGTTTACAGGTACACTGCAGTATCCCATATAGCTTTGCTATATTGCATAAAGCCCAATTTCACATAACATATTGTGGACGTTAAGTGGGGCATACCTGTATTTTGAAATGTGTGTGTGCGTCATGCAGCAAAGGCCAACAAGCCAAATGTTAATCCTGGAATTGTTTGTTGGATGCACTCAAACTGAATGGATTATGTTGCAAAGTCAGACGAGCTGTTCGCCATTATTAATGCCATTGTTGCAAATCTGTCTGCAGCTAGTGTCCATTGCCTTAATGAGGATTAAAGCATTTTTAATAGTTTAAAAATCATGAAATGAATAAAGCCTTGAAACAAGCAGATATAAAAGAAACGAGGATAAATAATATAGGGCTTCTATTAATGCCATTGTACTATTTCATTTGTTCTTTAAGACTCCATCTGTATGGTCTTAAAACAAAAATAGTCAACAAAAAAGTTTAAAACAATGTACAAAGGCAATTGTTTTCAATGCAGTAATTTGACATCTCAAAATTGCACGAGAGAAATTCCTCCTCCACTACTCAAACACCTTTAACGGTGTTTATTTCAATGTTGATCGCTTTGCAGTAATTAAAAGCAGAATGGTGAAAGTGTAGCTATTTTTAATACAATTTACCAAAATGTACATTTATGACTCTTAAGCTAAATATTCATTTTATATGTGATAACTGACATAAATATGTAGATTTCTTTTATTTAGCAAGTGGAACCCATATGCATTAATATTTTATCCATGGTGATAGCTTTATAGAAGGTTTTTAAGTTACTAGTTATTGCACTGTATTTTAATGTAATTCATATAACCTTTTCCAAGTCAGCCCTGGACAAACTCAACATCAACTTCATATAAATGTCCTTGAACACGTTGGATATATTTTGAAAATGTAATATTTGTCAGGACCAAATTCTTTGAATCTGTGACATCTTCTGTCCTTCGGAATAAATTAACACTGATCCCGCAACGTTAATTCAATAATGTAGGAAAACAGAAGATTTTCTTCCACATTGTTTAAATTATCTTGAAATTCTTTTTATTCCAAGATGCCTTTATTTTGCATAATCTTTGCATGACTGTAGGAGCACTTAACATTTACATTCACCTAAATGTGTTTTGTGGGCATACAGCACAACTCTGATTATCCAAAATCAGATTCTCCAAAATCCTCAGTCATCCGAAATTTTTTTGGAGCCAATCTGACTAGGACCTCGGGCTCTCAGCACCGGCAGCAAGGGACCTCGGGCTCCCAGCACGAGCGGGAGATCGGTGGGGAGGTGTTGGTGATTGGTGTTGGCCAACATTTTTGTTTTTTGTGAGAATTAAACAATATTTTAATGCTTTAAGAGCCTTACTTTATTGTTTGTCATTGTTTAAACACTGTTGCAAGTAATTTGCTGTTTCTACTGGGCTGCTTTTAAAAAAAAGACTGGAAAAAAAAATTTATCTGAAATGGGCCCGGTCCCGACCATTTTGTATAATCGGGGTTGTAGTGTAACTATATACTGATGATCCTGAGTTGTGCCATTCAAGTCGTGGAAATTTGCCCTTGCAAATTTCAAAACTCTTAATAGAAACATTTTGCAATATGTAATTAAATCCACTATCAGGGAACTTGTGTGGAGGATGAAAAGTAAACACTATTTTGGAAATATGGACTGCTTTCTAGGGATGGATTGTAGAAGTCGCCTGCATTTGGAATCTAAAGAATGTTGTTGGAAAATCTGAATTAACTTGGTATCTTTTGAAATTGTTACTTTTAAATGATACTAATTCTCAGAATTTTGTTTGACTCATCTTTTGGAACTATCAGATTTAATGTAAAATTAAGTATTTCTTCTAGAAAACTTGCTGGAACGATTGATGTAATTGGTGGATACACGGGTTCCATCAGGAGGGTAGAAGGAAGGCGACGAGACAAGCATGGAGGAGATGAGAGTGCTATTCAAGTAAATAATTTTCTTCTTCATATGAATGACAAAAATAAAATTGGATTGTTTATATTAAAAGTTGTGCAAAGCACATTCCTGCTACTCTGCTCTTTATGACTGATGTGTAAACAGACATGGTCTATTTTGAAGTGTCATTTTGAGAGGTTTCAAAGATCAGTCCATGCCCAAAACTATATCAAAGTCATAATTTTCAATAATGAAAATGAGAAAGGTCATTTTATGTTGGGAATTAATCATAGTTTGGGGTTGGTGATAACAGTGATAAATAGTAAGTGGTCATCATCCAGAATTCACTTATTTAAGCATTGAATTATCACTTACAAGGCCTTTTCATGGTGCCATGCCACCTGAAAGGTGGCTCAATGAAAAAAGTTGAATTTACCTTTTTATGGAGAAGGTCTACAAGGCTGGTTCGGCTTTGCTTTTTTACTGAGCAGCGTCGGAAGCCATCTTCCGGAACTGAGGGAGGCAGAGCAAGTTGTGCAATATTGCCGCCCATCACTGTGACATCATCCACGTGCACCAGGAAGTGAAAAATTAATAGAGACATTCCCTCCCACCCAAAAGAACAAAATTCTTACTGCAGTCAAACGGGTACTGTGTAAAAAAAAAAAAAAAAAAAAAATCTACAATATTTTAAATTAAGGATCTGACCACACGGAGCGCTTTAAAATTCACGCTACTGGGTCGTAGACTGACGTCATTGCAACTTCATCAGCCCACCCTTTCGCAGCTGCTTTCAGCAGAATTGCCTTCATGGAAGAGGTGGAGAGAGTTGCTCCACCTCTGAGTGAATTCCCCTAGGCAGATCGGAGTTCGCCTCCTGAATCTGCCCTTGGAGCTTTCAAGAAGGTAATTTAAATGATGTAAAGGCAGAGAATATCCACCTTTATATTAGTTTTTTTTTATAAAGGCCGACAGACACTGGGTGACTGTCATCTTAAGGAGAAACGTATTGAAGGCTCCTTCATCTTGTTTAGGTGGATAGAAACATTTGCCAAGCTAATCCCACAATTAGATCATAAACATAATTTTGGTTCAGAACAAAGGGTTATTTTCTGCCATTTTAACTTGTATCATTAATGATTTCAACTTGTAGCAGTTTGCTACTTTTCGCATGCAAAACTGACCTATTATTGTGATCTACAGAGATCTATGTAGATAAGTGATGGGGGGGGGTGGGGGGGAAGAAATGATAAATACAATAAAGTGAAGCACCTGGGATATGGAAATCAACAGTGGGAATATATTCTTAACTGTAGAATGTCATTACATGAGAAGATTCAAAAGTGGAGTATTATGTTCTGATCACCCTGCTATAAGAAAGATATCATTACATTGAAAAGGGTACAGAAAAGTTTCACAAGGATGTTGCCAAGACTGGTGGTGTTGAATTCCAAGGAGCATCTGGGACTTATCTCCTTAGAACATAGGAGGCTGGGGTGGTGGAGGTGGGGGGGGAGCCTTGTCGAGGTTTAAAAAATTATGAGGGGGATAGATCAGGTCATTTTTAACCAGGTTGGGGAATCTGTAATTAAAGAGCATAGATTTAAGGTGAGAGGGAAAAGATTTAAAAGGGATCTGAGGGGTGCCATCACACAATAAGCTAGTGAGTTTATGGAATGAGCTGCCAGAGAAAATGGTACAGGTTAGGACAATTGTAACTTTTAAAAGACATGTGAACAAATTCATGGATGAGAAAAGTTTAAAGGGATGTGGGGCAAACGCAGGCAAATGGGATGAATTTGGTCAGCACAGGCAAGTTGCACTGAAGGACCTGAGTTCTGTGTTGTAAATCTGAGTGATAAAAGCTTATGAAACGCATTGCAAGATAAAACAGCCAAGCAAAGAAAGGCAGGCACAGTTTCAATGGATGTAACAAATTCCTGGGCCATTTGTGAGGAGCATTGGTTTGTCCCAACCCAAAAACAATTCATTTATCTTGGGTGAGGCACTGACTGTAAGTTGATGCAGAAAGTTTGTCACTTGAACTGCAAAGAATAATAATGCATTAGAGAAGACCTTTCAGTGGTTAGAAAAATGTAATGGGTTTACATATAAATACTGAAAAAGCTGCAAATTCTGATCTATTTGAATTCTAAATGGAAATAGTGATTGAGAATGGATTTACCACCTTTGCAAAGTGGCAAGTCTATGAATCCGATTGCCTGCCTTGCTGCTAGCTCAAGCATTTGTATAAATCAGTAATAAAAATATAATATCAGTCATAATGTTTGTCAAACCAGCAGATTTGTGGAATGAAATTGGCTATTAAAATAAAGGAAATGCTGGAAATAGTTCAGAGTACCTATGAAAAGGAAAATAAAGTTAATATTTCAGGTTCTTTGACTTGAAATGTAACTCAGAATCACTTTCCACAGATGCCTGACTTGTGTTTTATTTCAAATTTCTTAATCTGCATTCTTTTAACCTGCTCTAGCCTTGTGGCTCCAAACCTATCATGCGGTAATCTTTTGAGTGCCTTGTGACATAGCTTGGAATAGAACCCATTGCTGAGGACAATTAAAGATCTATAGACTGTTTTATTAAAAAGGTTGTGTTTTTTATGCGATTAGGTTCTTGGAGATCAAGGAAACAAAAGACCGCCATTCCCTACTGGTCCTCCTCCTCCATTACCTGGACCACCCCCTCATTTCTTGCACCCACCCCCTCCTGTCACAAGTGGACCACCACCCATGCACCCACCTGGTAAGAACCACAAAGTACAACTGTACTTTCTAATTGTCATATAATCTAATAAAGTCTCAATAACAAAGGAATAGTGTGTTGGGAAGAGTACTTAAATTTCTATTTACTGTAATTGTCTTTGACAATGCATTGTGAGAAGATATTTTAAAATGCTTCTACCAGAAATTAACTGCCAGTGCTCACCTATAAATATGATTTCTAATTTGCTACATTACCTTAATTTGTTACCTGCTTAGATTTAAATTTTTTTCTGAATTTTGGACAGCATGAGATGAGCAGAATTTCTTCATATGTTTTAAGTTGCCTCAAAATGTTTTTTTTTAAATTTCAAATGGTTTAAAGTGTTATTACTTGCAGTTGTTCTGTGGTCTGTGAAGAGTATTAGGGTATTAAAAATCTTTGGAACAGGATGCTATTTTTGAAATGCGTATGCTTGTGAAAATCAAGTGGAAAGGAAAATAATTTTTGGTATGATGTCTTCATGTTAAATAATTTGAGTAATATCTTGAGCATGATCAGAGAATTGCAGCTATGAGTTATACCAAATAAGGGAGAATCCACATGAATTTAATTTCCCTATAAATGTCACTCATTATTTTTATTTGCCAGATTTACCCTGTAGTTGCATAGCTAATGAAATTAAATAAATTACATTCTTGAGATTGAAACGGCTATTCGTTTCCCATTTTCTATTCTGGGAAGGACAAGATAAACGCTAAACGCGTTCGTCATTTCGAATGCCAGTCTGTTCGCTTGCATCTGTATCTATCCTTTCTATCCTTATAGAACAAGCAGGATGGCCACTTTTCAATTTTATTCCATCAGATATATTTAAATTATTGTGGGCTCTGTTGAAAAATTATGAACATTGGAAACTTTTTATTGATACAAAACCTCAATGGATGTCTCCTTTCAGGGGATAGAAGGGCCCTTGGTGCCACACTAATACACAAACATGCTGGAGAAACAATAGGAAGTAAAGGGTAACCAATATTTTGGGCCTGGGCCCTTCGTCAGGTACTGTTTGAGGATGCTGCAAGACCTGCTGAGTTTCTTCAGCATGTTGTACTGTCCCACCGTGACCACCCGCAGATTGAACAAACACCACCTTATTTTCCAAATAGCATGAACATTGATTAAACCTGCTTGCCTTTTCTTCCCCTTCCACATTTCCTGCTTTCCAGTTCTTTCACCTATACAGCCCTGCCTTCCCCCCCCCCGACAATCCGTGCTGCTGTTCCCTCCCTTCTCCACCTATCATCTCCTGCCCTGCTACCCCCTCTTATTTTGACGTTCACTGGCATTTTCTCGTACTTTGTTGAAGGTCTCAAGCCTGAAACGCAGTTCTGTATCTTTGCCTTTGCTACATAAAGGACCGTTTGATGTGCTGAGCTTCTCCAGCATTTTGTGTTTTTATTTCTTCCAACATGCTTGTGCATTGCACTTGACCCCAGCATCTGCAGGCTTTCTTGTTCAACAGCATAAATCAGACTTGCAATACAGTTATGCACATAAAATCTGCACTGTACTTTGATTTGGAAACATTAACTCTTAGTAGTTCCCATTGTTTCAATGGTGATACTGAAATTAAAATCAATTTCTCGGAATGCTCATAGTTTTGCTAATATCTGATTCCACCTGCATTGAATTCGCCCATCGTTATTGAATGAAGATCTACCGGGACCAATGCCTGAAGAGGGTGCACAAAATCAGTGAACCGGTGCGGACTCGAAAGGCCAACATGGCCTGTTTCCGCTCCGTAAATGGTTATTTGGAATACTGTAAAATGTGTGCTCATCAAGATGTTCTGTGATGGAGGTGATGAATGAAACAATAATCTGTAACTTGCCAATAATATCATTAGATTAAAAGATTTTTTTTCTGCCTTGGGATGGTTCAGAAGGAACCTCTCTGTCAGGTAACTGGAGAACTTTATATTGTCAATTTATATAGTTGGTTTGTTTTAAAGACAGTGAAACTTCTTTTCTTTACAGGAATGCCGCCACCTGGATCTCTACCAGGTAATCCTGCATTCAATTTACATGTACAACTGTGATAAATTTATTTGGTTTTCTCAAATGATCAACAATTCGAGTCTGAAGTAATAACAGTTGATTTCACAATGACAGGAGCCTTACCGATAAAATAATCTCACACTTGGAACAGAGTATGTTTTGCATAGGGTCAGCTTTAAATTTGTGACAGAAAGGTATATACAGTACAACTCCAATTTATCTGAAATGGTCGGGACCAGGCCTATATCAGATAAACGTTTTTCTGGAGAACTGGTCACTTTAAAAACAGCCCAGTAGCAACGGCAAATCACTTGTATCCATGTTTAAACAACAAACAACAAGGGAAGGCTTTTTAAGCATTAAGATAATGTTTAATTCTCACCAAAAAAAAAAATGCTACCTGCTGCTGATCACCAAGATGAACTCAACCGCCAATGTCGATCCCTGACACGAACCCACTGCTGATCCCCGGGCTGGTGGAACACTCACTGGCGAGTCAGCAGGCTCTTGTCTCCCTGGTCACCGGGGGCCCTGACGCCGGAGTCCTGACTTCATATTCTCCCCTAGGCCTACCGCATATGCACACCAGGGAAATAGGCCAATGGGAGGATTCAGACTCAGTGTCTGATGTGCCAACGGGGAGGGGGTACGCCACTGAGCCAGAGGTCCCACTCCTGCCCAGGAGGCTGCTCTCCTTGATGTCGCCAGTACAAAGGATTCTTCCAACCATTTGCAGCTGGGAGACAGTGACACAGTTTGAGAGGAAGAGTTGGAAAGAAAAGTCAAAAGGGAAAGGTAAAGAAGAAATGAAAAGAGAGAGGGGAGGGAGTTACCTGAAACAAGGACAATAGTTCTAATTTCATGTCGGGTGAAGTTTTTTTCAACCTTTGAGGTCAGTTTGGCTCCAAAAATAATTAATTTATTTTGGATATCCTAATTTTTCCGAATTAAAAAAAAAATTTGGATAAATGAAGATTTTGGAGAATCCATTTTTTGGATAATCGGAGTTGTACTGTACTTTTAATTTTTTTTTTAATCCAGCAAATACAACTGTATGCAAACTAATTTAATTCCACAAGAATGAATTCTAAATTATGTTGCTGTATGATATGGATATAAATGGATAATACAGATACATCTGCCTCTTGCAGCATTCCTTAAAATATTCCTGATA